>NC_090440.1:971577317-972191046 GCF_031143425.1 Pleurodeles waltl | reverse complement strand
AGGATTCAAATTCCCTACATTCCCAGCATTTCATTGGGTGACATTTTAACACCTGGTCTTTTTGCAACTTCGTTAGACATCAGCACTGTGAACAAATTACGAATGCTATGAAATTATTAGCCTCATTAGACAATGCTCTGTATGTAGACGCCAACGATTATTTAAAAAATGTCCTGTTTTCATCATTACAGATACTATTACACTAATCAATCAACAAATCAAAGAGAAAAATATAATTTCACAATGTTGGAGCACTGAAGGACATTGTCCATTAACAGTCCCAAGTTTAGCAAAATAGTTTTTTTTTTTTTTTTTAAGAAGTAACAATAGATCTGCTCCTTCTGAATTAACATAAAAGTGAAAAGTTTAAAAATAACAGTCTTTGTTCAAGAGAGGACGGTATCCATATTTGTGCCTTTATCATTCCACCGAAGTGCATTCCCCCTCCTCCCAAAACTAGTATGGATTAAGTAAAGCAGGTGAGGGGGAGATGCAAGGTTACTAAAACAGGGTATTTGGCAGAAAGTCTTGAGTTATAATACCAGGAATGCGTCAAGATTTTTACATTTCTATTACAGACATAACTCTTTAGACAAATTCAGACTAACAGGTTTTTACAATCTACGGAGGCAATTAGTAAAGATTTCTGGAAATCGACTGTAGGTGCTATGAAATCTTTTTTCATATTCTGAATCTAAAGAGACTCCTTTGCTGATGAAGGAATTGCTATATGCCTGCACCAATATTTCACTAGCATGTGTCCCTCCCACTAAATTAATAACTGACCTGTGCAGCCTCATCTGGAGCCCTACTTAGATACAGAAAAAACACAAGAGATAAACTGGTTACTTTGGTGACCAGCTCCCAGGGCCAAAATCAGCTTCACTGACAATAGAAAGAAAAAATAAACAACCACCTTGTTTTCCATGTTCAGCAGTTTTGTCCGATTCCTATATCAAAAAACACCTATGTGCCATGGAAAAAAGCACGTGTTTCAATTAAAAGAAAAATAATTTTACAAAAATCCAAAAGTAATAGAAATCCTGGATGTTTACAAGGCTTGACCTGGCAGCCTGGAATTATTCTATGGTTACGAATCTGGCAAAGATTCTCTCTCTGCAGAACTAATGGTAACGATAGGAAACACTTGTCTCAGGTGGCCATGTATATGATGAATAATTTACAGGAGATGGTATGTTATATTCACTTCTGATAGATACAGTTATGGGGACAAGTCTGAACAACAGTCAGCCCTTATAATTTGATATCATGAGCACAGGGCGAACCAGATGAATGAAGGTGATATGGGAGCACAGGGTATACATGTTGTTCTGCATCTCAAAGACATGCTTACACTATCACTCATTAGAAAGTTTGACAGTAGTACTAGATGCACTCATTCCAATATAATGTTTCCAAGTTGTAGAATTCTCAGTGTCTCCTTTTATCAGCTCTTGATGCTGAACTTCTTTTTCACAAGCATTTCAAAACCTGGTTGTTGGCCCTGCCTCTATGAAATGCCCAGTTTCTGTTTGGACTGTTCCCCTTAGTCTCTTCCCGTCAGGTTTTGTAGCATACTTTAGCGCTAAGATGCCCAAGGGTGGCCATGCGCTCAATAAAAAGCAGCTTAATGATGATTAATATCTCGTTAGAACACCCTTTTTCCCGTCCTCTGCTTTCATCTAGCAAATCAGTGGAATTGTGGTATTCGTGTTGCTGAACTCACATATTTGTACTTTGTACACCACTCCGAAATGCCACTTTCCGAGGCCCTAATCTAAAACGTAGTCAAAGTCCATTCTCCACAAGGAGCGAATAGATCATATACAGTGGCCCACCACTGGGGAGGCTAAGAGTGTTCTACTCTTCCCCTTGAAGAGGAGATTGGAAGATACTACACCTTGTAGCATGGAGAGATCCAACAGCAATCTGTTATCACATTGCTTCCAGTGGTCTGAACACACCACTTCTTAGGCACACAGACAATCCCACACCAAACACTGGCATTAATCACACACCCCACACTGCCATCACCAGTCCCAATAAAGTACACAAGGAGGACAGCATACCTCTGCCAGCTTTTCAAAACCCTGCGAGTGGCCATGCTGCCGCTCCACATGCTGCTTCTGGGCATAGCGCCGATTGCCATCCATGATAAAAGCCACGTGCTTAGGCATTGGTCCAGCCTAAGAAGGGAAGAATGAGAAGGCCCGGTTACACCTACACACACCAGCACTATATTCTCAGACAGCAAAGGCCTGCTTATATTCAAGAGCTCACTTCTGAACTCGGTTAACAAATCCCATTGCACCCAAGACTAGTGCTACCTAATTTTTGTCCCCAAATCCGGCTGCATTTTCAGGTCATATGCTTTCCATTATTCATGCAAATCAATCTCTACCCCAGCTTTGTACTTAGACAACCATGGAGGTTAATTTAGCTTATGCCTCCTGCTTTCTTGTGACTGGGCTACAATGGAAAGCTGGCTTATAGCTTTCCATGCTCCTCTATTGAATTTTGTTGTGAGAGGAATCAGCTCTTTTTGCAATGCTCTTAGACCCACTCACAATCCCCCAGGAAGTTGAACTTGTTCTTACCTTTAGAAGGCTAGCACAGATCCTTTCGAAGAAGTTGAGCTCACCCTCGCGGATCCATGACATTCTTAAAAGTGAGAGGTGGTGACCCTTCTTCCAAAAAGCTTAACAAGTTGTTAAATGCCTGCTTGATAAAGAAGGTGCCCATTAGACTGCAAGTGACATTTTAAACATTTTTTATATATCAATCATTTATTTAAAAGTACCACTGCTCGCCAGGTAAATAAAAGAAGTTGGGAATGTAATGCAGCAAAACAGAGAAAAGACACCTTGAACTAGGAGTCTTGCTGAAGCCACAAAATGTATGTGTGCAAATCTCTAGTAAAAGGTATAGCCTTTTTGGGGAGTTTTTCCATCTAAAAGGGATGAAAAGCCCAAATAGATGCTGGTTCTATGCAGGGTAAGATTCTCAGGGATGCGCGTGGAATGTCTTCTCCTGCTGATAATTAGGTAGGTGATGGAAGGAATGCCTGCAGCAATCTAAAAACAGGGCAATCACTCTGCCAACTCCTTGTGCTTTCTAGATAAATGCCCACCTTCTGCAAATCAGTACTGACTCTGCTCCTCAAACGAACAGTCTATTTTGACCTGCCAGCTGTGTTGCCATCCAGAAGTGAACACAAGCAGTCCCAGACCGATTTCGGCCTGATCACCGTAGTTAGGTGTAACTTGGCTTTTATGGCACAGTGAACCAACAACCCAAGTCTGGGTAAAAACCCTTTTCCATTTAAGGTGCTACATCAAATACACAAAAGGTGATTAGGCTATTTGCAAGCATTCCTCTAAATCACTGGAATCGTCCTGGAAAGCATGTCGACCCATCGTTTTTCTCCCACTGCCCATCCCAGACTGCCAGACAAGCTTCCCACCAGAGCCATCATCCAGTCCCCTAAGAGGGGAACACAAGGAAACCCAGAGTGGTTTTGGTTTTATCTACACCTTGGTCACCACAGACTTAATGGTTACCTCCTTGGCTGCAGCGCTGAGGCGCCAAGGACATAACAGTTACGTACTTCGACCAGCTTATTGGGGGGGGAGCCTCCCACCCCTCTCCCATGGGCAGGGGTGGAAGGAGAATCGCTTCCCCTTCCACCCTCTTTCCCTGCCAAGTGACGTTTGATGAGGTCAGCGCTCATTTGTGTGATGACCTCATCAGAGGCCACCTCCATCGCGTGATTGGAAGAGAAATACTTGCATTTCTCTTTCGATCCACAGGTAGGGGCAGACAGGGATACAAAGGAAAGGCAAGGCCTTTCCTCTGATGTCTTTCTGAGCATTTCTGCACTCTGATCATGAAGCGACCGGGCTGCAGAAATGCCCACTAGACACCAGAGAGTTTTTTTGTGTGTATGTGTGTTTACTCATAAGGGGAGCGACCTCTTAAGCAAGGGTCGCTCCCTAGGGGGGAAAATGTATTATTAGGCCTTTCCGGTCCCCCTGCGGGCAGATCGGCCTATCGGCCAATTTAATTAAGCCAATCTGCTCCCGGGGGGTTGGGGGGCTGATGCCACTAGATACCAGGGATATATATATTTATTTTAAACGTGGGGAGTGACCCCTCAGCCAAGGGTCGTTCCCCTGGGGGTCAAATTGTTTTTAGGCCTTTTCTGCACCCCTTGGGGGCAGATAGGCCCATTTTTATTAGGCCAATCTGCCCCTAAGGGGGGCAGAAACCACTAAACACCAGAGGTTTTTTTGTGCCAATTTCAGGCAAGGGGAGCGACCCTTGCCTAAAGGGTCACTCCCCTGGGGGACAAATTTATTTTAGGCCATTTCTGCCCCCCTTGGGGGCAGATCAACCTAGGCATGAGGGATTTTTTTTTTTTTTTTTACTAATTGGGAGCGACCCCTTAGACAAGGGTCACTTCCCTGGGGGCAATTTTATTTTAGGCCTTTTTGGGGGCAGATTGGCATATTTGTCTTAGGCCACTAAACACCAGAGATTTTTTTTTGCGCTAATTTCATGCAAGGGTAGGGATCCCTTAGGCAAGGGGGGGGCAAGTTTATTTTAGGCCATTTCTGCCCTCCCTTGGGGGCAGATCTGCCTATTTTAACTACTTTGGCACCAGGGATTGGTGTGTGTTTTGTATGGGAGGGCAGTGCCTTGGGCAAAGGTAGCTCCCCATGGAAGCACATTCGTGTTGGTCATTTCTGCCTTCTTTGAGGCAGAGCGACGTATTTTTGTAAGGCCCATCTGCCCCCAAGGGGCCAGAGAGCCCAGCAGAGATCAGGGAAGATTTCTTTTTTTTTTCCCTTTTAAAATGAGGGTGGGGTTTTGGCCATACCCCCACCCCAAATAAATGGGGACAAAGCTGTTCTGCCTACTAGATGCCACGGAATTGTGAAAAAAAAAAAAGAAAAAAAAAAAGTGGGCTTATGGCTACCAGCCAGTATGGGCATGGTTATGCCCCCACCCCAACTAAAGGGGGTAAGAGTCTTTCAGCTCTCCCTCTGCACACTAAAAGATCTTATCCCAATGGCAAGCAAGAGGGCATTTGATTATTCTGGGGTTTGGTTTTACATTTGGGCCATGAGAGCTTGTGTTACTCTCAAAATCATCCCACTTGGAATGGTGAGGGCTGCACTTTTTGGACTTTGGGACACTGCCATTTAGAAAAATCTACGAGACCTAGACATATCTGAAAACTATCTGGGTGAGTCTAGGGTGGTGTGCTTCACATGCACCACGCACCATTTTCTTACCCACAATGCCCTGTAAACCTCCAACTTTGCTTGAAATCACACATTTTTCCCACATTTTTGTGATGGAACCTTCTGGAATCTGCAGGAATCCACAAAATTCCTACCACTCAGTATTGTCGCATCTATATTGATAAAAATTCTGCCCCACTTGTCAGCCGAATTTTTTTTTTTTTTTTACAAACTGCCCGTTGGGACCCGCTTTGGTTCCTCTTCAATTTTGACATATTTTTGGCTCTTCTCTGTCACAGGCACTTGGCCCACCTACACAAGTGAGGTATAATTTTTATCGGGAGACTAAGGGAAACATTGGGTGGCAGGGAATTTGTGCCGGTGTGGTAGGCCCACACAGTAATGTGGGAAAAATGTGATTTCTTTTAGCTAAATTTGAGGTTTACTGAGGATTCTGGGTAAGAAAACAATGGGGGATCCACACAAGTCACACCTCCCTGAACTCTCTCGGATGTCTAATTTTCAAAAATGTCTGGGTTTGCTAGGTTTCCCTAGATGGCTGCTGAGCCCAGGACCAAAAACGCAGCTGACCCCCCCCCCCCACCCCTGGAATTCGTATATGTGCAAATAACCACTGCTTCTCAACACCTTATCTTGTGCCCATTTCAGAAATACAAAGGTTTCCATGACACCTATTTTTCACTCTTTATATTTCACCAAATGAATTGCTGTTTACCCGGTATACGATGAAAACCCATTGCAAGGTGCAGCTCTTTTATTGGCTCAGGCTACCTTTAGGTTTCTTGATGAACCTACAAGCCCTATATATCCCTGCAACCAGAAGAGTCCAGCTGACGTAACAGTATATTGCTTTCAAAAATCTGCCATAGCTGGAAAAAGATTTATAAGAAAAACGTGGACAGAAATGGCTCTTTTTTTCCACCTCAATTTCAATATTTTTTAATTATAGCGGTTACCTTCTGTAGGAAAACCTTGAAGGTTCTACACAAATGACCTCTTGGTGAATTCAAGAATTCAGAATGTCATCTACTTTTCAGAAATGTTTAACTGTCTGGGATCCAGCATTGGTTTCACACCTATTTCTGTCACTAACTGGAAGGAAGCTAAAAGCACAACAACAACAAAAATAGTAAAAATGGGGTATGTCCCAGTAAAATTCCACAATTGTGATGAATAATGTGGTTTTCTGACTCAAGTCTGCCTGTTACTGAAAGCTGGGAGGATGGTGATTGTATCACCGCAAATCCTTTGTTGATGCCATTTTCAGGGGGGAAAACCCACAAGCCTTCTTCTACAACCCTTTTCCCCCCAAAAATAAAAAAATAAAATAAAAAAAGTCTGTGTTTTGGCTAATTTCTTGGTCTCCTCCAGGGGAACCCACAAACTCTGGATACATCTACAATCCCTAGGATGTTGGAAAACAAGGATGCAATTTTGGCGTGGGTAGCTTATGTGGCCACATGTTATGAGGGCCTAAGCACGAACTGCCCCAAATAGCCAAAAAAAAGGCCTGGCACCTGAGGGTATTAAGCCTGGTCAGTGAGGTACCTCCTGGCACCTATGGTACAGCAGCCAATCAGGTAGGGTGACACATGTCCCGGATTTTCCCCAGACAGTTCCGTTTTCCAGAGGTCAGTTTAAAAATCATGTTTTGATTTTTGGGAAGAAGGTCAAGTAAGCGTAGTTTTAGCTACATACACTCACACTTCTACACGTCTCTCTAGTTTTAATTAAGTAAAGTAAATAATATTTTTGGGAAAACACAGTAGCTATTCTGCATCAGCCTCTTTCAAGCAGCACAACAAAAGGTCACCTGGACCTTCAGTTCATGCTTCAGTGGATGGGAGGAGAGTACTGGGGGCAAGGGAGGAGGTCTTGTCCAATCTAAAAAGTAAGAGCCAAGGTTTGCTGATACTCTGCGACTGCTGATATTTGGTAAATTAAGAATTCTTGCAAATTAAGAGTTTTCACAAAAGTTACATTTACAGAAGGAGGTAGTGCTGGGTAGTGTTACACTGGATGAACCAGCTTCTCGGGTTTCAAAGTAGCAAGCATGCAGTGTATGAGAAAATAGCTTAGACATATTCTAGCACATCTGTACATTCAGCAGTGAATTCAGCTATAGAAATGGTTTTGAGCAGCAAAATTCTGAACTTTTGTCATTGTTTTGAAAACAGCGCCACAAACTGTGTCGACAGACAGACAGAGAGACACACAATGTATATTAGCTCTCCCTGGTATGGCTAAGCACATAACTGAATGAAATCACTGTATTCTTTTTTCTATTTCTGGCCTGTCCCAGGTTTTTGCTTGTTAAAATCTGGTCAGACTATCATCAGATCCAGACTTTGAGGTGCATGCAGCAATGCCTGCATTCAGGTTTCAGTACGTACCAGGCACAGACACCTGCATCCCTGCACCATCCAAGATGTATTCTTTTACTGCAACTCCTCCGCCTCTCACAATATTCAAAGGGCAGCGGAAACAAAGGAAGCGATTAACAAGCATTTGCAATGCAATAGGCCTCACATTTTCTTGAGTTAGAGTTATTGGCATTGTAAATTCATAACAGCTTTTCTTGCCATATAAATTGGTCAACCCTGCTTTATAATTTAATCTTTTACTACCATATAATTCCACTGGCCCTGCATATAACTAAAACACTTGCATTTACTTTTTCCCCCCGCGATCTGCATCAAAAGTTTGGAGACCCCTGGTTTGAACCTTTATTATGGTAACCTGAGCACTGTCGGATGCCAGAGTTTAACATTTTATATCAGACATCAAAGCAAAATCACCAAGGAAAAAAAAAAAAAAAAAAAAAACTTGGAAAATAAGGCTGGAAAACTATTTTCTTTTTATATTAATAGAATGAAAAATCTTGCAAGCATTCTTGCCTTGCATTTCAACAAAGCCCTAATGAAGTTAACTATGGCAGAACAGCCAGAGAAGATTTATGACTCCAGATGCCAGGCTCAGCAAGTTTCACATCACTGCTTCTAGGTTTAGTGACATTCTACCAGAAAAGGCATATTGGAGCTTTCGTGAGCAGTGAGCTAAAGGTTAAGCACAGGGTGTTTCTTTTGTAAAATAAGCTTATTATTGTTACATAAACATGCGCAAAAATAAGTTTCCTTCAAGATTAAATCAACACATGCACGCACAGGGCTGTACTGAAAGAATGTAAAACAGACGCTGGCAGTGGTAAAATAACATTAAAAACGAAGCATAGGAGCTATCTTTATCAAAGATTTAATGGTGGAGCAAATGTCCAGGAGCAAGAAGAGGACAGCACTGGAATAAAGCCAAAACATACGTCAGCAACATGGGGGTAAGGAGAGGTGGGAGGCATGGAATGCTGCAATAAAACGCAGGCAGTTACCAGCCTAAAAACACCCACAGTGAACAGGCAGCAACAAAGAAATGCCAAAGTAGTCCGTCACAGCAACAGATAAAGAAACCAAAGTGAAATAGTACAGCAGCTGGTCACTGCTCTAAAACACAAAAAGGAGGGAGAAAAGGGCAGAACTGACCACTAGCAAGCAAGATTTATTTTTAAAGGACACTGCAACCAACAAATGAAATTGCTTTAAGCCGTAAGAAGTATACTAAGAGCGTACACGAGGTTGAATGCTTAAGCTCGACCTAAAAGCCACTGAGACCGGATGTCTATATAATAAGCTGCTGCAGAGAAGCTTTCCTCTTTCAAAATGCTTCTTACTTTTTTGCAGTGAGAGAAGTCCTTGTTTACTTTTTTGAACTGCTACTTGGACGCTCACATGTACACAATGTCAAAATTGTATTACTGTGATGATAGGGAGAATGGGAAGAAAGCAGAGGTAATACCAATGATGCATACATTTATCAGCTGTTTCTTGGAAGAAGGTGAACATGAGTAGGAGTAGGACAAAAATCTAAGAAGACTTGGTTGTTTCAATAGGTGGGAGTAAGGAAAGTGCCAAGTGCCCCTCATACACAGCTTTGTATTTCCCTGGTATTCATCTTTAGCAAGACAACCCCGACTTTTAATTCTATATTTGGTGATCTAGTATACAGGGAGTGCAGAATTATTAGGCAAATGAGTATTTTGACCACATCATCCTCTTTATGCATGTTGTCTTACTCCAAGCTGTATAGGCTCGAAAGCCTACTACCAATTAAGCATATTAGGTGATGTGCATCTCTGTAATGAGAAGGGGTGTGGTCTAATGACATCAACACCCTATATCAGGTGTGCATAATTATTAGGCAACTTCCTTTCCTTTGGCAAAATGGGTCAAAAGAAGGACTTGACAGGCTCCGAAAAGTCAAAAATAGTGAGATATCTTGCAGAGGGATGCAGCACTCTTAAAATTGCAAAGCTTCTGAAGCGTGATCATCGAACAATCAAGCGTTTTATTCAAAATAGTCAACAGGGTCGCAAGAAGCGTGTGGAAAAACCAAGGTGCAAAATAACTGCCCATGAACTGAGAAAAGTCAAGCGTGCAGCTGCCACGATGCCACTTGCCACCAGTTTGGCCATATTTCAGAGCTGCAACATCACTGGAGTGCCCAAAAGCACAAGGTGTGCAATACTCAGAGACATGGCCAAGGTAAGAAAGGCTGAAAGACGACCACCACTGAACAAGACACACAAGCTGAAACGTCAAGACTGGGCCAATAAATATCTCAAGACTGATTTTTCTAAGGTTTTATGGACTGATGAAATGAGAGTGAGTCTTGATGGGCCAGATGGATGGGCCCGTGGCTGGATTGGTAAAGGGCAGAGAGCTCCAGTCCGACTCAGACGCCAGCAAGGTGGAGGTGGAGTACTGGTTTGGGCTGGTATCATCAAAGATGAGCTTGTGGGGCCTTTTTGGGTTGAGGATGGAGTCAAGCTCAACTCCCAGTCCTACTGCCAGTTCCTGGAAGACACCTTCTTCAAGCAGTGGTACAGGAAGAAGTCTGCATCCTTCAAGAAAAACATGATTTTCATGCAGGACAATGCTCCATCACACGCGTCCAAGTACTCCACAGCGTGGCTGGCAAGAAAGGGTATAAAAGAAGGAAATCTAATGACATGGCCTCCTTGTTCACCTGATCTGAACCCCATTGAGAACCTGTGGTCCATCATCAAATGTGAGATTTACAAGGAGGGAAAACAGTACACCTCTCTGAACAGTGTCTGGGAGGCTGTGGTTGCTGCTGCACGCAATGTTGATGGTGAACAGATCAAAACACTGACAGAATCCATGGATGGCAGGCTTTTGAGTGTCCTTGCAAAGAAAGGTGGCTATATTGGTCACTGATTTGTTTTTGTTTTGTTTTTGAATGTCAGAAATGTATATTTGTGAATGTTGAGATGTTATATTGGTTTCACTGGTAATAATAAATAATTGAAATGGGTATATATATTTTTTTTGTTAAGTTGCCTAATAATTATGCACAGTAATAGTCACCTGCACACACAGATATCCCCCTAACATAGCTAAAACTAAAAACAAACTAAAAACTACTTCCAAAAATATTCAGCTTTGATATTAATGAGTTTTTTGGGTTCATTGAGAACATGGTTGTTGTTCAATAATAAAATTAATCCTCAAAAATACAACTTGCCTAATAATTCTGCACTCCCTGTATATTTCATTTTCTTCTTAAAAATCCATTTTGTTGAATGCTCGAATGTGCCTCATGTTAATAGTCCAGAAGCTCCTGTGCCCTACCTTCCAACGGGAGAAAAACATTTTTTTGAACCTTGATTGTTGTATTTTTCAAAACAGTGAACCTAACATCCAATGCATATTGACATGTTCAGACAGCATGTTCCATGTGTGGTCTCCTTGAACATTACTTGGAGTACAGACAGTAATGCATATACCAAGTCCCCAAGCGGACTCATCCAAGAAGTCAATAAACCCCACCTCAGATGGGCCCATCAACCATCAGCAATGTACATCCTTATGTGTCCTGTTCATTCTGATCAGTATCAGAGTCCGTGGCCCCACATGTGTTAAACTCATCTAACAGCTGCCTCAAGGCTGCCACCACCACAGGTGCCCTCTCGTCTTTATGGAAAGCTACGTGTGGTGCTCCTCCGCAGTCCCCCATTCCAACACATCACAGACCCATAAATTCACACACGCTACCCGTGAGCCCATCCACTCTAAGATTAGCTAGGAGCAACGCTGATTGCAGGAATTTGTGGGATGTCTTGCACCTCCTGGGCCTCTTCACCATCCCCAGCAGGCATACCTCAGGTGTGCAGGGGACAACTATACCCGCAGTCCTAAACACCCTAGGGGCCACCTCTCTCAAGAAACCAAGGACTGCAACACATTGGCATGCCTGATGTAGAAAGGAGGCACTCTCCTCCCCTCAATGCATGCATTCAGTGACCCTAGTGGGGTCTATTCTATGAAGCTGAAAGGGAGACTTATGTGTCCGATGGAGGAAGTTAAAGTGCAATAGTTTAAACCTATTATTGCAGGAGACCCCTTTTACCAGGCCACATGCAAGATCCCAATACAAACCCTCAAACTGAAACCCTAATTCCGCTTCCCACGCCGCCATCTCCCGATAAGAAATTGTGGAGAGGCCTCCTTGAAAGCCTTGTAGAATGAGTTTAATGAGATCTAATTCTCTTCCCATCCAATCAGGCCACCTAGCATGTGTGAAGGTGGCGGAGGTGCCGGGTGAGAGCTCTAGACTTCTTTAGGAGTGTTTTCTAGCTTAGCGTAGTGAAGAGTCCCTCTCTTACACTGAAACTGTCCTCTGCTTCTTGGAAGGTGAGGAAAATTTCCCCTGGTAGAAGTCCCCCGCAAGCAAGCATCCCCCTCCCTCCATCTATCCATGGACATGTTCCACTCTACGGACCTAAAGGAAGGTGGCACCGCGGCCAGCCTCCCCAGTGGGAACAGTAAGGTCTTTCCAATGTTGATCCGGAAGCTCAACCGAAAGCAGCTATATACCTCATCAGCAATGGCACCTACTCAGCAGGCGATTGAAGGTTAATCAGAGAATCACCTGCGTATAAGGAGACGATGTGGTTCTGTTCAACCACTCATATACCCCAGGGCTCCAGCTCCCTGCGCAACAGAATCACCATCTGCTCTAAAGCGGAGACAAAAAGGAGTGGTGTAAAGGGCAGCCCTGTAGAGTGCCCCTCTCTACAGCCCAGGCCTCCGAAACCACACCACTCACCCGACTGAATCTGAACCATGAGGTTCGTATATAGCAGCTGTACCCAGCCCCGAAACAAAGGGCCTAAGCCCATCACCTGCAACACCTCCATGAGATAGACCCAATTGACAGTATCGAAGCCTTCTTTATATCAGGCGCCATGTCTTGGTCCCAGTCTGTGGTATTGTGTAATACGCCTGTTAACCGCCGGAGGTTGGGGGCTGTGTTGCCAGCTGGCATAAGCCTGAATTGATCCTCATGAACCAATCCATGCTCCATCCCATGCAAGCAGCTCACCAGCAGCTTGCAGAGTACTTTAACATCTGAATTAATCAGAATAAGAGGAAGAGTCATCCGGGGCACTCCCCGGCTTCAGCGTAAAGCAGATGACACTCTCAAGCATGGTAGGGGTCAAAGTTCCAACACCTCCAGATGTTTTTCAGCTATTACTCCAAAGTAAGCCTGCACAAATTCAGCAGGGAAGTCATTGCCTCCAGGGGCCTTGGCTGTATTCAGATCACACAAAGCAAGCCTAGCTTCTCCAGTGCGAGTCCCTCCTCCAGGCTGTTTGCCTCATCCTGCAAGAGGCAAGGTAGGTCCAGTCCTGCAAGGAACAACTCCACCAAGTCGGTCGGCCAGTCCCAGTTTGACATACACCTTGAAAATGATCCACAACAACCTTCAGGATGTCCGGGCAATTCATCATAAGTGGCCCATCCAGGGCACATAGATGTAATAAGGGTGGAATCTCACGTTTGAGCTACAATATTGAAGCTAGCAGCCGACCCAACTTATCACCCTCTCTATGCAGACACTGTCGATAGGAGGTGAAAGAGTCTCCCAGATCTCATGCAGGGAGGGCTTAATATGCAAAGTCTACCCTGGGCACTACCTCCGAAGTTTACCCCCCCCAGAAGGGCCGCCAACTTACTCTCCCGGGCACTGGTGTCCAACAATAACTGACTCCATACACCGAACGTAGTCCCAACACAAACTCTCTGGAGCATGGCCTCCCACTCGTTAGCCCTAGAGGAGGTAGTACCACAGTTGCACTCTAAGTATTCCCAAAGTGCCATTGCCAATGTATCCCGGCTGGCCAGGTCTGTCAGGAACTCTGATGGCATATGCCATCTCCGTATCTCCTGTGACCTCCCTCCCCAGCATAAACGCAGCAGTACTGGAGCGTGATCTGAAAGGAACCTTCCTAAGTGGTCTACCGTCTGCAGTGTCTCCAGTGCCACCCGTGCTAGTAATATCCTATCTAAACAGCTATATGTACTGTGTTTCAGTAAATGGCAAGTAAACTCCCTCGATAAGGGATGGAGAGCATGCCAGCCATCCAGGAGGCCCAAGTTATCCCTGACGCGGGAGAGGGACTCAGTCATTCGGGGCTTAGTTCCCGGTCGTGGTGAGTGTTGGTCCTTGTCCCCATCCAGCATGCAGTTAAAGTCTCCCACCCAGATTATAGCCGAACCCACGTTGCACTCCGGCAATACCCGCATGGCTTCATAAAACATCCCATCATCAACGTTTGGAGTATAGGTATTCAGGATGGTGATGACCTCACCATCCAGTGTGCCCTGGAGGAGCATATAGTGTCCCTCTACATCAGCCTCACTGTACACATGACGGAAAGGGACCCCTGGGTCATCCAGATTGTAACTCCCCTAGCATAGGCTGAGAATGTTGCCGCAAACAGCTGTCCCCTCCATTTCTTTGCTAACTTGTGTACCTCATTGCCCACTAAATGCATCTCCTGCAGGCAAGCTAGTGTCATATGGCATTGTCTACCCCCACCTTCAAATCCCAACGGTCTCTTCACATTCAGCTGTAGTGTCAGTAAGTTCAATATCCATCAGCTCAGCAGATGGAGCCCCTGGGAATCACAGCCCTACCTCAGAAGCCACCAGCGCCATGGTGCTATCCTCCTGTACAACTATTGTGTCCGGATCCCGGTCCTTACTGGCCACACCAGACTTGGAGCCACCCCGGTCCCTCCAGCGCAAGCACTCCAATACCACTCCTCCATACAGTGTAGGTCTCCAAGAGCCACTATTCTCTTGGCACTCTCTCCTACAGCTAAAGACATTTCCAGTCATCTTTGAGAGTGTCAAAAAATTTAACTTGTCTTCCAAAATGACACTCAGCCTGGCAGGATACCAGAGGCCCTCAGCTTTATCTTGGCCTCCAGAAAGAAGTTACGTTGAACTTGCACTTTCGGTGTATAGTCCGGAAAACTGGAGTTCTTGTGGTTCTCAAAATCGTGGGATGCTGAGGAAGGCAATCTCTATTCCTGTAGTTCAGGATACACGCTAGGATAGCACATGATGGGGCCCCTGGTTGGCCCCTTTAACTGTAAAATAGAGGGACAGCCCCACAGGTCTCAATGGGTCGCAAATCCATGTCTTCACAAATGTCTGTGCCTCACCTCTCTCAGCACACTTGGGGAACCCCAGGAGGAGGCTGTTGTTTCACCAAGACCTCTCCTCTTCTTCCTCAGCCCTCACCTCCAGAGTCCCTGATTTCGATCTGAAAGTAGCCACCCGTTTCTTCACTGTTGTCACTTCGAATAGTAGGTCAACAATGGAGTCCTCTGCCTCACAGATCTTGTCAGAGACTTTTCTCAGGTCAGCTCGCAGGAGGTTCACTTCTATGGAGACAGATTCTATCTCCCCTTCTAGTGAGATTTGGGACCCCTGAATCACTGCTGTGGAAGCAACCCTCTCTGTAGCACACAGCAAGCTGACATGGCGTGTCTGTCGCTAAGCAGCAGGCATGAGGGTGGCATATTGTTCAATAGTATTTCCCAGGGGGCTTGGGGGAGGCCCAGATGGCCTACCTTTCCCCAGATGGAGGGTGAATAGGGACACTGCAATCAAGGTAGGAGACCAGCAGGAAGTGTTGCTGCAGGTAGTGGCAGCAGACCTCACACAGTTGTGTGCTCTTTAAGCCTGGAACCCCTGCTCACAGTGTACACAACCAAGCCCCTGACACCACGTGACTGATACTCATAACTGTGTTGGGTCATTAGCAGCATAGAGGCCTACCTGGCCTCCCCATCTCTCACCATTAGTTTGTAGTGGGGTCCAGTGAACCCCTCCCCCCCAATCCAGCAATAGGATGGGGGGGGGGGCAACTGCAACCCACCAAGGAGCACCCCTGACAACAGTCACAGGGTTCGGGCTGGGGTATATGGTACTGAGTGTCCACAGCCTACTTCAGGCCCCCTGTCAGCGCACTGCACCCTCCACACCCAGGGAGGGCCCCAATGCTCTACCAATGTCTACTGCATGGGAGCTGTGAGAAACAGACTCATCAAGTTAAGTCTGGTCCAAGGAAGGATGTTTTTAGGCCACATTGCCCCCAGCAGCCGGCACATCCTTAATTAATCCCCAGGTACTTTGCAGCAGCCGCCAGTCACTGAGGCCTAAAGAGGGCAGGAGAGCCCAAGGGAACAGCAGGCACAATGGTCCCGCTCTCAGTGCTGCCAACAACTTGAGGAATCAAGGAGGGATCTGGGAGTCTGCTGCATGCCCACTGGACCCGGCAGGTCAGTGTGGGCCCCCGTAACACCTCCCCTGGGGTACGCTAGCTCTTGAGCCAGTGGATTCCATCATTTGACGTGGTAGGTCCTGCTTCTTCAGGGCAGGGCAAAAGGTGGGCCCAAAGCAAGGGGTCGCTACCCCTGTCAGCTCACCCTCAGCAGGCAGGCAGTCCTCTGCCGTCTCAAGCAGAGCATCTCCCACGAAGGCTTGGTAGCGCGGCGACCTCCTCCCAGCTGCTGCACATAGAGCAAGCCACCAGTCGCCAGCCTCACCATCACAAGTCAGGCCACCAGGATCACCTTCTCATAGCATCTGTCCTCCGCAGCAGGCCTGCAATTTGCAGCCAGAACCCCAGCGGGTGCGCCTTGGCAGACTCAACCCAAGGCAAATAGGCCACTCAACAAGTGCCAACTGGCTCTGAACCAGAGCTGGGTGGCCACATAGTCTTAGCATGGGCAGCTCGTACTTTGCCCCAGTGGCCTCACTAGGGATGCAGGGTAGCCCCTCCAAGTTCAGCAATGGCTCTCCAACCAGGATGAGATATTAGTAGGGGGATGCAGGAGTGTAGGATTATAAAGGATGATCCAGGGCTGGTTGGGAGCTCCTCAGAGATGCGTCCTGTGAGCCATCTTTCTTGGCCATGCCCCATCAACTGATTTTAAAATTACCAGACTTAAATTATATTCATTTTGAAATTCCAATATGCAAATTTCTAATACTGTTTTTGGCAAATAAAGTCATGTGATTTTGGGCAAATTGATGAATCTGTAAAAACAAACTACAAATATTAATAAGTCAACAATGAATCTTAGTGTGGGATTTATTAACGCCACACCCCTCCTTTCACCCAGAGCAGACACTCTGGAATCTCATAGGGATCAAGCTTGTTACCTGCACTGAACCATTGGCAACTTTTCCCAAAACCTTCCTATATAACACCCTCTCTACTGCCACACTTGAATCTCTACGTGACTCGCAATCCTTTTCAGTTTGGAAAATTTCAGCTTAAATAGCAGAAAATCTCAGTTTTGTGCTTTACATTCCATCCTCCCCCAAGTATTATTTCCAAAGATACTCATTTTGTATCAGCTCCTCCAGAATTGGTTGTCTGGAACTGATGATCGGTCGTGCACGTGAATGCCTGTGTTTCAATATGAAAGGAATTTCCATTCAGTTTCTGCAAATATCCTGGAATGTCAAATGCCAGTGTTAAATGTTTCCATAATCAGTTAACATTATACATCTAAGCAATGTTTAATAGGCTGCACCACTCCATTTTCGACCTTTTTCTAATGCAGTAAAAAAAAAATAAGTAGTAGATGGAGAGTTAGCGGCTCAATTAGTAGTTTCTCTGCAGCCAGAAGCTAAAAAGAGTTGCCTCTTGGGACTTTTTTGGCATTCTGACCAGTGAGATAAAAGAAAGGCCTAGAACTATGCTGCCAAGTGGCCATTTTCGGCCACTACTGCCCTTTTAACACATAGGCACTTTACATTCTAACCTTGGTAGTTACTCATCCTCCATGACGCCTGTCAGCATAATGGAAAACGAGCACCAAAAATGGTAAAGATCACAGAATGTTAAAAGTGGGCACCAGGATGCCATATTTCACAAACACTTGGGTTATTAGACTAGAATGGATGGAGGGAAAATCGATTGAGAAGCAAGTTTCTTCCCAACCTTTAACTCCACAACTGGCTTTAATATTTACACAGGATACTGTTGTGACTAGTGTAAACTGCTCCATTAATATTGATGTGAGGTGCTTCAGTATAATTTGTAACCAGCGCTGGAATGTAGGAGGTTAGAAAATAGCACCTAAACCGGCACATATTTCAAGGCCAGATCTGACCAAACTAGGGCAATATGGTGAATTTGTCCTGGTGTCATTTTCTGATACCAGGCTATGAATTAGCAAAGTCCAAACACTGTCTGCATTGCATTCCATGCAGCAACGTGTAGGCCGTGAGGGGGTCCTTCTGATTTTAACACCCTGCTGGGCACAAACAAAGGCTTGTTTTATGGTTCAAGTCTGTTTTATTGCATTTGAAGAAATATAAACTGGAAAACAATAAACAAAAGTGTATTCCAATGGTAAAGCAAAATAAAATCATAGAAACCAACTACCCCTCCCTCAAACAAAGGAATGTTTTAAAGGACCATAAGCCCTCCTTTTGTTCAAATATCACCCTGACTGAAAGCTGTCTAGAGACAAGTACTGATAACATAGCTAGAGAATGCCAGAAAGATATAGAATCCAAGCTTCGAGTTATTTAAGCACTGAAGTGTGGTGAGGGCCTGGGAGCTCGCAGATGGAGTTGTGAAAGCTGCCATGGCCCAGCGCTGCCTCCCTGTTTTGCTGACCGTGATGCTTGAGGGGGAGAGAGGTCCAAGCAGGCGGTAGAGGGCTTCCCAGCATATCGTGGACTAAGTTAAGTTCCACACAGGGATGAAAGGCCTTTGTTTCTCTGCTCTATTATTATGACTGATTATTTATGCTTGCACTTTGTTCATAACCTGAAGTATTCAGCTCGTTTATATTTTGATTTCTAAACCTCGTAGTGTGAACCTGCTACAGTAACTGAAACACGCATTTTGGTGTGCAGTAAATCAAAGCTTATCTGAAGTATTCAATTCATTTATATTCTGCTTCCTGAACATCGTAGTGTGATGCATTTTGGTATACAATTATTCAAAACTTATATCTGTCAATTAACTCTTTGCTTATATATATGCATAGATGCTCTTTGTTGTGTACTTATAAATAAATAGATGCTTTTCATTGCTATTCTTATTCTACTATTGTTAATGTGCTAAATGCCTACATTTACCTGCAATTCTAGTAAAGCTAAAGTGTATTTTTAATTGGCGTGTGGTCCTTCATTGAGCGTCCTTATTGACTTATACAGAACAGGTGTCAACCAGTCACCTGGATAAGACATTTTGGTACCAGAAGTGGGGCGTAAGTCAATAATGCCTCTTTGGGGACGTAAGAAAAATGAGGCAGAGAGCAGAAGGCAGCATGGGGCAGAAGCAAGATCCATTCCTGGGTGGTTAGCAACTGACCCGTTCTCTGATGTGGCAGGACTCCTGAACTGGTGGGCAGCGCCGGTGTTATGAGAGGCATTAGATGAGAAAGTGACTCCTCTCTTAGTGGAAGATGCGGTTGAGAGCGTGAAGCTAAGAGGGGAGAAGCTGGAGCTGAAAGCAGCAGGGCAAGTGGGATGGCTTTTCCTGTCTGCGTTCCGTACGGTATACAGGAAAACATTAACACAAGATGCAGAGATAAGAAAACTGCAGAATGAGGTTGCAGCCTTGCAGGAAAGGCAGTTACTTATGAAAGAGACCATAGAAAGTGCAGTGACTCAGGGTGATCAAATGGAGGCAAGGTGCACCGCATTAGCAGTACGAGTAGCAAAACAGAAGAGTAGGCAGAAGCCTAAAATGCCCTCAACTGTGCAAGTGAGGGCATTGGTACGCAAAGAAAATTGGGATCCACATACTTGGGAGGATGAGGTGGAAGTACGTGTAACAGAACTAGGAGGAGTTGAAAGTGGAGAAGGACGTGTAGGTGAAATTGAAGATGAAAAGGGAGTGAATGGTGGGCAAATACAGAATTCTCGTTTGGTAAGAGATTATATGCAGAATGAGTAGTTGGAGATAATCCGTATGTTTAGGCAGATGCCTGCAGAGCCTTTGTTTAAATGGTTGGTGAGATTGTGGGACACTGGAGTAAAAGATGCATTACAGAATCCTTTTGCGTTAGGTCCCATCACAGAAGGAGACCTGTTTGAGCTGGAAATGATAGTACAGGATGATGTAGTGTTGTGGAGACTATGGCAGAGGCAGGGAAAAAAGAGGGTGCCACAAGATTGGGCCTTAGTGGAAATAGAACGCATAACTGATGATCGACCGGTCACCTTAAAAACATGGGTCCCCTTACTAGGTTGGACAAGAGAAGGAGGGGTTGGCAATAAAGTAGGCAGAGCGCAGGAGTTTGCCATCGTGAAGTGGAAATGGTATCTGCAGCAGAGGGCAAAACCAGGACCAGCAGGAGTGTCGAAGTTACAAGATAAGCTAGGGGCAGTGGAATTGCAGGCAATGGCCCCTGCGCCAGAGCCCTCTGAAATTGAATCCTCACCATTTAACACAGACCCGCCTTTTGAACGACTCACTGAAGAAGAACAGCAAAATGCATGGTTCACAGATGGTACCGCCCGGTACTATCAAGGAAAAAGACAATGGCAAACAGTTGCATTCCAGCCTGCTACAGAAACGATGTTGCTGCGAGAAGGGGATAATGAATCAAGCCAGCTTGCAGAACTGCAGGGGGGTAGCAGCAGTGATCGAACAAGCCCCCCATCAGAGAGAAAACATTTGTGTACACTGACAGTCGGGCCACTTACCAAGGACTAGTAAGCTGGGCACCGACTTGGCGCAAGGATGGATGGAAAATCAAAGGCACCCCTATTTGGGGAGGCGAGCAGCTATGGGAAGAGATGTGGGAGAAAGGGCAAAAATGTCAAATCTATGTGGGACATGTGGATGCCCATTGCCCATCGGATACCTCACTTGCATCTCTATTCAACAACACCGCAGATCAAATGGCCAAAACGCGAACGGTGGTCATCAAGGAGGAAGCTGAAGCTGCTTTAGCAAACAGGGCCCATGCAACATCCGGACATTTAGGAGAGAATAGCACTTATGCATGGGTACAGCAACGACAAAGTCCAGTTACTAAAGAACAAGTGCAACAAGCAGTAAATGAGGGCCCCATATGCAACCAGATTAGACAAATGCCCCTGCAAAAGAAGCCTAGCGGCCATATCAGAAGGGGAACTGCAGCTGCTATAGTGTGGCAATTGGACTATATCGGGCCGCTACCAAAAGAAGGAGGGAAAAGCTACGTATTGACCATGGTGGACACCTACTCTGGCCTTATGTTGGGTATGCCCTGTAAGTCTGCAGATCAAAAGTTCACTTTGCGAGGGCTAAACTACCCGATAAAACATTATGGGGCACCTGATGAGATCCAAACAGATAGGGGCACACACTTTTCAGGGAAAACAGTGCAGGGCTGGGTGTAGGAACAGGGAATTTAGTGGATTGTGCACCATAGTTATTATCCACAAGCTGCAGGCATGATTCGGAGATATAGCGGATTGGTGAAAGAACAGCTAAAAAAAGTTATCAGCACATGACAGACTTGCACAAGTGATTTGTTAACAAGCGTACACCCCCCACATTGAAGAAAGATCTGCCCCCCCCTCCCCCTGATAACACCCAGAGAGGTGAGGGAGGATTTGGAAACACAGGAAGAAAAGTATGGGTGAACCATCCAGGGAAAAAGCCAGAGACAGGAGAGCTAGTGAGTCAAGGGGTGGGGAGTACGTATATTGTACTTTTAAAGAAATCTAATGTACCTGTATTTGTACCTGCAGTGAGACTTACCCCACGGTCATAAATGATGACATCTGCGTTGATGATAGCAGAGAATACCATTACGGACCTTCATGTCACTTGTGCACCTCAAGCCACTAACGTAACTGATGATCAAGGAAATGTTTCACTTTGCAACGTGGAGGTACCTGGAGGCAAGTGGATGGCTGCCAAAGCTGTGACCTGGAAGGTAACTGGACAGCAAATCCGACATGCCAACGGACTGAACGAGGTGCAGGTGACGCCTGCAATAGTACAGGCTCTGAGTTATATGCTAAACATGATATGTAAATATTGTGATACCAGGACACATGGTGGTCGTTACAATGAACTATGAAACCAAAGGAGTTCGATACTCCAAACCACCAGCCTTCATGTTTTATGTAACCGAAAGACGAATGATTAGCAACTTAAGCAAAGTTTCTATAGTTCGATATAGAATAGGATGTAAGCAAGCTCTGCATGCAAGCATAATTAATTGTATGGTGTTACAGATAAATATTGCCAAGGGGAATATCTCAAAGTATGATCTATTATGTGCACCATGGACACCACAGTTATGGCCCTTGCCAAAGTTACCCGTTAGAAGAGATCTAGGGTCCTTGATAGCTGGGGCCACCGGAATCAGGGTAGGGGCCCTGAATTCTTTTGATGTTGAAGCTATTAGGAATAAGCTATCTTCTACAGGATATAGTACAGGAGAGGCCATAAAAGTAATTTCTCAACGGGGCCCACACACTCACAAGAAGTATAGAAAGTCCTGCGTGGGTTATATCGCAATTGGCAATGGCATAATTTCACTTATGAACAATTCGGGAAAGAAAAAAAAAAAAGCCTTTAAAACACACAAGCAGTGTCCAAGGACATCCAGTGTATACTATGGCAAAGCATTGTTAATCAACAGTATGCAGACTTTAAAGCAGAATGGGGACAGCTTCAGGGTGAATATTGGAGACAACAATTGCATTTGCCTGAAGAAATATGGGTAAAGCCCATACAATTTCACTGTGAGAAAGAAATGTGTTATGCTCTTTTGATATAGCAAGAAGTGATCTTCCTCCTGACATATGGTGCCCTTTATATTGCTCCCGTAGTGATAAGTAAAAGAATGGTGGATACCTCACACTGACAAAAAGTGGATTGATTAAACAAATCACACTGTAGATCCCACTAGATGTGCAGATTGGTCTAAGGGGTGGGTATGTACCCACACTGGACGGGTGCTAGATTCATGTCTTCACACAATACCAGTAGAATGTGAATGGTTACCTTAACCTATTGAATGGTACAGACGTATATCAGATAGGGACAGAAAGCATATGTTATGTTATTAATCATCCCTTACTTATTAACGGATTTATACAAACCACCGGAGAGCAAGTAATGTGTATGCGCAATATTACCAGCATTATTGACATAAGCACTCACATCTTGTACCGACCGACTAAGTTCACCATGACCACATTACAGACGCAAATGCGTGCGCAGTTAGAGTGGAACATCTCGCTTGTTGTTAAGCTACCCAGATTAGAGGCAATCAGGCACTACGCACAAGTTACCTTTGCTAAATTTGATATGGCAGCTAAATACACCAAGGATACAGCCATACTGATGACCATAAACGCTAAACAGCTTATGCACACTGCTTCATGCATCCAGCAAATAACTGAGCATCATTGGTATAACATCTTCTTAGGCTGGGCACTAGGAGCTATGAAGACGCTAAATATAGTGTTACAATAGCTAATTTGGTTATTGATTGTTTGTGTTACGCTAATGACTATACTATATGTATGCACAAAACAGCTCTATACTAAAGATGCAGGCGCTTAGAATAATGCTGACCAGTATTAGTAGCAACCTTGCTAGCGGAATGTCAAAGTAAATGATATCAGTTTCAGCATGCATCACGCTCATCTAAGGGGTGGAGTGATCAGTATAGGGAAAGGTGCGGAAGACACTGTGACGCTAAGGGTTAATTAGCTTGAGCAGTGTAGATGAGTGTGATGCCTGCTGAAACCCCCCCCCCAAACAACGTGGAAAAAGTTCATGATATTATTTTCAAGCTTGTTTGTGTAGAAGACTCAGTCTCAACCTTGAGAACGAGAGTACAGGGAGAAGACGGAATGAAAACAAAGGCTGGAGAAGGGCAGAGCAGCCAAGTACGGATAACATAGCTAGAGAATGCTAGAAAGATATAGAATCCAAGCTTCGAGTTATTTAAGCACTGAAGTGTGGGTAAGGGACTGGAAGCTCGCAGATGGAGTTGTGAAAGCTGCCATGGCCCAGCGCTGCCTCCCTATTTTGCTGACCGTGATGCTTGAGGGGGGAGAGAGGTCCAAGCAGGCAGTAGAGGGCTTCCCAGCATTTCGTGGACTAAGTTAAGTTCCACACAGGGATGAAAGGGCTTTGTTTCTCTGCTCTATTATTATGACTGATTACTTATGCTTGCATTGTGTTCATAACCTGAAGTATTCAGCTCGTTTATATTTTGCTTTCTAAACCTCATAGTGTGAACCTGCTACAGTAACTGAAACATGCATTTTGGTGTGCAGTGAATCAAAGCTTATCTGAAGTATTCAATTCATTTATATTCTGCTTCCTGAACATCGTAGTGTGATGCATTTTGGTATACAATTAATCAAAACTTATATCTGTCAATGAACTCTTTGCTTATATATATGCATAGATGCTCTTTGTAGTGTACGTATATATAAATAAATGCTTTTCATTGCTATTCTTATTCTACTATCGTTAATGTGCTAAATGCCTACATTTACCTGCAATTCTAGTAAAGCTAAAGTTTATTTTTAATTGGCGTGTGGTCCTTCATTGAGCGTCCTTATTGACTTATACCGAACAGGTGTCAACCAGTCACCTGGATAAGACACCTGTGCACCTCACAAGCACTGAAGGGAAATTATTGGAGGCACTTTGCTGAACACCCTATCTAAGGGATGTGTTCATTCTGTAAAAATGTAAGATTTATCCGTCTGTATGAGCAGTACACAAATATAGATTTAAACGACATCTCCTTTTTTTTTTTTTTTTTATTTAGTCGTTTTATAACGCTACTCATCCCAGTGTAGGGTGTCATAGCACTTTATATCACACACACACACACACACACACACACAAAACAGGAAACGCTACAGAAGACAATGAGTGTTAAAAGGTGTGGTAATCACCCATCATCCATACTTGTAGACATTATCTGTTAAGAATGAATGGTCACGAGAAACACAAAGACGGGATATAAACATGACGTAGGGATTGTAGTTGTCTGTGCTAACAAGACCTTATTACTTTTCAAAGAAAACCTGTTTTGCAATTTTAGAACAGAGTAGAAAAAATACAATAGGGATCTAAACCCATGACGTACAGTATGCATGCAGCTCCTTCATGCTGGAATAGAGACAAAAGGTGAGGAATTTAATAAAATATCTACTTGTCGATGAGACAGGTAGCTTTATAAATCTAGTTGTCATGTAAAAAAAAAAAATCTACTTGTTTCTTTGGTGCCATGTAGTGCAGCAACAAATTATGGCCACGATCTCATTATATATAAGAGCTCTGATAATAGCCTCTCTGATTATGCCAGGGTGAATGCCATAGTAGGGCTTGAATACTAGCAATTCCCTTATTCTGCCAACTTTCCACAGATCTACATACTGGGGCTAGAGGTAGTGGTAAGCAATAGTTCCAGCATTGGAATGCCCTTTTGAGACTATACAAACCAACTAACTTGGCGTGAGTAATATAGTGAAACTAAAAGTAAAGGAAAAAAGAAGAAAATAGAAACCAATATGACATACCCTAAAAGTAGATAAACTCTGAGATCCCCAAACAAATATGCATATATTGTGGGGTTCAGAGATTGTCTGGACGAATCAAAAGTCCGGAAATACATGTATAAAATCCTCCTCGAGTACGAACTGTATCTAAAAAGGTACGGCCATGATAAGCCTTGTTACACACAAAAAAGAGGGGGGAACCAAGTCACACCACAGAAAGAAAAATACGAATTATACATTATAATCAGTAGCACACGAACCATAATGCGCCTAAAAAAAGGAAAGAGTCACGATTGTGACAAAGAACAGGAATGGTGCAAAAAGTCAAGATGTCCACTTGCTTATACTACGTGGATATTGCTCTACATTCAAGATAGAAAGTGGAGAGCAAAATGCTAACATGAGCGATTGCCATGCATAATCGAAAAAAAAGCATTATTGTAAAACACTCACACCAAACGTTAAAACAAACTCAGGAATGTTGACCAAGAAACACTCCGCACCAAAAACACAAAAGCCTAGCCAGATATTTATGTGTGTGACCAGACCGGAATGAATATAAAAGGATGTCATAATATAGAATTATATAAGTCATCCCAACTCGTATTTGGATAAAAAAAAAAAAAAAAAAGCATAATTTGGGGAATTTCAGGTAGTCAAACACATAAACGCTAATCGTATAATCGGAAAAAACACACGCCAGGCCCAATTGGCTTGTAAAGAACAAAGATTCTTCTTACAGTTAGGTAAATGCGACCCCGATACACAATGTTTTGTTGATAGGAGCGTGCTGACATTTTGGCCTATATGCGCCTAGCGACTGCATTCACTGAGAATGGTCACAATCTGCCCTTTAACAAGTAGCAAATCGGCATTCAAAGTAGTTTTGTTCAGTGCCAGGGAATACAGTGGCAAAGTGTGCTCTTTGAGAACCAAAAAATATTTTTTCTAATATTTGCTACAATGATGTAGGCGCAGCAGCTCCCGCAACAATAAAGGTTTGCAAAAGCCATATCAAAACAAAAACACACATTGACAAAACCAAAAGACTGACCACCAATGTCAGACCTATGGGCTTTGACAATGCTTGTTTATATTCATGTTTCCCATAATCTTTCAGTTGCGATTATTTTTTTTGCAGTATTAGCTTGCATCAACACATTTTACTCAATGATGCTTCAACTAAAATGACACTTAATATTCAGTCGTTTATAAAAAAAATATATATATATTTTTTTAAAAAATCCTAGTTGCTTTTTTTGTGAACATTTATTTTGAATGCAAAGAATCACTAGGCTTGCTTTCAAGCTTCTACAAATATTTGCATCTAATCAGAGAGTTTTCTGAAAGCGTTATAGGTAGCCTCACATTGTTAAACTTTGGAAACATGTATGGATTTTGTTTTTTTACTAGAACCACTGTCAGTAGTGCAGTCCGAGCTTATAACATTTATTTAGAGTGTTCACTAGAGTAATAAAGGCTTTCAATTAATGCACCATAAACACAAGCTCAAACTGTATTAGCAAATGGACACAAACGATGCCTCAACTGCAGACGATTCCATTCCCTGCTCCATAAAGGGGGACCGTAACTTGGCAGCCAAATGGGGCTGGGTCTCCTTTCCCAAGGACAAAATAAACCTGAAAATGTGTTGTCCTTGACCACAAACAAATATGTCCTGGGCATAGGGCTATAGGAATTCCACAACCGTGAGAGATCACTGTGCTATATTATAAGGCTCGCAACTTATGAAGTGAACGCAACAAGAGGATCTCGGTGTCAATAGCAGTAGCTTACTTACCTATATTAATAAAAGACGAGATCTGCATGTTACCCAATGTGCTTTGTAGCAGGTACATTAACCCTCTATGCTACTCAGATTCAAAACTGTGAATTGGAAACAACACAGACTTTTCCCAGAACTGTGCGAACCACAAGACTTACAGGTATGCTATTATAATCCCCTCACAATTGCTGGGCACACAGTGATCTTTGCAGCAGGTGTCTTAACTCTAAGGTATTTTAAAATGCAGTCTCTTTGTGACTAATTAAGTAATCTGAAACAGATGGATTGTCATATTAGTCCTTGTAGCCAATTTCTTTACAGATTTGTTTTTTAATTAAATGTATAAGTTGACTGTCGGACTCTGCTTGTCAAACTTTGCCCTTCACGATTCTCCCTTTTCCTCTATCACACCTTGTCTGTCCCCCAATTTATGGGTTCCGAGAGTAAATATTTTCTGTATTGTTTGGAACATTGCAGGCAGTTCTGGCTATTGAGCCAACCTCACAGCAAGCTTTTGACTCAATAGGATTTTGACCCTACGTTTTACAAGAGGGGGACAAGCAAATAGATTAACAGGAAGAGCAAAGCCACAGACGGGACAATGGTCTGGCTGGCCTCTAAAAACCTGTGCACAAAACAAAAACTTTCAATATTGGCATGTAAATCATGCAACAAACATTATGTGAAAATACAATCAAATTTCTTGAAAAAAACTAAAAAGTATTTCTTTTACATACGGTTCAACTTGGTACAATTGATTAAAGCATTTAATTGAGAGCAATTTACTAAAAGTTATAGTTTTAAAAACATTCTTGTCCCCTGCCCCATCCTAAAAGCAATATCACTGGTGAATTTAGGATTCGAGGGTCCAACAGGATCTCGAGCTGAGCCAGAGCCTAGCACGAGGCTCTAGCAGGGAAGAGCTTTCAGTGACACGCCCACCTCTACGTTTTACACAGTGTTACACGGGAAACTACGGACCCAAGAATGCAACGTGAAGTTAGGTAAAAATTGAGCAATGCTAAAGATGTCGCGATGAACACTCCGAAAATACATTTCAGTGTCGGTTTTCAAAAATAAGTCTTTCATAGGATTAAAAATGTTTGTTTCCCAAAATCCTTCCATCCTTGCCAATGCCCCGCAAAAATCTCTCTTTATCATGCCTATGCTGTCAACCGAGTGGAAAGGAAGTTCCTTATCATACCCTTACCTCACAGCAGAAGGAATCTCTTCCACTCCGCTTTCTCCGACGGGCAAACTACAATTTATGAAGGACTATCTTCCCGATTTCAACGAGTGAAGACAGGGGAACCAATCAGAAAGCCAGTTTCCACTGATGAGCAGGAAAAGGGGCGTTTACGAGAACGCCTTGATGACTTGTGCTGCCTCCTAAATGGTACAATTAGTTAGTAACATTAAAAAAAAAAAAAAAAGCCCCGCCCCGGAAAAGACAACTCGCTTCAAAGGGAAAAAAAAAATCTTCACTTTTGACCTGGAACTAAAACGTTGAGCTCCTATTGGACCGCCACTCCAGGCAACGTGTTGTTTTTGCAGACGTCGATCTGTTCTGTCACACCGGTAGTGATGGATTTAAGAGGAAATGAGTCACTGTAAACTAGGAAATGCGAGTCCGGAGGTTTGCGGGCGGTGGTCACTACCTCGGCGGGTTAGATAGGCTTTTCTTGCGAAAGCGGTTGTGCAAACTTAGTTGCATAGTGATTTTTGCCAAACGACTCGTTGTCAATGGACGTCCCTGAACCAGGCTTTCTTTTATTTTACAAAGTAGTGCATTATTGAAGTTGTGGTTTTTATTCATTTTAATTGCATTCTGGGAGAAACAAAACTGATGCTAGCACTGATTTGCCTAAGGAAAGCCTGGTGGTTGGAAAAAGTGTTCTGGGGAGATTCAGCAAAATCATCATCCTATCGTTAGTGCCTGTGAAAGTCATCCTGTGCTGGGTTGTTCAACGTTTAATCAAGGGCTCGGGGAAGTCAACACAATTCTAAGAGAATTACACTAGCTCTCTGTGCAACCCAACACCATTTTGAAGACGAGTTATATACCCAACAAAGCCATCAGAAACTTAATTTTGCAGCAGTGATAGAGCTCAACATTTTGAACAGGTGCAGCATTGAGAGGGCACAGCTCCAGGTGCATGCGCGCGCTCAAAATCTTTTCGAAGAAGTTGGCCCTTCTGTGGTTCTAGAGCATAGTTGCTGTGGCTGGGCTGAAACAACTAACAGTGGCCAGCTAGGTACTCCTCACTGCGTAAAACCAACAAACAGCAGGTCTCAGAGTGAGCGCACCAGGACTTTCAGGATGTTAGCGCTATACTAGTGGTGTCAGAACTACCATTATGTACCTAGTCTGTGAGAAAGCAAAGCTTGCACTGTTGCTTCCTGATGTGTGTATGTCCTGTAATGGGATAAGCTTGTACAGCTGCTGCTTAACATGTACTTGTCGCCTGAAAGATGGAAGCTTGTACTGTTAATGCTCAAGGTGTACCAGTTGTATGACAAAGGGGTGATGCCTCTGCGATTGTCCTCTATTATGAAACAAATGTTGATATTGTATTAATCAATGATGACGCGCACGACAAAAAGACCCCTTTATACACCAACAATACATTTTTATACACAAATGAAGTCATGTCACCGCTCTTAGATTCCCCCATCACAAACTCTCCGTCAACCCCAGCACATAAGGTACATGTCAGGCAGGCTCTGTGACCCAAGCCTGAAAGTTAATGGCTGACGGGTCACAGGTGGGGTGACACTTAGCTGACAGCAAAACACACAAAGCTTAGATCAGATCCCACAGATAGGCAGCAACACTACAGTGGTCACCGGAGATTGGCACCAATAAAGCACACATGAACAGAAGGACTTGTGCATTCCACAAAAAAAAACTAAAGTTAGATGCCACATTTGGTTAGGTACCCTTAGCCAGTCAGGACAAGGTACACACAGCACACGCAGTGACCACGTACTCCTCAGGCCGGACATCTGGACACGTACTTCATGGCCCACCTGCATTCCCTATCTGAAATCGTATTTACGACTCCTTGACAACTGTTAGCATTTTACACCAAAGAAGGAATGTTTTTATCACTTTATCGTGCCTAGAGAAATGTATACAACGTGCCTCAACTCAATGTACAATCAGAGACAGTCCATAGACCCTGGTGCTGTAACTGCTCCCCCAGCCGTAATGTTTAACTAAACAAACCGTTTCCTGTTTTCCCAGACAATTCTTGTTTTTTTTAAGGTAAATTCTCATTTGAGCAACATTTTTGCGAGCCAATTCAATTCAGTAGGTAATTTATTAAGCACAACTGGCACTCCCAAGGGAGCATCCTGACGCTAGTGCGCATCAAGGATGGAAGGAAGGACCTGCGTAGAGGGGAGAGAGTCCAGTCTAAAAAGGTGTGCTCGTTGCTCACATGATGAGGGAATAACAAAGAGTGTCTGGTGTTAGAAATGGGTTTTCTGGTTGGCTAGGGTATGCACCTCAGCCAGGCAGAACCTACCCACTCTAGTCAGGGCAAGGGAGTTACACGTCCAAGATAACCCCTGCTCACCCCCTTGGTAGCTTGGCCCGAGCAGTCAGGCCTATCCCAGAGGCAATGTGTAAAGCGTTTGCACAACACACACAACACACGTGACGCAAGATGTACACCACAAAGTAAACACAACACTGAGCTATGTAAAAATAATCTGTATTGCACAAAACATAATTAGACCAACATTACACATAAGTAATACCCTGCTACCTTAGCAGTTGTCAGAATGTTATACAAGTTACTAATACTCTGCAAGAATAAGCAGTTGTCACATTAGAACACGTAAGTACTCAGGATTCTGCAACATAAGAAGTATTCAGGAATCACAATAAGAATTATATGCACTTGTCATGAATAATTCCTAAATACCCATAAAAGGAACATTAGAGAACATATCACAAGTCATAAAAATTCATATCAGCTAGACATGCCCATAAAAGGAACATCAGCACATATAGGTTACGTCATACAAGCAGGTAGGTAACTTATGAGTCCCCCATGGTCCATACCACGCTATTAGAGCAAAATATGTGTCCCACAGTACCTGATTGATATGAAGAGGCACTCCCAGTGCCTAGTAGGGCATGGGGGGGGGGGGGTCCCAGGCGCTCTGGTGCGCACTACGGGGGCCACATGGTGCTCCTGGGAGAGAGGGGCGGTCGGCACCCTCTCCTCTGGATAAAACGGGCCCCTCCGGGAGTCTGCATTTTAGGTGGGGGCCAGGCGAGGCCTCCTCACTCCCTGTCCTCGGGGTGGGGGCCAGACGAGGCTCGACAATAATCAGGGGCAAAGGCGGGAAGGGACCTCCGTCGAGGTCTCCCTTCCCGAGTTCAGCCGAAAGGAAATGCCAGGAAAAGGAGCGTCCTGCTCCTAACGCAGAGACCGGAGGAAGGGGGGTGCTCCCTGCGCCTTCCCCCAAGTCCTGCTTGTGAGGCGTAGTAGGTCGGACCCTGCTGGGGCCCACGTAGACACTCTCCCGCACCCGAGGCGGTGCGCTAGTGTCTGTAGAAGGTTCCCGGGCCGCCGTGGTGATTTCTTTGAAGATCAGAGACGGCTGGTGCCCCAGGGGCACTCCCAGAGCGGACTGTGCCCCGGGGGCGCCGACAGGAGCACGTTTGCTCTGGCTTTGTTTCTTCTTGTGCCCCGGGGGCACCAAAAAGAGCGCGATCCTCATGCTTTGAGCACAGCAGGCACCCGGGCTGCGGCGGTGACTTAGGGGACCTCAAAAGGGCGCTTTAGAAAGCGCAAATGGCTTTTGTTTCGGCCCCGGCCGTGGCGGTGATGTGGGCACACAGGGCGCTTCAGGAAGAGCGCGAAGGGGGCCCAAGGTTACCCCGGGCTGTGGTGGTGATTCTGGCAGCCAGGGAGCGCTTTTAAAAAACCCCGGGCTGTGGTGGTGATTCTGGCAGCCAGGGAGCGCTTTTAAAAAACACCAACAGGTCACACAGGAGCGCTTCCCCAGCGCTTCTGTCAGTCAGAACCATACTCCTCGTGCTGCAGAGAGTTTACAGAGGTCAGGGGCCACATCACCCTGCCTCTGGAGACAACAGATGAAGAAGGGGTGCAGGGCTGAAGAACCCAGCAACAGGTCAGCACAACCAGGAGGCGTAAGCACAGCAGCAGCAGTCCAAGGTGGTCCTGGTGAGTCTTTTTAACAGCGTCCTGCATCCAGCTCCAGGTAAGGTTCCTGGAGTCCCCAGAATGTCCAAAAGATGTCTAAATTGTGGGGGAAATTCCCCTGTACTTATACTAGGTTTACAGTGTGTTTTACAATGGCCAGGAGAGGGGGTTCCAACCAGTTACAACTGGTTCTGGAAGGGCCCTTTCTCTCCTCCAGCACAGGCTCCAAACATCAGTGGGGGGTAAACGACGACCCTATTGTGTGAGGCCAGGGCACAGCCTTTACAAATGCAGGTGTGCCCCGCCTCTCCCTTCTCTCAGCCCAGGAAGGCTTTACAATATGTAGATGCACCTCTGTGACACCGCCACCCTCCCTGTGTTCAGGCTGTCTGAGAAGTATGCACAAAGCCCCAACTGTCAGTCCGCCCAGATGTGGATTGGAGGCAAGCTGAAAAACACCAAAGTCATAAGCACAGATAAATGCGCACTTTCTAGAAGTGGCATTTCTGTGATAGTAATAAACAAATACACCTACACCAGTAAGCAGCATTTCTCACCACTATCACAACCATACCAAACATGCCTACGCTAACCCTCATAAATCAGACAATACCCCTTACACATAAGGCAGGGCATTTCCAATGCAATCCTTTGAGGAGGCAGCACTCACAGCAGTGAGACATCAAGTTAGGCTGTTTGTCACTACCAGGACAGGCCACGCAACATGGCACATGTCCTGACTTCTACATACATGGCACCCTGCCCAAAGGGCTAGCTAGGGCGTACCTTAGGGGTGACTTACATGTAGTAAAAGGGGAGTTCTGGGCCTGGCAAGTAAATTTAGATGCCAGGTCCTGGTGGCAGGAAACTGCGCACACAGGCTCTGCGCTAGCATGCCTTAGATAGGTTTGACTGGCTACTTCAGTAGGTGGCGCAAGCAGCGCTGCAGGCCCACTAGTAGCATTTAAGTTACAGGCCCTGGGTATAGGGATACCACTTTACAAGGGACTTATATGTAAATTAAATATGCCAATTAGGTATAATCCAATCATACCAATTTTGTAAGGGAGAGCACATGCACTTTAGCACTGGTTAGTAGTGAACAAGTGCTCAGAGTCAAAACGTCAGCCGACAAAGGTCAGAAAAATAAGGAGGCAAAAAATTTGGGGAATGACCCTGTAAAAGGGCCAGGTCCAACATCTGGGATCTCGAAGATCAATGTTTTGAGTTGCTTTCGGAAACTAGCTTCCACCTTTGTAAACCTTAGATGTCTGGGTAGGGAGTTCCATGCTTTGGTGCCTAAGGCAGTGAAAGATTTACCCCCTGCAGTTTTTAATCTAAAAGATGCTGGATTGAGCAGATTACCTGTGAGGACCTCAAGGTTCTGGTAGTCGTATAATGAGTGAACCTAGCTGTGAGAAATTTAGGTCCAGACACATTAAATACTCTGTTCTTCATTAAGAGAATTTTAAAAATTACTCTTTTGTGAGCTGGCAGCCAGTGGAGTGTTTTTAAAACTGCCAAAGCTGATGACCTAATAGTTAATTTGAGGACTGCCTGGCATCGGTATGTTGAACAATTTGGAGTTTATGAACAGTCTGTTTAGAAGAGCCGGCATACAGGCTGTTAGAATAGTCTAGCGTGGACATGATGAGCGTAGAGGCTACGGGTTTCCAGGCTGGGAGGGGCAGGAGGTCAAAGAATTCTTTCAGAGATTTGATTAGGTAAAGCAAGTCCCTGCAACCTCCAAGGCCTGGGGGCGGAATGACAGGGAGGCGTCAAATTTTATGCCAAGGTTTCTGACAACCTCCATTGTGGCGCCGCTCAGAGCCCAGTGAGGATTTGTCGAGCGATAGTATCAGCTGGGTCTCATCAGCGTACAAAACCGTGCCTATTCCAAATGATGATATCAAGAAATTAACAAGCCCATATAGATGTTGAATAATACTGGGTTTAGTGAGGACCCCTGTGGGACACCAGAAGTAACTGGGAATTTTTTAGAAGAATACTGGCCCAGCTTGACTATCTGTCTGCGATTGGTGAGAAATTATTTTAACCAAGAGAAGGCCTGTCCAACAATTCCACCGTTTCTGACTCGAGATGGATATCATGAGAGATGGTGTCCAATGCTGCTGATAGATCCAATAAGATCCGCACAGCATTCTTTCCAGCATCCAGCGTTAGCTATAATGTATCTGCAACCTCCGCCATGGCGGATTTTGTAGAATGATTAGGGAGACAACCTGATTGCCGAGGGTGAAGTACATTGGTTTTTTTAAAAAATGCTATTAATTGGGAGTTAATCATTTTTTCTGTTATTTTGCTCAGGGCTGGCAATAGCGAGGTAGGGCATAGATTAGACAGCGTAGCAGAGTCTATAAGAGGTTTTTAGGTCTAGCACAGCAGGGCGCAAGCACTGCTTTTCTGCTGTGTTGTTATCTATCTGTGGGCTTTAACCATGCCCTCTTTACACCCATCCCTTCTATTTATACCTGGGCTTGCCTTGCAAAAATCCCTTGATGTTATTGGTTAATGCTTGACATTTCTCCCGCTTTGGCCGGTTTTCTTACCACCTTGGGGACCGACCCTGTTACATGGATTACTGCGTCATTGGTGATGTGTTTTGCTGTAAGCAAACTATTTTTTTTCTTTTGTGTCTCTCCTTCACTCTCATGCCGCATCTCTTGATTTGTTATGTTATCTTATTTGTAAAGCGCATGGCTACCAACAGGCTTCCCAGCGCTAGAGGGCTACGGACCAGTATAGAGGGAAGAGGAAACCCTGTGCCTAGAACAACCAAGTTTTTAAAGATTTCCAGAATTTATATTCATTGGTCGTTATACGAAGGCCAAAGGGAAGATAATTCCATAGTTTGGTCCCTTGATAGGCAAGAGTTGCACCTCCCCATCTAGATTTCTTTATTCTGGGGAGGCTAGCAAGGGCAACTGAGGCTAACCTCAGATCTTTCTTAGGCTTGTAGGGGGAGGAAAGGGTTCTCAGAATCTGGGGGCCCCTGTTGTGGTGGGATCTGTGGATACAACACAAAACCTTGAACTTAATGTGTTGATCCATGGGTAGCCAATGTAGTAGATTCTTTCCTGCCTTTACAGAGCTCCTTTTGGGGATATCTAATAATAAACGGGCTGCCGCGTTTTGGACCCTCTGTAATTTATTTTTAACATATACGGCTGACCCGGCAAAAAGACTGTTTCCATAGTCCCGTCTAGAGATAATAAGAGCTTGGACAATAAGCTTTTTAGCTACAGGAGGAAGAATATGCAAAACCTTCCTTAAGAGTCTTAAGAGGCCAAAGCAAATACAAGATATATGCTTGGCGTGGTGATCCATTGTAAGAGCTGGGTCCAACCATATCCCTAGGCTTTTGATATGTACCCTTGGAGCCGGAAGCACTCCTCTGGAAACATCAATCTCCAAAGTCTGATTGGGGCATACTTATTACCCAGGATCATCAGATCGGCTTTGTCGTTGTTTAATAGCATTCTGCTTTTTGTCATCCAACCTGCTAGAGCTTGCAGGCAGGAGGATAGAGAAGATACGTCTTGCATAGAGTTAGAGTTGAACGAGACCACCAATTGCGTGTCCTCAGCATAGGAGACTAGTGAAAACCCCCGGGATTCCACCAACTCTGCCAGGGGAGCCATGTATATATTAAAAAGTGTGGGGCTGAGTGATGAGCCTTGTGGTACCCCGCAGATGTTATAGAATTTGGCTGAGAGGTGGGATCTGTCTTAGACCTGAAAGGACCTATCTTTTAGAAAGGATAGAAGCCAGGCCAGGGCCGGCCCTTCCATTTCCAAATTTCTCATCCTCTGACCCAGCACCTCATGATCCACCGTGCCAAAAGCCGCACTTAGATCTAAAAGTATGACCGCTGTAATCTTTCCTTGGTCCATGCTCTTCCTGGCTTCTTCCAGGACTGCAATGAGCGCAGTTTCTGTACTGTGCTGGTGTCCAAAGCCTGTCTGGGTGGGGTGCAAGCAGTTATTCAATTCCAGAAAGGAGGACAACAGCTTGTTCATATGTTTATCTAGAATTTTTTTGGGGCTGGGTAAGAGGGAGATAGGTCTATAATTCTTTAAATCCATGGCATCCAGCGTTGTTTTTTAAGTAGGGGTTTCATTATTGCGTGTTTCCATAGTCTGGGGACTTCACCCGTGGAGATGGACTTATTCAGCATATTTGTTATTTCCGGGACAATAACCATGGCACCTTGTGCAAGTATTTGGGGGGGAGCTGGATCTACAGGAGAACCAGACTTGAGAGTAGTTAAATATGAGGAGACTTCCTCCAGAGAAATAGGGGTGAACTGTAAAAGGGTGGCCCTATCCTTAGTAGAAGGAGAGGCCTGTCCTTCTTGCCTGGGAATAGATTCGGGAAAGTTGGAATAAATATCTTCAATCTTTTGTTGGAAGAATCCCGCTAATTTGTTACTGTGCTCTACTGAGGCTACCATGGGATTCTCCTCACAGGGTACCTGAATGAATTATTTTAATATCTGAAATACTGCTTTAGGAGATCCAGCAGATCCCTCAATCCTTTCTCCGTAATAGGTTCTCTGTGCTAGTTTTATCTCCAGGTGATAAGCTCTGATCTCCTTTCTATAAGCCTCTCTGTCCGCGGGTTCATAGGATTTTCTCCACCTTCTTTCTAACCTCTTACAGTTTTTTTCCAAGAGGTAGAGATGCGAGGAAAACCATGGGAAGATGATGGTCTTACGTACCCCTGTTTTTACCTTACAGGGAAGAGTGAGATATAGAATGTCAGTAATCCAGTCATTAAATTTCTCTGGCTCACAATTAGTCCCAGTGAGGGAACTAGGTTTCCGAATCTCCAGTACCCTAATCCATTCTTTAGTGGAGAGCTCGTGCCAGATCCTGCCCCTCTGCCTAACCGGCTGTAGATGAGTATTCCTCAGCTTCATGGTAAGACTCAAAGGAACAGAGAAATGGTCTGTCCAAGGGAGGGTAAATGGGCGTTTCGATGTAAGTGCTGTCAAATTACTGAACACCAAATTAATTGTATGACCCCTTTCAAGTGTTGGGCCCTTCACTAATTGTTCTAGCCCCAAAGCTTCCATTTCACCTAGGAGCTTTTTCGTAGCCGGCAGGTCCAAGTTCTTGGCGTGAATGTTAAAATCCCCTAATATGGTGAAATTCGGTCTCTTACAGATTAGGTCAGCCATGAGATCAGGGAAGGAATTTAAGAAGTTTTCATGTGGCCCCGGGGGGCGATACAGTAATGCTCCTGAAAGAGTGAATAAAGAATCCAACACCAGAGAAAACCACATACCTTCCCCTTCTAAAAGCTGAAGAGGCTGAGATGTCATCTTTAATGTATCTTTGTAAATTATAGCAATAACCCCCCCTCTAGGGGTAGGTCTGTCCACTCTAGCTATTAAATATCCTTGAGGTAAGGCTAAACTAATATCCGGACCTGAATCTTCGTGAAGCCAGGTTTCGGTGAGGAACAGTGCTGAAGGAGATGTCTCACAAAAAGATTTATGTCCAACTTATGGAGCGGCAGTTGATGAGAAAGAAAGAAAAATGCCTATTCAATACTGGCTGTGGCTTTACCTTAGTCTGGTGTGGGGCCCAGTGACAGGTGGGACATCTCCAATTACTGTCACCTAGGTCCAAGCATCCCTGACAGTCTTTCTGAGCAGGTAATCTGAGAGAAAGCAAATAGTCTGAAGAGTATGTAAGAGCCAAGAGAGTCGGCTCCAAAGTCATAGTTTGTCCAGGAGGACAGGCCCTAAGGCCCGGTCTGGCGCAGACGGGCTTGCCTTTGGCACGCCAGCGGTGCGCCCGCTGCGCGCTCGCCGCATCGTGGCAGATATAGGTTTTGAGGAAGAAGTCTGAATGACTAGATCACTTCCTCCCAAAAAAAGGCACCTCTAAGTGTGCAAACGCCGGAGAGTAAAAATGGCGGCCGATCTAAGTAGACACTCGGAAAACCGAGACAAGGGCAGAGGAGATAAAAAATAAGGTAAAAATGCCCCCCACTCAGCTCACGGCCACTGAACACGGACCTGTGAACTCACACAATCATTCCACATAAAATATCCAATGTATTTTAAAACACTTTCAAAATGCGGCTAACAGATTCTAAATCACAGAAAAAAACGGTAAATGCAGGAGACTCTCACCACCTGTGAGGCCCGAGTCCGCCTCACGGGTTGGTTGTGGCTTCCTGTGTTCTTTGATGTGGGCTGTGCTTCCTCTATGTGTTCATGGAAGAGAGGCCATTGCATACAGATTTTTTGTTATGAGTTTTTTATTTTTTGTGGTTACCATCAGCATTTTTGTTGTTGTAGTAGAGCTGACACCATGACTCGAACCCGGTTCACTTGGTTGTAAAGTCGGCAGGTGTGTATGTTATGCGACAGTGTTAACTTGTTCTTTACAATGAGCACTTCCCAGAAGTGCCTGCTCCTTTAACATTGACGTAGAAATAAGAAGCGTCAGAGGCAATTGGGCCCTAGAAAACACTTTTTTTTAACTTATTTTTTTTTTACATGACTCCTACAGCAATTATATTTAAAAAGCAGAGGGATCAGAGGCCTCCGGTTTATTATCGCATGAAATCAGCCGCCTAATTTTACCTTTTGTGGATGCCAGATTATCTGATCGATCGACCGACATATCTATGGCAGCCAATCTATCAGTTTATCTACCCTCCTAAATCACAGTGGCAGCCGGCAGGGAGACACAGACACAAGGCGAAGTGCTGTCACTGAGCCGTTCTGGGAAGAGCTGCCCCAGAAGCCAAGCACTGTGCTAAACCAGGGAGGGGGTGGCGGGGCCCGCTCAAGCTACGCCTCACCAGTGTTTAGAGGCGTGCTTTAAATGGGCCGGTACTGTCCGGTACTGAGTACCGGCACTTTTTTATTTTGAGAAGGAGAGTACCGGCACATCTCAAGGAAATTGTAATACTTTTAATTGGAGAGTACCGGCACTAATTTTTCCATTTCAAGCACTGCCGACTGTCCGTTGGGGGGGGGGGGGGGCTCTCCTGACTTGCATAGCCTTTGTGCTCTCCAGTAAAGGCATATCAGTGTAAAAGCGATGGAATGGAAGGTCCCCAAGAGGAGGCGACAGTAGTTAAGAAGTGCTGGCTCCAGCTTTTCCATCGGCAAAGCCCAGAGTAAACTGTGAGAAAAAAACAGTGATAACAGATGGACTTATTCTAAAGGCAGAAACGATCAACGATCTTCCTTCCAGTCCGCTCATTTACTACCCACCGACCCATGAAGTCTAGATCAACTTTAGGTTTTTCGTCCGTGCTATTTTCCCCATAGCTCACTGAAGCAGCCTTAAATTACATTCTATTTGCCTTGCTTGTTTAACATACGACCTCCAAGTGCAGAGGCAATTGTCCCTCGTATGTGTGCTGCCTTTGAATTATTGGGTCATATAATGGAAACCCCACCATTTTGGCCACAGGATTATTCAATTCTTTGTTTATTCTTCAGGTGGTGTGGCCTCAAGAATGGCGGGCAGTGCTCCAAATGTGGCCTCCGCAGCGGGACAATCCTTAGGGACCCAGAAGAACAAGGATTTGCAATGCAGCGGGGCTCACGCTTGCTGAGCTGGAGCTATTGGCATTGTAAATTGTTAACTGGACTTTTTTTGCCACATAAATTGGTCAGCCCTGCCTCATAATTTGTACTTGCATCAGTATAACTCTTAAACACTCTAAATATTTTATGGGACCCTTCTAGTTTATTTCTCTCATCACTCCTTTATTGCTGTATTCTGTGTTTTTTAATAAAACATTATATTAGCCAGCCAGCAACTTTAATAATAGACTGGTGTAAGTAGAATTATTTTTTCATTAGCATAACAGTTTAACTAAAAATGCTAAATTACAACATTTTCATATTTTGCTGCAAATAGAAAAAAAAGTAAATAGAAGAGCTTTAGTTACATGGCAATTTAATCACAACATTAATCACAAGGTATACCTATTTAGGTGGCAAAAAAGCCCAAATAACCATTTACATCACCAAAAGTTCTAACTCATACGAATGCAAGACCTGTTGCATTGAAAATGTTTGTTTCTTCAGATGTCTGACAACCTGCTAACTTCCATTCAGTGGGTACTTCTGCTGCGCACAGGGAATTGTTCAGTAACTGGTTGATCACTAATTTTACTTATGAAAAACATGGGGATGACAAGGATTTTTTTTTATAATTCTTTTTATTAACCCCTTCGCTGCCAGGCCTTTTCCCCCTCCTGTGCCAGGCCTTTTTTTGCCTATTTGGGGCAGTTCGCGCTTAGGCCCGCATAACTTTTTGTCCACATAAGCTAACCAAGCCAAATTTGCGTCCTTTTTTTCCAACATCCTAGGGATTCTGGAGGTACCCAGACTTTGTGGGTTCCCTTGAAGGAGGCCAAGAAATTGGCCAAAATACAGTGAAAATTTCGTTTTTTTTTAAAAAAATGGAAAAAGTGGCTGCAGAAGAAGGCTTGTGGATTTCCCCCTGAAAATGGCATCAACAAAGGGTTTGTAGTGCTAAACTCAGCAGCTTCCTAGCTTTCAGGAACAGGCAGACTTGAATCAGAAAACCCAATTTTTCAACACAATTTTGGCATTTTACTGGGGCATACCCCATTTTTGCAATTTTTTGTGCTTTCAGCCTCCTTCCAGTCAGTGACACGAATGGGCATGAAACCAATGCTGTATCCCAGAAACCTAACCATTTCTGAAAAGTAGAGAAAATTCTGAATTCAGCAAGGGGTCATTTGTGTAGATCCTACAAGGGTTTCCTACAGAAAATAACAGCTGAAAGAGAAAAATATTGAAATTGAGGTGAAAAAAACATAAATTTTTCTCTACGTTTTATTCTGTAACTTTTCCCTGCAATGTCAGATTATGGAAAGCAATATACCGTTACGTCTGGTGGACTCCTCTGGTTGCGGGGATATATAGGGCTTGTAGGTTCATCAAGAACCCGAGGAACCCAGAGCCAATAAATGAGCTGCACCCTGCAGTGCGTTTTCATTCTATACCGGGTATACAGCAATTCATTTGCTGAAATATAAAGAGTAAAAAATTGCTATCAAGAAAACCTTTGCATTTCCAAAAAGGGCACAAGATAAGGTGCTGAGGAGCAGTGGTTATTTGCACATCTCTGAATTCCGGGGTGACCATACAAGCATGTGAATTATAGGGAATTTCTCAAATAGATGTCTTTTTTACACACTCTCCTATATTTGGAAGGAAAAACTGTAGAGAAAGACAAGGGGCAATAGCACTTGTTTTGCTAATCTATGTTCCCCCAAGTCTACCGATAAAAATGATACCTCACTTGTGTGGGTAGGCCTAGCGCCGGCGACAGGAAACACCCCAAAGCGCAACGTGGACACATCCTAAATTTTGGAAAAAAACGGAGGTGTTTTTTGCGAAGTGCCTACCTGTAGATTTTGGCCTCTAGCTCAGCCGGCACCTAGGGAAACCTACCAAACCTGTGCATTTCTGAAAACTAGAGACCTAGGGAAATCCAAGGAGGGGTGACTTGCGGGGCTCGGACCAGGTTCTGTTACCCAGAATCCTTTGCAAACCTCAAAATTTGGCTAAAAAAACACATGTTCCTCACATTTCTGTGGCAGAAAGTTCTGGAATCTGAGAGGAGCTACAGATTTCCTTCCACCCAGCGTTCCCCCAAGTCTCCCGATAAAAATGATACCTCACTTGCGTGGGTAGGCCTAGCGCCGGCGACAGGAAACACCCCAAAGCGCAACGTGGACACATCCTAAATTTTGGGAAAAAACAGAGGTGTTTTTTGCGAAGTGCCTACCTGTAGATTTTGGCCTCTAGCTCAGCCGGCACCTAGGGAAACCTACCAAACCTGTGCATTTCTGAAAACTAGAGACCTAGGGGAATCCAAGGAGGGGTGACTTGCGGGGCTCGGACCAGGTTCTGTTACCCAGAATCCTTTGCAAACCTCAAAATTTGGCTAAAAAAACACATGTTCCTCACATTTCTGTGGCATAAAGTTCTGGAATCTGAGAGGAGCTACAAATTTCCTTCCACCCAGCGTTCCCCCAAGTCTCCCGATAAAAATGATACCTCACTTGCGTGGGTAGGCCTAGCGCCGGCGACAGGAAACACCCCAAAGCGCAACGTGGACACATCCTAAATTTTGGAAAAAAACAGAGGTGTTTTTTGCGAAGTGCCTACCTGTAGATTTTGGCCTCTAGCTCAGCCGGCACCTAGGGAAACCTACCAAACCTGTGCATTTCTGAAAACTAGAGACCTAGGGGAATCCAAGGAGGGGTGACTTGCGGGGCGCGGACCAGGTTCTGTTACCCAGAATCCTTTGCAAACCTCAAAATTTGGCTAAAAAAACACATGTTCCTCACATTTCTGTGGCAGAAAGTTCTGGAATCTGAGAGGAGCTACAAATTTCCTTCCACCCAGCGTTCCCCCAAGTCTCCCGATAAAAATGATACCTCACTTGCGTGGGTAGGCCTAGCGCCGGCGACAGGAAACACCCCAAAGCGCAACGTGGACACATCCTAAATTTTGGAAAAAAACAGAGGTGTTTTTTGCAAAGTGCCTACCTGTAGATTTTGGCCTCTAGCTCAGCCGGCACCTAGGAAAACCTACCAAACCTGTGCATTTCTGAAAACTAGAGACCTAGGGGAATCCAAGGAGGGGTGACTTGCGGGGCTCGGACCAGGTTCTGTTACCCAGAATCCTTTGCAAACCTCAAAATTTGGCTAAAAAAACACATGTTCCTCACATTTCTGTGGCAGAAAGTTCTGGAATCTGAGAGGAGCTACAAATTTCCTTCCACCCAGCGTTCCCCCAAGTCTCCCGATAAAAATGATACCTCACTTGCGTGGGTAGGCCTAGCGCCGGCGACAGGAAACACCCCAAAGCGCAACGTGGACACATCCTAAATTTTGAAAAAAAACAGAAGTGTTTTTTGCGAAGTGCCTACCTGTAGATTTTGGCCTCTAGCTCAGCCGGCACCTAGGGAAACCTACCAAACCTGTGCATTTCTGAAAACTAGAGACCTAGGGGAATCCAAGGAGGGGTGACTTGCGGGGCTCGGACCAGGTTCTGTTACCCAGAATCCTTTGCAAACCTCAAAATTTGGCTAAAAAAACACATGTTCCTCACATTTCTGTGGCAGAAAGTTCTGGAATCTGAGAGGAGCTACAAATTTCCTTCCACCCAGCGTTCCCCCAAGTCTCCCGATAAAAATGATACCTCACTTGCGTGGGTAGGCCTAGCGCCGGCGACAGGAAACACCCCAAAGCGCAACGTGGACACATCCTAAATTTTGGGAAAAAACAGAGGTGTTTTTTGCGAAGTGCCTACCTGTAGATTTTGGCCTCTAGCTCAGCCGGCACCTAGGGAAACCTACCAAACCTGTGCATTTCTGAAAACTAGAGACCTAGGGGGAATCCAAGGAGGGGTGACTTGCGGGGCTCGGACCAGGTTCTGTTACCCAGAATCCTTTGCAAACCTCAAAATTTGGCTAAAAAAACACATGTTCCTCACATTTCTGTTGCAGAAAGTTCTGGAATCTGAGAGGAGCTACGAATTTCCTTCCACCCAGCGTTCCCCCACGTCTCCCGATAAAAATGATACCTCACTTGCGTGGGTAGGCCTAGCGCCGGCGACAGGAAACACCCCAAAGCGCAACGTGGACACATCCTAAATTTTGGGAAAAAACAGAGGTGTTTTTTGCGAAGTGCCTACCTGTAGATTTTGGCCTCTAGCTCAGCCGGCACCTAGGGAAACCTACCAAACCTGTGCATTTCTGAAAACTAGAGACCTAGGGGAATCCAAGGAGGGGTGACTTGCGGGGCTCGGGCCAGGTTCTGTTACCCAGAATCCTTTGCAAACCTCAAAATTTGGCTAAAAAAACACGTGTTCCTCACATTTCTGTGGCAGAAATTTCTGGAATCTGAGAGGAGCTACAAATTTCCTTCCACCCAGCGTTCCCCCACGTCTCCCGATAAAAATGATACCTCACTTGCGTGGGTAGGCCTAGCGCCGGCGACAGGAAACACCCCAAAGCGCAACGTGGACACATCCTAAATTTTGGGAAAAAACAGAGGTGTTTTTTGCGAAGTGCCTACCTGTAGATTTTGGCCTCTAGCTCAGCCGGCACCTAGGGAAACCTACCAAACCTGTGCATTTCTGAAAACTAGAGACCTAGGGGAATCCAAGGAGGGGTGACTTGCGGGGCTCGGACCAGGTTCTGTTACCCAGAATCCTTTGCAAACCTCAAAATTTGGCTACAAAAACACATGTTCCTCACATTTCTGTGGCAGAAAGTTCTGGAATCTGAGAGGAGCTACAAATTTCTTTCCACCCAGCGTTCCCCCAAGTCTCCCGATAAAAATGATACCTCACTTGCGTGGGTAGGCCTAGCGCCTGCGACAGGAAACACCCCAAAGCGCAACGTGGACACATCCAAAATTTTGGGAGAAAACAGTGCCTACCTGTGGATTTTGGCCTGTAGCTCACCCGGCGCCTAGGGAAACCTACCAAACCTGTGCATTTCTGAAAACTAGAGACCTAGGGGAATCCAAGGAGGGGTGACTTGCGGGGCTCGGACCAGGTTCTGTTACCCAGAATCCTTTGCAAACCTCAAATTTGGCTAAAAAAACACATGTTCCTCACATTTCTGTGGCAGAAAGTTCTGGAATCTGATAGGAGCCACAAATTTCCTTCCACCCAGCGTTCCCCCAAGTCTCCCGATAAAAATGATACCTCACTTGTGTGGGTGGGCCAGGTGCCTGCAACAGAATAAGGCCCAAAACCTGAAGGGATAGAAGGGATAGCACAGCAAGTTTATAAGGGCATATTCTTTTATACATCTTTAGACGGACTCTGCTTTGGGGACCCACATAAGTGAGGTGTCATTTTACTTTGGAGACTGAGGGGAAAACTGGGGAGTAGGAATTTTGTGCTGGAGCGGTGATCCTACTAAGAAAAATCAGGAAAATATGCTTTTTTATGCAAATTTTGAGGTTTACAGAGGAGTCTGGGTAAGAAAATGTTGGGGGAGCCACACAAGCCACACCTCCCTAGACTCCTTGGGGTGCCTAGTTTTAAAAAGTTTCTGGGTTTTGTAGGTTTCCCTACATGACGGCCGCACCCAGGACCAAAAACATAGGTGGGCACTCCCCCCCAAACACAGGTATTTTTGGAATATATCACTTTGATGTGTGCACATACGTCCGTGATGTGCCAAACACTAAAATTGTGAAAAGAAACACACTTAGGTTATGTGAAGAAGACCCCTCACCCACCAACCAAGTTGGTGGCATGCTTCATCATCGGGGTCCCACCCGAGGCACCTAGCGTGTCTCAAGTGTGCTGCGACGCCTGATTACAGCGGAGCAGGTTTTGTCATTTGTACCACACATACTGGTTGGATTTGGCACCAGGGTGAGTGATGGTTCAGTAGATCAAATTTTATTAACAAGAGATTTCACAAAAGTGAAATGCACTGGTAATAACTGAAAGGCCAAAAAACTGAACCAATGACTCACAGCTCGTGAGCTGTAAAGCCACGACAAGGCACCAACCGCTTTACAGTCCATTCACACACCTTTCATACATGACATGCACTAGACCATTCACGCCGCCAGCCACGGGCCCAGCACATTACAAGACTCGCATCCACAGACAGCGCCAGTCAAGGGCCCATCACTTTCATACGCCCACATGCCTGATACAGCAATCACACCAGCTGATGAGTGTGTGGACTGGCGTTTGGCCGGCACTGCCAGCCAAGCGCCACACCACCAGCCAAGCGCCACCCCACCCACACCACCAGCCAAGCGCCACCCCACACACACCGCCAGCCAAGCACCACCCCACCCACGCCGCCAGCCAAGCGCCACCCCACCCACGCCGCCAGCCAAGCGCCACCCCACACACACCGCCAGCCAAGCGCCACCCCACCCACGCCGCCAGCCAAGCGCCACCACACCCACGCCGCCAGCCAAGCGCCACTCTACACATGCCATCCCCTTTTTTTTGTTTTTAAACAACAAAGAAACCACTAATCATAAATTAGTACAAAACTACAAACACAAAAGCTCTAACTGAATACATGACTAATGCCAACCGTGAAACCGAACATATAAAAATATAAAACACCAGTTTACGCTCACGGAATTTCCCAATAATTCTTCTGTGTGTGGTAGCTCCTGAAACAGCCACCCACACACAGCCCAGGCTTTGAAGGACAATCAGGGCAGTACATCCTAGTCTCCTTCCTGATACCTCTTCGAGCACAGACTCTACATCTCTTAGCAGGAAAGTTTTTTTTGGCCGTGGGAGGAATGTGCTCAGCAAAGTGACGATCTTTCAATCTAGCCACATCCTCCACCACTGCTTCTCTAGGAACTCTTGCCTGTTCCAGCACAACAAGGCTAGCTATGATAGACTCCTGAAATTTCACAAATGTCATCCTTGACTCTGGAGAACTATCCTTAAACACAACAAAAGCATTAAAAGTGAAGCGCTAATTTCTTATACCACACATAAGACTTACGAGCAGCAGTGTAAGGTTCTAACCTCTGATCTACTCTATCAACACCACCCATGTGCTTATTATAGTCTAAGATGCACACAGGTTTGCGCACTTCGGCAACCTGACCCCAAACAGCCACAGGTGAAGTACTCTCATCATGGATGGTGCTTAGCATGTATACATCCCTCTTGTCTACAAATTTCAGAGCTAGCAGCTCATCATTCCGCAAGGCACTGCACTGTCCCTTCTCAAGTTTTTTACAGACAAGCTCTTTTGAATAGCCTTTCCGATTAGAGCGGATTGTGCCACAAGCAACAGTGTCCACTCTGAACAACTCCTTGAACAACCGAACTCCAGTGTAGAAGTTATCTACAGATAAACAGTCGTCTACCAAGTTCCCTCACAATTTTCTCACTAACTCCAAAAGTGGGAGGACCACCAGGGGGGTCAATATTGGAATCCCTACCAGTGTAGACCCGGAAATTATAAACATATCCTGTACTACTTTCTGACAGCATATACAATTTAATTCCATACCGTGCCCTCTTGCTAGGAATGTACTGCCTAAAAACCAAACGACCCTTGAACAGGACCAAAGACTCATCTACAGATATTTCTTTCCCTGGAACATAGATCTCTGAAAACCGATCTACCAAATGATCAAGGACAGGTCTAATCTTAAAAAGACGGTCAGAATCAGGATGATCTCGTGGCAAGGCTAAAGCATTATCTACAAAATGCAACATCCGAAGAAGAAGCTCATACCGGTTACGACTCATGATGGCAGGAAATATAGCAGTTGCCATCAAGGGACTAGTAGACCAATATGAAGACAGCGACGGCTTCCTTATCAGCCCCATCAAAAAAGTTAAACCCAAGAACTTTTTCAACTCTTCCAGATTTGTGGGAATCCACCGGCTAGCTCTAGAGTGTGGCCTAAGTCTGGCAGCGTTGTCCCTCAAAAACTGCTCTGCATACAAATTAGTCTGCTCAACAATCTCTTCCAAAAATATATCGTCCATAAACAACTCAAAAAAGTTGACGGGCAAAAAGTTTTCCGTATTAACTCGACACCCTGGAAAACCAGTAAACGCAGGCAACTGTGGCTGCTCCATGTTTGGTGCAACCCATGCGTCAGGTCTTCCAATGGGAAGCCTTTCAGCCGCTTTCTCCTGCACCATTGGCACATCACTGTCCTCCTCTAAAACAGGCACTTCATCAGCACTGAGAGTGGCTTCATCATCAGATGATTCATCTCTGACAGAAAATTCACTTCCAGAATCCTGCACTTCCTCCTCTGCCTCAGATGCAGAGTCAGTCTCATATTCATGGTCAGAAGATGACTCAAAAAGCACACTAACAACCTGCTGAGCGGTCATCCTACGGCTGGCCATGATCCTTCCTACAAAAATTAACTGGACAAATACACCACCAACAACCAGCACTGTGTAAGATAAGTAACAAAGTATAGGTTTTTGACTAAGAATTATAAACTCAAAAACTATACTGCTCACTTGCCTGAAAAAGCTTGACTCACCAGCAACTACTCTGCACAGCCACAGCAATCACCAACGATATCCCACTAAAAAGAGAAGAAAAAAAAGCAAATTAGACATAAGACAACACAATAATCATTGTGCATAACTCTAAGGACAATTTCACACACAATCCTGCATTCAGTACACCACCTACAAACATGTCATTCATGCATTGCAACAATACTCACTTGGAGTAAATTTATTTACTTACCTAAAACATGCAACTACGCAAACCGCAGGACAACTACTGCCAAAACTGCAACAAGCCACAGCAAAGTCAGCAAAAGCTTTGAACTAGAACAAAAAGGAGAAAAACTGTTATTATCATAAAAGCAAATACTTCGCCAGTTGACAAACACTCCGCCACTAACCATTTTTTCATTTTCCCTTGTGTCTAGTCTTCTCTGCTTGGGGGAAGATGGGCCTAAAAAAAAATAGGCCAATCTACCCCCAAGGGGAGGGGGCAGAAATCGCCCAGATTACATTGCACCCTTTGGGGGGGGCCACCCTTGCCCAAGGGGCCACACCCCCACACAAAGCACACACACACACATATAGTATCCCTGGCGCTATGGGGATTCTGCCCCCCTTGGGGACAGAAAGGCCTAAAAAATAGGCATATCTGCCCCCAAGGGGGGCAGAACTGCCCAAAAATACATGTGGGCCCCTGGGGGCGACTCTTGCCCAAGGGGCCGCCCCCCAACACAAAAAATAAAAACCAACAATAAAATCCCTGGTGTCTAGTGGCTTTCTGCCCCCCTTGGGGGCAGATCGGCGTAAAAATAGGGCCAATCTGCCCCCAAGGGGGGCAGAAACGACAATAAATACATTGCGCCCCCGGGGGGAGCGACCCTTGCCCAAGGGGCCACCCCCCCACACAAAGCACACATATAAACATATCTTTCTGGCGCTATTGGGATTCTGCCCCCCTTGGGGGCAGAAAGGCCTAAAAAAAATAGGCCTCTTTGCCCCCAAGGGGGGCAGAACTGCCCAAAAATACATGTGGGCCCCTGGGGGCGACCCTTGCCCAAGGGGCCACCCCCCAACACAAAAAATAAAAATCAACAATAAAATCCCTGGTGTCTAGTGGCTTTCTGCCCCCCTTGGGGGCAGATCGGCCTAAAAATAGGGCCAATCTGCCCCCAAGGGGGGCAGAAACGACAATAAATACATTGCGCCCCTGGGGGGAGCGACCCTTGCCCAAGGGGCCACCCCCCAACACAAAGCACACATACATACATACTATTTCTGGCGCTATTGGGATTCTGCCCCCCTTGGGGGCAGAAAGGCCTAAAAAAAATAGGCCTCTCTGCCCCCAAGGGGGGCAGAACTGCCCAAAAATACATGAGGGCCCCTGGGGGTGACCCTTGCCCAAGGGGCCGCCCCCCAACACAAAAAATACAAATCAACAATAAAATCCCTGGTGTCTAGTGGCTTTCTGCCCCCCTTGGGGGCAGATCGGCCTAAAAATAGGGCCAATCTGCCCCCAGGGGGGGGCAGAAACGACGTAAAATACATTTGCCCCAAAAGGGGAGCGACCCTTGCCCAAGGGGCCGCCCCCCAACACAAAAAATACAAATCAACAATAAAATCCCTGGTGTCTAGTGGCTTTCTGCCCCCCTTGGGGGCAGATCGGCCTAAAAATAGGACCAATCTGCCCCCAGGGGAGGCAGAAACGACGTAAAATACATGTGCCCCCAAAGGGGAGCGACCCTTGCCCAAGGGGTCGCTCCCCTACACTAGTATGCATTCAGAAGAGAAATCCCTGGTGTCTAGTGGGCATTCCTGCTGCCCGATCGCATCGCGATCGGGCAGCAGGAATGCTCAAAGAGACATCGAGGGAAATGAAAACCCTTTCCTTTCCCTCGATGCCTCTCTCAGAGCACCCCCACCTCGCACGAAGGTGAAAAACTCACCTTCTCCCTTAGACGTGCTGGAAGCAAATGGCTTCCAGCGCGTCTTTCCCCCTTTGCCTGAAATCAGCGCGCGATCGCGCGCTGACGTCATGGGGGGGGGCAGGTGGGGGTGGGCGTGAAAGGGGAAGGGATTCCCCTTTCAGCCCTGGCCTGGGGGTGTTGGGGGGCGGCCCTCGGGGGAAGCGCTAGCGCTTCCCCCGACTGCCAGTCCCAGGACGTAATGGTTACATCCATGGCGCCACACGGGCGCTGCCATGGACGTAACCATTACGTCCCAGGCGGGGAAGGGGTTAAACAGCAAAACAACCATTGTACATCACAGCAGACGGCAATAAAGTCCCATCGTCAAGCTGTTACGTAGAAACCAAGCATAGTAATTATCTAGAGCCCAGGTTCAGACATATCAGTCGGGACCCCCCGTCAAGAGAACAGGTACATCACAATCCCACACTACTGGCTCGCCAGTGCCCCGCCCGCCACCAGTCACCCCACGCAGCAGCAGGCCCCCCAGCCACCCCATATTTTCACCCACTTCTTGGGGCAGTCCCTGCTCTCAAAGATTACTTTTTCTGCGCTGCAGCACCAGTCCAGATCTGCCTCCCATCCCGGAATACTTGGTGGAGATTCAGCACTCCACGCCTGCGCTATGTTACGTTTGGCAACCACTGCAGTGATAGCCAGCCATCAGGCTTGATGTTTCGGCCAATGTCCCTCCCCTGCCACATTTAGAAGAAGCAGTTTGGGGTCCAACGGAACCTCCCTCCACAGCACCCGGGCCACAACTCCGGTGATCCCTGTCCAAATATGTCTGTATGACTGGGCAGGTCCAGAGTATATGATAGAAGGTACCCTCCAGCCCGCATCGCCGCAGGCACCGCAAGGTCTGCGCTCTGCCTATCTTATGCAGCTCCACCCTGGAATAGTATGCTCTGTGTAGGATCGGCAACAGAATCAATCTAAATTGCGCTTTAATCGCCATCCCCCGAGGACCTCATCGCGCCTCCCCACTGTCCTCGTCGTCCAGAGTCCCCATGTCCACCTCCCATTTAGTGTGCAGGGCAGTCATCGGGTCCGGGGAGTTGTTTACTAATGTCTTGTACAATAATGAGATGGCCATAGCCTCCAGGGGGCTCGCCAGCAGGGGGCCCTTCTGGGGGGCCGCCTCAGGCAGCTGCTCATGCTCCGGGACATATCTGCCCAAAGCACGTCGAAGCTGCAAATATTTGAACTGCTCCGTGCCCGCCAAAGCATATTCTTGCTGGAGGACATCAAAAGGTACAAGTGCCTGACCCCTCCAGACAGCCCCCAAATGTTCGGTCCCCAGTCGGGACCACCCGCGAAATCCGCCCAACGTCTTCAGGTCCCCCAATAGATCACTACACCACAAGGGTGTTCGCGCCGTCAAGGTAGTACCCCAACCTAGGAAGCGGGTAGCATCATACAATGCCCTTACCACCGTCGCCGTGTGGACCAGCAGAGCCCGCATGGGCATAGAGGGCCCGCTCATATCCACCCCTGCCATTATCTGTCTGTCTACTCAGAACACCGGGTCCCCCTGGTCCGCAAAGGCCCAGTCAATAATGGTCACCAGTTGGGTCCTGTAGTAACGAAGAGGGCCCGGAACTGCCAGCCCGCCCTCATATGCCCCAAGTTTCAGCTTCGTCAATGCCACATGGGAACCGCCCCCGTCCCATAGGAGGGGAGGACGAGGATCGTTGGGTGATCCAGATTTATAGGCTAAAATAGCCTGGCGGGACTGGGCCAGCAAGATTGCTTGAAAGGTTGCCAGAGTACCAGTCCCTGCTGTCAATGGGACATCATTCCCCAGGTTGGTTACAGGGGAGAATGGAGTGGAAAAATCCCTTTGGATAGCCTGTACCTTATCTATAAAATGTAGGAAGAGATCTGGTGACATAAAGCCTGGGATGGAGGAATCTGTGTTTCTAATGACCTTGGTTTCAAAAAAGAATTTGAGATCTTGAGGATTCGTTTTTGATCCTGATGTGCTTCTTCAATTAGAGTAGAGAAATAGGCTTTTTTTGCAGACTTAATCTGCTTGTTACATGCTTTTTGTACTAACCTAGATTGTATGAATTCTTCTGGCACATAAGCTTTATGCTATTTTCTTTCAAGTTGCTTTCAGAGTAGATGTCGATCTCTTAAGGCCTGATTGAGCCAGGAGTCTGGGGGTAGAGATTTAGGATTTCTCTTACAGAAGGGGCAGACAATAAACTAGTGGCTGCTTGAGATATCCATTTCTTAAAAGATGCCACATTGTCTGCAATACTGCCTTGAAAAGTGGGGGTCGATTAAATTAGTAGTTTTAAGAGTCTCGGGCAGTCAATAACTTGCCGCACAAAAGCGTACTAGAGGGGCCCGACTGGGGAGTTAGGGACAGAGGGTTGCCTTTTTTGTGCTTATTTTTTAAAGGAATAAGTGAGTGGTCTGACCAACTCTACCAAATGGGTGCCTCTACTAATAGCTCAGGATAGCAAATACAATAAAGGGTTTGGCCCTCGTCGTGGGTGGGTCCAAGGATAGTTTTGTGTAACGCTAAAGAGATTAAGGTATCAGAAAAATTAATTACCTCTAGATGAAAATTGAAATCTCCCATAATACTAAAGTTGGAGTATCAAAGTATCAAGGGAGCTAGAGCTTCACCAGAGAGGCCAGAAAGGTGGCTCCTGAACCAGGAGGTCAGTAAATCAAAGCCCTAGCAAAGGATTGAGAGGGGCTGAACCTGAAACAGAACCATAGGCTCTCTGTCAGGAAGTTAAGGTTGAAAGTCTCCACCTGGAGTTAGTGTCTCTAAATAATGGAGAGACCACTGCCCTGACGAAAAGGTCTATCGTGCCTGGTGATGGTACAACCAGTGGGGAGTGCAAGAGCAATGTCTGGATTACACCAATCTGTTAGCCAGGATTCTGTAATAAACAGAAAGTCCACCCGGCGCTCGGAAATAAGATCATAAACTTCCCAGGAGTCTTTACTAAGGGAACAAGCGTTTATCAGGCCACCCTCCAACGTACAGTTTATGAACCATCGGCACCCTTTGCAGTGCTGGATTTGGTATTCCAAAACCGGCTTTACATTTAATACAGACTCTCCCATATTACATGAAGGGATAGTGATGTCACAGTGAGGGATAGACTTTGCGCAGGAATTTAAAAAAGCAGCTGGCATAGGGATACCTGATGCCAAATGAGCAGCATGGCTGGCCCTGGTCGTTGTCCGGGTGCAGACGGGCTTGCCTTAGTTGCGCCAGCAGCGCATCCGTGCCATAGAATGGATTAAACAGGGACGTTCCAGAGACCCAGTTAAAAGACTAAAAATCAAGATGGCGGCTCTAAAATGGGCTTCCCAAAAAGCATGAAGTGAATAAAGGAAAGCGTGAGTGCAGGTAAAAATTTCACAGTAAACTGCCCAAAACCAATGTTAAGTGTATGTATCTATTTATCCATATATATCTGTCTATCCCCACTTCCTGAGTAGATCCAGTAATACCCTTGTACATACTTCCCATCATCAGAGTAAAATTTTGAAACCTATAAAAACAGAAAAGTAGCAACTTAGAAAAAGAAAATCCTATAAAAATAGAAAGTTAGAACGTGTGCAACTTAAAAATCTCCATAAAATCGTAAACCTAGAAGAGTAATTTTCCCCTGAAAAGACTACCCATATACCAACATTGGATCTCCTTTAGAGCACATGCAGAGTAGCAAGCTCTGCCCTGAGTTGCATGCACACACTAAGGCACACCCTTTACCCTGACCAAAAGAGGGAACTTTCAACACTAATATAATTGCACACTGAAGGGCATACGTACAAACAAAATATACAGGGCAAAAGAAGAACAAAAGGAAGTGTTACTAGAGTTGTGGGCCATATTTGAGTAAGTCCAGGCCGATAACCTTGACCCGCCATCAGCAAGTGAGGCTTCACACCTTCCCTGCCATATGTTGGTATGGAGGTACCCGCCCGATTCCTGCCATCCCTGTGTCAGGATCCGTTATTAACCTGCCAGTTAAGAGAGCCCAAGGGGCCCCTGCTGAACAGCAGGCTGTTAGGTCAAGGCATAAACCAATATATGCAGGGGGGATTTATTTTATATAGGACTGGCAGTCACGGCAAATCCACCACATATAGTTCCTACAAGGGAAAGAACAACCTATGTCACAGTGCTCTCGCAAGGAGGATCTTCCCCAAAACCTCCAAATTTCTCAAGGAAAGAAAGAAACAACAGTCAAGATATCCAAGGCACACGTCTAAGTAAGTGATTTGTGTCCATGTTTCTGTGATATGTCCAATCTTCTTTTAATTCCACAGTTGTTCAAACTTCAATAGCTAACAGCAAACAGTCTACCGTCTGAAATATCCAATCTCCTTTTATTTCAAAGTTGTTCCACATTTGAGTAACCAACAGCAAACATTCTACAGCCAACATGTGTTTCGTTGTGCGAGAATATTCACAGTGACTTCCTCAGGGCTGTAAGTAAAACAATTGTTCTTGTTTATATATTTAGATACTAAAGTCATCTGCCTTCTGGCAGGCTTATTGCAAACCCTTTACCATCTTTACAATCGTGAAACAATAATTGAAATGGGTGAGACTCAAAAAAATAAAATAATTAAACATACCATAGTTCAAAAGCCTCTCCATTAAAAGAACATCATAACATTATAGCCCATGAACCGTGGATAGTGTATTCTTCACAGTATGGTATGTAAAAATCACAGAAGACAGTGCTTAATGAAAAGAGAAGGACAATCCCTAGGAACACGCCGTTACCACAACACCCGTGAAGCACAAAAAATCAGCCAGCCAAAATAGTCATCTGGGAGCATGGGAACTATAAGTCCAAAGTATCACCCGGTTATCTGAAGTTGTTTAAAACATCTGACTCAAAAAACGAGCACCTCATAATGCATACCTTCGCAATCCTCTCCGTTGCGGTAATGTTCAAACTCAAAACGTAAGGTAAACATCCATGATGGTCACAAGATCTTAATTTGATCTTCTATGAGGATCAAAAAGTACGGTATAAGCCCACAAAATATTTATGTGACAAACATCGCATTACTCTAAGGTGCCCCATTGGACTAGCGAACCTACTGTGAAGTAGAAAAAGTAACCAAGCCTGTAAATGGGAGCTTCCTTTACTCCACATCGGCGTGTACGCGAATGCTGTGTAACCAGACCCGGTATTTAAGCATGCATTATAATCGGATGGTTAGAAAAGGAAATAGGACTAACGGTCCTCTCAGAAGAAGATTGGACATATCACAGAAACATGGACATTTACTTACACGTGTGCCTTGGATATCTTGACTGTTAGGTCAAGGCATGGCAGACTGACTGGTTAGCAGTCCCTGACACTGCCTGCACCACCCCGGTCCAGCACTAGAACACTGAAGTTTGACCTCACTGTCTCTCACAGCCAGCAGACTGGGCCTCAGTGGCTCAGAGAACACCCAATCCCACTGGTCTTGGGGAGTGAACACAGGTGAAAGGGAGATGTATAGTTGTCTTGGACAGCAACACAGCTAGCAGGAGTGAGGGAAGAGGTCCCAGTCCTCCAATATCTGGCGGTGAGGAGGGAGCAAAAGGATTCACCCAGGAAACTGAGGAGACCACGAGGAGCGAGCATGAGAGCAGGTGTCGGCTTGGAAGGACAGCCCATAACTCAGAGTGAAGGAGGCAATCTAAATGGGAGTCAGAGGAAAGACGTGCACAAAGGAGAGAGAACTCGCACCCTGCAAACCATTGAGAGTAGAGTATTGCACCGGGTAGGTACAGAGCCCCAGTCATGGACGAATATGAGATAGAATCGGAAGGGAAACTTTTGACTGCACCCTGTGCCTCACCAGAGCACTGGTGAAGTAGAGGGGCTGAACAGGAAATTATCCTTCCCCAAACACAGAAGATGGATAAACAAACTCAAGGGATATAGAAGCTCAGGAGTAAGGTGAAATCTTCACCCAACCTTTTTGCCACATGGCTAGCGGAGGGCTGCTTTGAACCACAGGACATAGCGACTGCTGAAGACTGCATCCTGCATGGAGGGGGAGATCCCAAGTGGAATTTCCCTTACATACAGGAGTGTTTGAGGAGATGGGAGCGTTATGTAGAAGAAAAACCAGTGGAGATTTCCAAAACAAGCATATGCCCGTTGTTAAAGAAGAGCACGTCAAGGACCATCTATGTGCTATATGCTCAGATGGACAAAGAGGGGCTAAAAGACAAGCTGCCGCTGTTGTTGGATGAGGACGGGAAATGAATCTCATGCTTTGAGAAGAATACAGCGGGGATCACTCTAGCAATGGGCGATGTCAAAAGTCTACTAAGCAGCATTATCGGAGAGCAGACCAACATGGTGTTTGCCCGCATCCCAGCAGTTATGCTGACCAACTAGGAGCACGACGGGCCACATTTAATTAACACAGGCACCAGATCTGCATGGCGCTGAGGGAAATGTTCCTTAACTGCCCAGATGTAGGTGGGTTGATTGCAGAAACCATGACACCTGGGGAGACCATAATACACTTCCTAGACAGGATGAAAGAATGGTGAGGACAGAAGACAGGACAACTATGGACAGTTACAGGCCCTCAAGTCGTCTACTTTTACTACATCCTCAAGAAGGGGCTGCCCACTGAAATACAAAGTGGGTTGGACAGCATAGTAGGGCTAGATACTAAACCCTGACGAGAGATAAAGGTGCACGTCCTGCATATCCACAAAAGGAAAGAGGAATAGGCTAAGAAAAAACAGGAGCAGACCCAGAGGGACAATGCTAAGTTGATCCAACATAAGCTAAGTAAGACAGCTCTTGAGGGGGCTTGATTGTCTGCAAGCTTGCAAACGGCAGTACTTATGAAGCAAACTCCATGACAGGACCCCGAGGGTTCCAAAATGGCTACAGTGATGGAAACCAGGGTTATTGGCCACTGCCAAACCCCACACAATGCTACTATTGTCACTGAATGGGCCACATGACTGACAGGTGCAGACTATGGCACACAATGCACAGAAGTCAATGAGCTGAGGCCAGGCCCCGCAGAACTCACATCCACAGAATCAGGCCCAGCGATATGTAACATCACCTTATATTCAGCTGCCTGGAAAGCAGTTTGGTGCTGCACCACTGCAGGAGGGGTCAGATTGCTTGACCAGCACATGGCATCAGCAGCTGCAGTCAGGGAACCTAGCCCAACATGGGCCGGGGCCACAGCCGCAGCAGGGAAGGGTAGCTGTTTGGGGAAACAATGCCATCATGCAGAGCCCAAGTGCACAGTAAGCCTTAAGTACCCCCAATACAAAACATACATTTTGCAGATACCTTGACATTCACTACAGTAAAACTCAAATAAAAACGAGGAAAAGCAGGGATTCAATACCCTTACTTACATTCAGGGAAAACTCAGGATTGTTGTGTGTCTGCCAACCAGGTGCTAGCGTTAGAGTCCACCATCTAGGGCTGCCATGTGGCTGTCAATTGGGAATCCTCACTGAAGTTCACCATTTAGGGTGCCAACCAGTGCCTAGTCCCTACTTTGTGCTTGCCCGCCAGAGCAGGACTAACTGGCTACACCACAGGTAAAGGGCAGTGGGACAGAGAGGGGCAGGGTTGCTCCCCAACTGCTGCGTAAGAGGCAGCCACTCAAGGTCCTCAAACCCATAAACAATTGGGACGGGTTCCTATTACCAAGGTAAAAGTTCCCCATTCTCTGACCCTCAGCAGGATCCGAAGTGTCCCAACAGCAACAGTACCTCCAGCAGTCCCTAACCAAATGAGAGCCCCTTTTTTGTTCCAAGACAAAGCCGTCCTCCGGTGTCAGGAGCCGGGCCTCCCTGTGCGCTCGTGGTAGCATAGACCAATTAATGCTCAAAGCACATGCATGAGTTTCCAAAAGAGCACCGCACAGCGCCGAGTCAGTAGAAAAGGGGGTTCACCGGGACATCCAGCGACCCTGTCCATTCCCATAATCTGGACAAACGCAGACAAGTTCCCGGCCTTGCCCCAGATTCTTCACACTGCGATGTCTTTTGCCTCCTTCTCCTTAACCTTCAGGGCTCCCCAACAGTATCTGGGAACCGTAGGCTGAAAAAGATACGGTCTGAGGGAGAGGGGGGTGCCAGGGAAGGGACTGCAAAGCACCCATTATCCCTCCGAGCAGGGTAGAATGTAGAAACGTGTTTGTTCCCACAGCAAGCCTAGCAGTCGGGCAGCATGCAACGCCTCACACACATAGTTTGGAGGGGGCAGTAATTCCAATATCAAGCTTCACAAATCAGAGACAAGGAGGCCACGGAACAATACGTTGTGATTGTCAACCAATGTTCAGTGTGACATGCCTCCTCTTTTACATCCCCGCACACTTATATGCTAGAAAACCTACACCGTGCTGATAACACTCCCAATGCCAACATAACACAAACTAAAAGTTACAAATTATCTGTATACTCTAGAATAACCCCGTAAAGCATACTGTTCAAACGAATACTTGGTCAAGCACGGAGAGGGGGGAGACCCGACAAATAAAAATTAAATGTTTTAAAAAAATAACCCATTTCGTCTAGAACCAGGTACCCTGTTCAGGCGCAACACAGAAATTCTTAAGGATTAATCAGTGACACTCAGATATGCAATGTCTTTTATAACAACCAAACCTAGCTTTTGCCCAACAGGTCACAGTCAAGCCATTAAGTGCACCATCTCTACAGTGGACCTCACCTTTTCAGTGGCCGCACCCAAATCCCCAGTAGGATCAAGAGCCACAGAATATTCCAAAGAACTCTCGCATCCAACAGGATCAAAAGCCACAACACACCTCAAGGACTTTCCACATCCATACCCCCAACTGGATCCCATACCAAACTTCGCATCAAAGACTTTCTCCAAGGGTGAGGATGTAGCGCAGCGGTCAGAGCGACCGCCTCAGGAGCAGGAGGTATGGGTTCGATCCTCAGCATCGGCGCAAAAGTCCTGTGATTCTGGCCAAATTACTTCATCTCCCCGTGGACCATGCCTTGAGACCCTCACAGGTGATAAGCTGTGCTATATAAATTCACATTTCATTTTAACCTGTTTTTCTCGATTCAGAAACTCTTGTCACCACGAAAATGACTTATATTTCAGCTGGAATCAGCTCAAGACCTACAATGATGCCTAAGTTATGTGTTTTCATACATTTATACATTCTCTGGTTGCCAGAGATGCTACCGCATCCATGTATTTCCAAAGAACAGTCTGATTTAATGGTGTTTATTCGAAAAATGTCACCACGGTTGTGTAGGAACCTCACACACATCACCTTTAATTACACTGCACCCAACACTAGCAACCCACACAGCCCTCCTTTACACAACACGTGGTATCAGCACATGACCACCGTGGGCTCTATGACATCAGCCGGGTCATGTTATGTCTGCTCGGTGATACCACACGCAGTAGGCCCAGATAGATTGTTCTTATCCAGAGAGGTAGTCCCTGAAAAAGCAATATGCATTCTCCACCTGTACCTGTGTAGAATTAGTGCCAAAATGCAGCCTAATAGAGTGGAGCCCCATAGGGTAGTAGTAAATTTGACCTGCTATGGGAGCAATCCTCCAGCACTGTACCTTCTTACCGAGCCTAGCTACATCCAAACGGAGCTAGACAGGATGCGCAGGAAGAGGAGGACACTGTTTGGCCCCAGGATTTTCACGAGAAGAGATTCTTGGAGGTAGCTAAACCACCTCGCCAGGTCACAAACTAGAATGCTCCTGCTTTCATCTGCGGCCCCAGGGTAGCCCTTAGTGTGTCTGGGGCTGTCTACGTTAATAACAAATGGACCCTAGACTGGGAGTTTCAGTGCAAGGCCATCTACCTCAATGACATGAAGGGAAATGGGTTTTGTAGGGAAGGGTTAAACAACAGCATAGATACCCTGTGTCAGGACATCTGGGATGCCTAGATACACATGTACAAGTGGATAGAAGGGAAGGGGCAACCCCTAATTGTGTGGAAACTCACATTGTATTCCTTATGTTTCAGGGGTATTTTCCTGGGCATGAAGGAGAATTGTGGCACAATACTGCACATTCCAGACATGCAATGGGGTACCTCCATTCTGATGGACACCTACCGGCAGTGCAGCAAGTTCGCTTACACCCAGTTTGTCCCTGGATGATGTGGCATCTGGTCCCTCATCATCATAGACGCCTCAACCCTGGTCATCCCGGTAGAAAGATCTATCTGAACTATACCAACACCGGCTGAGGAAGAAAACAACATTGGTGCATGAGGCTCAAAGGAAAAGAATTGATTATTATTTTGGCTGTGCTCAATACAAGGACTGGCCACTGACGGCGGTAAGGTCCATACCCTTTGTCACCTTGCAGATGAAAGCAAATGCTTGATGGTTGCAACTAACACAGTGGGAATTGCTCAAGGTAATGAACAGTACTGAGCGATGGCTGCCAGAGTTCTGCAGAACCAGCCCAGGAGGTCAGTGCCAGACTAGGAGATAGGACATAGATTGAAAATGAATATAAGAAGGAAAACAAAAGAAGGCAGGTTTTGCCCATCTGTGCTTCCTGGCTGTGGCACAAGTTCCCCCATCAATGTCAGACAGCACCAGTTGTCCATCGCGTAGTTGTTCTTCAGTTAGATTTGCATTACTTATGTACCTTTATATTACATGTCGCACAAGAATATGTTCATTGGCTTTACCAGGCCACAGAACTAGGTAATAATTACTCCTGTCCTTTTTCTTTGCTGATCTGAGTTCCTCTGCACAAACAGCACATCAATTACGTTGCTGGTCCATCACTTATCCAGCTACAGAAGATGGCATCAGCATTTCTGTACTACCAACAAGCATTTTCTTTCTAATACTTCGAGAACAATGCGTTTACACGACTTGTTGATAAAATAACCAACAGAATATTTAAACATGCCAATCAAAGCCCACTGTGTTATAGAGAACATACCAATCAGTTACTTACATTGCCTATTAGTTGGGGTCTACAGAAAACCTATCAGCTAGAGTCCATGCCACAGAGTGGTTGCCCTTCAGCTACTGGGCACAGGTTACCCATGCGTTACTGTGTCACAGACTGCCTGCACATCACTTGCTTAGTCATTGTATACGGGCCCATCAGGTAACGTCCCTCAGAATGCAGACCTTCAGTTACTCTGTGCAGAGGCCTAACTAGTTGGTTCTGGTAGCACCATGGAATACCTGCTGACCAATTATAACTAGCTAATTATACTGCAAAGAACCCCGTTAGGTACTGTGTCAAAGGATGCCTATGTGTCAGGTAGAGTGCAGTATGTTCCTTATATTTCTGCTTCTTCTGCTAGAGATGGCAAGCCTCTAATGCATTCTGTACCTTGCAGGTCTCACTTACTTACAGAATGATTGATCGGTGAATTCCTGTGTCACAGAATGACATCCCTGTCTTCTCTGTGCATCTCACCGTTTCTTCCTGTCACACTTTGCTTTTCCCCTTCGTCTCGCTTTCTTCCTCTTCAGCTCCCCCTCTCATTGATCCAGTGCTTAATTTGTAAATAAAAATGTGCCGGTGCCAAAGCCCTCCTCCTCTTAAATACGCGGCTGCTGCAATTAAATGTGTGAACACGGAATACTGAGGCAGCCTTCAATCCATTTAAAGCCACGCCCTGCCCTTCAGCTCACTCTTTCAGCAGCTGCTTTCTCCCTTTGTGACGCCTTTTCATTTTTCTCTTCCTCTGTCTTTCCCGTACGTGTCTTTTGCTCGCAGTAAATGCTTGAGGGAGAAAAATAAGCGCCGGCCCTTAAAAATAAGTGCCGGTGCTCGGCACCGGAAACAACAAGCACTGCATTGATCCTTTGTATCTTTTTCTGTGTCTCTATGCCAAGGAAACAGTCAGGGCGCGGGTAGAGTTGTAACAATAACCCACAAGATTGGGTATTTGGAACTATTGCCAGGCAGGCAGGGAGAGCACGCGCTGCCAAGCACATTATATAGTGACGCAAAGTATCAGCTGGAGAGTAGGGAGGGAAAGCCAGAGTCTGAATAAAGGAAGCAGGGCAAAAAGCTTGCCTTCAGTTATGTCCAGTGAATGCTAAGACTTCATTTCTATTGTTTGGTTCTGTCAGCATCTGCTCTCGGCACAGCTAATCGAACACTCTTGTGCTCAGCGAGAGGGACGCTGTTAGACTGAATGCCTTGCTGAGAAAACATGCATTGTTAAAGGCAATAGGTCTCACCTTTTCGACTACTGGCTTTTCCATTGCTTTTGTGCTTATGTTATGCAGCATCAGCAAAAAGCATAGCGGCGTGAACACGTGCATGGTGAAGTATGTTTCATGCATTTCTGGAAGCCGTGTCATAAATGTGGATGCACGCCTGCTGACAGGTGCGTATGCATGCATCACACCACATTTGCACGCACACTGAATGAAGTGGGCACCATTTAAAAAAAACATAATTTACCATTCCAAGATGGCCGGTGTTACTTGGAGCAGTAAATAAAAACTGAATTTTGACTCTGAGGAAGCGCTTTTGAAATCTGAGCAGCCCAACAGCAAATGGCAGCTGCCGGGCTCCTGAACATAATGAAGAAAATACACCAGGAGGGTATTGCAAAGTGGGCCGAGCGGGGATAAGTTAATAAAAACGAAAAAAATAAATCCTCGCCAGTGAGGAAAAACTGAACGAAGTGGGGTTGAGGGTGAAGGAAGAACATGGAGTGCACAGGACGTAGCTTGTGCAGTAACATTGGAAGGGTGTGAGCTTCAGATTTTCCAACAATCACGCTGGCATATTGGCCCTCATTACGACCTTGGCGGGTGGCAAGATCAGACCGCCGGGCGGCCGCCAATGCGGCTGCACCTCTGCCGCGGCCATTTGGAGATCCCCGCTGGGCCGGCGGGCGGAAACCTAGTTTCCGCCCGCTGGCCCAGCGGGGATCTTGGCTGCAACACAGGAGCCGGCTCCAAATGGATCCGGCGGTGTTGCGGGCGTGCGACGGGTGCAGTTGCACCCGTCGCGCTTTTCGCTGCACGGGGCCCTGTCAGGGGGCCCCTCCACTGCCCATGCTAGTGGCATGGGCAGTGGAGGGGCCCCCAGGGGCCCACGACGCCCCGTACCGTGAACCGACAGGAAAAGGCTGGCGGTAGGGGGACTCGCTGCGCTGCCCTGGCGGATTACAACTGCCGGGGCCATTGTGGCGGGAAACCTCCGGCCCTGGCGGTGCGACCGCGGCGTTTCCGCCACGGTCGTAATGCCCTGGGAAGCATCGCCAGCCTGTTGGCGGTGCTTCCTCCAGAACAGCCCTGGCGGTCTTGGACCGCCATGGTTGTAAGGAGGGCCATAATGTTGAAATACAATAAAAGGCAAACGGCGCATGAGAGGGGTTTAAGAGGCAATGCATAGGAATAGGGATTGGTAGGAGTACTAAGCGAGAGAAAAGACAATATTTTGTAGATTAACCAACATTTTTGAGGACTTTCAAATCAGAGGGCGAGAGTGTGTGTTTTTACGTCTGTGTGTATGCCAGGTGAAATCCAACAGCCACCTCACCATACCCAAATTAAGGTAAATATCTTGGGGGTGTAACACCTCACGTACACACACCCCCGAATCTACGTCCCTGATGGAGTGCTGTAGAGGAGCAGGCCCTCGAGAGAGCACAAAAGCACATGAACTCTCATAAAGTGATTAATGAAAAAGTAGTTCCCACATTATGAGCAGTGGAAAGATATCAATCACTCACTCAAAAGAGTGGCGAAGAAGTTATGCTCCGAAGAGTAAGGAAAGTAAATGACTAAGAAGCAGGCAGATGAGAGGGGCAGGTAAGACAGACAGTGGTAAGCAGCGGGCTGGCTTTAAACCCTTTGGAAGTTTTTGGCATGGTCCATAGACCACAGAAAGCTAAATGATGTCAATAAGGAAAACTTAAAAAGAGGAAGGTATTGAAGGCAAGGGAGCCTTCAGTATAGCCCCCCTTTTGTTTCTATGAAAATACCTAGTCATCCGTATTTTAAAGAAGCCACTAGGAGGGAAGGGCAAGGGGGGAAAACAAGAAGCACAGAGGAGGAGGAGGATATAAGAGGGTGATGGGCAGGAGAATGGGGAGTGCAGGTAGGAGGAGGTATGGACGGGAGGGAGATATGAGAGGCTGATGGCTGAAAGGAAGACACAAGTGGTGAGCCTGGGAATATAGTATACAGTGGGAGAAGGGAATGGGAGGAAGCAACAGTGGGCGGAAACAAGAACAAATCAAGGCCAATGTGAGGACGCCAGCAGCAGTGGACAAAGAGGGCAATAGTAGTTAGGTTGTCCCTCAGACAGTTTAGTGCAAGCACTTAAGTGGAGGCAGTAGGATACACCCAAACAATCACTACCAGTAGGAGATGGATGGATACTCCACTGGCCTAACCCAAGGCGTAATTGAAAGAAGTCACAACCCAATGGTTAAAAGAGGTTGGTTGAAAGTGTGGCAGACCCAAAACCCACTCTATCTATGTTGTAAGTATTAGGTCATTTTAATAGCTGTACTATCAAAACCCAGACATTAGAATGGGCTCAAAAATTCAATTATGGTTATTCTTGTATTGGTGCATTGATCTAAATGACCCGTTCAACTGTGTGGCTTAGACAAATCTATATTGTGCAGGCATTACACTCCTTCTGTGGCACGAAGGCGTTTTGTGCACAGACTTCCACCCTCCTATTTAGGTTACTGGTGGCAATGGCAATATGCGGGTCTGGATTTTGGGTTACTTGCTGAGTTTTCTGCTGAGTGGTCCAGTTGGCTGCCACAAGACTCCTAATTATTTGATGACTCGCTGTCATTCTGGCAGGGCAGGGGCGTAGCCATCACTAGTGTGGCATGTGCATGGCACTAGGGTCAAGAAGTGTGAGGGGCCAGCTACATCTAGAGTATGGCTTTTGCATAGCCACCTACTGGGCTAATTGTGGAGACATTTTCCTCGCCTGCAAGCCTAATGGCACCCTGGGTACACCACTGGGCTCTAGAGAATACCAGGATTTTTGGAGAGAGAGGAAGCACAAGTACATGTTGATTCAGGATTGGTCAAGAGCTATTCTAATTTTGATATATTTTTGATAGTCTGCCCATGATGGGGAGAGCGAAGATGGTGTGACTTTGTCTCGAAAATCTTTGCTTTGCTTCAATGACACGCTTCTTTTTTCTACTTCAAGTACCACATCGGGGATTAGTGGTATACTTGTTCTCAGAAGCTTTTGCCTTCTACCAGGTGCAGGTTTGGTCTTGGTATCCTGTATGCATCTCTCTAAAATCATGGTGGGATCCTTCATAGCGTATTCGGAGTAGATAGGTTCTCCTTTCTCCAACAGGAGAAGGTCTGGGTGTGTGGTTAACTGTGTAGAATTGAACGTGACAAAAGAGTGTAATGGGAGAACACACACATCAAGTAGCAAAAATAAACAGTTGCCATCCCTGCCTGTACCAATGAAAGACTGGAGGGGCGTCACACACCAAAAACTGGGCTGGGATATAGTTTGTAAGACTTGCTAATTTCCAGAGTATTGATGGTACGCTTCTCCTTTCTCTTTCGTGAAGGTGAAAATGGAAAAGATGAAGTGGAACATCATTACACTTAGCACTCACCTGTTATGATGTAGGAAGCACAGTGCAAAACCTGACTTTCCTATGCTCTCATAAAGTGGAATTGTGGCTTCATATTCAAAATATGTGTTCTCCCTGAGAAAAGAGCAGAAAGAGGACAGTAATACCTACCCTAGTACTCCTGTCTTTATAGAGGTGTCCAGGAACAACTGTTGTAACTAGATGCAGGCCCCGAAAAACACACACAACTGTAACCAAGCAGAAAAAATCATCAGCAAGCAAATGGGGAAATAAATAATGTCATCAGCCTTGAATCTGAGATGCTCATCTTTCTGTGCTGGGACATCTTGCTGTGCACATTTAATGCACCTCTGTGAGGTGAAAGGCACCAATAGTATAAGATACATGCAGCTTCTCTCCAAAATAAGCACGACTGAGGCATTTCCTAACTAGTTTTTCATATTGTACTGGTGGATAAGACACTGTTGCAGCATGATCTCAGCTAAGCTGATGGTGCCACTTCCAAGGAAAATGGTGTACCACTGGCTGTCTCTGTAAACAGGAAGGTGTATGCAGCTGACACATTAGGAAGCTGAACTACGGGGGTCATTCTGCGCCGCCGAGGGGATTCCGACCCCACCTACCGCCATCCAGTTCCCGGCGGTCCGCCCGCCGGGAACCGGATGGCGGTAGGGGGGGTCGCGGGGCCCCTGGGGGCCCCTGCAGTGCCCATGCCACTGGCATGGGCACTGCAGGGGCCCCCGTAAGAGGGCCCCTACAAGTATTTCACTGTCTGCTTGGCAGACAGTGAAATACGCGACGGGTGCAACAGCACCCGTCGCACCTTCCCACTCCGCCGGCTCGATTACGAGCCGGCATCCTCGTGGGAAGGGAGTTTTTCCCTGGGCTGGCGGGCGGTCTTTTGGCGACCGCCCGCCAGCCCAGGGAAAAACTTAGAATACCCTCCGCGGTCTACTGACCGCGGTGCGGTATTTCGGAGGGGGGAACTCTGGCGGACGGCCTCCGCCGCCCGCCAGAGTTAGAATGACCCCCTACATTTCCAGGTCAGAGCATGTAGGAGGCTGGACTGGCTTGTAGTGAGTACCAAGGGGTACTTACACCTTGCACCAGGCCCAGGTATCCCTTATTTGTGTATAGGGTGTCTAGCAGCTTAGGCTGATAGATAATGGTAGCTTAGCAGAGCAGCTTGGGCTGAACTAGGAGACGAGTGAAGCTCCTACAGTACCACTAGTGTCATATGCACAATATCATAAGAAAACACAATACATAGATATACTAAAAATAAAGGTACTTTATTTTTATGACAATATGCCAAAAGTATCTCAGTGAGTACCCTCAGTATGAGGATAGCAAATATACACAAGATATATGTACACAATACCAAAAATATGCAGTATAGTATAAGAAAACAGTGCAAACAATGTATAGTTACAATAGGATGCAATGGGGACACGTAGGGATAGGGGCAACACAAACCATATACTCCAAAAGTGGAATGCGAACCACGAATGGACCCCAAACCTATGTGACCTTGTAGAGGGTCGCTGGGACTGTAAGAAAACAGTTAGGGTTAGAAAAATACCCCACCCCAAGACCCTGAAAAGTGAGTGCAAAGTGCACTAAAGTTCCCCAAAGAGCACAGAAGTCGTGATAGGGGAATTCTGCAGGAAAGACACAAATCAGCAATGCAACAACGATGGATTTCCAAACGAGGGTACCTGTGGAACAAGGGGACCAAGTCCAAAAGTCACAAGCAAGTCGGAGATGGGCAGATGCCCAGGAAATGGCAGCTGTGGGTGCAAAGAAGCTGCTACTGGACAGTAGAAGCTGAGGATTCTGCGGGAACGACAAGGGCTAGAGACTTCCCCTTTGGAGGATGAATGCCCCACGCCGTGGAGAGTCGTGCAGAAGTGTTTTCCTGAAGAAAGACTGCAAACAAGCCTTGCTAGCTGCAAGTCGTGCGGTTAGGGTTTTTGGATGCTGCTGTGGCCCAGGAGGGACCAGGATGTCGCCAATTGCGTCAGGGGACAGAGGGGGCGCCCAGCAGGACGAGGAGCCCTCTCAGAAGCAGGCAGCACACACAAAGGAGTCCCACGTCGCCGTAGGACAACTCAGGAGGTCGTGCAGTGCAGGTTAGAGTGCCGTGGACCCAGGCTTGGCTGTGCACAAAGGATTTCCGCCGGAAGTGCACAGAGGCCGGAGTATCTGCAAAAGTCGCAGTTCCCAGCAATGCAGTCTGGCGTGGGGAGGCAAGGACTTACCTCCACCAAACTTGGACTGAAGAGTCACTGGACTGTGGGAGTCACTTGGACAGAGTTGCTGGATTCAAGGGACCTCGCTCGTCGTGCTGAGAGGAGACCCAGGGGACCGGTGATGCAGTTCTTTGGTGCCTGCGGTTGCAGGGGGACGATTCCGTCGACCCACGGGAGATTTCTTCGGAGCTTCTAGTGCAGAGAGGAGGCAGACTACCCCCACAGCATGCACCAGCAGGAAAGCAGTCGAGAAGGCGGCAGGATCAGCGTTACAGAGTTGCAGTAGTCGTCTTCGCTACTTTGTTGCAGTTTTGCAGGCTTCCAGCGCGGTCAGCAGTCGATTCCTTGGCAGAAGGTGAAGAGAGAGATGCAGAGGAACTCTGATGAGCTCTTGCATTCGTTATCTAAGGAATTCCCCAAAGCAGAGACCCTAAATAGCCAGAAAAGAGGGTTTGGCTACTTAGGAGAAAGGATAGGCTAGCAACACCTGAAGGAGCCTATCAGAAGGAGTCTCTGACGTCACCTGCTGGCACTGGCCACTCAGAGCAGTCCAGTGTGCCAGCAGCACCTCTGTTTCCAAGATGGCAGAGGTCTGGAGCACACTGGAGGAGCTCTGGGCACCTCCCAGGGGAGGTGCAGGTCAGGGGAGTGGTCACTCCCCTTTCCTTTGTCCAGTTTCGCGCCAGAGCAGGTCTGAGGGGTCCCTGAACCGGTGTAGACTGGCTTATGCAGAAATGGGCACCATGTGTGCCCATGAAAGCATTTCCAGAGGCTGGGGGAGGCTACTCCTCCCCTGCCTTCACACCATTTTCCAAAGGGAGAGGGTGTAACACCCTCTCTCTGAGGAAGTCCTTTGTTCTGCCTTCCTGAGCCAAGCCTGGCTGGACCCCAGGAGGGCAGAAACCTGTCTGAGGGGTTGGCAGCAGCAGCAGCTGCAGTGATACCCCTGAAAAGGCAGTTTGGCAGTACCCGGGTCTGTGCTACAGACCCGTGGGATCATGGGATTGTACCAACAATGCCAGGATGGCATAGAGGGGGCAATTCCATGATCTTAGACATGTTACATGGCCATATTCGGAGTTACCATTGTGAAGCTACACATAGGTAGTGACCTATATGTAGTGCACGCGTGTAATGGTGTCCCCGCACTCACAAAGTCCGGGGAATTTGCCCTGAACAATGTGGGGGCACCTTGGCTAGTGCCAGGGTGCCCACACACTAAGTAACTTAGCACCCAACCTTTACCAGGTAAAGATTAGACATATAGGTGACTTATAAGTTACTTAAGTGCAGTGGTAAATGGCTGTGAAATAACGTGGACGTTATTTCACTCAGGCTGCAGTGGCAGGCCTGTGTAAGAATTGTCAGAGCTCCCTATGGGTGGCAAAAGAAATGCTGCAGCCCATAGGGATCTCCTGGAACCCCAATACCCTGGGTACCTCAGTACCATATACTAGGGATTTATAAGGGTGTTCCAGTATGCCAATGTAAATTGGTGAAATTGGTCACTAGCCTGTTAGTGACAATTTGTACAGAGAGAGCATAACCACTGAGGTTCTGGTTAGCAGAGCCTCAGTGAGACAGTTAGGCACCACACAGGGAACACATACATATAGGTCACAAACTTATGAGCACTGGGGTCCTGGCTAGCAGGGTCCCAGTGACACATAACAAACATACTGAAAACATAGGGTTTTCACTATGAGCACTGGGCCCTGGCTAGCAGGATCCCAGTGAGACAGTGAAAACACCCTGACATACACTCACAAACAGGCCAAAAGTGGGGGTAACAAGGCTAGAAAGAGGCTACTTTCTCACACAACCCCCCCCCCCCAAACAAAGGACAATAAGGCTAACCTTGGCCAGTTGAGACTTTATTGTCTAAGTGGTGATAAGTAGAGAGTAGCTCTGCAATAGACTGGTTACTCCCTTTATCATCCACTATATGGCTACTTCCCTGTGGGGATGTAAACCACCCTGTTTGAAGTTTTTTAGCTAAGCAACAATGTGAAGATGTATTTTCAGAGTTTTTATCAGTAAGTTTTAGTTTAGAGCAGTGGGAATTGTCCACTGAACCTATTTGTAGTGATGGAAATGCTAGACAGGGATGCTGTCTCAGTAAAGCCATAGCTGGGCAAAAACTTTGTCCATATGGCTGGAAGAGAGAACAGGGATGCTGTTTCCCTTGAGTGGGAGCAGGGCAGGGATGCTGTCCTATGAGCTCCACACTAGGGCAGGGATGCTGTCCTGAGTGTTGTGAGGTAGTGCAGAGTTTCTGCACTAAAGTTTCTCTGGGAGGGTTGGAGGGATGCTCCATGTTAACTAAAATGGTGCTCTTTTTCTCACCAATGTTAGTTATCCCACAGAGAGGTACTTCTACCTCAGGGAGTACAGCTTTGCCAGCTGATGATTCCCTTGGAACAGGTGCCACCCTAGGAGAGGTTTCTCCCACCACAGGAATGATATCCTGATTGGCAGGGTGGTTAGGGGATACTGTGATACCCTTTTTACCTGTTGTTGGAGAGGGATCCTGAGTTTTCAGGCCTTCTCTCCTTTGCTTTTTCATTTCAGTAGAAATGAGAGGGAACAATTCCTCTGGGATGCCCAGCATGGCTGCATGGGCATAAAACTCTACCTCAGCCCAACCTGAGGCCTCTAGGTCATTACCTAAGAGACAGTCTACAGGTAAGCTAGGTGATACTACCACCTGCTTAGGGCCAGTAACTCCACCCCAACTAAACTGAATTATAGCTAAGGGAAGAAACTTAGTGGAGTTATGGACATCAATAATCTTATACTGTTGTCCAATGATGTGTTGTTCAGGATGCACTAGGTTTTCAGTCACCAAAGTGATACTGGCACCTGTGTCCCTGTAGGTCAAGGCCTCAACACCATTTATTGAAACTGTCTGCCTGTACCTATCCATTGTAAGGGGACAAGCAGCCAGTGTGGCAAGGCCAATGCCACTAGGTGTGACAGAAACTGTCTTGGGACTGACAGCCCCAGTTTCTATGATGGACCCATAAGTGAACCCAACTACACCCTTAACTTGACTGTTGCCAGCAGTCCCACCAATAGTACCACTACTGCTAGGGGCACTAGAGCTTGATGTATTAGTGGTGGTAGGCTCAGGGGGTTTACCTGGACAGGACTTATCCTCTGGCCTATGGCCTCTGTTTTTACACACAAAGCACCAAGGCTTTTTAATGTGTGCAGGTTGAGAAGAAGAGGAAGAATTTGTTTTATCCCCACCCTCTGAAGAGTGTTTAAGATTTGAAGTGGGATCTTTGGTTTTACCCTTATCCCCATGCTTATCTTGAGATTTTTCACCATCTTTCTTCTTGCCATCCTTGTCACCACCTGTATGAACTTTTCTGTTCACTCTTGTTCTGACCCATTTGTCTGCCTTCATTCCCAATTCTTGGGGAGAGGTCAGATCTGAGTCCACTAGATACTGGTGCAACAAATCAGACACACAGTTATTAAGTATATGCTCTCTCAGGATTAAGTTATACAGGCTTTCATAATCAGTTACTTTACTGCCATGTAACCACCCCTCCAAGGCCTTCACTGAATGGTCAACAAAGTCTACCCAGTCTTGTGAAGACTCCTTTTTGGTTTCTCTGAACTTCATCCTGTACTGTTCAGTGGTTAAGCCATAACCATCTAGGAGTGCATTCCTAAGAACTGCAAAATTATTGGCATCACTTTCTTTCACAGTAAGGAGCCTATCCCTACCCTTTCCACTAAATGATAGCCATAGGATAGCAGCCCACTGCCTTTGAGGGACATCCTGTACAACACAGGCCCTCTCAAGTGCAGCAAACCACTTGTTAATGTCATCCCCCTCCTTATAAGGGGGAACTATCTTGTGCAGATTCCTAGAATCATGCTCTTTTGCAGGATGACTATGGGGAATACTGCTGCTGCCACCATGGGTTTCTAAACCCAATTTCTGTCTTTCCCTTTCCACCTCTAAGGACTGCCTATCCAAATCCAGCTGTTGCTTCTTGAGCTTCAGTCTGGTTTGTTCCACTCTCAATCTATTGAGCTCCCTTTCTAACACTCTGTCATCAGGGTGGGTGGGTGAGGCATGTCTAGAGACAGAAGTATGCTGAGATAGAACAGAAGGAGACCTGGCCCTAACAGAAGGCACCCTAATAGCTTGACTAACAGAAACAGCACTTCTACTATGATGAGAAGGGATACTCTTACTGTGATGTGAGACCACACTATAAGTATGGTGTGACTCTACATCAGTACCAGCTATGCTAGGTGGCTTGCTAGGGGGCAGGCTTGGAAGTTTCCCTCCCACCTCTTTTGCTAGGGGTGCCCCAGAATCAGAGTGGGAACCATCGGCTAACTTTTCAACAGGGGTGCCAGCTCTGGCCTTATCCTGTTCAACAAGCATATTTACCAACAGTTCTCTAGAGGGATTCTTCCTTACACTTAAACCTCTTTCTATGCAGAGACTCCTTGCTTCTTTCCAGCTAAGGTTATCATAAGCAAGTTTGGACAGATCAACAGTTTGGCCTGTGCCAGACATTTTAGAAAGTGTTTAAGTGATAGAAAAAGTGAGAAAAAAGTTTTTCAGAACTTTTGGTAATACAGAAAAAAACTTTTAAAACTTTTAAAGAACTTTTTAGAAAGTTTGAGGTACTTTTCAGCACTTTAGAAAAGAGGTGAGAAAAGAAATGCAAAACTTTTTGGTTAGGTGTACATACACTGAACTTGTTTTCTATATTTTTCTCTTATGAAAAGTACAATGACAAAAGTGGTAAGTAGTTACAAAGCACTTATCCCACCACTGCACAACCAATGTAGGAGGCTGGACTGGCTTGTAGTGAGTACCAAGGGGTACTTACACCTTGCACCAGGCCCAGGTATCCCTTATTAGTGTATAGGGTGTCTAGCAGCTTAGGCTGATAGATAATGGTAGCTTAGCAGAGCAGCTTAGGCTGAACTAGGAGACGAGTGAAGCTCCTACAGTACCACTAGTGTCATATGCACAATATCATAAGAAAACACAATACACAGATATACTAAAAATAAAGGTACTTTATTTTTATGACAATATGCCAAAAGTATCTCAGTGAGTACCCTCAGTATGAGGATAGCAAATATACACAAGATATATGTACACAATACCAAAAATATGCAGTATAGTATTAGAAAACAGTGCAAACAATGTATAGTTACAATAGGATGCAATGGGGACACATAGGGATAGGGGCAACACAAACCATATACTCCAAAAGTGGAATGCGAACCACGAATGGACCCCAAACCTATGTGACCTTGTAGAGGGTCGCTGGGACTGTAAGAAAACAGTTAGGGTTAAAAAAATAGCCCACCCCAAGACCCTGAAAAGTGAGTGCAAAGTGCACTAAAGTTCCCCAAAGAGCACAGAAGTCGTGATAGGGGAATTCTGCAGGAAAGACACAAATCAGCAATGCAACAACGATGGATTTCCCAACGAGGGTACCTGTGGAACAAGAGGACCAAGTCCAAAAGTCACAAGCAAGTCGGAGATGGGCAGATGCCCAGGAAATGCCAGCTGTGGGTGCAAAGAAGCTGCTACTGGACAGTAGAAGCTGAGGATTCTGCGGGAATGACAAGGGCTAGACACTTCCCCTTTGGAGGATGGATGCCCCACGCCGTGGAGAGTCGTGCAGAAGTGTTTTCCTGAAGACAGACTGCAAACAAGCCTTGCTAGCTGCAAGTCGTGTGGTTAGGGTTTTTGGATGCTGCTGTGGCCCAGGAGGGACCAGGATGTCGCCAATTGCGTCAGGGGACAGAGGGGGCGCCCAGCAGGACGAAGAGCCCTCTCAGAAGCAGGCAGCACCCGCAGAAGGGCCGGAAAAGGCACTACGAAGAGGAGTGAAACGGTACTCACCCGAAGTTACACAAAGGAGTCCCACATCGCCGGAGGACAACTCAGGAGATCGTGCAATGCAGGTTAGAGTGCCGTGGACCCAGGCTTGGCTGTGCACAAAGGATTTCCGCCGGAAGTGCACAGAGGCCGGAGTAGCTGCAAAAGTCGCGGTTCCCAGCAATGCAGTCTGGCGTGGGGAGGCAAGGACTTACCTCCACCAAACTTGGACTGAAGAGTCACTGGACTGTGGGAGTCACTTGGACAGAGTTGCTGGATTCAAGGGACCTCGCTCGTTGTGCTGAGAGGAGACCCAGGGGACCGGTGATGCAGTTCTTTGGTGCCTGCGGTTGCAGGGGGACGATTCCGTCGACCCACGGGAGATTTCTTCGGAGCTTCTAGTGCAGAGAGGAGGCAGACTACCCCCACAGCATGCACCACCAGGAAAGCAGTCGAGAAGGCGGCAGGATCAGCGTTACAGAGTTGCAGTAGTCGTCTTCGCTACTTTGTTGCAGTTTTGCAGGCTTCCAGCGCGGTCAGCAGTCGATTCCTTGGCAGAAGGTGAAGAAAGAGATGCAGAGGAACTCTGATGAGCTCTTGCATTCGTTATCTAAGGAATTCCCCAAAGCAGAGACCCTAAATAGCCAGAAAAGAGGGTTTGGCTACTTAGGAGAGAGGATAGGCTAGCAACACCTGAAGGAGCCTATCAGAAGGAGTCTCTGACGTCACCTGCTGGCACTGGCCATTCAGAGCAGTCCAGTGTGCCAGCAGCACCTCTGTTTCCAAGATGGCAGAGGTCTGGAGCACACTGGAGGAGCTCTGGGCACCTCCCAGGGGAGGTGCAGGTCAGGGGAGTGGTCACTCCCCTTTCCTTTGTCCAGTTTCGCGCCAGAGCAGGGCTGAGGGGTCCCTGAACCGGTGTAGACTGGCTTATACAGAAATGGGCACCATGTGTGCCCATGAAAGCATTTCCAGAGGCTGGGGGAGGCTACTCCTCCCCTACCTTCACACCATTTTCCAAAGGGAGAGGGTGTAACACCCTCTCTCTGAGGAAGTCCTTTGTTCTGCCTTCCTGGGCCAAGCCTGGCTGGACCCCAGGAGGGCAGAAACCCGTCTGAGGGGTTGGCAGCAGCAGCTGCAGTGAAACCCCTGAAAAGGCAGTTTGGCAGTACCCGGGTCTGTGCTACAGACCCGTGGGATCATGGGATTGTACCAACAATGCCAGGATGGCATAGAGGGGGCAATTCCATGATCTTAGACATGTTACATGGCCATATTCGGAGTTACCATTGTGAAGCTACACATAGGTAGTGACCGATATGTAGTGCACGCGTGTAATGGTGTCCCCGCACTCACAAAGTCTGGGGAATTTGCCCTGAACAATGTGGGGGCACCTTGGCTAGTGCCAGGGTGCCCACACACTAAGTAACTTAGCACCCAACCTTTACCAGGTAAAGGTTAGACATATAGGTGACTTATAAGTTACTTAAGTGCAGTGGTAAATGGCTGCAGTGGCAGGCCTGTGTAACAATTGTCAGAGCTCCCTATGGGTGGCAAAAGAAATGCTGCAGCCCATAGGGATCTCCTGGAACCCCAATACCCTGGGTACCTCAGTACCATATACTAGGGAATTATAAGGGTGTTCCAGTATGCCAATGTAAATTGGTGAAATTGGTCACTAGCCTGTTAGTGACAATTTGTACAGAGAGAGCATAACCACTGAGGTTCTGGTTAGCAGAGCCTCAGTGAGACAGTTAGGCACCACACAGGGAACACATACATATAGGTCATAAACTTATGAGCACTGGGGTCCTGGCTAGCAGGGTCCCAGTGACACATAACAAACATACTGAAAACATAGGGTTTTCACTATGAGCACTGGGCCCTGGCTAGCAGGATCCCAGTGAGACAGTGAAAACACCCTGACATACACTCACAAACAGGCCAAAAGTGGGGGTAACAAGGCTAGAAAGAGGCTACTTTCTCACAGAGCATATGTTAGCTTTTGGACAAATTAGGACGCAAAACGTGTTTGCATTAGCAGGATAACGTAGGCGCTTAGAAACTGATTCTGTGATGTGCTTTGTCTTTGTAAAGGAGTTTTGCGGTAGCAACATGTTGAGTGGAAGGATGTGAGTAGGGGAATAATCACACGGGATAAAGCAAGAAAACACTCACACATTGATGGAGTAGTGGAACAAAAAGAAAAAAGTAGTACTTAGTATCAGCCATGGAAGGGCACAAGTCGGTCGAACAAAAGAATGGTGAAGAGGCCATGCTCCAGGGGAGGGCCAAACACAAGAAGGGAAGGTCAGCCATCATATAAGAAGCAAGCAATTGCATGTGATAATAAAACCTGCGAATGGTAAGCAATAGGCAGGCTGTACGCCCCCCAGTAAGCTCCCAATAGGTCTGTTACAACCAGACAGCTTGCACTGTCTGGTAGGCAAGACCTAAACATGCACTCAGCAACTCAGGATCGAGGGAACATAGATGCACAGTGATTACAGGTGCGCGGGAACTCAATGTTCTAGGGAGATGAGGGCGCACATTCTCCCTTGCTGTGAGAGCCAGAAAAAGGGGTTTGAAGTGTCTTCTGTCCCCACAGATGCGTGGCAGAAAATACCCAGAAAGCACTGCTGCTCCCCCGGATCCAGTCGGTCGCTTGACACAGCAGGCAGGCCGTTCACAGCAAATAAATGCAGAAGCGTTCCACTTTGTATGTAACTGGAAAAAACACTGACCATTTAAATCTTAGCATGTCTGAGAGCTTTTTAGTAATGAACACTGGTAGCTAATACCTAACGAACACGTTTGCATTTCAGAAACGAGGCGATGAAGAGATAGAGAGAGTGATAGGAAGAGAAATAAATGTCATGAGAAAGATAGGGAGGGGGAGTCAGAAAAAAAACACTGAAAGAAGGGTAGAGAGGTCACAGGAGAAAGACGTGGAAAAAGATGGACAACCAGGTACAGAAATGCACATTATTCGTTCACAAGTAACTAAGCACCAACAGATTTGTAGTTCATTCAAAAGAATGGGAATGGTCCAGCGCAGAGAAACGGAGTGATGACGAGAGAGTGACAGGAAGAGAGAGAGTTATAGCATGAGGAAGAAAGATAGGGAAAGGTTCAGTGAGTGGGAGCTGGGCAGTGCTTAATTTGTAAATAAAAAGGTGCCGGTGCCCAAAGTCCTCGTCTTAAACACGCGGCTGCTGCAGTTAAATGTGCGGGCACGGAATACTGGGGCAGTGTAATCCTGAAGCCATCTCGGTCCTCTTCAAGCCGTTTACAGCCGCTCCCTGCCCCCTCAGCTCATTCCTGGAGCTTTCTGCTTTCTCCCATTGTGGTGCTTTTTCGTTTTTTTTTTCCTCCGTCTTTCCGATAGGTGTCTTTTGCTCGCAGTAAATGGTTGAGGCAGAAAAATAAGTGCCAGTATATCTATCAGTCTACATACCTGGAGTCTCAACTGTGTGCTACTCTGCCAGTGGCTAAGGTGCTTGGGGATGACTTTAACTGTGTAGCGGATGTGTTACTGGAGAGGTCCTCCCCTCTGCTCCTAGAATCACCTGTTCGGAGGATGGTTGACTACTTCCGGAGGTGGATGGCTGACTGGGGTCTCCTGGACCTCTTGAGGCTCCGTCATGGGCAAGCTTGGGAGTACTCATTTTATTCTCCATCTTGCTAGGGTACTGGTATCCCCAACTGTGGCTGGACAGGCCACTCAGGTGGAGTACTTGGCCCATACCTTCTCCAATCATTATCCGCCTCTAATGGGTTTGGGATGGAGGAGGAGATTGACCCTGATTCCCACATGGAAACGTTGGGTCTGATTTAGAGTTTGTCAGACGTGTTACTCTGTTACAAATGTGACGGCTATCCAGTCCACTTTTTTATGATGTCCACAGGACATAATGGAATCGTAATACGGTGTATGGAATATCTGTCACGTTTGTGACGGAGTAACCCCATCCGCCAAACTCTAAATCAGGCCCTCCCTGCTGAGTTACTGCATGAGTCTACTGGGACTCTCCAGGGAAAGCCATCAGGGATTTCTTTCTGCACACCCAGGAGACTGCGTCCATGACAACGGTTTGGAAGGCGTTCAAAGTGGTGATCCAGGGCCACTGCATGAGTACACAGATCTGGATCAGTAAATTCCTAGAAAGCAAGCTCATCAACTTCGAGTCTAATTTACGAGATCTGGAGGCAGTGTTGCTTCTGGACCCTTCTTGGCACCCTGAGCTCCTGGAGGTGCAAAAGCAGCACGCCAACGCTAAGTATGGCTAAGTCACATGTGAAGGGGTGCAAAGCAGGGAGGCTGTTGGGCTGGTTGGTCTCCCCGGAAACGTAAAACACACACTTCAGGCTACTGATGGGACACCACTGCACACACAGTCTGACATTCATGACAGGTTTGTAGAACACTACAGAGCCCTGTATGCTCCCACCTCACGAATGATGCCACTACTGACAGATTTTTGGCAGAGTGGTCCTCTTCAGCCTTACCGATTATATTAGACAAGAGCTTAAACTCCCCATTATGGAGCATGAAATTAGAGAGGCCACCAAAGACCTAGTGACTGGGAACATTCATGGAGTGTATGGTCTCCCTGTGGAGTTCCATCAGATGTTTCGACCCCCTCCTTGTATCCCGCTTGACAGAACTGTATAAGGGAGCTTGGAAGGTGGGTGCCTTACCTTCATCGAGCCGAGAGGCTTTCCGGAACTCCTTTCCAAAGCCTGAGAAAAATCCAGAGGAGACCTCCTGTTACTGTCCTCTGTTGATGTTGATCATTGACTACAAAATCCTTAGCAAGGTCTTGGCCACCCGCCTGCGACCACACCTGCACCTGTTGATCCATAAGGATCAGAATGGTTTTATTCTGCACTGAAACACCTCTCTGAATATCAGGCGCCTCCACAGGGTGCTGGATGAAGTCTCTTCGGTGGCCTTCCTGGAGGCATTTGTCTTCTCCGTGGACTTACGCAAAGCCGTTGACACCTGAGAGTGGCGGCACATGCAGCAATACACCACATAAATCCAAGCCAACCGGGATAAATGGATGGCGCTGCTATACAGTGGGGCACATGCCCGGGTGAAGACCGGGCACAATTTCTCGGAACCCTGTGAGATACACATGGCATGAGACAGGGGCGCACCCTACCCCCAGTTGTTCGCTTTGGCCATTGAGCGTTTTGCTGGCGTTATGCAGCAGTGGGGTTGGGGCCGGGCCATACTGTTGCATGGGGAACACAACATCTCCCTGTACGCAGGCGACATGCTCCTATTTTTGTGAGATGGTGATATACCCTGGGAAGTCTCGATGCTGCGTCAGTTGAGGATAGGCCTATGCATTAATTAGGATGTCATGTGTCTTCCCTGTGTGTGGGACCACGATGTTCTCCCGCCGGCGGTTCGGGACTGCGGTATAACCTGGGATCCTTGGACGTTTTGTTACCTTGCGGTTAAAATGTATCACAGAGATGTGAACAGTAGGGAGGGTAACCTGGGTATAGTTCTTTGTTCCCTTAAGGGTAGCATGGCTTTTTGGCACACCCTGCGTCTTCCTCTGATGACAAAACGATCATCTTGCCAGGCTGCTTTCTCTTTGTGATCCTTCCTCTCTGGATATCCAGGTCCTGGTTCCGGTCGTTAGACACACTGCTGCGGGAGCTCGTAGGGGACAGCGGGAGGCGTACACAGTTGCTATGTACCCTTCCGCGCCCAACCAGGGAGAAGGGTCCGGGAGTCCTGAATTACGAGCTGTACCCTATCGTGGTGCAGTGGCCGCGGGCTGCCACAGAGGAGAGCTGGGTGTGTATGGCACTGACCTCGACCGTGGATGGTTGATACCCTCCTCCTGGGGGGCGCCCCACCTGGGTACCAACTCCGAAGCTGCTGTGGGTCATGTTGCGGTTTTGGGAGAAGTACGCGAAGTTATCTAGTCACAAAAGGTCCTATTCCTCGACCTTACCGCTGATAGGCCTCCCTACGCACAGATGCGGTTCCTTCACACCCGCAAGTTGCGGGCCTGGACTGCCGTGGACATTCTTACCGTGGGGGTTTGTTAGGCCGAGGGCAGACTGAGAATTTTGGACTAACTAACAACGGATGCCGCTTTTCTTGCCTCGCAGTTCCTCACATATGCGGCTGTTACCCGGGCATCCATGTCGTGTGGCAGCAGGGACAGTCACACCCGCTGGCACAAGAGGTTTCCCAGATTGCCTTTACTTTTGGGGAAGGCCGTAGGCTAGTTTCATGGCTTTATAAGTCAGAGCTACTCCAGACACGATCAAATTTAATTTTGCTTCAACGTAGATGGGAGGCGGCCCTGGGCAGGAACTGCGGGATGGGGAATGGCTGTGGCCCTAGAACATGAGCACACTGTATGTCATAATAACAGATTTTGTTACACCCACTTCAACTAGGGTGACCACCTGGCATTGATGCAAATTCTGCACAGGACTGTAAAAAAATCAGGACAAAGGGTCAAAATTCAGGACAAAAATTCAGGACAAAGGGTCAAAATTCAGGACACAAATTCAAGAACAAATGTCAGTTTTACAAATACACACAAGGGAGGCCATGCCTCACTATGTTGTCAGTGAATTTATTTACTCTTTTTTTAACATAGCACTATTTATTCACTGTGGTCTTTTTGTGATTGCCTCCTGGTATGCTACATTCAGGTGTCACATTACGTCCTTGTTCAGTAGTAAATTAATGCCCTTCAGTACTGCGGCAAGGCCATCACCCCTACCCAAATCTACCCAATCTTTCTTGAGGAGAAAGTAACAGCAAATTTTTGATAATGTTTCTGAACGTTTTAAAACCCCTGGCAAACAGTTTGGGAAACATTAAGGTAATTAACCTTATGTAAGTTTAAACACAGTGAACAAAAAAATCTGCCATACCCCAACCACCCATGGACTTTCAATCTGAAAAAAATATAAAGAGGAAGGGCAGATGGTGTGGCTGACAGTCTCACACCTAATATCAGGATGAGGAAGCCACAACTTGTCTGTAGACTCACAGCACTAGAGTGTATGCCTGGGACTCTACATTTATCTCACAAGTCTACTCTGCGCTCTGACACTGCACCACTCTGCATTACTGCACTCTCTGCCACTCTATTGTATGCCACTCCACTCCACTGCACTCTATGCTACACTATCCCATGCCACTCTATGCCTCTGCACTCTGTGCCAATACACTCTAAACAACTGCACTGTACGCCACTGCCCTCTACTCTGCACCACTGTACTCTACACCACTGCTCTCTGTGCCACTCTACTCCACTCTACATCACTGCACTGATTCTACTCTGCAACATTGCACTCTCTGCCACTGTACTGTACACCAATCTACTCTGTACTACTGCACTCAATGCCACTGCACTCTATGCTACTCTTCTCTGCTTCACTCCACTCTATGCGACTGCACTCTACAGCACTATACTCTACTCTGCACAGCACCACTCTACACTACGCCACTGCACTCTCTGCCACAAGTCTACTCTGCACCCTATGCCACTGCACCAGTCTACAGTACTGCACTCTCTGCCACTCTATTGTATGCCACTCTACTCCACTGCACTCTATGCCACTCTACTCTGTCCCACGCCACTCCATGCCACTGCACTCTACCCCAATGCACTCTAAGAAACTGCACTGTACCCTGCACCACTGGGCTCTATGCCACTGCTCCTATGCCGCTTTACTCCACTCCACACCACTATGCCATTAACTTTTAGCCATGAACAGCAGCCACTCTGATGTATAATATGGCTAAAACACATTGGCAAAGCCAATAACTCTTGCGCAGACGAGACCTATTGGCTTTGCCAGTGTTTGTTAGTACTATGAGGTACCAAGGTCCCTGGAAGAACTGTGAATGTGTAAGTCCTTATTTTAAACATGCATTTGACGCTTCTTCAGGGATTGTAAGCGCTATATAAATACAATTACATCATAATATAGGCTGCTACAAAATGCGCAAATACATTTTGGTTAAATATTAAAAAGTGCTTCTCAAATACAGATTTGAATAATATACATTTTATACCTAGTACTAACTTTTTTTATAACACCCCATTAAAACCACACACTGCATAGCTCACCTTGGAACACCCTTAAGGTACCTCTCTAAAAGAAATAAATCTTTGCCATCAGAAACTTTAAGTGACTCCTTTGTTTAAAGTCAGTGCAGGTTTTCAAGCCCCTTTACATTTGCGGATTTACCAGTTTGCACATTTCCATTTCTTTAGGGGAGACACCCTGGCAAGAAGGCCTTTTCTTATCTGTCTGCCCCTCCCTCCGAGCACAGGAGACTCCCTGCCTTTTAATCCAGCTGGGGAAACTAATCTACCCGTAATTTCGCCCTGCCTTTGGTGTCCTTTTGGTGAAAGGCTAAAATTACGGACAAATGCCGTCCGTTAAGGCTTTCATCACGGACAATGGACAGCAGGGCGAAATTACGGGCAATCCGTGAAATTTATGGATGGGTGGTCACCCTAAGTTCAACTTTCTCCATAAGATGTATCTTGCGCCACCCCGACTTAATAAAGTGCAGAGTACACCTGACCTGCAATGCTACCGACGTAGCAAAGTAGATGCCGACTTCATACATATGACTGTCATGCCTTTGGTCTACACAGTATTGGCAGGGTGTGGTGCCCGACATGGAGTACACACTAGATAGAACAAGCCTATGGGGGATGAGGATCTGTCTCTTGAGACTGCTCCCTTCCCCGAAGCTGTCGAAGGTGGGCACCAGATTCTTGAACCTAACTCTGATGCTGGCCAGGCGCTCCCTGGTCATGCATTGGAAAGGTTATATGATGGAACCACACATGAGGCAACCACACATGCCTGAACAACACGGTCGGACCCTGAACCCTAAAACCGACCCCCACCCCAAAAATAAAACAATCAAACCCCTAAAAACACAATTACCCTGACCCCCACCCCACCCCTAAAAACTGAAGTACCCCGACCTGCCACCTTTAAAAACTACCCTGATATCCCCCACCTACCCTGAGCCCTAAAGCCGACCCCCACTCCCCAAAAATAAAATTACCCAAATCCTAAAAACAAAATTACCCCAACCCCCCACCCCGCCCTTAAAAACCCGACCCTGCATGCCCTGAATGCAAAATTACCCCAAACCCCTGCCCCTAAAAACCTGACCACCTCACCCGCCCTAAATACAAAATTACCCCGACCCCCCACCCCTACAAACCCGCCCGCCCTAAATACAAAATTACCCCGACCTCCACCCCTAATAATCCGCCCCCCACCTGCCATAAATACAAAATTACACCAAACCACCACACTGCTGCTAAAAACCTGACCCCCTCCACTTGCCCTGAATACAAAATTACTCCAACCCCCACCACCGCCCCAAAAAACGCAACCCCCCACCTGCCCTGAATGCAAAATTACCCCAACCCCCACCACGTCCCACCCCTAAAAACCAGACCCGCCCTAAATACGAAATTACTCCAACTCCCACCCCTAATAACCCACCCGCACCCGCCCTAAACACAAAATTACCGCAATTCCTCACCCCTGCCCCTAAAAAACGGACCCCCACCTGCCCTGAATACAAAATTACCCCAACCCCCCACCCTAGCCCCTAAAAACCCGAGCCCCCCACCTGCCCTGAATACAAAATTACCCCAACCCGCCCCTAAAAACCCGACCCCCCACCCACCCTAATAAAAAAATTACCCCGACCCCCACCCCTAAAAACCCACCCGTCCTAAATACAGAATTACCCCATCCCCCAACCCCTGCCCATAAACACCCAACCCAGCCCTAAATACAAAATTACCCCACCCCATCCCTAAAAACTCGCCCCAACCCGCCCTAAAAACAACATATTTACCCCAACCCCCCCCAAATACAAAATTACCCTGACCCCCACTCCGACCCTAAAATCCCACCCCCCACCCTAAATACAAAATTACCCTGAGCCCCCGCCTCTAAAAACCCGACCCCCTAAATACAAAATTACCCCGCCCCTCCACCCCTGCCCTAAAAACCATTGTACCGACTCCCCCACTCCCGCCTCTTAAAAAAAAAAATAACCTAACCACCCAACCTCTTCACCCCGCCCCCACCCCTAAAAACTACCCTCATCCCTGCCACAGCCCCACTTACCTGACACGTCCTCTCCCGATGGATCTTCCTTTTTCCCTGCCATAACCACGCATGTGAATTGTTCAGCACATGCGTAATTAAGGCACAGAAAAAGGCCTGCGTTGTTCAGGCAAGCGTTGTTCTCTTGCGTGAACAACACAGGTGTGGTTCCAGACACGTTGTTCCGGATCTTTCCCACTGGAAATCCCCAAGTGGACCACCCCACTGTAGGTGGAGGAGGGAGGTTGAACATTGGGCACAATCTTGACAGCTTTCACGAGGAAGGGGTGGGAAAACCAGGGACGTACATGGGAAGATGGGACTAGGCAGTCATAGTCATTTTAAGGCGATATCGTGCCTGAGTTCCGGGTGCCACTGTACATTTCTGTGCATGGGGAGAGGATTAACTGATATAATGAGTGCATAGGGGCTCTGGTACTTTTGCCTAGTATTAGGTTATGGGGTAGCGAGAGTTATGAAAATGGTTGTAGACCAACATGGTGGTAGCGACAGTGGGGCGGCGGGATGGGAGACAAAAGGTTACTTCTGTATGCTACTCTGTCCTTGGACTACTGTTGTACAATCTAACTGTTATTGACTGAAGTGTATTTGCTATTATGTACCAGGTGTGCTGAAATTGTTATGTGATATCTGCAACCACTAATAAAGTTTAAAAAGAAATTGGGGAAAGGCTCAGTCAGAGAAAGGCATGAAAAGGAGAGGAGAGAGCCACTGGGTGATGTGGTGAGAGATGCCACAGAAAGATATCAGAGAAAGCAAGAAATAGGGTGAGACAGGAGACAGACATGGAAAGAGTGAGAGAAAGACATGGCAGACCTAGAAAGAAAGAGAAGTGGGGGAGACTGAGGCGAGAGACACAGAAGTCAAAGACATGGAGAGATATGGAAAGAAAGAAAGGCATGGAGAAAGAGAAAGTAATGGAAAGACAGTCAAGCAGGGAGAGAGAGAGATAGACAGGGAAAGCAAGAGAAAGAGCAGGAAAGAGAGAAAGACAAGGAGAGACAGAAAGAGAGAATGAGAGCAAGAGATTAAGAAATGGCAAGAAAGAGAACAACAGTGAAAGTGGAAGAGAGAGAGGCATAGGGACAGAATTAGGAAGAGATGTTATAGGGCTTACATTTAGCCTCCGTTTTTGATTTTCTTTTTAATTTAGCTTCTTTTTCTAACGGTGGTTGCACTTGTTTTCCCCTAGCATGAGAATGTGCCAGAATCGCATTTATTCCTGGTAGGCATTGTTGCCCTGTAGTCTACACTATTAGTTCCAGGGTCAGACAATTAGAATGTGATGCTCTTGTTATATTTTTGTGCTCGTAGGAGACAGCTCTTTCTCTCCAGACTAACTAAAGCCGCTGGTCTGCACCTGTGGCATAGTATGATAAGGATAGTATTTTATTATTTAAACAGCATCTGTGCTGAACTCGGCGAGAGGCACTTTGCATGAGGTTATTATGAAAACTGCTGTGACTGAGATGCAGCCCTGCTGGCCCTCACCTTCATCCTGAGAAGGAAGATAGCTATGCAAGAGAGGTGTGCATGCCAGAGGCACATAGTTCCGACCTAAATCTACAATGCCACGCAAAGCCACTTTGCGTGGATTTTCATGGCCATGCAGATAAGGTGTAAGGCAATGCAGTACAAGTCCCAGCGTTGCCTCACACTGCGTCAGGGGGGCGTTCCATGAGAGTTGTGGTTGTTCTTTACACACAACACCCATGGGTTTTGATGCATTCACAGATTTACAAGAATATGTAAACCTGTGAATGCATCAAAACTGTACGCCTCCCCAGGGCAGGCACAACAAGGAGAAATATCTTTATTTCTACACGTTGTTTGCTCTTTCTTTGTGTGCTGCTTTCTGCGGCACACATAGAAAGGGGAAAATGCCTTCTAGGATTGTTTTTGTAGGCAGGAAGGTGTCCCATCCTGCACGAAAGCAGTCCTGTTGGCAACACAGCGTTGGCGCTAGGCAGCAATTTGTGAGCCATCACAGAGAGAAAGGACAAATGCACTGTATCTTGTAAAGACTCTGCATTTCTGCCCTTTCTAATTGGCTTAGGGCAGCGCAGCAGAAAGGCTTGTTGCGCTGCCCTATGTCAATCCCTTTTAAATACTCCCCTTAGACTGGTACATTCATTAATGCACTGAGTCTGGCTTCCTAACACTTAATACTAAGGTATGGAATTAGATCATCCCATAAGGCCTCTTAGAAGGGTACCCCCGCTATGCTTTCTCTAATGTAAAGGCAGTAGTGACAGATAGAAGAAACATTAGGAATATTAAACATGGTTGAATTGTTTGTGTTTTTCACCATTCTAATGCATGTTACAAGGATGTGCCTCATCAGCTTAATAATCGCAGCTCATGTTTTATTTACAAGGATAAGATCTTTTCAATAAATATTTGAAAATGTTTGTTGTATCTTTTCTTTGTGATACCTTAGGCATGCAAAAATGAAAAATGAAAGGGTTAGATCTGTTTCTACTAATTCCTTCGGAATCGGAGTGGTCATTTTCATGATATCGATCACCCTGAAAGGTTAGGGGTTTTTAGATGTGGTACTATGAGCTAGCCTAATAAACCAACTTTTACTGATGATATAGGAAAACTCGGTCTCTATATTCTGAATGTTTTTTTGACCAATACACAGTCCTACCAGATTCATAGGAACCGTATAACAGAGATAAGAACAGAAAAACAGGGACAGTGAAGAAGACAATCAGAGACATGCAAGACAGGTAATAGATCCACAAAAGCAGAGGGAGTTAAAGAGAGGAAGACATATTTATCTATCTATCCCTATTTATCTTTATACCTATTTTTCTCTGGTTGTATCCATCAGCCAATCTCTGACTCTCTATGTCTGAAGAAGAGTAGCTGTGCCAGAATCAACATAGTCTAACAACACTATTGATACTGATCCAGGTATTGGTTTATTGTAAGCAAGCACTTCTTAGATGAGTTGCAACCTAGGGTAAGTAGAGGGCACCTGCAGTGTGAGTTCTTTCAGGAGAGCCAATCTGCTCGATCCAGTTTGCCCCGACCACCCTCTCTGGTATTGATATATGTGAATGTGGTCTAAGGGGCACAGTCCCATAAAGGAGTGCTGCCACGACGTGTTGAGATAGCACTGAATCTGACATCATGATGAGAAATGGCAATTTAAAGGACACTGAGCTCTTCCGTATGTCCCTTTGCATTTACAGCATACTCGAATGCTGACATTAAATAAATGCAGCAAGGTGTGTTAATGTTAGCATTACATTGAGAAATACTGATCTATATTTTCACTGATTATTCCACAAATTTCCTACATTTCTACAGAAACATTGCCTTTTTCAGAAGAAAACTGAAAATATTTAGGCCAATTTGCACATATTTTCCAATGATTAGTACTGCTGCTATTGAGATCGTAAAAAATCACGAGCCGTTTTGCCAACATTTTCCTATTAAAATCCAGGGCCCCACACCAATGTAAAGCAGCAAACTGTTTTGCATGCCAGGGACTGAGTTTCTGACTGCAAACGCCCTATGGCTAGGTTGAGGACTAGGAACCTGAATATTCAGCAACCTGCCAGGAGAAGAGTTGCCTGAAACCTGCTTTCAGGGAAGGAGGTGAATGACTACAAAGGATGCTGGAGGGACCCTTGCTAGAAGAAGATGCTGCCTTCAAATGTAGAACAGGTAGAAGCTGAGACAGGAAGTGCAGACCGAAAGAAATCTACTGACTCATTATCGGAAAAGATCAACATTGCCAAGCCAGGCGGTGAGACCTTGGGACCCTGTGGCCCCCAGACAGTGTTCTGAAGTTACTGTGCCTATGAAGGCTTGACAGGCCTGCAGTATCTTGCCCTCATCAAGGTTCAGCGCCTGTTATTGCCTATTGCCCAGAAAAATCAGAGAACACAAACCACCCAGAAGTGGTGGGTACTATTACTAGAGTGTGTCCACATCAGAGGATGTCTCTGACCTGCGTTGGGTCATCCCTACGACCGGGGGTGGACTCTTCAAATACTTGGGTGTTGGATTTTGTGTTGGACCCGAGGGAGATTCATCTGAGTGGCTCTTCTGGGGTGGAGGGGTAGCCGTGCTTGCATCACACCGCCTCTCCAGCTGTAGTGCATGCTTGCACATCCAAGTAAGGCCAGAAATACCCTGTGGTGTGAAGTCCTGCATGGCCCGCCTAGAACAGAGTCAACTGAACTGTTCTGTGTGGGCCATGCAGGAGCCATACCACAGGGAGCTGCAGAAATCCGCTCTTAGATGGAAACCTTATGCCGACCCACATCCTAAACACCAAAGCTACATGCTCAAGCATAGACTTGAGGGCAGCACTGTGATCTTCAGAAACTCTGGTCACATCCAGCCCAATCATTACCCACTCATGGACCTGGGGAGAAAGAATAACCAGGAAACTGGGGGCACAAGGAGGACCAGCTCCTGAGTGATTTCTTCCTCCAGGGCTATGTATCCGCTTTCTGCACATACGAGATTTACCATGCTAGAGTACCTTAGCAGGGAAGTAGCAGAGTCCATGACAGTTGGTTCTCCACTGCACAATGATTAATAGCGAACTCTCAGTATTTTAGTAATTTGACACTAAATGTATGTGTATAATATTTTGTTGTGTGGCTGAAATGAAGTGCTTTCGATATCAGTAAAAAAATGGCTGGACACTGAGTTATTGACTGTTAACATAGGACTAATTGTGTTCTGAATTTCTACCCTTCACTGCCTCTCTGAGTAAGCCTTGGACTACTCGACCTTGCTACCCTGGGCATCAAGTGCTTGGTGTTGAGTTTTGGGCTCAATAGTAGGGGAAACACAGAACACCAGTGTTAAAAGGATGTGGCTGTTATAATCTGAGCCCAGTAATCCCGTCTGCCCTGGGACTTCTGAAAATGAGAAATGAGCTTTGATGTTCGTTCTAGTAGAGCCTAATAGGTAGGTTTGTGTATCTAACAGTGACCCAAGATGTGAAAGGTTTAGTCAGGGGAATGTTAATAACCAACTGTATAGTCTCTGAATTTTTGCTTCAATATGAATTTGAAAAAAAAAAAACTCGACAAGTTGCTTCAAAGAGGGGAGCACCACAGCCTTATGTAATGTGACACAGCACTTAGGCATGTTAGTGGCTTTTCTGGCCCCTTTTCAAACATTTCAAGCATCTCGTTGGTGGAGAAACGGCTCAGCAAGATGAGTGCAGGAAAGATTTCTATCAGATCAGCATGGATGTTGCGCTTAGTGCAAGAACACAGATTTAGAAACCCTACTGACAAGAGATCACATGGAGGCTGCTACGGCACAGATGGTGGCTGGAAAAGCACCTGGCAGCGGCAGGATCCCGACCACGTTTTATAGAGTTTCCCGTTCCCAGCTGGCAGCGCGACTGCTAGAAGTATTAGTAATAGTTGTGTTGCCCAAAACAGATCGAGACCCAGCTAAGGTGACCAGAAGTCCCGGATTTCCCCGGACAGTCCCGGTTTTCAGAGGCCTGTCCCGGTGACACTTTACTTCATTTCAAATAAATGTCCCGTTTTTTGGGACAAAGGCCAAGTCAGCCTTCAAAGGGCAATTGAAATGTATACTATTATTAAATAATTGTCCTGCTATTTCAGGTAGTGGAGGGGAAGTCAGATGCATGCTCCCAGCAGAGGGGAGACAGAGTGAGGAGGAGGACAGGGGTTTACGTAACATTAGCTTTGACAGGACCTCTGCCTGTCCTTCTCCCACTCCGTCTCCCCTCTCGTGGGAGCACGCAGCCGACTTCTCCCTGCACTACCTGAAAGCAACAGAGAAATTACTTAAATATTGTGTATACCTACTTAAGGAGGATATATACACACACACACAAACACACATACACATACACCCTCACTCCATTCCTGCCATATCTGCCCCACGCAAAAATCGGGACAGGCCAGACATGAAAGTAAGGCTAAGTTAAGGTGACCAGATGTTCAGAAAAAAAACCGGGACACCAATTGACATAGAAATAGCACTAAATAATGACACTGCACTGACCAGTGCCAACATTTAGTCCTATATATATATATATATATATATATATATATATATATATATATATATATATATATATATAATTTGTACAACCATATGTAACACACCACACCATGGCCAGGAAAGTCTAATTTTCATGCTACCGAAACACACACTTCTGTAGCATGAAAATTAAATACTTTCTTGGCCATGCTGCAGAGTGTTGCAATGGGACCATTGTTATTCTGGCCTGGGGTGAGGGGCTTCACAGGGGTGTATTTGCCTCCCCCCCCATTAAGTCCTGCTGCGCTGTCCAAATTAAGGCAGCAGAGCAAGAGAGTCTTTTAAACCAAACTTTGTGGTGTCAGGAGAAGGCTGGGGGTGAACATGAGCCTTCAAAGCACAGTGATTATTGTGCGGGCTCATCCGACCCTCTCCCAAAACCAGGACTTTTCTCTATTTTTATAGCAAGTGTTGGGACACCGGGACAGTCACCGGAAAACTGGGATAGTCCGGGCAAATCCGGGACGTCTGGTCACCCTAGGCTAAATGCTTTAGTCCTACTTTTATGTCTGGCCTGTCCCGGTTTTTACTTCTTAAAATCTGGTCACCCCTGACCCAGTGCTTTGCCAGTCATATCATATCCACCTTTGTCCATGCTAAACATCGACTGTAAAGGTCCTGGGTAAGGCAATTGCAACCAGGATGCAGAGAGTCTTAACACAATACACCCAGGAACACTGCCTCTAGCTTGCAAAGACTTTTCCACATTTGATGGCACAACTGAAACACAGGGACTGCAACAGCTATTACCAGCGGTCGACGTATTGTTGCACATAGGAGATGTAGATGAGGCATTGCCTCAGGTGTTGACAGAGCTTCACAAGTTTGGAGCAGTGTCAGGCCTGGTCGTAAATAAGTCTAGACATGTGTTTACCCAATTGTGGGACAAACTGAGGTTGCTTAAAATAGAAAAGTCCTGCGAGGTCTTGCAGTGCCCGACACATATTTAACCCCGTAGATATTGAGTCCCTCCACCTCCCCCGTGCTGAGCCCTTTTTCGGCTATTTGGGGTAGTTCGTGCTTAGGCCTTCATAACTTTTTGTCCAAATAAACCATCCACGCCAAATTTATGTCCTTTCTTCCAACATCCTAGGGATTCTAAAGGTACCTAGAGTTTGTGGGTTGTCCTGGAGGAGACGAAGAAATTAGCCAAAAAACAGCTACAATTTTGTTTTTTTCAGAAAAATGGGAAAAAAGGCATGCAGAAAAAAGCATGTGTTTTTTTCTTGAAAATGGCACCAACAAAGGGTTTGCAGTGCTAAAATCACTATCTTCTCAGCTTTCATGAACAGGCAGACTTGAATCAGAAAACCAAATTTTTCAACACAATTTTGGCATTTTACTCGGACATACCCAATTTTTACTATTTTTTGTGCTTTCAGCCTCCTTCCAGTTAGTAACAGAAATGGGTGTAAAACCAATGCTGGATCCCAGACAGCTAAATGTTTCTGAAAAGTAGACACAATTCTGAATTCAGCAAGGGGTCCTTTGTGTAGATCCTTCAAGGTTTTCGTACAGAAAGTAATAGCTAAAATAAAACAATATTGAACTTGAGGTAAACAAAAGAGCCATTTCTGTCCACGTTTTCTTCTATAACTTTTTCCAGCTATGGCAGATATTTGAAAGCAATATATTGTTACGTCTGCTGGACTCTTTTGGTTGCGGGGATATGTAGGGCTTGTAGGTTCATCAAAAACCCTAGGTACCCAGAGCCAATAAATGAGCTGCACCTTGCAATGGGTTTTTATTGTATACAAGGTAAACAGCAATTCATTTGGTGAAATATCAAGAGTCAAAAATAGGTATCAAGGAAACCTTTGTATTTCCAAAATGAGCACAAGATAAGGTGTTGAGAAGCAGTGGTTATTTGCACATCTCTGAATTCTGGGGCCCCCATACAAGCATGTGAATTACAGAGCATTTCTCAAACAGACGTCTTTTTTACACACTGTCTTACATTTGGAAGGAAAAATGTAGAGAAACACAAGGGGCAATAACACTTGTTCTTCTATTTTGTGTTCCCCCAAGGCTCCCGATAAAAATGGTACCTCACTTGTGTGGGTAGGCCTACTGCCCAGGACAAGAAATGCAACATGGACACATCACATTTTTACATTGAAATCTGATGTGCTTTTTGGAAAGTTACTAGCTTTGGCCTCTAGTTCAGCCGGCACCTAGGGAAACCTACCAAACCTGTGCACTTTTTAAAACTAGACACCTAGGGGAATCCAGGATGGGGTGACTTGTGGGGCTCTCATCAGGTTCTGTTAACCAGAATCCTTTGCAAACCTCAACATTTGGCAAAAAAACACCTTTCCCTCAGATTTCAGTGCTGCAAAGTTCTTGAATCTGAGAGGAGCCACAAAGTTCCTTCCACCCAGCATTTCTTCAAGTATCCCGATACAAATGGTACAACACTTGTGTGGGTAGGCCTAGTGCCCGCGACAGGAAATGCCCCAAAACACAAAGTGGACACATCTCATTTGCTCAAAGAGAACTGACCTGTCTTTTGCAAAGTGCCTAGCTGTGGATTTTGGCCTCTAGTTCAGCAGGCACCTACGGAAACCTAGCAAACCTATATATTTTTAGAAACTAGACACCTAGAGAAATTCAGAATGGGGTAACTTGTGGGACTCTCACCAGGTTCTGTTACCCAGGATCCTTTGCAAACCTCAACTTTTGGCAAAAAAAAAAAAAATTCCCTCTGATTTCGGTGCTGCAAAGTTCTGGAATCTGAGAGGAGCCACAAACTTCCTTCCACCCCATATTCCCCCAAGTCTCCCGATAAAAATTGTACCTCACTTGTGTGGGTAGGCCTAGTGCCCGCAACAGGAAATGCCCCAAAACACAACATGGACACATCACATTTGCCCATAGAGAACTGACCTGTTTTTTGCAAAATGCCTAGCTGTGGATTTGGCCTCTAGCTCAGCCCTAGTGGAACCCAGGATGGGGTAACTTGTGGCGCTCTCACCTGGTTCTGCTACCCAGAATCCTTTGCACACCTCAAAATTTGTCAAAAAACACTTTTTCCTCACATTTCTGTGATAGAAAGTTCTGGAATGTGAGAGGAGCCACAAATTTCCTTCCACCCATCATTACCCCAAATCTACCAATAAAAATGGTACCTCACTTGTGTGGGTAGGTCTAGTGCCAGATCAGGAGTGGATCACACAACAGTCAATGTTAGTCCTCACATGCGGGCAATTGTTGACCCTGGGGTGATTCATTCCTGAAGCAGGCACTAGGTACAGGCACTCAAGTGGGATAACATTTTTATTATGACAGGTGGGGAAACACTGGGTGGTAGGAAGTTTGTGGATCTCAGCATATTCCTGTAGTTTGTGTGACAGAAATGCAATAAAATATACTTTTTGTTCAACATTTCACCTTTGCAGGGTATTCTGGGTAAGAAAACTTTGGGGACTCCACACAAGTCACACCTCTGTGGACTCCCCCGGGTGTTTAGTTCTCATAAATGTCTAGGTTTGGTAGGTTTCCCTATATGGCTGCCGAGCCCGGGACCAAAAACGCAGATGCCTGCCTTACAAAACCAGGTTGTTTTGTGATAAATAATGTTGATGTCTTCACAATAAGATTTGGGCGTTGGAATTTGGGGCTGAACTAAATTGGGGAGCTCCCAAGAGAGCAATCTCTCTGTGCCTGCCGCCACATGCACGTGCTCGCTGGGTTGGGCTAACCCGCTATTGTCCCGCTGCACAGACTGTGCTTGCGAAGAGACAGCAGGACTGTCCTTATCACCTCCCTCAGAATCACTGGAAGATGAGTTGTCAGAAAAATCGCTCCCAGAGTCAGCGCCATTGTCCTATCCCTCAGATGCTGTCTCAGTATCTGCTGTCTCCGTCTCTGATCCTACGTCAGAGCTGTTCTCTATAACCCGAGTTAGGGCTTGAGCAGCAGTCATCCAACAAGACACCACACCATCTCTGCTACTGGCTAAACTCTCGCTCTAAAACTCTAGCCTAAAAATTACTGGTGGGTGTGTGATGCGTGCAATAGTAAAGGTCAGTCACCTTACCTTTGCTTCTTCCCTCAAACAGCACCTTCTATCAAAACACTCAAAAAAACAAAAAGACACACTATTACTTCACCTTGTGACATACCAATCATCACAGTCTTTAGAGCCTAAGGCTCCCAGTCCAACAATCATTATTGGAGCTCCCACTCTCATGACCTCCTCCTCGGATTCGCTCATTACCACCTAGCAAAAGTGCCCTTCATCTCTCCATAGCCCCCCTTACACATACATTTCATTTGTATTATAGTGCAGGTAATGGCTGGCTTTACTAATTTACTCAGCTATTTACATAAAATACAGATTTGATCTTTGCAGTAGGCATTTAAACCTGCTGCGCTACTTTATGGCATCAAAACTGCCACTACCCAAAAGTCAGATCCTTTTGTAGCAGAAACATAATCACAAGAGTTATTTGACTTTTTATTGCTGCCTAAAAGCTTATGTTTTAAACGCTTCAGTTGAAGTATGTGCATTGCTTTGAAGACACAAGCTGCAACTGCAAGAGAACTATATATGTAAAGAGATCACTTTTATATGTGGGTGTGGTTTTCCTGGGGGCCGATCGCAGCCCCCAGGGAAACCACACAGGCATTGACAAAAGTGATCTGTTTATCTCTCTCTCTCTCTCTCTCTATATATATATATATATATATATATATATATATATATATATATATATATATATATATATATATATATATAAATGTATATACATACATACATATATATATATATATATCCCTATAGATCTATATCTATATAGATATACATATCTATATATAGATATATCTATATAGATATGTATGTCTATATATAGAAATATATATATATATATAAATATATCTATATATAGATCTATACATATACATAGATCTATATATTTTTTTAATAGCAGTATGGTTTCCCTGGGGACCATACAACTATTAAAAAAAAAAACAATTGCCCCCACAGGGGGTTGCCCTGCTCACGGGCGACCCCCATATGAAATCCCTGGTGTCTAGTGGGGTCTCCTGGCCCTCACCGTTTCAGGAAGGCCTCGTTTGAAAGGGGAGAATTTCCCCTTTCAAATGAGGCCATCCTGAACGGTGGGGAGGCCCGTTTGGGGCTGTTTCCCCTACCAGAGTAGGGAGCGGCCTTACCTCCACTTCCTGCTCAAGTGGGGAAAACAGATTGTGACGTCAGCGCACCTCGTGGCGCGCTGATGTCACAAAGTGGTGGGTGGGGGATCAGGGGGAGACACGGAAGTTTTTCCCTGTCTCCCGATGGGGAATTAAATAAAAAAAAAATCCTCCGGTGCAAAGCACCAGAGGATTTTTTAACCCCCTCCTTGGTGTCAGCAACTGGTCGCGACCCACACCAGGGAGGTATTGACGCCCGCACTCAAGCGGTTAAGACCTCAACATACATATTTACAGGCATGATGATGACACTGTGATGGGTAACTTTGAGAGGCCAATGGCATCTGTAAGGGCTTCAGTGACTTTCTGAATAAAATTTCCATTGTTGCTGATGAGCAGAGCGGTGTTTGCTAAAATCTTATTTATGTTGTGCTTACTTTCTCTGACGAGGTGTTGGAGTCGCGTAGAATACAGTGGTGCAGAGTAGAGCAGAGTGGTGCAAAGTAGAGTAGAGTGGCACAGAGTGCAGTGGCACAGAGTAGAGTAGAGTGGCCAGAAGGCAGTGGCGCCGATTAGAGTGGTGCAGAGTGCAGTGGCACAGAGTAGATTAGTGTGGCACGGGTTAGAGCGGCATAGAGTACAGTGGCACAGAGAGCAGTGGCACAGAGTAGAGTAGAGTGATGCAGAGTGCCATGGCATAGAGTAGACTGGCGAAGAGTACAGTGGCACAGAATAGAGTAGAGTGGGGCATTGATGCAGAGTAAAGTATAGTGACACAGAGTGCACTGGTGTAGAGTGGCATAGAGTAGAGTAGGGCATAGTGCAGTGGCACAGATTAGAGTGGCATAGAGTGCAGTCTTGCAGAGTAGAATAACATAGTAGTGCAAAGTAGAGTAGCAGAGTCAGATGGAGTAGAGTAGTAGAGTGGCACAGAATAGAGTAGCAGAGTGGAACAGAGTAGAGTAGCAGAATGAGGCAGACTAGAGTAGCAGAATGAGGCAGAATAGAGTAGCAGAGCGGCACATAGTAGAGCACCAGAGTGCAGTGGAGAAGAGTAGAGTATAGTGGTGCAGAGTGGCAGTTGAGTTCAGTGGTGCACAGTAGAGTAGCAGAGCAGCACAGAGTAGAGCAGCAGAGTGGTGCAGAGTGCAATGGAGCAGAGTAGAGTATAGTAGCACGGAGTGGTGGTTGAGTGCAGTGTTGCAGATAAGAGTAGCATAGTGATGCACAGTAGAGTGGCACACAGTAGAGTAGTAGAGTGGTGCAGAGGAGAGTACTAGAGTGGCACAAAGTAGAGTAGCAGAGTGGTGCAGAGTTGCAGAGTAAAATAGAGTGCAGTGACAGTGCAGTTGTGTAGAGTGCATTGGTTTAGAGTAGAGTGACATACAGTGCAGTGGCTTAGAGTAAATTGTTTCTGGGTAGAGTGAAGTGGTGTAGAGTGGAGTGGTGCAGGTTAGAGTGCAGTTCCGTAAAGTGGCCTAGAATGTAATGATGTAGAGTAAAGTGGTATAGAATACAGTGGCATCAAGTGCAGTGGTTAGAGTAGATTAGAGTGGAGTACAGTGGATTGGCGTAGAGTGCAGGGACATAAAGTTGTGTTACAGAGTAAAGTGCATTGGCATGGAGTGCAGTGCTGCAGAGTGGTGTAGAGTACAGTGGTGTAGAGTGGAGTTGTACAGAGAAGATTGGTGTGGCCTTGACTGGAGTGCAGTGGCGAACAGTGTAGTGGTGAGGAGTAGAGTGGTGAAGAGTGCATTGGCATTGAGTCGAGAGGTACAGGGTAGAGTAGAGAGGTTTATAGAGTGCAGTGGCGTGGAGTGGTGTAAAGTGGAGTGGTGTTGAGTAGAGTGCAGTGGTGTTGAGTGGTGCTGAGTAGAGTGACCTAGAGTGGAGTATTCATGGTGTGGCAGCACACTGCCGTCACAGACAACATCTTTGCAATTGTAGCAACCATTACATTTCCACAGACATCCAGTTTTACAAAAAAACTATACAGTGCCCAGATGAAAATGTGTGGAAATTGCATCCCCTAGTGTAATGATTTGTATTGATCATATTAAACTTATAGTTTCATACCTGTAGCTGTAGGTTTGCTGCTTGAATAATTTTCTGGAATCGCATGTTGTGAATTATTGTGCCATGTAGTGGTTGGGTCTTGAATCCACCACTCTTTTGTAGTAATTCTTTTATTTTTTGTTTTTTGTTGTTGGTGGGCATCCACGGACCCCCCTTTTGGTGTCTCTTGTGATGTCGTACTGCTTCCTCTGGAAGCTTCTACCTTTGGTCGCAAACTTTAGATTCTTTTTTTTCTGGTATGTTGTTCCTTTCTTTCATCTTCTTGGTGGAGGTGAATAGCTTGTGAATCCAGAAAAATGTTCAAGCTGAAAAACTACACCTACAGGTAAGAATCTACAGGGAGTGCAGAATTATTAGGCAAATGAGTATTTTGACCACATCATCCTCTTTATGCATGTTGTCTTACTCCAAGCTGTATAGGCTGGAAAGCCTACTACCAATTAAGCATATTAGGTGATGTGCATCTCTGTAATGAGAAGGGGTGTGGTCTAATGACATCAACACCCTATATCAGGTGTGCATAATTATTAGGCAACTTCCTTTCCTTTGGCAAAATGGGTCAAAAGAAGGACTTGACAGGCTCAGAAAAGTCAAAAATAGTGAGATATCTTGCAGAGGGATGCAGCACTCTTAAAATTGCAAAGCTTCTGAAGCGTGATCATCGAACAATCAAGCGTTTCATTCAAAATAGTCAACAGGGTCGCAAGAAGCGTGTGGAAAAACCAAGGCGCAAAATAACTGCCCATGAACTGAGAAAAGTCAAGCGTGCAGCTGCCACGATGCCACTTGCCACCAGTTTGGCCATATTTCAGAGCTGCAACATCACTGGAGTGCCCAAAAGCACAAGGTGTGCAATACTCAGAGACATGGCCAAGGTAAGAAAGGCTGAAAGACGACCACCACTGAACAAGACACACAAGCTGAAACGTCAAGACTGGGCCAAGAAATATCTCAAGACTGATTTTTCTAAGGTTTTATGGACTGATGAAATGAGAGTGAGTCTTGATGGGCCAGATGGATGGGCCCGTGGCTGGATTGGTAAAGGGCAGAGAGCTCCAGTCCGACTCAGACGCCAGCAAGGTGGAGGTGGAGTACTGGTTTTGGGCTGGTATCATCAAAGATGAGCTTGTGGGGCCTTTTCGGGTTGAGGATGGAGTCAAGCTCAACTCCCAGTCCTACTGCCAGTTCCTGGAAGACACCTTCTTCAAGCAGTGGTACAGGAAGAAGTCTGCATCCTTCAAGAAAAACATGATTTTCATGCAGGACAATGCTCCATCACACGCGTCCAAGTACTCCACAGCGTGGCTGGCAAGAAAGGGTATAAAAGAAGGAAATCTAATGACATGGCCTCCTTGTTCACATGATCTGAACCCCATTGAGAACCTGTGGTCCATCATCAAATGTGAGATTTACAAGGAGGGAAAACAGTACACCTCTCTGAACAGTGTCTGGGAGGCTGTGGTTGCTGCTGCACGCAATGTTGATGGTGAACAGATCAAAACACTGACAGCATCCATGGATGGCAGGCTTTTGAGTGTCCTTGCAAAGAAAGGTGGCTATATTGGTCACTGATTTGTTTTTGTTTTGTTTTTGAATGTCAGAAATGTATATTTGTGAATGTTGAGATGTTATATTGGTTTCACTGGTAATAATAAATAATTGAAATGGGTATATTTTTTTTTTGTTAAGTTGCCTAATAATTATGCACAGTAATAGTCACCTGCACACACAGATATCCCCCTAACATAGCTAAAACTAAAAACAAACTAAAAACTACTTCCAAATATATTCAGCTTTGATATTAATGAGTTTTTTGGGTTCATTGAGAACATGGTTGTTGTTCAATAATAAAATTAATCCTCAAAAATACAACTTGCCTAATAATTCTGCACTCCCTGTATACTTTTAGCAGCATGACTCTTTTCTGTATTCAAATCCAGTGCATCAATTTTGTAGCGGTTTGTTGATGGGTTGAAGTTGAACATTGATTGGTAAACAGACATAAGACATTTTGTCCCACATGTGCTTCCTTGTTCATTTGTATATCTATACAATAGAGTCTTGTGAACGTATGTACCAATGACTGCGTTGCTGCTATACAAATTGTCTGTAATGGTGTATTTACTAGAAGCCAATGGCTACTCCCTTCTTTCTTGTTGAATGTGCTTTAGGTGCTGAGCTCATTTTTGTGCATATGTGTGGTACATCTGAATAGTCTGTGCTATCTATCTTGTGATTGTGTTTTTAGTTACAGGTCTTCCCAGAAAACTGTTTGCAAATGAAGCGAATAGTTTATGTTTGGTTTTGTGTGTTCAATATACATTAAGGTACGTTTTACGTCTAATGTGTGCAACGTTCTGCATGCTTCTTTGGTTTTTGGAAAAAAAATTGAATTTGAATACTTTGATTCATGTGAAAGTGTGATAATACTTATGGCAAGAAGTGCAGGTCTGTCCTCATGGCAATGCTGTCCTTGTGCACCTAAAAGTGTGGTGCTTATAGCGTGAATGTCTGCAGTTCCCTCACCCTGTACAGAGAAGTTATAGCTACCAGGAATGCAATTTTCAAGGTGAGCATCTGTAACGAAGCCTTTTGGAAAGGTTTGAAGGGTGCTTTTGTTAACTCAGTGAGTGCCACATTTAGATTCCATGTGAATGCCAGTACCCTTTTTGGTGGTGCTATTCTTTTGGGTCCCTCCAATCACCTTTTTATTACTGGTGCTGTGAAAAAGCTTTCTTCCAATATGGTCTCTTGTGTAAGCCATTATTGCTGCTAAATGCACTTTTAAAGACGCATATGTTAGCTTGCATTCAAGAAGATGTGTTAGATACTTTAACACTGTCTTGTCCCTTGTATTTTTTCTTACTGGCCCATTCCTAAAACACCATAGGGAATATCTCTTCCACTTTGCCATATACCACTTTCTCGTTGTTGTCTTTCTTGCTTCTCTCAGAACAGCCATTGTGTTTTCTGGCAGCTTTAGGTGTCCGAATTCTAAGTCCTCAGGTACCATGCTGCTAGGCACAAAGCCTCTGGTTCTGGATGTAATACCCTTCCTTTTGCCATTGACAACATATCCTGTGTGTTTGGTAGTTTCTGAAAGTTCCCTTGTGCTAGTTCTGTTAGCTCTGAGAACTATGTCTGTTTCACCCACTGCGGGCAATTAGTACTAGTGTCATCCTGCGTATTCGGCATTTGTTGATCACCCTGCATAACAGTGGTATTGAGAGAAAAGAGTACGCAAATGTCCCTGACCAGCCTATCAACAGTACATTTCCAAGGGATTGTTGGTATGGTTGTATGCAGGCGGCGCTTTGGCATTTTGCGTTCAGTGGTGTTGCAAACAGATCTATTTCTGGCGTTCCCCATTTCTGAAAGATCTTGCTGACTATCTTTTGGTTTAGTTCCAGTTCGTAGGAGCATTAGACTTGTCCGCTAAGTCTGTCCACCTCAATATTGTCATTCCCTAGCAGTTGAACTGCTATGATTTCAGTCTTCCTCTGAATTGCCCACTTCCAGAGTTCTTGGGCTTGTTTTGACAGGGGCAGGGATTAAGTTCTTCCCTGTTTGTTGATGTAAAACATGCTAGTTGCATTATCTGTTCGGATTAAAAATGTTTTTCCCATAGCTCTTTCTCAAAGGCTCTTAAGGCTAGGAAAACTGTTTTTAATTCTGTGATGTTGATGTGTTTTACCTTATCCTGTTGCACCATGCTATCTCATCCTGTACCTTTTGCGTGACAACTGCTAGATCTTCCCAGTTTCCTTTTGCTTGTGACCATCGGTTCTGTAACCATTCCTTTATGGGTGTCATGTGAACCACGTGTGGGATTAAAGTGATGCATAATGCCATCTTCCCTGATAATTTCCCCACAGTCCTCACATTCAGAGGTTGCCCCTTTTGGTAAAGTTGAGTTTCCATCAATAGTGATTGTGATCTCTTTTCTTTAGGAAACACCCTTCCTTTTGATTGGGTTGATCCTTGCCCCCAGAATTCTTGTTTCTTGTTCTGGTTGTGGAGATGACTTCTCCATGTTTACTGAAAACCTCAATGTAAATAAAATCCTCATCACCTATTGCATATGTTCTCTGCACTTCTTGTAGGAGTTTGCTCTTACTAACCAGCCACCCAGGTAAGGATAGACATGTATGCCCTGTCTTCCTAAGTGTGCTACTGCTGTTAGACACTTTGCAATCACTCTTGGTAAAGACTTTATCACGAACGCCAGTAAGGTAAACTGGTAGTAAATTTTGTTCACCACAAATCTGAGGTCTTTTTGTGCTGTAGATTCATTGGAATGTGCACGTAGGTGTCTTTCAAGTCTATTGTTGCCATGTAATCAATCCCCTTTTTGCAATTGTGGTATGACCTCTTGCAATGTTGTTATTTTGAATTTTTGCATCTTTATAAACTTGTTTATAAACCTAATGCCTAGAATTGGTCACAGGGAACTGTCTACTTTGGGAATTAGGAAATATGTTGAGGAATTTCCCTCTACATCCTTCAGGAGACAATATGTTTCTTCTTTGGAATGGACCTTCTGTTTTGGTCCCCTTGCTGGTGGAATTATTTTTAATTCTACGCACTATCCAAACTGTATTATGTTCAGTATCCATCTGTCTGAAGTTATCTTCTTCTGCTTCTTTCAAACTTCTTACTCATGTTGAAGATCCTTCAGCAAGCATCCAGACCCATCTGCGGAAAAAATGAATCTGAAGATGACGACCAAAGGTGGTAGCTTCCGGAAGAAGTAGTACGATGTCAATAGAGACATCAAATGAGGGTTTGTCAACACCCACCACCAACAAAAAACAAAAAATAGAAGAAGGACTATAAAGGAGTGGAGAATTCGGGACCCAACCACCAGATGGCGGAATAATGTTCAGGATGTGAATTCAGAAAAGATTCACGCTGCAAAAGTATTGGTTTCCAACACACTAAAGAAATAACAAAAAATGTGCTTCATTTGTACGTGTTTCAGGATATATCAGAATTAGGAACACACATTTAAGTTAAATGTTGTCATGTGCGAGAAAAAACCTCTTTCCTATCCCCAGTATCCAGCAAGATTGTCACGTAAATCCTCTCACTTTGAAGTCAGAGAAAGAAAAGTTAACAAGTGCCCTCAGAAGACAGCGCCTGACGTTTGACCTAGGTCTTTAAATGCAGAGAAATTGTGACGAGATAGGAATAAGATTTACAGTCCTATTTACATGAATGGAGCATTTGGAAGGGTACTGTAAATAATGTTTTAGCAAGGAAAGGTACAAACTTAAGCTGGACAGTTTAAAACAAATAAAGCCAGCAATTGGAAAGCAAGAAAAGTAGAGTTACATCACTAAAAATTCCTGAGTGGATCTCTCCTGATGTTCACTCTCCAGTTTGGTTCACAGTATTAGTTTCAGAAGCAAAGAGGGATACAAATGGATGTGTTTTTGTTTGGATGGAGGGTGAGAACAGCTTCCCCGTGAAGCAGAAGTGTATTTCTGGCTTTTCTGTGGCTGCAGGGTGGAGCTCCAGGCACTGAGGTGATCAGGATGGTGACTGGGCTCTTTTTATAAATTTAATTAAGACTTTGATAGGAAACAGGTCGACTGATTAAACTTCTGAAGCTCTGCCCTTAGTAAGTGGTAGGGGTAAGGGTGGAATTGCAGATTCTGTTGTCCAAACTAAAGAGGCCCTTTAGGTGAGGCCTAGTCTTTTGCCTCCTGTAATACACTTTTGGTTACACTGATGACAGAAACCTCACACCTATTTGTGTCTCTGTTGTGGGTGCTCCAAGCTGGAGAAAACCCTGCTGTGAGAGGCATCACTACACAAAGGTTGTGTCTGGTAGAGCAGCTTGGAGAGGACATTTGAAAGGAGGACTGCCCCAGACTGTAAACTCATTTCCTGAATCGCCTTGTCAATTTCTTACTGTACATTCAGGAAATTACTTTATGGTTTCTGGAAAGTGGATGAGCAGAAAACACAATTCACAAAGCAAGAGAAAAAACACAGTTGAGATTAATTACAACTTATAACAGAAAACCATTAGGAAGATACTGAGATGTGGCAAACACTTTGCGACTCGCAAACAGCGAAAATCGTCGTTTGCGACTCGCAAATGCGTGTTTGCTATGTAGAAATGCATTTTGCGAGTCGGAACCGACTCGCAAAATGCATTTCCGAGTCGCAAATAGGAAGGGGTGTTCCCTTCCTATTTGCGAGTTGCAGTGATATGCAATTCCATTGCGGTCGCAAATGGAGTCGCAGTTACCATCCACTTGAAGTGGATGGTAACCCACTCGCAAACAGGAAGGGGCTTCCCCTTTGTGACTGGACCCAAAATTATTTTTTCAGAGCAGGCAGTGGTCCAAGGGACCACTACCTGCCCTGAAAAAATCCAAAACAAAAGGTTTCGTTTTTTTTTTTCTAAGTGCAGCTCGTTTTCCTTTAATGAAAACGGGCTACACTTGGAAAAAAAACTGCTTTATTGAAAAGCAGTCACGGACATGGAGGTCTGCTGTTCCCAGCAGGCCTCCATCCCCGTGAGTGCCCTGAGTCGCTATGGGGTTGCAAATTGCGACCCACCTCATTAAAATTAATGAGGTGGGTTTTTGCGACCCCATAGCGACTCGCAGAAGGTGTCTGAGACACCTTTCTGCATAGCAAATTGCGACTTGCAATTTGCGAGTCGCACGGACTCGCAAATTGCAAGTTGCAATTTGCTTCTTTCCTACATCTGGCCCTTAATAAAGAATGATCTTATATTAGGCCCTTTGTCACCACGTAATTTAGGGTATACATTTAGAAGAGTAAGATCCATATGAGACAAACTAGTCAGAAGTAATTCAGTAGCTACTACCAGAGCAAGTTGGTTGAGGTGGAGTAAAGGATTTTGTAAGTGCAGTGAATGCAGAGCATGTGAGTACGGGGTAATCAAAACTCACTACAAACACCAATTAATCAAGTTCCTCAAAAATCAGAGCGGCATATACATGCAGAACTGAATATGCAGTTTATGTGTCAGAATGTCTGTGCAGGCTTAAGTATGTAGGCAGCACAATATGTCAGTTGCACAAATGAGTGCTGCTACACATAAGAGCAATAAAGAATAATCATTCTCGCACAACATTTTGTTGAAGTGCACAACAACAAAGACAAAAAATTAAAGTACTTTTTTATACCTTATTTACCCTGAACTGCACGAGGGGACAATAGAAATAAAAAGAGTTGAGAAAGTTAGAATCAACCTGCATCATTAAATTAAAAAGTAAAGGTCCCACTCGTGCACAGCTTGAGTTCTCAGCGGCTTCTCTGGGTGTGAGAATAGGTGTGAGAGGGTTATCTGGAGGTGAGAGTGGATGTCATATTGTCTGGGTGTGAGAGTGCGTACATCAGTGTTTAAATAGGTGTGTCAGTGTGTGTGCGGGTCTCTGAGTGGGTGTGTGACAGTCTAAGTGGGTGCCTAACTGTCTGACAGTGTCCGTGAGTGGGTGCATGAGGGTCTGTATGGGGCTGTGAGTGAGTGCATGAGGGTCTGAGTGGGTCTGTGAGTGGCCGATTGATGCGGCCCGGGGACCACCACCCCCCCAGGGCAAAAAGCAATGTATGTGCAGGGGGAGGCACGCCCCCCCTCACACTCGCTGCCCAGGGACCATTACCCCTGGGGCTATTCTCGTTGGAGGGGGACGACGCGGCTCCCCTCCTGGAGCCACTGATGGCCCTGGGGACCGCCATCCCCCGGGCATAGCTGTTTGACAGCAGGACCTTTAAGGCAGGTCCCACTGTCAAACAGCAAAGCTTTCATCTCTGTCTCCTGCATGTGTGCAGGGGACAGAGATGAAATGCTTCAGCAAGCAGGGAGCTGCTGTCAAAGCAGCTCCGTGCTTGCTGAAGCGTTGGCACCGCAGGGGAATCCTTAAGGCTTCCCCTGGAGTGCCAGGTAGCCCGTAAAGGGCTTTTTTATTATAAATAAAATTACATTCTTTTATTTTAATTTTAAATGTGTAGGAACCATGGGGGCAGTTCCTGAGGGGCTTCCTCATGGTCCTAGAAAGCCCATAAAGGGCTAAAAAATATATTTTTTAAAGGAAACAAAACCACCATAGCTGAGTGTGAAGGTCACAGACCTTCACACTGAGCTTTGGGGGTTAGAGTCCAGCTGGGTTCATTACCATTTTTTAAAATAAAAAAATATATTATATTTCTTTAAAAAATATATACATGTTTTATTTCAAGTTGGATAGAAATATCTCATTCTAAGTATTTCAGACATCAAAGCCTAAAAACCCCTATCTTCCTCTCTCTTTCCCTCTCTCTGCCTCTCTTTCAATCAGTTCTCCCACTCACAGACCCACTCTGACACTCACGCATCCACTCACCGACCCACTCAGGCCCTCATGCACTCACTCAGAGTCCCAGTCAGACCTTCACGCACCCACTCAGACTCACTCAGTTACACACCCACTCACACACCCACTCAGACTGTCACCCACCTACTCATAGACTCACTGACAACTCATGCACCCACGCATATATATCTATATCTATCTATCTATCTATCTATCTATCTATCTATCTATCTATCTATCTATCTATCTATCTATCTATCTATATATATATATTTATATATATCTACATCATATTTATGCAAAAAAGGGAGCAGAGAACTCTGAGTAGTTTCCAGGTTTAGGTTTATTAGCAAACGTTTCAAGCACAAGATTAAAACAGTGATATCTATGCCGAGTTAGATTTAAAGCTCAGCGTAATCCTACGCCTAAAAACTTTGCTACAACAACAGACATCTGAGAAGAGCAGATTCAGAGTGTCGCTGATGTTGTAGGGTGCTCTATTTAGTAGCTGCTCTCCCCCTAAACTTGGGAACTACCCAGAATTTTCTGTTCCTTTTTTAACAAAATATTTTATTATTTGATGCAAAACAACAAAGCACATTAAACATTCATAACACAACACTCCTAAAACACCCTTATCATCCAAAAGTCTGTACATAGAGGAATTTCAGAGGCAAAGTCCACATCAGCCTTCTCTCTCTTCTCCGTCTCTGTGACCCTCTCTGCATCCCCATTCTGTACATGTGGAAGAGATCGAAGCACATGCTCGCCATCCTCTCTACTAGTATTTAACGTGCATGCCCACCTTCACCCTTCTCTCATCCCTCTTTCACGTCCCATCTTCCCCATATTTTATCTCATTCCCTCAGACACCCTCTTCCTTTGTTATTCCCTTTTCTATTATTTTACAGTACTCCATGCCAAGCTCCCAGTCCTGGTGTCTGCGGGGAGTACCAGAGTCCCATTTCTGAGCAATGTCCCATTTTGCCACCTTACAACCCAAATTCACTAATAGTTTCTGGAAGGTGGAATGATCTTTTGGACCCCATATACCTAGCAGTGCAAGTTGTGGCTGTAGCTCCAGGGGTGGCCCTGTTGCATCCTCCAGAGAACGTCCAGCCGCTTTCCAAAAGGCTCATATGTGGGGACAGCTCCAGAGTGTGTATAGAAAAGTGCCCTCCATCCCACAACCCCTAAGGTAATCTGCATCTCCCACCCTGTCTATCCTACATAGGGTGTGTGTGTGTAGTAGGCCCAGTATAGTATCTTATAGTATAGTATCTTCAGTTGGGTCAAGCGGAAACTCATCTTTATTGCCACCATCGCTGCAAACCCCAAAGCCTCCCACCAGTCATCATCATCTAGCTTCCCTGGGTCCTGTTCCCATGTTGTCCACCATTTCAACGGGGGGCTGTGTGTTTCTCACCATCATCTCACATGTCAATTAAATCAATTTCCTTTCTACCCTCCCATTTAGGAATCTACTTTCCTGTGGGCAGTCTTCTTATGTCTTTCCTTCTCGACATTTCCTGAGGGCATGTCTCAATTGACCATAGCACAGCTATTGCGTCTCTGACATCCGGTACTCTTTTTTCAGGAAGTCAAAGGGAACCACCCCGTTCACAGCCCTCACAATCGCCAGTGTAGAAAGGCCAATGTAATCCCATACCTGAAACCCCTCCCAGAGCTACCATATGTTGCAATTGGGCCCCTCCCATAATGTCGTCCGTGGGGTTAACCTGTGAACCCATTCAATTTTTCTGGTCAGTCTCCTCCAGATATCTACCACAAACCCCATCACCCCTGAATAGAGCATGCAAGTAACTCTTGTCCCCCATGTCCGACCTTACTAGATCTGCTATACCATCTCCGGTTGAGAACCACCACTGTGTATGGGGTGGTCTGCCAGACATTGCAGTGCCGGTCTGACGAGGAGATTGCCCAATGATGATGCTTAGCGTCACAGTTGATGCTTGAGGGCTCTCCTGATAATACTGACACTTCCTCTCCCTGCTTACAGATACTTTGGAACAGTGTACTATTTCTATTTACAGATCTAGGTTTTGGGAGACCGTACACTGGACCATAATTCTCCCAGTCCCTCTTTTATTTTGTTGTTACCTATGCCACAGGCAGTGGTTGGTCGGCATGGCATCCTGAGAGGGATGCCATGTCGACTTTACTTTTTTTCCCCATCAGCACACACAAGCTGCAATAGGCAGTAGGCAAGTAGGCAGTAGGCAAGTGGTTGGTGAGGGGTCCCTTAAGGTGGCACCATACATGCTGCAGCCCTTAGGGACCCTCCCTGGTCACAGGGCCCTTGGTATTACTGTGCCAGGGGTGTGCCAATTGTGGAAACAATGGTACATTCAATGTCAGGCATAAAGTTGGAGGGGGTGTAGCCATGCCAAAAGGAGCACTTTCCTACAGTCTCTGTCTGTCCAATGAGCTCCATTGCCCCCCCTGAAATCCCGGGGTCTCGGAGCATGTCTCTCTCTTACACCATTCGCTGTCAATCAGGATTAATCTACAGCAAGTGTTCAGGAGACGTGTGGTAGTTGACCTTCCTCTGTTTCCTGTTCTGTCTCCATCTGCTCTGAGCCGCTGCCCTCTTCCTCAGAAACAAGGGGCCTCCATCTGTCATTGCTGAGGATGTCACTTCGTTATTTGATGGCCAACACTGTCTTTTCTTTTTTTTTTTATAATCAAATTTTTATTGTTTTGTAAAAGGTACAAATTAGGACAAACAAATAAATAACTAGCAAAAATAGATCTCTTTCACACATGTTGGACAATAAATTCTGATCTGATCTTTCAATGCTTCAGACAACTGTATGAAATCACTTCATCATATTTTGCCAGGGTAAAAACAAGGAAGGAAGAACGAGGCTATACATATATTCTAAGCCCCATATCTTAGCTTAGGAGTCCCACCCAGTTCCCCCATATTCTTTCATACTTGTGAGGGCATCCCCTTGATTCATACACCACTTTTTCTTGGGCTGCACACCAGTCCACCCCCGTCCTCCATTTCTGAAGAGAAGGACCTTTGATATTCTTCCATGCGGCTGCTATATCTCTCTTTGCTACCGCAGTCGCTATCCCGACCAATGTTTTATCTGCTCTAGATCCCTCCATATCATCCCTAATAGTATCATTTTGGGAGTCAGAACCTGTGATGATCCCAAGGCTTTATTCAGCTCTTGATTTATCCCCTTCCAGAAGCTCTGGATCACTGGGCAGGACCATATCATGTGATAAAAGTCAGCTTTGTCTTCCTTGCATCTTGGGCATCGACCAGAGTCAAGGGCACCCATTTTGTACATTCTGTCTGGAGTTAGACATGCTTTGTGTAGATAGAAGAATTGTGTCACCCTTAACCTCGTCGACATTACCAGCATTCGGGGGGCCATCAGTGCCTCCACCCAGTCTTCCTCTTCAAGTGGACCCACCCATTTCTCCCAGCCTTTCTTGAGATGATCCAGATCCCCTGGGGCGTTTGAGATCAGCATTCTATAGATTTGAGAGACCCCCTTCCTCCCCAGATTGCCCATTATTGTTTTGGCTTCTACCGGGTTGAACTCTGGTATATGGGATATTTCTTTCAAGTGCTTAGTGAGGGCATGTCGGAGCTGGAGATATTTAAAGAATTGTTTCGGGGATAGTTGGAATTCTTGCTGCATTTCTTCAAAGGATTTCATCAAGCTTCCTTTCCATACGTCCCCGACCAAGGATATTCCCAATGTGTCCCAATTCCCGAACCCCTCCAACCCGGCCGTCTCTCTCAGCCATCTGCCATGCCATAGCGGTGTTTGCCGAGTGACCACTTTGCTCCAACCTGTATGTCTCAGAGCCGCTCTCCATGCCAAAAATACCGCCTTGGTGATGGGCTCTAGATTCAAGGGGATTGGAGCCCCATATAGCACATCCAGGATATGGGGATATCCCAAGGCGCCTAATTCCACCTGTTATGCTGGATCTGACCAGCCTCCGTTGAACCAGTCATGTACCACCAGGAGCTGTGTTGCCAGGTAATACAGGTATGGGTCAACCATGCCCAACCCCCCGTCATATATGTCTCTTTGGCAGTTCCGGGTTGCTACTTTATGTCTCGCTCCCCCCCATGTAAAGGAGGTGGTGATTCCGTCCAGTTTTTTAAACCACGAGCGTGGAATGTTAAATGGTAAGATCTGGACGACGTATAAGAGGCGAGGTAGGATCATCATCTTGTACAAGGCAATACGGCCCAGAATATTCAGCGGTAGAGACTGCCAATGCCTAAGGTCTTCCCGTATACGAGACATCAGTGGATTTAGATTCAGGGACCAGGACAACTCAGGGAGCAGTGCGACCCATATCCCCAAGTATTTAAAACTTAGCCGACGCAGTGGAACCGTCTCCTGCCAGTCAAAGCAGTCTCTCGACTGCGTCAATGGGACCAGCACCGATTTGGACGGATTCATTTTGAGCCCCGAGATCTCTTCGAATTGTCGCAGTAACTGGAAGCTCCGGGGTCCGGTCACCCCCGGGTCCGCCATGTACAGCAGGACATCATCCGCGTATAAGGCCACTAGGTCTTCATAAGAGGGGCCCCATCTCCAACCCTGGTAAATCGGGTCATCTCTCAACATTCTCGCCAAAGGCTCAATAGCCAGAGCAAAGAGGAGAGGGGAGAGGGGGCAGCCCTGTCTCGTTCCCCGCTGTATCGGAAAGGCCGAGGACAAAACTCCATTGACCCGCACCCGCGCCATGGGTCTGGTATACAGGGCCTGGACCAGTCTGCGAAATCGTGGCCCAAAGCCTGCCCGCCGGAGTACCGCGAAAAGGAATTCCCAGTTCACTGAGTCAATTGCCTTTTCAAAATCTATGAATAGGAGAGCTAGTTGCTGGGGTAAACGGTGACGTCCTGCAAGAGCCACTTGGAGCCTTCGAATGCAATGGCGTGTGCTACGTCCGGTCATGAAGCCGCATTGGTCTGGGTGCACCAGTAAGGGCATCACCCTTTTAAGGCGGGAGGCCAACATTGTGGCATAGATCTTTATTTCACTATTTATGAGAGATATGGGTCTGTAGCCTGCGCAGGAGAGGGAGGGGGGCTGGGTCTTAGGCAACACCACAATGGTGGCAATGTCTAGACCATCCGGAAAGAAACCCTTTTGGTCCACCTCGGCATAGAGATTCATTAGATGGGCGACCAGCTCTTCCCTAAATTTTTTATAGTATTCTGGGGGAAACCCATCGGGTCCTGGAGTTTTCCCCACCCCCATTGCCGCTATGGCCTCGCTAATTTCCGCTTCCGTGAACTGTTCCTCCAGAGCCCGTATGTCCGCCGCAGGCAGAGCCTGGAATGACCCGACCCCCAAGGATCCGTCTGGAGAGTCCCCAACCTTTGAACTTGTGGCTCGGTATAGGGTCGTATAGTATTTGGCGAATGTTTCGGCCACCTCCTGGAGCTCCACCACTCGTTCTCCCCGTTCATTGTCTATCTCAGGGACGATTCGGGGAGCCTGTTGTTGGGAATCCAACCAATACAGTAATTTCCCTGTTTTATTACCCCAACCGTATACTCGAGCCGTAGAGGCCCGCCACATGTGTTTTGCCGTTTCTAGGGATAGACTGCGTATTTCTTCTTGAATCAACAAGAGGTTTCTGGTTATTTGTTCGTCTGAGTGAGATTCCTGTTCTCTCTCCAGAAGAGTGGCACGGGCCTCCAGTTGTGTAATTCTCATTACTACCTTACTTGCAGCCCATAGGATTCCTGGTGATCTCACCGAGCCCTCATTAGTGATGAAGTAGTCACGCAACAACACCCTTAAACTATCTACCACTTCCTCATCTTGCAAATGCCATGCATTTAGTCTCCATATGGGGCGGATCAGCGGTTCATCCTGGCCCATCCTAAGCCGAACCGGCGCGTGGTCCGAGATCCCACGCGGTAGGATCTCGATGTGAGTGAGGTGTCCACAATCCCTGACCGATACCAATACCAAGTCTATTCTGGACTGTGTGTTGTGGGCTGCCGACCTATGCGTGAATTGTTTGCTTCTCGGGTGCCACACCCTCCAAGCATCGCAGAGCCCTGTTGATGCCATCCATCCTTCCAGACTATTGGACAGTGCCTGTCTATGTGTCGAAGGTCCCCCGCTTGTATCTAGATCTGGGTTTGGGACAGTGTTGAAATCGCCCCCTATTACCGTTTTCCCGGGGGGTAATTCTGCTAGTAACCTTGTCAAATCTTCTAGAGTTTTACGCACCAAGTTCAGGGGAGCATAAGCGCTCACAATATTCATTGTCTGGCCTTCTACAAAGCCTGAGATTGCCATGTATCTCCCCAGCGGGTCTCTCCATTCTTGTCTCACCACCAGGGGTAGGGAGTGATGTAGCAGTACAGCAACCCCCCTTGAGCCTCTTGTAAACCCTGCATGGAATACCCTATCAAATCCCTTGCGGGCTAAGATGGTGTATTGGTTCCCCAAGAGGTGTGTTTCCTGCATCAGAAGTATGTTAGGTTTGTGTCTATGAATGTAGGTGAGTACTGCTGATCTCTTAATCTTGTCAAGGAGCCCGTTGACGTTCCACGATATTATGTGAGTCATCCCCATTCTTTCCCTCTCTTCCATCCCCGCCCCAGCCCCCGCAGCCTCTCCCCTGGATCCTTCCAAGCCTTTCTGTGTCTGAGTGTCCTATCACTATTGTTCCCTGCCGGTATTAGAGACCCTAAACCTACATTGACTATTTCGAACAATAACAACAGCCTGCTGGCTGGAAAGAACCAAACATGCCCCCCAACTCCCAACCCACCCCATACTTCTCCCCAGAAGCATCTGTCGCCCAATACCAACAGCCTGTTCCCAAACATTACAAGCTGCTAACTGCTTGTGTCTGAGCTTTGGTGGACCCCTCCATTTTTTCGGATTAAGAAGTGCTTAAGTTTGTAATACTTGACTCCAAGCCTGACGACCCTCTCCTTGGTCTCTGGCCTTTCAAGTCTGTCTTTCCTCTCTCCCCCTCTCCGGAGGAGGACTCAGATCACTGGACTCTGTGAGAGATCCGTGTCATCTACAGTTCCGGGGAGCAGTTCTCTAGAATCCGGGGGGGGTCTGGTTCATTTCTTTGTCTCTCGGTCTCACTTCTACCCCCTGTCTTTGGGTTGATTCCTCAGCGGATCCTCGAGGGGAGCCCGAGATCGTCTCCTCCCCCTCCCTGCGCCTCCTGGAACGAGTTCTTTGGCGAGACCTCCGTGGCTGTCGCTGCCGGTTGCTCCTTTGCAGGCCCGAGAGTGCCAATCGTCGTTCTCCCTCATTAGGACCCATCGGGACCTCTTCGGTCAACCACCTCCAGGCCTGATCCGGGGATTCAAAGAAGTGGGTCTTGTTGCCGTGAACCACCCTTAGTTTGGCCGGGAAGAGGAGACGGTACGGAACTTCCATCGCCCTTAGTTTTTGTTTTATTTCTATAAACGAACGGCGTTGCATTTGAACGTCTTTAGTGTAATCAGGAAACACCATAACTTTGGACCCATCACAATGCAGCTCTCCTTTTGTTCTTGCCGCCTGGAGAATCGCATCCCTGTCTCTAAAGTTAAGGAGTCTAAGGATCACTGGCCTCGGAGGAGAGCCTGGCGGGGGTCTGGCTTGTAGGGCCCGATGGGCACGTTCGATCGCAAACCAGGGTGTCAGAAGATCCCGAGGCAGCCACGACCGGAACCAATCCTCCAGGAATATGGCCAGAGAGGACGCAGCGGTATTTTCGGGCAGTCCCACAATTCTGAGGTTGTTGCGGCGGGATCTATTTTCGGCATCCTCTGCCCTTCGATATAGTTCCGCTGTCCGGGTTGTTAAAGTTGATACCTGTGCTTTAAGGGTCGTCAGCTCGTCTTCCACCGTAGAGATCCTGGACTCCGCTTCTGCAATCCTCGCTGTAGCATTGCGAAGGTCCTGGCGCACCAGGGCCACGTCCACCCTTACTTCCCCAATTTTGCCCTCCACCGCCTCTTGGGAGGAGTGTATTGCTTGAAGAATAGTTGCCAGATCGCTGTTCCCGGTTTGTTTCTCGTCATTATTGCCGGTCTTTCGGTCCTCTTTCGAGGCTCCGTTGGGCCCCGTGGCGAATTGATCAATGCGCGTTTGCGCCGCGGCGGGGCGGGTTTGCTTATCTTTGCCCATTTAACTACGTTGTTGGGCCTGCTTGCGGGATATTTCCTTGCCGCTTATTCTTCGGTTTCTCCCGAAGTTCACGTTTCTGCCCTTGTGCTCACTTCTGCTGGTGTGTCAAAGTTCGTCCTTTCGTCCCATGGGCCTCAGCCTTTCTTTATGTCAGCCTTGCCGAAAGGCTCCATTTATCACCTTGTCCACCTCAGATCTTTATTTCCTCGTGGCCGAGAACTGTTAATCACGAGAAAGGGGGGGGGGGAAGCGAGGAAACGATAACTCACTCTCCCCCTGCCCCCAGTCACAAAAGGGGGCGATGAGGAAGCGAAGAAAAGGTCCCCGCCATCCACCCCCGTCCCTCAGGGTGCTCCCAGCACTCTCGGGATCTCCAGGCCTGTTTCAGTTCCTCTGATTCAGCGCCACTTCCCGCCGTCCATGGGGGATCGGGCCCTCTGCTTCACTGCTTTCTGTCTTCTCTGTACCTGTCAGTTGGGCGCGGGGCATCCGAATCCGAGGACCTCCTCTCTCCTCCCCAGCCTGCCCGTTATCGTCAGATCTATGCGCCGTCTTTGGATTTTTCCCCCTTCAGGCCGGTCGCCTCCGGTCGCCTCCGCTTCACCGGTGGCGATTATGCGGTCTGAGCACCCGCCATTTTGCGTGCGGGCCGCTCCGTCCGTTCTTCGCTCCTCCCGGGCCCTCGAGCACCGGACCACAACTCCTCTGCTCCGGAGGTTGCCCCGATCCTTCCCCGTCTCATCCCTCCTCCGGGTGGGGCCGATTCGTGTGCGATTCCCAAGCGGATGACGGAGGGGTCCGGAGCACCTTTAAGGTGCAGCCGCCATCTTGACGCTCAGGCCACGAAAGGAACACTGTCTTTTCTTGTGGAGCTTTAACTTGTTCTTTTCTCAGGGAAGTAGTTGATTTTTTGTTACTTCAAAGCTTCACTGGTGCCAGGTGCCGGCCATAGTCCCTCCATTTGCCAGGCGAAGGGCCCAACCAGAGATCCTATTTCTCCAACAATGATCAAGCTTCCTGTGCCAACATCATGACGTTAGTTTTGCCTCCAAGCGCTATCTGTAACTTTGCCGGGAAGAGGAGCGCATATTTGATATCCAGCTGATGCAGAACCTTCTTTACTGGCATATATGCCCCACATTGTCTTTAGATTGTTCAGGTACAAGTTCACCTCCTGGCCATCTATTACCAAGGGACAATGTTTCCTTGCCCCCTGTAGGATGACATCTCTGTCTCTAAAGTTAATCAGGCGGGGTATGATGGGTTGCGGATTCACCCCCCCCCCCAGCTTCAGTTGATACACTGGATTCTGTGTCCTTGATTTGCAGAGAAGTGGGAGGGAGTTCCCAGCAAAACAGTTTTTTCCAACCACTCCTCCACGAATAGTTCTGTGTTTGGTCCATCCAATTTTTACGGTACCCCAACCAGCCTGACATTGTGGCCGAGGAACCTGCTCTCTGGTTCTTCCAGCAGTTTTACCTCTCTTTCCATGGCAGTGCATTTAAGTGTAAGCTCCTTCACCTGCGGCAGGGTGATACGTAGTTGGTCTTTTGTCTCTTTAACTCAGCTTCGCTCACCACTGCAACAATATATGTTTCAAAGGACATCTTTGCATCTCTAATGGCCTTCAAAATAGTTGCTGTGTGTGCAACCAGGGACATGTGCTCCTCTGTCTTTTCAGGCCAGTTATCCCTGGTGGCCTCCACTCTTGCATCCAGGGGTTCTTTTTTTTCGCAGTGTGCAGCTTGCTGATCATCCTCGTTCTGCATACAGGTTCAAGCCCAGAGTATGGGTGTGATACAGAGCCCTTTCTTACCCAGGAGTCACTACCTCAATCTCTGTACGAGGCAATATGTTGAAGGTTCCCACCGTTAGCCAAGTCTACATCTGAGCATGGAGTATTCCTCACTCATATTTGGTCATCCGTCAAACCCTTATTTACCCCAGGGCTTCCAATTGGGTTCATTCCGTAGAAGTGGCGAAATATGTCCAATCCAATATTCAAAGGAGCTTCGATAAAGAGGTACGATCACGCCTTCGGGCTGAATGTCCTAGACCAGACTTAGATGATAAGGTTACTGACACCCCTGAAAGAGACCCTACTATGGTCACCTTCATGAAAACATTTGCTAAGGATCCTACTAAAGGTTTAGATAGGTCTTGGCGTAACTGCCAAGATAAGCTGCTTGACTTGTCTGACTAAGATTCTTGATATGCCTTCCTCGCCAAAGAATCAGAAACTCCTGTGGACACTGATGTACTGATTGGTTGTACTCAAAGAGCCATTTGCCAACTGGGCAATACGAATTGCGCAATTTCTTCTGAATGCAGAAAGTCCATTCTTATGCGAATTGATCCTAAAGTAAATGATTTAGCCTCTTCTGAGGTGGGTCCTTTGGCAGATGGTTTACTTTTTGGCTCCTTCTTTATTAAAGAGCTGGCTAAGTTCTGTTCAGCCTTTTCCTCACTTGACAAGGCGCAAATGTCCCTTATAAAGGTGTTTAAACAAGGCCTTTTTGTCAGGGCCGGTCGTATTGGAGGACGAATGCCCGGTCGATGAGCTTTTGCAAGTACTCAGAACTACTACCCCAGAGGGAGAGGAGGCTGGTATGGAGACCAATCTGACTCTACCTTCTACCCTACTCGCTCCAGAGGAGGAAGCTCCAGGTTTCGTAGAGGACCCCATAGGAGACAACAAGGAGCAATCCAAGAAGCTGGTTACTCAGGTGAGCATTAAACCGCATTCTCAGGTACTTCTTGGGGGCAGAGTGGGATCGTTTCTGGACAACTGGAGAAATATTTCTGGGGATCCTTGGATTCTTGAGACAGTCACGGGTTTTCATCTGGAATTTATCAGTACTCCGAAGCAATTAGCTCTCCCTCTTCAAAAGTGTTTTTCCCTCGCAGATCAGACCTTTATAGACTTAGAAGTTCAAGCTTTGATCGACAAAGGAGCAGTACGTTTTTCCTCTCCTCACCTGTTCGGATTTATCAACCCCATTTTTGTAGTAGACAAAAAAGGCAGGGGTCATCGCTGGTATTAAATCTAAAAGATTTCAATTTTTGGATTTTATACAGACATTTCAAAGTGGAAGGGATTCACATATTAAGGGATATTCTATTAGAAGTAGACTGGATGGTCCGCCTGGACCTAAAGGATGCTTACTTTTCGATTCCCATTTTTCCCCCACACAGGAGGTTTTTACAATTCCTGTGGAAGGGCCACTGCCTAGAGTTCAGTGTGGTACCGTTTGGCCTGTTGTCAGCCCCCTGGTGCTTCACAAAACTGCTGAGACCAGTAGTGGAATGTCTGCGTGCCAAGGGAGTTCGTTTGATCATATACCTGGATGACATTTTGCTGATGGCTTAGGATATTCAATCCCTCCTGACTCATTTAGATTGGACCTTCAGTCTCTTACAGGATCTGGGTTTCCTTATCAATGTGTAGAAGTCATTGTTGAATCCAGCGCAGGTGATAGAATTTCTGGGGTTCAAGATAGATTCAGTCCGCTCTCAACGTATTCTTCCTTCTCAGAAAATTTGCAATATCAAGAGGGAATTGAGGTCTGCATTGATCAGTCCGACTGTATCATTGAGGAAGATTGCCTGGTTAGTGGGCCTTCTAGCCTCATCCATTCAGGCCATTTTTCCAGCTCCCCTTCACTATTGAGCGCTGCAAAGACTCAAGATCCGACACTTGCAACAGGGTCTGAGCTATTCGGAACTGATTCCATTAACCGATGAGGTGAAGTCAGGGCCATTTTTGGTTCCTACCCAGAGGTGGTGATCAAAACAGATGCCAGTCGTTGAGGATGGGGAGCCTGTTGTGGCTCCTTAGTGACAGGGGGTCAATGGTTGAGTTTGGAACAGACTCTTCACATCAATTGCTTGGAGCTTCTAGCGGGTTCCTTTGCCATAAAGAGTCTATCCCCTCAGAAGACGGACTGCTGCATATTGTTGAAGATGGACAATATATCAGCAGTGCGATATGTCAAAAAATTGGGGGGGACGAAGTCCAAGATTTTGGAAGAGATTGCAAAGGACTTCTGGCATTACTGCCTCAATCATGGACTGATTGTCTTAGCAGAATATCTTCCGGGTGTTCAGAATACAATAGCGAACTGGAATTCTGGATTCCAGCGATTGGAGACTGGATCCAATGATATTTCTTCAGATAATCAGAGAGTGGGGCCCTTGTGAGGTGGATCTCTTTGCGTACCGCCTCAACTCTCAGATAACAAGATTTTTCAGCTGGCATCCGGATCCTCTGGCGACAGATGCTTTTCTTCAGGATTGGACGCAGTTTCGGGGGTATGCTTTTCCCCCATTTCTGATATTTCCAGGGTTCTGTCTCATGTATGGCGACAGAAAGTAGAGATTGTCTTGGTGACCCCATTTTGGAGAGCTCAACCGTGGTTCCCAATTGCTCTACATTAAGCTTGTGCTCCCTCGCTTCTCATTCCTCCTCGTCAGAACCTTCTATAGAGTCCGGAGGGCCTTCAACATCCACTGATGATGTCAGAGAAACTGGTATTGATGGCTTGGATGGTTTCAGGTCAAGATGGAATTCCCCAGGCCTTTCGCAACAAGCTGCAAATTTCATCAAGAAGGCTTGGTCAACAGGCATTTATAAAAGATATTCATCAGCCTGGCCCAGATGGAGTAGTTGGTGTGACGGAAGTGGTACTGATCCCATGGGGTCAGACGTTGAGTTGATTGTGAATTTTTTAGCTGAACTAGCAAGTTCATGTTTGGGATATAGAACTATTAATAATTTCAAATCAGCCATCTTGGCTGGACATGTACATATTGAAGCTACGGCTGTATGTGAACACCCCTCGGTCTGTAAAGTATTGAAAGGTATCCGTTTATCAAATCCTCCTCAAACTAGACATTCTGTTTTATGGGATGTGAACATCATATTGAGGTTTTTAGATGCTTGGCCTTCCAATAGGTGTCTTTCTCGACAACAGATTTCAGCAAATTTGACTATGTTACTATGTCTGATTTCCTGTAAGAGGGTATCAGACGTCAGGGCTTTGGATTTGGCTGGAAGGGTATATTCCCCTGAAGGTGTTACTTTTACCATTACCAGAAGGACTAAGACTAATTGCAGGTCAGTAACTTATCCAATGTTTCCTGATAATTCAAAATTATGTGTAGTCCAATGTTTGAAAGATTATGGGGTGGTTACAGATGAGTTAAGGCAAGATGCTAAAGGTCAGTTATTAATATCATTACAGAAACCTTTTAAACCAGTTTTGTCAGCCACTTTATTGAGATGGATGAAATGGTTAATGAATTAAGCAGGTATAGATACCAAACAATTTGGAGCTCATTCTGTTAGAGGAGCTATGGCTTCCAAGACGTATGCTTTAGGTTCTCGTTTAGAGGACATTATGAGGGCAGCACACTGGTGTTTTTAATCTACTTTTCGTAAATGTTATCATAAACCTGTTGTGGATGTTGCTAATGTGGTATTTGGACAGCTTTAAACGAGCATAATCGAAGCCTCCGGTCCTGAAATAGAATAAAATTAATTTCTAGCTTACGTGTTAAGAATTTTTAATTCTATTAAGGACACAGAGGCAAGGATTATCCCTCCCATGTACAAATTTGTATGTCTTTTATCAGATATATAATTGTATTGAACTGTCAGTATCTTATAATTATTTTATATGATGTATTTTTGCCCTCCCTTATCTTGTCTTAGATTTGCTCTCAGAATTGTGGATTCATGTATTCTTGAAAGGTATAACCTTCCATTATTTTTGTATGCTTCTCGGTTCTGATCAGAAGGCTATGTGAATTTCAAATTTTTCTGTGTCTGGAGAAGATGTCGTTATGGGATTCGATTTCCTTGGAAGTTACTTCGGGATAGCTCAGTTTGTGTTTTTCCAGATATCCGTTCTGATGATCGCATGAACAGTCTATCTGTAAGAAATTTTGTTTCGGATGTTCGTGGTTTATCTGACTCTGACAAAAAAGAGGAAGTGACATTTGAGGTCATGCTATTTATGGACAGGGGTCTCAGATGGTGATTGGGGCATGTGACCTGTTACTAAGCATCATGGTTTTTGCTGTTTTTTGTTTACTGTCTTTTGATTGGCTGCTGTTTTTGGACAGTAAGAAAAGAGAAAGCATAATCCTCGCTTCTGTGTACTTAATAGAATTGAAAATTCTTGACGTGTAAGCAAGAGTTTTTTTTATTCTTGGGAGTCTCCTCCTCAGCTGCTTGGCTGTGTGCTGCACTACTGAAGGCCAGCCCCACTTCATCAGTCAATGGCCTCGGACAGCCGTCTCAGAGTGTGGGCCCTGGTCAGGGTCACACGGGTCTCTCCGTCGCCACACACAGGTGCATCTGCTCTGTAGCTGCCAGGTCCTATGACTCGCACGCGTCCTACTCTGTCCCTGGAGTCAGTCTCACCAGCGAACAGTTGCCATCTTGCCTACTCAATCATCTCCACAGGCCTGGCTCTAATCTGCTAAAGTCCTTAACATACGGACCTACCAGGACATCAAAGGACACCACTGCCAGCACCACGTAGGTGAGTACCGCGGGCTCGTCTAATCAGGATTATTGCCTGCTGGGCCTCCTCAGGGCGCAGGAGCTTGAGCGCACAGCTCCTGCTCGATGGCCAGTCAGGACACGCCCCTTTGCTTTCTTTTTTGCATAATTTATACAGCACTGTAAGCCTGAAATGGTATTGTGCATGTATACAGATATATATACATATAATGTATTGGCACTTGCCAATAGGTAGTTATAGTTAGGACCTGGTTTTTATAGATAACGCATTTTTTTACTAGCCTATATCTTTGGCAGTGGTTGATGAACGTTCACAAAACTTTTCACAAAATTTGACACTCATGTCAGCTGCTATCTTGGAAAGTTCCAGGCTGATCCAACAAGCAGGGGCTGAGAAAAAGGCGGGGGTCAAAAAAGTTGTGTTTTCCATGTTGATTGCCATAGGGAGTTTGAACAGGAATACCACCTGAACCACTGGATTGAATTACATGAAATTTGACAGAAAGGATGCTCTTGGTAGCGCCCTGTTTGTTATTTGGTGTAAATCCAGTCAGAAGTTTATGAAAAATTAAAGAAAAAACTAATTTGTAATATAGGGATATATCAGATCTCGTGCCAAATCCAGCACTATCGACCCCAAAATCTTTGCAACTCCCTCTCCAACTACTTTCACCTCAAAATCATAGACATGCACAACAGTTTCACAGCATCAGCACCCACCATCACCACCACCGACACGACCGACAGCACAACGCCCCCCCCACACCAACCAACTACACACCTGGACCCCAACCAATGACGAAGAAACTGAAAAAAACATGAACTCCATCCACTCAGGCTCACCCACAGACTCCTGCCCCCACCACATCTTCAACAAGGCCAGCCAAATCATCGCTTCCCAGCTCCGCGCCGTAATCAACAGCTCCTTCGACACCCCAACCTTCCCAGACAGCTGGAAGCACACCAAAGTCAATGCGCTCCTCAAAAAACCCAAAGCAGACCCGGAAGACCTCACAAACTACCGTCCCATCTCTCTTCAGCCCTTCCCCGCCAAGGTCGCTGAGAATATAGTGAACGCCCATCTGTCTCACTTCCTAGAGGAAAACAATGCACTTGATGCCTCCCAGTCTGGATTCCGCAAGAACCACAGCACTGAAACCGCCCTCATAGCCTGCACAGATGACATCAGAACCAGAGTGGAAAAGGACGAGACTGTTGCTCTCATCCTTCTGGACCTCTCTGCAGCGTTCGATACTGTATGCCACCAAATCCTCTGCGCACACCTTTTTGACGCAAGAATCTGACACAAGGCCCTAGACTGGCTCACCTCCTTCCTTGCCGAAAGAACCCAAAGAGTTCGCCTCCCTCCCTTCCGGTCCCCAGCCACCAAGATCATCTGCAGGGTCCCCCAAGGATCCTCCCTCAGCCCCACTATCTTCAGCATATACATGGCCCTCCTTGCCAACATCCTCCACCCCCATGGAATCACCATCATCTCTTACGCAGACGACACCCAGCTCATCATCTCCCTCACCAGGAACCCTTCCACTGCCAAGACAAACCTGCATGCCAGACTCCTTGACATCGCCAAATGGATGACAACAAGCCACCTCAAACTTAACTCCAACAAAACAGAAATCATCATCTTCGGCCCCAACAAGACACTATGGGATGACTCCTGGTGGCCCATCGCCCTCGGATCACCCCCAACACCCACCACCCACGCACGCAACCTCGACATCGTCTTAGACTCATCTCTCTCCATGGCCCAGCAAATCAACACCATATCGTCCTCCTGCTTCAACACCCTTCGCATGCTACGGAAGACTTTCAAATGGATTCCCTTAGAAACAAGAAAAACTGTCACCCATGCCCTCATCATCAGCAGACTGGACTACGGCCACGCCCTCTTCGCTGGTACCACAGCCAAGCTTCACCAAAAACTCCAGCAAATCCAGAACGCAGCTGCACGTCTCATCCTCAACCTCCCCCGCCACAAACACATCTCCACTCACCTCAGATCCCTACACTGGCTGCCCATCAGCAAAAGGATCATCTTCAAAGTCCTTATCCACGCTCACAAATCCCTCCATGACAATGGACCAGCCTACCTTAACGAACGAGTAAACTTCCACACACCTACTTGACTTCTCTGCTCCGCTGACCTCGCCCTTGCCACAGTCCCCTGCATCCAACGCACCACCTCCGGCGGCAGATCCGTCTCCCACCTCGCCGCCAAGGCCTGGAACTCCCTCCCCACCAACTTACGCAAGATCCAGGACCTCCTAACTTTCATAAAGCACCTCAAGACATGGCTTTTTGAGCAGTAAACGGCAACCCTTCCCTCCTCCCTCAGTGCCTTGAGACCCTAACGGGTGAGTAGTGCGCTTAATAAATTGTTTGATTGATTGATTGATCTTGGGGCTCGGCTTCAGCCGAGTTCCTGTAAAAAATAAGAAAAAGGGCCATGTTACGGACACCCTGATCTTAGCTCTGGTACTGGGTTCCCAGAGGGATCCCCAGAGCAAAAAAGCATATAAAAAAACAGTTTGGTGGAAAACACGGCAGATCCACCCAAAATTGTAATAAAAAATGCAGCCCCCGAATGGGCCAGGTCCCGGGGGCCAATACATTTTGAATACTGGAGGAGCTGTCTGGCTCCCCCTGTAGACCCAGGGACTGCCAGCTCCCCGGGGATAAGGTTTGGGGTACAAACCAGCCCCCTCCACAGCCCCGGATACTGCCTCCTCTCCGGGGCAGAATATGTTTGAAGAAATGCCCAGCCCCCCCACCCCCTGTAGCCCTGGGGCTGCGGGGGTTAAATTTAAATAGGATAAGTTGGGTCTGGTTCAGACCTCTGTCCCTGGGGACCACCACCTGCCTGGGGCTGTATAAGTTGGCCGTGGACCCCCCTCGAGAGGCCATAGATGGCCCTGGCGACCATCACCACGCAGGGCCAGCTCCTGCAGTGTCCCGGGGTGCTGTAATAGCTCCCGCCAACTCAGAGCAAACACTCCAGTTCCATCACAGGAGAGCTGTCAAACAGCTCTCACTTGCTGGAAGCTGAGGTTTCCCTGCCTGCAGAGATACAGGTGGGGATACAGAGGAAACTATTCCTATAACAGAGAGGGAGCTACATGTTTAGCAGTTGAGTTTCATACAGAGAAGTGTTGACTGCAGTATTGTGTATTTGAGTGTTGTGGAGTGAAGTGGAGTGGAGTGTAATCGAGTGTATTGTCAGATAGTGGCAGGGAGTGCTGAAGAGTGTTGTACAATTTAGTGGCAGACAGTGGAGTGCTGTTCAATAAAGTGTCATACAGTTTAGTGTTGTGGAGTGGAGTATCGTCCAGTAGAGAGGTGGAAAGTATCATACAGTGTGGTGTCATACAGTGGAGTGTCGTAGAGTGGTGTGTAATACAATGGACAGTGGCCCAGAGACTCACAGTGTAAGAGAGAGTAGTAGAGTGCAGTGCTTTGTCTTATGGTGGGACTGGCATGTCGTAGAGAGAAGTGGAGTGAAGTGTAGAAAACTGTAATACAGTGGAGTGTTATGCTGAACATGAGAGTGGTGTGGAGTGATATAAAGTGGCCTGGAGTATCATACAGAGTAGTAAGTGTCATAGATTGGAGTGCTGTGTAGTACAAAGGAGTGGAGTTGTGTGTTGTACAGTGTTGGAAAGTGTTGTATAGTAGAGTGGCATAGAGAGGAATAGTGTTTAGAGTGGAGTGCTGTACAGTGCAATGTTGTAGAGTATTGTAGAGAGTAGTGGTATAGAGTGTTGTAGAGTCCAATGGCATAGAGTCCCTTAAAGTGGAGTGGCATGCAGTTGAGTAGTGAAGTACAGTTGAGTACAGTGACATAGGGGGTCATTCTGACCTCGGCGGTAAAAGCCGCTTACCGCCGGTCAGAAGGCCGCCACAATACCGCCACGGCCGCGGTCAGCCGCCACGGACATTCTGACCCACAACTGCAAAACCTCCGAAAATCCGCCCTCCACTGCAGTCCGCCACATCAGCGGCCAGCGGTAAACTGGAGAAGACCAAACCTCCACCGCCACGCCAACAGAAATACGCCCATCCCATTATGACCCGCAAATCCACGCGGCGGTCATTCAACCGCGGTATTCCATTGGCGGTACACACCGCCGCGGTCAAAATACACACACCTTTACAAACCCCTACCACATTGGACAATTTGAAAGGCACACACCTGAAACACATACACACACCACTCCCACACATCCAATACCATATAAAACACACACCCACATCACCCACAAACCCCTACCAACAAAAACCAGAGACGAAGGAGAGAGAGACACATCAGAGAATAGATAGCCAGACACACAGAGGCACACCGCAACATCACACACACCACATAGAAGCACAAAGCACCACACACCAACACACACATCATCACATACACCACCCCACACCTCATACACACCACCCCATGGCACCACAAAGGCACCCACGCTTTTCGGACCAAGAACTCCGGGTCATGGTGGAGGAGATCATAAGAGTGGAACCCCAGCTCTTCGGCTCACAGGTCCAGCACACCACCATAGCAAGGAAGGCGGAGCTCTGGCAGCGGATCGTGGACAGGGTCAACGCGGTGGGACAGCATCCCAGAAATCGAGAGGACATCCGCAAACGATGGAACGACCTACGGGGGAAGGTGCGCTCGATGGTCTCGCGACACAACATCGCAGTGCAGAAGACTGGCGGGGGACCCCCACCCACTCCACCCGAATTCACAACATGGGAGCAAGAGGTACTCAACATCCTGCATCCTGATGGCCTCGCTGGAATACACGGAGGAATGGACTCTGGTAAGTACAAGGCCAACCACTTCACCCCCCCCAGCATGCTAACCCCCACCCTCACCCCCAACCCCCCAGCACACATCCTCCCTGAGAATGTCTCCCCAGCACAACCCACCCAACACCAACCCCTGCATGCCACCCCCAAACTATGGACACCCATCACCTAAGCATGACCACTGCACATACCCATCACCCCCCCCCACAAAACACCCTCACAACACCTCCCCCAAGGGAATGCCAGCACTGGGGGACAAGGGCACCCATAAAACGCAAGCTAATGCACACACAGAAACAATAACCATACCCTCTTACCCCATGCAGGACCCGAACGACAACACACCGGTCAGGAGGGACCAGAAATGTCCATCCCACCCCCGGAACAGGCCACTAGTGATGACAGCAGCTCTGTCGACCTGGAACCTGACGACCAGCCCGGACCATCGGGGACCTCTGGGCAGTCGGTTCCCCTCACCCAGACACAGGCCACTGCAGACCCAACCCCCTCTGGGAACAACAGCACAGCTCCCACCCAGCGGGCCCATGCCTCTGTCTCTAGGACAGGTCAAGCAGCGGTGTGTCTACCACTACAGGGCCCCCAGGGTAACCCACCAACCCAACAACAACAGGGACCTGGGGGCAGTGGGAGTGGGCACACCGTCCAGGGGACAGAGGCCCAGGGAAACAGGGCAACTCGGAGGGCTGCTGTGCGACAGGGGGGGGAGGAGAGGCCCAGGGAACCCACTCTCCAAGAGGCCCTCACCACCATCATGGCTGCCTACCACCACTCACAAGAGACGATGGCGACGGTACTGGCCAGGTTCCAGGAGATCCAGGCACAGCAGGAGCAACACAACATGGGGTTCAGCGACCAACTCACCAACATCTCAACCGCTATGGGGAGCATAGTCCAGGCCCTGAACCGCATAGAGGACACGTTTCGGGACCATGTGGCATCACACAGGGCCCCTGTCACTAGCCAGGAACAGGAACAGCCTACCACCTCCGCCGGCGCTAGTGGACAGGAGGCCCCACCACAACGACAGCCCCCCAGAACCCCACCTCCTGCTGAACAACAACCGCCCCGCAAAAGGAGCCTGAGATCAAAAAAACCGACAGAGTAGGATGTCAAGTCCCCCGCCAGCATCACATACCCCCTGAAGTCCTCCCACTGTCCCACATTGCCACCCTGTCAAACCTTGAACTGCCCCTGCTCCATCCTGCCACAGGCATATGGACAATGCACCTGTGAGACTGAGAACTGGACTCCGCCATGGACATTACTCCACCCCCACCCATCACTGTTTCACTATCATGTACCAATATCTATGCACTAATAATAAATCACACATTGCACTGAAATCAATCAGGACTCAGCCTGTCTTATTTACAAATGTATGACACATTACATATCAATTACGTATTGTGAACATTGTGAATTACACATACCGAGGTAACTTAGCATTAGTCCATGGGCCAACCAAGCCGAGGTCACGCAGTGGCTCATACAGCACAGAAAAGGGAAGGGAAAATCAAACATCATGTTCATAGGTCTGGGGGGAAACCGACAAAGAGATGCAGGAGGCTTTCAGGAAATGTAAAATGGCATGGGTGATTATTACCTGTGTGCTACTGGAAATACTGTTCTATTACTCTGTCCCTGTTGTCTGTGTCGTCCTCTGAGTCTTCCTCCTCTTCACTCTCCGCAGGCTCCACAGCTACTTCAACACCACCATCTGCACCATCCTCCTGCAGGAAAGGAACCTGACGTCGCAATGCCAGATTGTAAAGCATACAGCAGGCCACGATGATGTGGCACACCTTCTTTGGTGAGTACATCAGGGATCCCCCAGTCATATGCAGGCACCTAAACCTGGCCTTCAGGAGGCCAAAGGTCCTTTCGATGATCCTCCTAGTTCGCCCATGGGCGTCATTGTACCGTTCCTCTGCCCTGGTCCGGGGATTCCTTACTGGGGTCAGTAGCCGAGGCAGGTTGGGGTAACCAGAGTCACCTATTAGCCACACACGTTGTCTCTGTAGCTGCTCCATCACATAGGGGATGCTGCTATTTCGCATCACATACGCGTCATGCACTGACCCTGGGAACTTGGCATTTACATGGGAGATGTACTGGTCAGCCAAACAGACCACCTGGACATTCATCGAATGATAACTTTTTCTGTTTCGGTACACCTGCTCATCGTCTTTTGGGGGTACCAAAGCCACATGGGTCCCATCAATGGCACCAATGATGTTGGGGATATGTCCAAGGGCATAGAAATCACCCTTCACTGTAGGCAAGTCACCCTCCTCTGGGAAAATGATGTAGCTCCGCATGAGTTTCATCAGGGCAGACAACACTCTACTCAAAATCTTTGAAAACATAGGCTGAGACATTCCAGATGACATGGCCACTGTGGTCTGGAATGACCCAGTTGCCAAAAAATGGAGGACTGACAAAACCTGCACCAGAGGGGGAATCCCTGTGGGTTGGCGGATGGGGGACATCAGGGCTGGCTCCAGCTGGGCACACAGTTCATGGATAGTGGCACGGTCAAGTCTGTATCGAAGTATTATATGGCGTTCTTCCATTGTCGACAGGTCCACCAGCGGTCGGTACACGCGAGGATTCCTCCTTCTCATCCCAAGTCCCAGCAGACGGTGCCTAGGAAGGACAACATGGAGCACAGAGTCAGCCAAACCACAGGTGCGTACAGACAGCTTGCACAGTTAAAGAATGGCAATGGGTTGAAAGGCGTATATGTGTGGCAATGCAAGGCCTAGGCCTGTGTGTCGCAGTCAAAATTAAGCCATGTAGGCCCTTGAAATGGCGGCTGCCTGACCTGTGAAGTGGGACAATGGGATGTGAGGTCAATGCGCTGGCGGGGCACACCGTGGCGGTAGGCGGTCGAAGACCGCGGCGCAAAGCCGCATTGGTTAACATTGAAGCCTATGGGTTTCAGGAGCCAATGACGAAGTGCGCCGGCGGTCGCGGTACGCACCGCCGCGGTACGCACCGCCGCGGGCGTGACTGCCATTTTCTATCTGCTTAATCACTCGAGACCTGATCATCCACAGGAGAGGACCTATACTGCAAGTGCTGCTGTGACCTCGGTCTGGAAGATACAATGGCTGCTGCGACTGGGGAAAGGGCCCCTGCCTTCACGTCTGAAGAGTTGGAGAAGCTCGTGGATGGGGTCCTCCCCCAGTATGCGCTACTCTACGGTCCTCCAGACCAACAAGTGAGTACACCGGGTGCACATGGAATGGGCTATGCCTGTGTGGATTGGGGTGGGTGTAAGTTGGTGGGGTGGGGGGCGAATGAGGAGTGCAACGCCCGACAGATGAGAGCATGTGCCATATGGCAAAGTTGGTGGGGGGGGCCAATCACATCTAACATGCAGGTCATTGATGATTTCCTCCTTTCCACCCTGTACATGTCAAATAGGTCAGCGCCCATCAGAAGATCGAGATTTGGCGTGCCATCGCCAAGGAAGTCCGGAACTTGGGGGTCCACAACAGACGGGGCACCCACTGCCGCAAGAGGTGGGAGGACATCCGCCGCGGAACAAGGAAGACCGCAGAAACACTGCTGGGGATGGCCTCCCAACCTAGGAGGGGTGCCAGTCGCACCATGACCCCCCTGATGTCCCGGATCCTGGCGGTGGCCTACCCAGAATTGGATGGGCGCTTTAAGACATCACAGCAGACACAAGGGGGTGAGTATCAGCACATTCTCCTATCTTTCTGCGCAGTGGAGGCGTCTGGGTGGGGGAGGAGGGCTGTGGGTGACATTAGGCCAGGGCGCTTTCTGTAGTGTAGTCCTCTCCCTTAGGCATGGCCCTGTGCCCCCGGCCCCCACCTCGGTAGGGTGACAAGTACAGCCATTGAAGGTCCAGCATCTCCCATGTGCGCGTTTGACGTCTCTTGGCCTGTTGTCCTAGACAGTAGTACTGAGTAGTGTACCCCGAATGCGCGGCTTAGTGCATTAGGCTCCTGTGTCTGTCCTCTCCGCCAACGGTGTTGACATTGCATGCACTCAACCTGGTCTTCTTTTTTCTCCCCCCACCCTTTCTCTTCATCTTCTTGTGCATGTGTGCATTAGCATCATCAGGTGGAGGAGATTTGGCATCGGATCACGAGGGAGCTGCAGGACACAATGCCCCGGTGGGCCCAGGAACAGACACTGAGGGCACCAGTGATCCGGAGGGCGAGGGGAGCACCACGACGGGGACCGCTGGTGAGAGCAGCGAAAGCGACACGTCCTCGGATGGGAGCTCCCTAGCGGTGGTGGCAACATCCGTGCCCCCCGCCTCTACAGGTACAGCCGCCACCCAGCGCACCAGCCCCGCCCTCCCAGCAGCCCCTCAGTCTTCGCTCCGTGCCCGTTCGCCCGGGAAGGCGCGCGTCTCCTTCGCCCCAGGCACCTCAGCCCCTGCCCCTGTTGCCCCTGCTGCCCTCAGTGCGGAGCTCATTGACCTGGTAAGGACGCTCATTGTTGGGCAGACGACCCTTTTGAATGCCATCCAGGGTGTGCAAAGGGAGGTGCAACAGAGCAATGCGTACCTGGAGGGCATTCATTCGGGTCAGGCTGCCCATCAACGAGCGTTCACTGCTCTGGCCTCAGCACTGACGGCAGCCATTGTCCCTGTTTCCAGCCTCCCTCTTCTTACTGCCTCCAGCCTTTCTCTGTCTCCTGTTCCTCAGCCTATCCCATCCACACCATCAGACCAGCCTGCACACACCTCAACACCCAAGAGCAGCTCATCCAAACACAAGCACCACAGATCCCACAAACACTCACCCAAGCAACACCCAGATGCAGACATGCCAACAGCCACTGCCACCCCTGTGTCCCCCTCCTCCTCGTCTCCCTCCTCCCTGCCTGTGACGTCTACACTCACACCTGCATGCACCCCAACATCAGCCAGTGCTTCCATCACCACCTCACCCTCCAGTACAGTCCACACTTGTGCAGTCACCACCCCCACTGCCATTTACACGTCCCCTGTGTCCTCTCCCACTGTGTCTGTCACCCCCTCTTCCAAGACACACAAACGCAGGCAGCCACCCACCCAACAGCCATCCACCTCACGACAGCCTACAGCACCAGCACCTTCACCCAATGACAGCACACCTGACTCTCCTCCAACCACCTCCTCTACCTCCACTTCCATCTCCACTTCTCCTACCCTTTACCTTGGCCCTAAAAAACTTTTCATGGCTAACCTTGACCTCTTTCCCCCCGATGAGCTCCCCCATCCATCTTCAAAGAGTCCCAAGAGCACTGCAGCCACCACCAGCCCAGCTTCGGGTGTCACTGTTGTGCATGGGTTCTGGAGCCCACCCTTTGCCAGCAGTGACACATCGATCAGCAGCAAGGACACGTCCAGCCCCCCCCCCCCCCCCCGGCAAGAGGACCCGCAAAAACAAGGGCCGCCGTGCGAGGACCGACAGGGCTGCCCCCAAGGAGCAATGTGCGGCCACTTCACCACCCACACCATCTAGGGGAGGCAAGGGCCCGAGAGCCCCATCAAAGGAGCGGAAGGGCAGCAGGAGCGCGGAGAAGGTGGACCCCACATGCCACATCCCAGCTGGGAAGGAGGACACTAAGGAGGCCAGGAGTCCGTCCCCGAAGGGTCCCGAAACGTCACGGTCCGAGGGCGACTGAGCAGGGAGTCCAGGCCAGGTCTGGCTCCCTTGACCTGCTGGATGAGCACCGCTGAACAGGGCCCGCGGGGCAGAAGAGCACCGCTGAACAGGGCCCGCCGTGGAGAAGAGCACCGCTGAACAGGGCCCTCGGTGAAGAAGAGCACCGCTGAACAGGGCCCGCCGTGGAGAAGAGCACCGCTGAACAGGGCCCGCGGTGAAGAAGAGCACCGCTGAACAGGGCCCGCCGTGGAGAAGAGCACCGCTGAACAGGGCCCGCCGTGGAGAAGAGCACCGCTGAACAGGGCCCGCCGTGGAGAAGAGCACCACTGAACAGGGCCCGCGGTGAAGAAGAGCACCGCTGAACAGGGCCCGCTGTGCAGAAGAGCACCGCTGAACAGGGCCCGCCGTGAAGATAGGCACCGCTGAACAGGGCTCACGGTGAAGAAGAGCACCGCTGAACAGGGCCCGCCGTGGAGAAGAGCACCGCTGAACAGGGCCCGCGGTGAAGAAGAGCACCGCTGAACAGGGCCCCGCCGTGCAGAAGAGCACCGCTGAACAGGGCCCGCCGTGAAGATAGGCACCGCTGAACAGGGCCCGCGGTGCAGAAGAGCACCGCTGAACAGGGCCCGCGGTGAAGAAGAGCACCGCTGAACAGGGCCCGCCGTGGAGAAGAGCACCGCTGAACAGGGCCCGCGGTGAAGAAGAGCACCGCTGAACAGGGCCCGCCGTGGAGAAGAGCACCGCTGAACAGGGCCCGCGGTGAAGAAGAGCACCGCTGAACAGGGCCCGCCGTGGAGAAGAGCACCGCTGAACAGGGCCCGCGGTGAAGAAGAGCACCGCTGAACAGGGCCCGCCGTGAAGATAGGCACCGCTGAACAGGGCCCGCGGTGCAGAAGAGCACCGCTGAACAGGGCCCCGCCATCTCAAGCACCGCTCCGCTGGGCCCTTCTTCTCAAGCACCGCTCCGCTGGGCCCTTCATCTCAAGCACCACTCCGCTGGGCACCGCTGTCTCTCCACCTCTCCGCTGGGCCCTTCCTCTCAAGCACCGCTCCGCTGGGCCCTTCATCTCAAGCACCGCTCCGCTGGGCCCCGCCGTCTCAAGCACCGCTCCGCTGGGCCCTTCATCTCAAGCACCGCTCCGCTGGGCACCGCTGTCTCTCCACCTCTCCGCTGGGCCCTTCCTCTCAAGCACCGCTCCGCTGGGCCCTTCTTCTCAAGCACCGCTCCGCTGAGCCCTTCATCTCAAGCACCGCTCCGCTGGGCACCGCTGTCTCTCCACCTCTCCGCTGGGCCCTTCCTCTCAAGCACTGCTCCGCTGGGCCCTTCTTCTCAAGCACCGCTCCGCTGGGCCCTTCATCTCAAGCACCTCTCCGCTGGGCCCTTCTTCTCAAGCACCGCTCCGCTGGGCCCTTCATCTCAAGCACCGCTCCGCTGGGCCCTTCATCTCAAGCACCACTCCGCTGGGCACCGCCGTCTCAAACACCGCTCCGCTGGGCCCTTCCTGTCAAGCACCGCTCCGCTGGGCACCGCTGTCTCTCCACCTCTCCGCTGGGCCCTTCCTGTGAAGCACCGCTCCGCTGGGCACCGCCGTCTCAATCACTGTTTATGGTTCACTGTGCCCACCATGCCTCCTCCTTGACCAGTGGAGACTGTCATCCACCTGATGGACTGTGGCTTTGCACTCCCCAGGATGGTACAGTGGGCAGCCCACCCACTGTAGAGACATTGAGAGACTGTGGCTTTGCACTCCCCAGGATGGTACAGTGGGCAGCCCACCCACTGTAGAGACATTGAGAGACCGTGGCTTTGCACTCCCCAGGATGGTACAGTGGGCATGGTGGCTCCTCGTGGATCTGGCGTCGTGGACTCATGTGGCTGTGGTGCGCCCCCCTTCCCTTCCCCCTGAGGTGCCTGTAGTTTTTACATCTGATGCCCCTGCAGTGTTCTCTCCAAAGGACTCAGGTCTCCTGTGTGGGCTTTGCCCTTGTTTCTCAAAACTTTGGCCCACGGACATGATGAATTCGTAGGATGTGCAGGACTTGTTACTTCAGTTATACACTGATGTGTATGTCATTAGTTTTCTTGTGAATATCTTTCATGGTTGTACGATAATTTGCAGGACCTTTTTGGTACATAAATATTTATTCCAAATTTGATTATGCTCTAGCATTTTTCTGGGGTGTTTGGGTGGTGTCACTGTGACTTGTTGCTCTGCATTGGTGTGTACATAGTTGGGGGGGGGGGTTGCATATGTGTGTGCCCGTAACCTTTCGTCCTCCCCCCTCCCGTGTGTCGTAGGTGCAGTACTCACCGTTGTCGTCTGCGCCGGACTTCGTACTCGTGGTAGATGAGAAGGTAGACGAGAGCAGGTAGGATGTTTAATTCGGGTTCCATGCTGTCCTCCTTCCTCCTGGAGTGCGTAGTGGTGAGCGTTTTCCCGTTCGTAGTGTGTTTCCGCCGTGTTTTTATCGGCGGTGCTCCCGCCCCGGAAAAGGTGGCGGGTTGGTGAGTTGTGATAGGGTGGGCGGTACATTGTCTGCCGCCTGGCTGTTGGCGGTGACCGCCGCGCTGTTTCTTTGTACCGCCGTGGCGGGCGGAGTGTTAAAGTGGCTGTCTGTGTTGGCGGTTCCCGCCAGGGTCAGAATTCCATATTTTTTACCGCCAGCCTGTTGGCGGGTTGGCCGCCGCTTTAACACCGACCGCCAGGGTTAGAATCACCCCCATAGTGTGTGATAAATTACAGTGAAGTAAAGCGGGGTGGAGTGGCATAGTGGTAGTTGCATAGTGTACCTTAGGGTGGAGTAGAATGTCGAAGAGTGGCACAGAGTTGAGTAGAGTGTCATACAGCAGTTTAGAGTAGAGTAGAGTGTTTTAGAGTAGAGTGAAGGAGCATACACTGTACTGTGTTGCACAGTCACATAGAGTTTAGTAGAGTATTGTAGAGTGCACTTTTATAGAGTAGAGTGTTGTACAGTGGAGCAGTGTACACTGAAGTGTTGTACAGTGCCGCAGAGTTGGGTAAACTGTTGTACAGTCGAGTCAAGTGGAGTGGTGTAGCGTAGAGAGGACTAAAGTGTGATGTTGTGGAGTGGCATGTTGTTTATTACAGTGCCATGGAGTGGACAACAGTGTAGTGGCATAATATAGAGTGGAGTAAAGTGTTATGCAGTGGGGTGGAGTGGCGTGTTGTACACTGGAGTGATATGCTGCATCGTACTGTGTGGGAAACTGTTGTAGAGTGGAGAGGCATAGAGTTGAGTACTGTGTTGTATAGTGGAGTGAGGTAGAGTATAGTGTGGTAGCGTGGTACAGTGGACTGTCCTACAGTGTTGTAGAGTTGAGTGGCATACAGTGCAGTTGAGTGGAGTGACAGAGTGGAGTAGTGGAGAAGAGTCAAGTAGAGTGTAGTAATGTATTGTAGAGTGCAGTGGAATACATGCTGGTGGAGTGGCAAAGAGGGAGTTGTGTAGAGTGTTGTGGAGTACAGTTTGGTAGAGTTACATAGAGCGTTGTGCAGTGGAGTAGAGTTTCATAGAAAGAGTAGACTTGAGCGGGATAGACAGGAGGGGCACACAGTGCAGTTTCATACAGTGTTGTATCTTGGAGTATCGTATTGTAGAGTGTTGTGGCGTACAGTGTCATGGTGCTGAGTGTTGTAGCATACAGTGTCATGGTGTCATTCTGGTAGAGTGGCATCAAGCAGACTACTGTGTTGCATAGTGATGTAAATTGGTGTACAGTGCTGTATAGGAGAGTAGCTTAGAGTGAAGTAGAGTTTGGTTGAGTGGAGGGGTATAGGATGTCATACAGTGGAGTAGAGGTTCGTAGAGTGGAGTAGACTGGAGTGGCACAGACTGGAGTGGCGCACAGTGCAGTGTCATACAGTATTGTGTCTTAGAGTGTCAGATTGTAGTGACTGGCATAGTGTCATGGCCTAGAGTATTCTGGCACACAGTCTTTTGGCGTAAAGAGGAGTGGTGTAGAGTGGAGTGACGTCTAATGGAATAGCGTACAGTGTAGTGGCGTAGAGCTGAGTGGTGTTCATTGGAGTGACGTAGAATGGAGTACTGTATACTGGATTCGCATATCCTAGAATAGCATAAAGTGGAGTGGGGTGTAGTAGCATAAAGTGGAATAGCATAGAGTGGAGTGGCATACAGTAGAGAAGCGCAGAGTGAAATAGCATAGAGTGCAGTGGCACATAGTGAAGTGTCCTAGACTGGAGGGGCATACAGTGGAGTGAGGAAAAGTGGCATTTGATACAGTGGAGTGGGGTACAGTCAATGAGCATAAACTGTTGTGCTATACACTGGAATAGCATAGAGTGGAGTGGCCTAGAGTGGAGTAGAGTGTTGTAGGGTAGAGTGGCGTAGAGTACACCGTTGTAGAGTGTGGTAGAGTGTAGTGGTATAGAGCGTTCTATAGTTGAGTGGCATAAAGTTGCATAGAGTGGAGTGGCATACAGTTGAGTAGTGGAGTGGAGAGGAGTAGTGTTTTATAGAGTATAGTGGAGTAAAGTGGGTTGGCACAGAAGTTGTTGCGTAGTTTGGGTTAGAGTGGAGTAGAGTGTTGTAGAGTGGCATAGTGTTGAGTAGAGTGTTGTATAGTGGCATAGAGTGGAGTGTAGGAGCATACAGTGCAGTACAGTGTCATACAGGGGCACAGAGTGTAGTAGATTGCCCTTTTATAGCATAGAATAGAGTGTTGTAGAGTGGAGCAGCATATATTGGAACATCGTACAGAGATGTATATTGGGATACAGTAGATTTGAGTAGAGTGGCATAGTGTAGAGTGGACTAAAGTGTGATATAGTGGAGTGGCGTGTCTTATAGTACAGTGCCATGAAGTGGAGTACAGTGTAGTGGCATAACATAGAGTGAAGTTAAATGCTATACAGTGGAGTGGCATGTTGTATAGTGGAGTGGTATGCCGTGCTGGGCAATTGTTGTAGAGTGGAGAAGAGTGGAGTGGTATAGAGTGGAGTACAGTATTGTGGAGTGAGGTACAGTGGAGTAGCACAGTGTGTTGTAAAGTCGTGTGGCATACAGTGTAATTGAGTAAAGTGATGTAGAGTGGAATAGTAGAGTGGAGTAGTGTGTTATAGAATACAGTAGAGTTAATTCTGGTGAAGTGCCATAGAAGGAGCTGTGTAGAGTATCGTAGAGTCAAGTACAGTTTGGTAGAGTGACACAGAATGTTGTGCAGTGGAGTAGAGTTTCAGGCAAAGGAGTAGACTCAAATGGCATAGACAGGAGGGGCGCACAGTGCAGTTTCATACAGTGTTGCGTCTTGGAGTGTCGTGTTGTAGAGTGTTGTGGTGTAGCGTGTTGTAGCATACAGTGCCATGGCATAAGGAGGGGTGGTGTGAAGTGAAGTGGCATAGAGTAGAGTGGTGTCCAATGGAATAGCGTACAGTGGAACGGTGTACACTGGTGTGGTGTATAATGAAGTTCCGTATAGTGGAATTGCATATAGTGGAATAGCATAGGGTGGAGAGGCATAGAGTGTAGTGGCAGATAGTGGAATAACATAGAGTGAAGTGGCATACAATGGAGTAGCATACAGTGGATTAGCACATAATAGAGTAGCGTACAGTAGAGTGGCGTATCCTAGACTGGAGTGGCATACAGTACAGTGGGGTGGAGTTGAATAACATACAGTTGAGTGGGTACAGTGGGCTAGTGGACAGTGGAGCGCTATACACTGGAATAGCATAGAGTGGAGTGGAATACAGTGGAATAGCATATACTGGTTTGGAGTGCAGTGCAGTGACTTAGAGTAGAATAGCGTTGAGTGGAATGGTGTACAGTGTAGTGGTATACACTTCGGTGGCATAGTGTAGAGTGGGGTAGAGTGAAATAGCATAAAGTGAAGTGACGTAGTTTGGGGTTGTGTACAGTGGAATAGTGTAGAGTGGGTTGGTATGGAGTGGCGTAGTGTGTATATGGAATGGCGTAGAGTGTAGAGGCGTACAGTGGAATAGCATAGAGTGCAGTGTTGTAGAGTGGAGTGGTGTAGAGTGGAGTAGCATATGGTGAAATAGTGTAGAGTGGAGTGTTATACAGTGGAATGGCATCAAGTAGAATAGTGTAGAGTGGAGTAGCATACAGATGAGTGGCATACAGTGGAGTGGCGGAGACTGGAGTGGCATACTGTGGAGTGGGAAAGAGGGGAATATCATATAGTGGAGTGGTGCAGAGTGTGGTTGCATACTTGAGTGGGCATAGTGAAGTGGCATACAGTTAAGTGTCGTACAATGGAGTGGCACAGAGCAGCATGGCATACAGTGGAATAGCGTACAGTGTAACGGCATAGAGTGGAGTTGCATACACTGTAGTACCATACAGTGGAGTGGCATGCAGTGGAATGGCATAGAGTGGAATGGCGTGACGGAGAGTGGCGTGGCATACAGTGGAATGGCGCAGATTGGAATAGCATAAAGTGGAACAGTGTACAGTAAAGTGGCAGTGCAGTAGCATATAGTGGAGTGACCTAGACTGGAGTGGCATGCAGGGAAATGGGGTAGAGTGGAATAGCATGCAGTGAGGTGTTGTAAAGCAGAATAGCGTACAGTGGCACGGCATACAGTAGAACAGTGGAGAGGCATAAAGTGGACTGGCACACAGTAGAATAGTGTAGAGTGGTGTGGCATACACTGGAGTGGTGTAGAGTGAAACAGCATAGAGTGGAGTGGCGCACACTGCAGAGACAGAGCAGAATGGTGTAGAGTGGAATAGCATAGAGTAGGAGGGTATAGAGTGAATTGCATACAGTGGAATAGCATAGAGTGGATTGGTGTACAGTGTATTAGAGTACAGTAGAGTGAATTAGAGTGGAGTGGCATACAGTGGAGTTGGGAGGAGTGGAATAGCATGTAGCGCAGTAGCATACAGTGTAGTTGCGTACACTGGAATAGCGTAGAGTGGAGTGTCGTAGGGTAGAGTGCTAAACAGTGAAGTGGCATACAGAGGAATAGTGTAGACTGGAGTGTCGTAGAGTGGAGTGTCGTAGAGTGGAGTGATGTACATTGAAGTGTCATAGTGTGGAGTGGTGTACAGGGGAATAGCTTACAGTTGAGTGGTGTACTATGGAGTGGAATACAGTGGACTGGCGAAGAGTGAAGTAGCATACACTTGACTGGTATACAGTGAAACAGAGTAGAGTGGAGTGGCTTAGAGTGGAGTGGCATACAGTGGAATAGCATAGAGTAGGGTGGAGTACAGTGGAGTGGAATAGAGTGGAACAGCATACAGTGGAGTAGCGTATACTGGAGTGGCGTATAATGGATTAATGTAGACTGGAGGGGCATACAGTGCATTGGCGTAGATTGGAATAGCATAGAGTGGAATAGTGTACAATGGAGTAGCATACAGTGGAGTGTCCTAGACTGGAGTTGTGTGCGGTGGACTTGTGTAGAGTGGTGTGGCCTACAGTGGAGTGGCGTACGGATGTACATCAAATGTATCAGGACTATACAATATGGTGAGCAGATTAACCCAAGACAGTGATTTAGGCTACCTTGTGTTTCTCCAGATTTACCAAGCAACAAAAGGCCAAGCATGGTGGCTTTGTGTTGCTTTTCAAATGTGACGTAAGTATTGCTTTGCCCATGCAAAACCACGTGTTACACAAGGGTAATACAATACAATAATACATATGACCCTTAGTTATTTACTGGGTCACTGTATACTGCTGTAACTATGCTGTGTACTGTGGTACCTGCTGATGACAAGGCAGTATTTAATGGGCTAATGGCTGCCTTTACAAAATTAAAACACAGGCATATTTGTTATGCATTTTACCTGTGTTCTGGGTTAGGGCCCTAATTTTAGATATGTTGGTTTTTATTATAATTCCCTACCCATAACAGCTTTATTAAAGTGTTAATAGTTAGGGAAATTAATTGATATTTTCCTATATATTTTTTTAAAACATTATGGAGTACCTTTTTTTAAATTGTTTTTATGTTGCATGTATTTTCTCAGTATTTCCATGGTATGCTGTATGCTATTTTATAAAGAATTGAAAATGTAAAAAATACAAAATACACTGTAGTACACTTTATTTGTGAACTATGGTGTATTGCAGCATTTTTCTTTTTTTACATATGTTAAGTTTTTTAAGTATTGTTGTCCCTTCTTGGTACTATTGTGGTACTCCGCGAAATTTGTTTAAAATATGTAGAAACTACATATTATGTTTCCCTATCTATTACCACCTTAATTAAGTAGTAATGGATAGGGGAAAATCAGAAAATCAGAAAACCTAATATTTACCTATATCTAAGCCTAACCCAGAACTCAGGGAAAGTGGGCTAATAACAACATGGCTGCTTTTAAAGTTTGTAAAGGCAGTCATTACTCAAACCAATAATGCCTTGTTATTGCTAGGTACCTCAGTGATTTCGCGAAATACCGTGACAACAGATACAACTAAATAAACATACCTTCCGGATTCTTGCAGGAGTTCCAGTTTAAAATTGAAGCCTTCTGATTGGCCCAAGGAGTTTTTTTCCCCTTGGGCCACATTGCTCGAGCAGGAGTCAGACTCCCACAAGAACGAGTGCTCTGATTGGCTGTAGCAACATGAGAAAAATGTTGCCGGCAGCCATATCAGGACTCGGGGACCTAGTCCTCTGTTCGGAAGTGAAAAATGCAAAATGGAATAAGGGGCAAGGTAGGGATACTCTGTCTGTGAAGCCTCCCTGGGGCCAAAACCTAAAATGATTGACAATTTTTACTGCGACCCTGCGGGGCTCACAACAAAATATAAACCCCAAATACTGGCCCGGGGCATGCCACTCCCCTCCTTGAGCCATTATAGGCCCCAGGGACCCCACCCTAAGGTTGCATTGCATAAGACGGGGTGAGAGGGCGGACCCCCTCACTGAGCCATCATAAGACCCAGGGGAAGCCACATCCAGGCTAAAATGTTCAAAAAAACCTTTAAAGTCTCTAAGGGCCCCATCCTCCCGGGTTGATTACTTTAATTAGGGTGTTGGCCAATACAGTCCCCCAACCTAAATCTTCAGTGGCCTTGGGAAGCTCCCCCGTATTTTAGAAGAAGAGGTGTCGTGCAGCCACCCTCCCTGAGCTATTATAGGACTTTGGGAGCCCAGACCCAGGGCCGAACTGTTAAAAAATGGGAGGAGGGGGTCACACAGCACACCCTCCCGTTCCTTTAAAGCCCTGTGGACCCCATCCCCTTTAAACAAAATATGGTCCTGGGAGATGGGGTCCCCAGGGCCTAATGAGGCTTGTGGAGGGGGGCCGCGTTGCCCCTCTTGCCCTTTTAAAAAAGCCACAGCAAGTGTATTTGCTCTGCTTTTGCATGTTGAAAAGCAGTCTGAAATCCTTGATGGAGGTGAATGCATTGTTGATGAATTTTGAGTGCAGTCTCTTCTGTAGTGACTGTCCAAGACAGCTGGGTTCTTTCTTGTCATCTCCTGGTCTGAGAGCAGAGTCCATGGTTCTCCCTTTTGATTGCTGCGGAGTATGCAAAGGCTCCAAATCACCTACAAGCTCCACTCGTCTGGCCCCGCCCCTTCCCCATTAGTAGTATGCAATGGTATTCTCTCCATTTTCCAGGCCGATGGACAGTTCAGCTTTCTAAAGGGGGCCAATCGCTTTTCCCGCCAATTTTGATAGTACGTTCTTGATGCAGAGGAGTACAAGGACATCTCCACCAGTGTTTAGTTTGAGCTGATGGTTTCCAGTGCTCATCACCGTCACTCAATTGTCAACACCGACACTAGTGACAGTCTGCCACAAGGTGGCGCTGTCTACCTAATTTAGAGATGACCAAAACAACAGTTACTTATTAATTCAATATACATTGAAAATTTCTGTTACCTGCCATTCAAGCCATTCTTATAGCTTTTGGGGGGGCTGGAATAATCTGCATTGTCTCACTTGTAGGAGTGTAATTTAGTAGTTGTGTTGTTACTATCATTGACAGCTTGATGGGGCAATGTGTGGTGCAGGCTGCTGTGGCCTGCTGATGAGAGCCTTGGCACTTTTTTTTTTTTTACAAATTAAGCACTGATCTCCACTAAGCAAAGAAACACATGCTTCATATAAATAAGAGGAAGTACCCTTGTTTGGGGGAGATTCAACTCTTTGTGTGTAGTCTTGTTGCCGTCCTTATACGAGGATTCATTTTGTCACTAATTTCTGTATGAAGATGTTCGAAGAACAATCACATTGCCAAAATCACACATACACAAGGTAACTGGCCCCATTAAATCATGGTCTTTTAAGTAGCTGTAGTGTAGAATATACACTAGGCATTCACCCAGCGAGCTGGCACTTACTAATTAACTAGTAGAAGGTACTTTAGTTGGGTAGACATTTTGTGCAAAACTGTGCACTTTTCTTGGATAAATACACTGGCAAGGTTCCATTTGGGCCCTGATGATCATTTCGCAGAATTAAACATAAACGGTAAGCACTTACAAATATAAACATAGCAGGGGCCCCAGTTGAAGCCCCATTTTTGTAAAGGACAAATCATCCTAACTTCTTGTGCTTGGCCAAGGCAAAGCAGATGTATTTTCTCTGCAATTTCGCATTGAAAAACGATCTGTAATCCTTGATGGAGGTAAATGCACTGTTGATTTATTGGAGTACAATCTATTTTGTAGTGACTGTCCAAGACGAGTGGGCTCTTTTTTGTCATCTCCTAGTGTGAGAGCAGGGTTCATGGTTCTCCCTTTTAATTACTGCTAGGTATGCAAAGTCACCAAATCAGCTACAAACTTCCTTCGTTTGCCCCCCACCTTCCAAGTTAGAAGTATGGAACCTCTTCCTGCCATTTTCCTTGCTGATGAACTGCTCAACTTACCAAAGGGACCCAGAGTGTTTCCCATTGATCTTGATGGTGCGTTCGGCCTGTTTGGCTCCACCTCTTCCATGTTAGTAGTATGCAATGGTGATCCTGCCAGTTTTCAGGCTGATGGACAGCTCAACTTACTAAACTGACCTGAGTGTGTTTCCTGCTGATTCTTGTGCAGAGGAATATAATGACATCTACACCAAACAAAGACGCACCTACTCTGTATAATTAGGAAGAAGTACCCTTGTTTAGTGGGGATTCAACTCTTTGCCTGTAGTCTTGTCGTCTTCTCTATATGAGGATTCATTTTGTCACTGATCTCTGTATAAAGACACTGAGGGGTCAATCACATTGCCGAAATTACACATATACAAAGTTGCTGGAGACATTGCCTCATGGTCCTTTACACAGCTGTAGTTTAGAGTACGCACTAGACATCCACCCAGCGAGGTAGCAATCACTAATTAACCAGTAGTAAGCACTCTAGTTGGGTATCCTTTTTATGTAAATCTCTTCCCAGGGGTAGTGGGGTGTCCAGGGCCTAATTAGGCTCAGGGTGGGGGCAAGTGCTCCCTTCCTTTATTAGTTATTCATCCTGGGGGATGGGGTCCCCAGGGCCCATTGAGGGTTAAAGAGGGTGCTGCAAGCAGGGACCTGCGGTCCCTGGGGCCCACAGACCAACCCTATGCTACCTACACCAAAGGCTGTGCATAGTGTGTGGTTGGCAGCCTGCTGAGAGTTTTGCCGCAGGAGCTGGCGGCAGACCAAGGCCTGATCAACCCCCTGCTCGGCATGGCCAAAGACTAAGTGTAGCATGGGTTTCAGCTGCCTGAAGAGAGTTGGAAACAGTTGGCATGCATGACTGAAAACTGTAGCGTGAGTTTGGCTGCCTCAGGATGGCTGCCTGTGGCGAGTTGGACACAGGGCCTGGCTGTAAGACAGGCACTACAGACAACCCCACACCGCGTGTGATAACAGGCTTTGCACAGCATGGGGTTTGCTGCTTGTGGTGGGGGGTTGGCTACCTCTGGGAGGGTTGGCTAAAATCATGCCGCACACAGCTGAAGGCCAGGTGCGGCGGGGGGTTGGCTTTACATATGGTAATAAAATATGACTTAAGTTTTAAAAACCCTCGAACTTCTCTGAAAAAAAAGTTTAAAGTAATTTTATAGTTAGGTGTATACGTCAGTGACAACATTAGCATTTTGGACTGAAAAAACACAGAAATTCACAAGTTATAGTTAGCAAGGCTAATCATAACTTGTGTCCCCACCATGCACTGCTTATGACCTCATGTAATACATCACTCATGACATTTCTCTGACATCATTTGTGACATTGCTGATGACATCTCAAATGACATCACTGATGACATCATCCAAACTTCTTTATACACATTACTCTATAAACTAGTATGACATTAGAGGACTGAAAGTAAGTACAAAATAGCTTGGAATAACATGAATAGACCTGCCAACTCACACAGTGCCACCGTGTGACACACCATAGTGGCTTCCCTCACACAGTCTCCCGGTGAGGAGACAATATTGCACAGTGGCAGGGAAAACAAGCTGAAAATCACTGTAAATAGTAGTTTTTAGCTTGTCTTCAGAAGCTTTTCACTGTTGATGTCAATTAATGGGTGTGAACACACTCCAGGACATCTACAGCAGCCTCAACAAGTTTGAATTTTTTTTGTGTGGAGGGGGTTTGGGGCCTGGGTGGGGGCAGAAGTGCCTCTTAGGTGCTTCTCGGCATGAGGCCACAAACCCTCCAAGGTCCTGCCCCCTCCTCACACTGTGAGGTTTGTGGTGAAGTTGGCAGGTATGTAAGAAGCATCATTAATGCCATCACAGATACATCTTCCTTAGGTGTGGCAAGCATGTGTTATGTGCAGAATTGACCATAGACCATGTACTTCACTGATAGCCTAGATCACATTAACAGTCAACAACAGATACATGGGAAACCCTCATTGCACACAGTGTTCAATATGTATACAACTGTTCAAAGAAACCCAAGTTATACTTAACCTTTGTTCCAAAATTAATGCCTTACTATGGACAGCTTTTATCCGTATGAAACAGTCATCAAACTTACGTTGAGAAATTACGTTTATTTGAGTAGAAAAGTGGGTACTGTAAATAGTGTTTACTCTATAGAGAGTCTACTCTTTACCACACTGTTTGTAGACCTTGAAACTCTTAAGAGCAATTCACCTCTGAGTATCTACTAAGAACAGTGTGCGCTCTATCCAACACTTGTCACAAAAACACTATTCACTTAAATTAACCAAGGTCTGAAGGGGCTAAAGATTATACTTCCTGTTGCCTTCATACTGTGGTGAAAACAATACAGGTTGTCCATCTTCTGAAGTAAAAGAAGTACATGTACATAGGTTAGTCCCAGATGCACACAATTTTCTGTATCATGTAGAAATTGGCATGCTGTGATGACCCAGTCTAATAACTCAAGGGTTCTTACAATACTAAGTATGTAGTACGTAAACCAGTGTGGACACAAGCCGTCAGCCGTCACCTGCACACATAGTTACTTTTCAGTGCAAAGATTTATAACAAGTTCAATACCTCTACACACCTATGATGCATTAGCAACATGTGTTTTGTAAACACTTACACCCATTAGCTGGACACAGGCTGGTCCAAATTAAGTAGAAAAGTAATATGGTAGCTACACACTGCTATGTAAACTATATAACAAACACACTCATTGGATGATGTCATAAGTGATGTCAGCAATGTTGTAATTTGATATGTCATCAGTGATCTCATAAATGATGTAATAGAACATGTCATGAGTGATGTAGTATGTGAGGTAAAAGCAGTGCACACCGGTGGCCTAAGTTAAAGTTATTATCACTAACTATCTTTAGTGATTTCCTGTGTGTTTTTTAGTTAAAAATATTAATGTTGCCACTGATATATTCACCTAACGTTACTTTGACCTTTGTTTTTGCCTGAAAATGTCTAAGGTTTTTTTTTATGAAATCAGAGCTTTTTATCACACCTAACTACGACGTTACTTTAACCTATGTTTTTAGAGTGAATTGACATATATATATATGGGTGACAACACAGGAGGCTTTCACATCATAGGGTGCTGCAGGCAGCTAAACCCTGTTGGGAGCACTACTGGCAAAGGCAAAAGCTAGATGGCCAGTTGGTATATTCTCTGGAGCTCCCACTCTGATGCCTTCTTGGACTAAGTAAACACTAACACATAAAAGACAGACGCCTTTGGAATGAGGTTGCCATCATCATCATCATAGGGCAATTTTATGACATTGGTGTTCTGGACACTTTTGAAGACCTCCCAGAGAGCCACAAGGTGTCAGCTGGCCAATTTTTCAACGATGCCACGATATGCAGATTGGTAAGGGCAACCTTTAGCCCATAGATAGAGCAGCAAGAGACAAACCAGGTCCTGCATTCAATATTGTCCCACTTGAGGGAGTAACGACCCCGTGCAAGGCATGAAAAGCTGGCAGTTTTGAGAAAGAAGTCAGACTGCGAACCTGGCGTAGAATTAACTAACCAGGAATGTGGTTTGGCTCTCCAACGTACTGCTGTGGTCCCCAGAAACACTAATTTCGATGTCTCTTTTGACCATGTGGTGTGGTGATGCCAGACACATCATATGTTCTGGACGCAGGTGACGGTCTTGGTGAGTGAATGGACAAAAACGGGGAAACCTGGATAATCATAAGGCATGCTTGTTGGTAGTGATGGTTAGGCCCAAAAGTAATAAATCAACCTGCAAATTCATTGATCTGGCACATTGTCAGCTAAAGAGCTAAATAATTTAGCTGGAAGGCAGTACAGGCTCCAGCTCTTGGGGTTTGGAGAGTAGAACTTGACACATGGTCACAGGCAGAAAATGCTGCAGTAAGGCGTCTGGGTTACAGGACAGGCAAAGAAAGGAGATTAATTGGAGCTCCCTACTACTGGAAATACAACCCAAGTCTGACTACAGACCGTCGTGAACATCAATGGGCTTGTTCTCGCGTCACTGGGGGTGTACGGCAGATGGAGGGAAACATGTGGGCTCTTCCGTGTCTGAACTTTTCCATGACTTTGTTCACACCGCTTTTTCATGTCTGAGCTAAAGGATGTTACGCATTCAAGATACTATGTACAAAATGCTAGATGTCTTTCATTCATTGACATTTTTCTTCAACATGAATGATGGGTGACCAACCGTTGCCTATTAACCATGACTTTGCTTTCACGACCTAGATGTGTTATGAAGACAAACCCTATTTAATATATTTACAGATACTGAAGCCTGAAGTGCACTTCCCATTGTTATCTGTTCTTTACATATATAGAAGTATAATAAAGATATCTGAGAAAAAAGCTCATCGGAGGAAAGTTAGGCCATTGCGTTAGGTCATATGGCTGGTGTTGCATGGTACCTGCAAAGCAGCATTGGTAGAATCTGTCTAGCTAAAAGGTTTCCATTATCTATCACTATCTCTCCATATTTGTCTATCTAATCACTTGTCTGCATTGTTACTATTTACTCACCTACCTATCTATCTGCCTACCTAACTAGTGACCTACCTAACTTTCCTTCCTGCTTCCATGCAGCTATATATCTACTTCTACCTGCCTGTCTCTAACTATCCATCTGTCTACCTCTATGCACACTGTATCTTCTTGGCTCGGTCCATGTGTCTGCCTCTATCTGACTACCTCTCTTTGACTCTTTGTCTAGATATCTGTCTCTGTCTGGCTCTTTCTGTCCATCACTCTGCCTCTATTTGCCTACCCTAATGTCTGTTTATCTATCTATCTGTCTGTCTGTCTGTATATCTATCTATCTATCTATCTATCTATCTATCTATCTATCTATCTATCTATCTATCTATCTATCTATCTATCTATCTATATGTATATATATTTATAATCCAGTGTGGTTCCACCGGGTTGTTATAGGTAGCATCATTTCTTGGTTTGCTTATATCTTTGATCTTTGGCACCGCTTGACGAATGTTCACAAAACCTTCTCCCAAAACGTTTTTTTTCACTTCAGCTCCTAACTGGGAAGTTTCAGGGGTATCTGTCAAGCGGGGTCAGAGAAAAGGTGAGTCCCAAAACATGCTTTCACTATATATATTTTCATAGGATCTTTAGACACTGCTACAGTCCAAACCACTCTGCGGATTTACACCAAATTTCACAGAAAGCTAGATCTTGGTCCAGAAAGAGTGATTATTGTGATTTGGTGTATATGCATTTGGAAGTTTCTGAAGAATTAAGGCTCAAAAACGTTGTATATACATCACGCCACAGAGGATCCATGGAGCAGACAGATCTCATGGTGAGCACTGATTGGCAGTCACTCTATCAACAAAGAAGGGGGAGGGTAGTAGGGGCAGGGACATGGGGTTGCCATCTCAGGAGTCCTGAGTCCGAGAAAAAAGAAAGAAAAACTTAAGGTGGCAAGGTAAGTATACCTGGGGTCAACAACATTTTTTTTAATTTGCAACAAATTTGCGGAGGATCTGCAAATCTATTTTTTAAAGTGCTCGTACTCCCTGGGGCAGGCCGGGCCCGGGAAGGCGGAACATTGCGAATTAATGGGGAGTGGAGCATGGGGCAAGCCTTCCCAAGCATCTTAGAGGGCCCACAGACCCCATCCTCTGGGGCCGATATCTTGTGAAAGTGGAGAAGGCACGCTGACCTCCTCTCCGATCCTAAAAATGCACCAGGGACTCCATTTCTCGGGGACATAATTTTAATAAAGGGGAGGGGGTGCTTGGCCACCCTCCCAGTGCTTGAAGAGGCCCTGGGTACCCCCACCCCGAGCCTACATGTCACAAGATGGGGAGGGGTGGTGCGCTGCTCCCCTCCCAGAGCCATACCGTTACCCCGGGGACCCAATCTCCTGGGACTGGCTCAGTGACGGTGTCCTGGGAGGGTCCCTAACACTTAGGACACCATCTATTCTTTACCCGAGAGTACAGGCAGGGAAACAGTCACGTACTCCTACCCAGCGGAAGCATAAAATTGCTCCTGCCAAGTGGGACCATGAAACTTTTTTCTGTCCATGCTCTTGGGCAGGGAAAATACACAGAATCGCTCCGGCCCAGCATGAGTAAAAGAAAACTGCTTAATGGGTGCAGTGCTAGCTCCTGCTGCATCCAGGATAGATACATGTGGGGAGCAGAGGGGCAGCAGGGGCCCTAGGCTTCCCCCAGCAGTCCCAAATTAGGGATCAGCTGTGGGGTACCCCAGGTGGGCACTGGGGCACACTGCTTTAAATAAAAAAGCTAAAAGGCTGACTCCTACAGAGGAAGGGAGCTAGCTGGGCCGCGGGGCCCTGGGGCTCCTCCTGGAGCCCCCAACAAGAATAAGGGCCTGGGCCAACCAGGGGAGGGGGCACGTGGCAACCCTTAAATAAATAAAAATGCTGGCTTCTGTGCGACCCGAGAAATGTGGGGAGCTGGCAGAGCTGCCCCCCCCACAGCCGCTATAAAAACAAAACAGCAGGTGTCCAGGAGGGGGGTGAGGAGACATAGACACGAAGAAAAAGTTTTAAAGATGCCCACATTTATTATTCATTGCTCCTTCAAAGAGCGCTCCATAATGCCCTGAAAAGGATATTTACATATATTTTTATGTTTGGTGATCAGACTCGCCAACCATAAGAAATTATTCACAGTGTGAGGAGGGGGACCGGGCTTCGGAGGAGGTGGGGTCTTGTGCCAAGAACTACCTACGAGGCACTTATGAGCCCTCCCCCACCAAACCCCTTTCTCCTAAAAATAAGCCTGCTGCGGGTGGTGCTGATGTCCTGTGGTTCCAAACACACAAAAAACAAGCTGAAATTTTTGTAGGGCTTTCCTGCTCGTTTTTCCTGCCATAGTGTGTTATCACCTCCTCAGTGGGTGCCCGTGTGAATGGTGCCGATTTTGCGTGATGCATAGTGGCACTGTGTGAGTTGGCAGGTGTGGGTGATGTCCCTAGAAGGGGCAGGGCGCCACCAATTTTTTTTAATGTTGTGAGGGATACAGTGAATTCTCCAGGCCCCCTAGCAACATTGGGAGGGGTTGGCTGCAGGGCCTGCCATTCGGGCGTTTGCTTTACTTATGGCAATAAAATATTACTTTACGTTTAAAACAAAAACCTAAAAATTCACAGAAAAAAACAAAGATTAAAGTGACATTATAGTTAGGTGAAGATGTCTGTTATAAAAATGCTGTTTTCAATGTACAAACAACTGAAACTCATTAGTTGTATTATCTCAAGTAACTATAACTTGTGCCCTAAGGTAACTATAACTCGTGCCATCTTCACCTAATTATAATGTCCCCTTAACCTATTTTTTTCAGTGAAAAATCATATATTTATATGTATATATATATATATATATATATATATATATACATGTATATTTCTATATTCACTGAAAAAAACAAAGGTTACAGAGACGTTATAGTTAAGTACTGAATTTCCATACACAGAACCATAGAAATTCAGCAGTTATAGTTCTGGCTAACTCAAGTAACTATAAGTCGTGCCCAAAGGTAACTATAACTCTTAGAGTTTTCTCGTCAATAATTTTATTACAAATTTTACAGTAATAATATCAATGATGCCATAGAAGGTCATCAATCATGTAATATGTGGAGTAAATAGCTGTGCATGGCACAGGCGCAAGTTATAGTTACTTGAGTTAACCATATCTATAACTTCTGAATTGCAGTGGTTTTGTGGGAGGAAATTCAGAACCTAAATATATAGTCCCTGTAACCTTTGGTTTTTTAAGTGAATTTCTATGTTTTTCTTAGCATGTAAAGACGTAAATATAACCAGCACCGTGCACGTCCAGTAGGTTTGGCGATAATAAAGAGAAAATAAATTTAGATACCAAGGGCAGGGGCTCCTTCACAACGATTTTGCAAAAATTAACAAGCTCATGCAGGGAAATACACAACTCTGATTGGCTACCAACACTTCAAACCAGGAAGTGCTGGCAGTCATCTTCGGGCACGGCACACAAAAAAAGTTTTAAAAAACCACAAGGAGCCAGGGTAGAGTCACCCTGGCCCCTTAGCTCTGGTGTGCGGTCTCAGAGGGACACCCAAGAACGTAAAATATATATGTTTTGAAAAAATTTCCAGTGAATTTGCAACAACGTCATGAATTCGGGAAACATTTTTAAAAAAACAAGCGTGTTCTCCTGTGGTTTTTTTTTTACAAGCCCCAGGTGGGCCAGGTCCCGGGGGCATTTCAATTTTCAATGCTGGAGCACCCAGCCCCTACCGCAGCCCCAGGGACCGCTACCTCCCCCGGGCACCTAATCAAAATGATGCTGCCCCAGGGACAACCACCTTTCCATGGCTTTAAAGTCAAGAATGACAGGGTGGCCACCCGGCCCCCCCGCAGCACCTGGGACCGTCACCATTCTGGAGCACTTAGTCAAAAGAATGCAGGGGGGCCGCCTGCCCCCCCATGGACCACTACCTCCCCGGGCACTAATTGCAAATAAAGTGGAGGGGGGGCACCTGGTCCCCCACTGCTCCGGGGTCCACCACCTCCCCGGGGCACAAACGAAAATCACATGCGGTGGTGCTGCCTGGCTCACCTGCAGCCCTGGGGACCGCCACGCCCCTGGGGCACTAATTATTTGGAATTTCGGGGGGCCACCCCGTAGACCCAGGGACTGCCACCTCCCTGGGGCGCTAATTCTAAAGCATGCTGGGGGCTGCTAGGCCCCCGCATCCCCAAGGACCCGCATCCCGAGGACCACACCTTCTCGGGGTTATCACATGCATGGCCCCTCTCGCACAGCCACTGAAGGCCCTGGGAACCACTACCCTCCACGGCTGGCTCCTGCTATGTCCCAGGGTGCACAGCCCGGGGACATAGCTGTTTGCTGTAACTTTCTGGGAGCTGACAGGTCCCACCAGGTGACAGCAAACAGTTCTCCCTCACTGTGAGCGGAGGTTTCCTCTGTTTCCCTTCCCACTGAGATGCAGGAAGGGAAACAGAGGAAACAATTGCTCTCTGTGACAGCAATGCCGGCTCCCAGAGGAGGTGGGGAGCCGGCTGGGGCCGTGGGGGCCTTCAGGTTCCTCCCACGGTCCCCAGCTTTGTGACTGGGCTTCCTTTGGGGGGCATCCAGGTCACCTGGCTGGGCTCCGGGAGAGGGGGTCCCTGGGGTCGAGATCGGCTCTGGGGAGGGGAGCTGCGTGCCCCCCCTCTCCAAAAAAGAAAAAAGTTAGGCCAGGTCTAAGGGGATGGGGTCCCCAGGGTCGAAATAGGCTTGGGGAGGGGGCCGCACCTAGTGAGAGGGTTGGGTGAGTTGCCTGGGGAGGGGGGTTGCATGGCTATAGGGGTTGGCAGCCAATCCCTGCTGCACATGGCCAAAGACCATGCACAGCATGGGGTTGGGTGCTTATAAGGGTTGGCCGCAGGGCCTGCCGCCAACCCTCGCTGCTCATGGCCGAAGGTTGTGCACAGTGGGAAGTTGAGGGGTTATAAGGGTTGTCGCAGGCCAGGTCCTGCCGCTAACCCCTGCTGCGCACAGTCACAGGGCTGTGTGGTTATAGGGGTTGGTTACAGCTGCTGCTGCGCAAGGCCGCCAGCCGCTGCCACGCAAGGCCTATGGTGGTTGGATTAACGTATAGTAATAAAAATGACTTTACGTAAAAAATAAAAAAAAACATAGACATTCACAGAAAAAACAAAGGTTACAGGGACGTAATAGTTAGGAAATAGAGTTAAAAAAACAGAGAAATTCAATTAAAAAACCAAAGTCTTCTCCTGAGTGGGCTACCCTCATGAAATCATAACAGACCAGGTTACCCCTTTTACTTTCAAACTCATTAAACAAATTTGTGAACAACGAGGTATTAAACAAATCCACACTGCTGCATATCACCCCCAAACAGACGGTTTTGTAGAGCACTACAATGCCACTATGAAGTCCACTTTAAAAAATTGTTAGACCTGGAGACCTGAAAATGGGACAAAATGCTGCCCCTGGCCATTTTTGCTATTAGGTGCAAAGCACAAATCAGTACGTGGTACTCTCCTTTGGAGCTGATCTTTGGGCATAAACTGCGTGGTTTATTGGATATGGCACAAGAGTCCTGGGAACAAGAAGAGGGCTCTAAGCCATTGTTTGAATATGTTTCTGAGTTGAAGACTTGTTTGAATCAGATTCGAGAGATAGCTCAACAAAACCTTGATTGGGCACAGCTCTCACCGAAAGCCCAATATGATAAACTTGCCATCATGAGACCGTTTCATTTGGGTGATCTGGTTTTGCTGGTGTTCCCCACCTCCTCCCATAAAATGCTGTGCCAGTGGCCGGGGTTTATAATGTATTAGAGAGAGTAACTCCTGTGACATATAGACTAGAAGTGAACAAAGAAAAAATGAAAACCAAATATATCATGTCAACCTACTAAAGAAATGGGAGGGGAGGGCGAAGGCCCACCCCTGTCCTTCATACAGCCCGTGACGAAGCTAGCGCAACGAGGTGGGAGCCGCCGAGCTGGCAGAGGAGAAAGAGACGTGGTCCGAAGAGTGGTGGACCCCGACGTTACCGGATAACATGTCAATGCCCGCCACAACAGATGCAGTAAGCGAGTAGAAGGCCCGCCTTTTGCACCACATTGTTTTTTTCTTTTAGGGTGTGGTTTCTTTTTGTCATTTATTTCTCACTCCCTCTTTTTCCTGCACTACTAAGGAGAGGGGAGGTAGGGAAACTTGGGGACGTTCACCCGAACCACAAGCCTATGCATGAAGCTTCAAGATGTATCAGTGCGGCGTTCTGAGTATTTAACCTCTTCTGTGCCTTGGACGAGATGATCTCGTCCAAGGCTACAGTTCCCCTGTGCCTTGGACGAGATCATCTCGTCCATGGCACAGGGGAACTTGGGGGCGCGCTAGCGCGCCCCCCGTGCACCCCCCTCCCCCCCCCCAAGTCGGGGATGGAAGGGGAAGACCTTCCCCTTCCACCCCCGACCCCCCCCCCACCCCCCCTGTGACGTCAGCGCGCGCGCGCGCGCTGATGTGTCACAGGGGCCTCCCTCGTCGCGCTGGAAGCTCTGCTTCCAGCGCGATTGAAAAAGAAATGCAAAAGCATTTCTTTTTCAATCACTTGGGAGGCCCGGAGGGGCTTCAAAGGGAAGGAAAAGTATTTCCTTCCCTTTGAAGTCCCTCCGAGGGTTTCAAAAGCCGGATTGCTTGCAATCCGGTTTTTGAAACCCCACTAGACACCAGGGATTTTTTTTTTTTTCGTAGAAATTGACAAAAGGGAGCGACCCCTTGGGCAAGGGTCGCTCCCAGGGGGGGCATTTTTTTGAAAAGGCCTTTTCTGCCCCCCCTGGGGGCAGATCGGCCTTATTAGGCCGATCTGCACCCAGGGGGGGCAGAAACCTCTAGGCACCAGGGACCTCTTTTTTTTTTTTTTTTCATTTTTTTTTTATTGAGGTGGGGAGCGACCCCTTAGGCAAGGGTCGTTCCCCTTGGGGGAAAATTATATTTTGGCCATTTCTGCCCCCCTTGGGGGCAGATTGGCCTATTTTGATGAGGCCAATCTGCCCCCAAGGGGGGTAGAAACCACTAGACACCAGGGATTTTTTTTTTTTTTTATGGTTATTGACAAAAGGGAGCGACCCCTTGGGCAAGGGTCGCTCCCAGGGGGGCATATTTTCGGGAAGGCCTTTTCTGCCCCCCCTGGGGGCAGATCGGCCTACTATTAGGCCGATCTGCCCCCAGGGGGGGCAGAAACCTCTAGGCACCAGGGACCTTTTTTTTTTTTTTTTTTCATTTTTTTTTTTTTGGTGGGGAGTGACCCCTTAGGCAAGGGTCGCTCCCCTTGGGGGAAAATTATATTTTGCCCATTTCTGCCCCCCTTGGGGGCAGATTGGCCTATTTTGATGAGGCCAATCTGCCCCCAAGGGGGGTAGAAACCACTAGACACCAGGGAGTTTTTTCTTTGCGTGAATTTCACGCAAAGGGAGCGACCACTTAGGCAAGGGTCGCTCCCTGGGGGGGAGGGGAATTTATTTTAGGCCATTTCTGCCCCCCCTGGGGACAGATCGGCCTATTATTAGGCCGAACTGCCCCCGGGGGGGGGGCAGAACACTCTAGGCACCAGGGCAATTTTTTTTTTGTGTTTTTTTTTTTTTGTTGTTTCTTTTTTTAGAGATGGGGAGCGACCCATCAGGCAAGGGTCGCTCCCCTGGGGGGGCAAATTGTATTTAGACCATTTCTGCCCCCCTGGGGGCAGATTGGCCAATTTTAGGTCAATCTGCCCCCAAGGGGGCAGAAATCACTAGGCACCGGGGATTTGTTTTTTGGCGCCAATGTCACGCAGGGGGAGCGACCCCGTAGGCAAGGGTCGCTCCCGGGGGGGGTGGGGGTTGGGGGTTGGGGGGGCAAATTTATTTTAGGCCATTTCTGCCCCCCCGGGGGACAGATCGGCCTATTATTAGGCCGAACTGCCCCGGGGGGGGGGGGGCAGAACACTCTAGGCACCAGGGCAATTTTTTTTTGTGTTTTTTTTTTTTTTTGTTTCTTTTTTTAGAGATGGGGAGCGACCCATCAGGCAAGGGTCGCTCCCCTGGGGGGGCAAATTGTATTTAGACCATTTCTGCCCCCCTGGGGGCAGATTGGCCAATTTTAGGTCAATCTGCCCCCAAGGGGGCAGAAACCACTAGGCAACGGGGATTTGTTTTTTGGCGCCAATGTCACGCAGGGGGAGCGACCCTGTAGGCAAGGGTCGCTCCCGGGGGGGGGGGTGGGTGTTGGGGGGGCAAATTTATTTTAGGCCATTTCTGCCCCCCCGGGGGACAGATCGGCCTATTATTAGGCCGAACTGCCCCCGGGGGGGGGGGGGCAGAACACTCTAGGCACCAGGGCAATTTTTTTTTTGCTTTTTTTTTTTTTGTTGTTTCTTTTTTTAGAGATGGGGAGCGACCCATCAGGCAAGGGTCGCTCCCCTGGGGGGGGCAAATTGTATTTAGACCATTTCTGCCCCCCTGGGGGCAGATTGGCCAATTGTAGGTCAATCTGCCCCCAAGGGGGCAGAAACCACTAGGCACCGGGGATTTGTTTTTTGGCGCCAATGTCACGCAGGGGGAGCGACCCCGTAGGCAAGGGTCGCTCCCGGGGGGGGGATGGGGGTTGGGGGGGCAAATTTATTTTAGGCCATTTCTGCCCCCCCGGGGGACAGATCGGCCTATTATTAGGCCGAACTGCCCCCGGGGGGGGGGGGGGCAGAACACTCTAGGCACCAGGGCAATTTTTTTTTTGTGTTTTTTTTTTTTGTTGTTTCTTTTTTTAGAGATGGGGAGCGACCCATCAGGCAAGGGTCGCTCCCCTGGGGGGGCAAATTGTATTTAGACCATTTCTGCCCCCCTGGGGGCAGATTGGCCAATTTTAGGTCAATCTGCCCCCAAGGGGGCAGAAACCACTAGGCACCGGGGATTTGTTTTTTGGCGCCAATGTCACGCAGGGGGAGCGACCCCGTAGGCAAGGGTCGCTCCCGGGGGGGGGGGATGGGGGTTGGGGGGGCAAATTTATTTTAGGACATTTCTGCCCCCCCGGGGGACAGATCGGCCTATTATTAGGCCGAACTGCCCCCGGGGGGGGGGGGGGGGGCAGAACACTCTAGGCACCAGGGCAATTTTTTTTTTGTGTTTTTTTTTTTTTTTTGTTTCTTTTTTTAGAGATGGGGAGCGACCCATCAGGCAAGGGTCGCTCCCCTGGGGGGGCAAATTGTATTTAGACCATTTCTGCCCCCCTGGGGGCAGATTTGTCAATTTTAGGTCAATCTGCCCCCAAGGGGACAGAAACCACTAGGCACCGGGGATTTGTTTTTTGGTGCCAATGTCACGCAGGGGGAGCGACCCCGTAGGCAAGGGTCGCTCCCGACGGGGGAGGGTGGGGGTTGGGGGGGCAAATTTATTTTAGGGCATTTCTGCCCCCCCCCCCCCCCTGGGGCCGGCTGAGCTACAGGCCAAACACCACAGGTAGGCACCTTGCAAAAAACACCTCTGTTTTCTGTGAAAAATATGTTGTGTCCACGTTGTGTTTTGGGCCATTTCCTTTTGTGGGCGCTAGGCCTACCCACAGAAGTGATGTACCATTTTTATCGAGAGACTTAGGGGAACGCTGGGTGGAAGGAAATTTGTGGCTCCTCTCAGATTCCAGAACTTTCTGTCACCGAAATGAGAGGAAAAAGTGTTTTTTGGGCCAAATTTTGATGTTTGCAAAGGATTCTGGGTAACATAACCTGGTCAGAGCCCCGCAAGTCACCCCATCTTGGATTCCCCTGGGTTTCTAGTTTTCAAAAATGCACTGGTTTGCTAGGTTTCCTCAGGTGTCGGCTGAGCTACAGGCCAAAATCCACAGGTAGGCACTGCTTTTTATAAAAAAATGTGATGTGTCCACGTTGTGTTTTGGGCCCTTTCCTTTCGTGGGCGCTAGTCCTACCCACACAAGTGAGGTATCATTTTTATCGGGAGACTTGGGGGAACGCTGGGTAGAAGGAAATTTGTGGCTCCTCTCAGATTCCAGAACTTTCTGCCACAGAAATGTGAGTAACATGTGTATTTTTAGCCAAATTTTGAGGTTTGCAAAGGATTCTGGGTAACAGAACCTGGTCCGAGCCCCGCAAGTCACCCCTCCTTGGATTCCCCTAGGTCTCTAGTTTTCAGAAATGCACAGGTTTGGTAGGTTTCCCTAGGTGCCGGCTGAGCTAGAGGCCAAAATCTACAGGTAGGCACTTCGCAAAAAACACCTCTGTTTTTTTCCAAAATTTAGGATGTGTCCACGTTGCGCTTTGGGGTGTTTCCTGTCGCCGGCGCTAGGCCTACCCACGCAAGTGAGGTATCATTTTTATCGGGAGACTTGGGGGAACGCTGGGTGGAAGGAAATTTGTAGCTCCTCTCAGATTCCAGAACTTTCTGCCACAGAAATGTGAGGGACATGTGTTTTTTTAGCCAAATTTTGAGGTTTGCAAAGGATTCTGGGTAACAGAACCTGGTCCGAGCCCCGCAAGTCACCCCTCCTTGGATTCCCCTAGGTCTCTAGTTTTCAGAAATGCACAGGTTTGGTAGGTTTCCCTAGGTGCCGGCTGAGCTAGAGGCCAAAATCTACAGGTAGGCACTTCGCAAAAAACACCTCTGTTTTTTTCCAAAATTTAGGATGTGTCCACGTTGCGCTTTGGGGTGTTTCCTGTCGCCGGCGCTAGGCCTACCCACGCAAGTGAGGTATCATTTTTATCGGGAGACTTGGGGGAACGCTGGGTGGAAGGAAATTTGTAGCTCCTCTCAGATTCCAGAACTTTCTGCCACAGAAATTTGAGGGACAAGTGTTTTTTTAGCCAAATTTTGAGGTTTGCAAAGGATTCAGGGTAACAGAACCTGGTCCGAGCCACACAAGTCACCCCTCCTTGGATTCCCCTAGGTCTCTAGTTTTCAGAAATGTACAGGTTTGGTAGGTTTCCCTAGGTGGCGGCTGAGCTAGAGGCCAAAATCTCCAGGTAGTCACTTTGCTAAAAACAGCTCTGTTTTCTGTGATGTGTCCACGTTGTGTTTTGGGGCATATCCTGTCGCGGGCGCTAGGCCTACCCACACAAGTGAGGTATCATTTTTATCGGGAGACGTGGGGGAACGCTGGGTGGAAGGAAATTTGTGGCTCCTCTCAGATTCCAGAACTTTCTGCCACAGAAATGTGAGGAACATGTGTTTTTTTAGCCAAATTTTGAGGTTTGCAAAGGATTCTGGGTAACAGAACCTGGTCCGAGCCACACAAGTCACCCCTCCTTGGATTCCCCTAGGTCTCTAGCTTTCAGAAATGCACAGGTTTGGCAGGTTTCCCTAGGTGCCGGCTGAGCTAGAGGCCAAAATCTACAGGTAGTCACTTTGCTAAAAACAGCTCTGTTTTCTGTGATATGTCCACGTTGTGTTTTGGGGCATATCCTGTCGTGGGCGCTAGGCCTACCCACACAAGTGAGGTATCATTTTTATCGGGAGACGTGGGGGAACGCTGGGTGGAAGGAAATTTGTGGCTCCTCTCAGATTCCAGAACTTTCTGCCACAGAAATGTGAGGAACATGTGTTTTTTTAGCCAAATTTTGAGATTTGCAAAGGATTCTGGGTAACAGAACCTGGTCCGAGCCCCGCAAGTCACCCCTCCTTGGATTCCCCTAGGTCTCTAGTTTTCAGAAATGCACAGGTTTGGTAGGTTTCCCTAGGTGGCGGCTGAGCTAGAGGCCAAAATCTACAGTTAGTCACTTTGCTAAAAACAGCTCTGTTTTCTGTGATATGTCCACGTTGTGTTTTGGGGCATATCCTGTCGCGGGCGCTAGGCCTACCCACACAAGTGAGGTATCATTTTTATCGGGAGACGTGGGGGAACCCTGGGTGGAAGGAAATTTGTGGCTCCTCTCAGATTCCAGAACTTTCTGCCACAGAAATGTGAGGAACATGTGTTTTTTTAGCCAAATTTTGAGGTTTGCAAAGGATTCTGGGTAACAGAACCTGGTCCGAGCCCCGCAAGTCACCCCTCCTTGGATTCCCCTAGGTCTCTAGTTTTCAGAAATGCACAGGTTTGGTAGGTTTCCCTAGGTGGCGGCTGAGCTAGAGGCCAAAATCTACAGGTAGTCACTTTGCTAAAAACAGCTCTGTTTTCTGTGATATGTCCACGTTGTGTTTTGGGGCATATCCTGTCGCGGGCGCTAGGCCTACCCACACAAGTGAGGTATCATTTTTATCGGGAGACGTGGGGGAACGCTGGGTGGAAGGAAATTTGTGGCTCCTCTCAGATTCCAGAACTTTCTGCCACAGAAATGTGAGGAACATGTGTTTTTTTAGCCAAATTTTGAGGTTTGCAATGGATTCTGGGTAACAGAACCTGGTCCGAGCCACACAAGTCACCCCTCCTTGGATTCCCCTAGGTCTCTAGTTTTCAGAAATGCACAGGTTTGGTAGGTTTCCCTAGGTGACGGGTGAGCTAGAGGCCAAAATCTACAGGTAGTCACTTTGCTAAAAACAGCTCTGTTTTCTGTGATGTGTCCACGTTGTGTTTTGGGGCATATCCTGTTGCGGGTGCTAGGCCTACCCACACAAGTGAGGTATCATTTTTATCGGGAGACGTGGGGGAACGCTGGGTGGAAGGAAATTTGTGGCTCCTCTCAGATTCCAGAACTTTCTGCCACAGAAATGTGAGGAACATGTGTTTTTTTAGCCAAATTTTGAGGTTTGCAAAGGATTCTGGGTAACAGAACCTGGTCCGAGCCACACAAGTCACCCCTCCTTGGATTCCCCTAGGTCTCTAGTTTTCAGAAATGCACAGGTTTGGTAGGTTTCCCTAGGTGGCGGCTGAGCTAGAGGCCAAAATCTACAGGTAGTCACTTTGCTAAAAACAGCTCTGTTTTCTGTGATGTGTCCACGTTGTGTTTTGGGGCATATCCTGTCGCGGGTGCTAGGCCTACCCACACAAGTGAGGTACCATTTTTATCGGGAGACTTGGGGGAACATAGATTAGCAAAACAAGTACTATTGCCCCTTGTCTTTCTCTACATTTTTTCCTTCCAAATATAGGAGTGTGTGTAAAAAAGACATCTATTTGAGAAATTCCCTGTAATTCACGTGCTACTATGGTCACCCCGGAATTCAGAGATGTGCAAATAACCACTGCTCCTCAACACCTTATCTTGGGCCCTTTTTGGAAATGCAAAGGTTTTCTTGATAGCAATTTTTTACTCCTTATATTTCAGCAAATGAATTGCTGTATACCCGGTATAGAATGAAAACGCACTGCAGGGTGCAGCTCATTTATTGGCTCTGGGTTCCTCGGGTTCTTGATGAACCTACAAACCCTATATATCCCCGCAACCAGAGGAGTCCAGCAGACGTAACGGTATATTGCTTTCGATAATCTGACATTGCAGGGAAAAGTTACAGAGTAAAACGTAGAGAAAAATTGATGGTTTTTTCACCTCAATTTCAATATTTTTCTTTTTCAGCTGTTATTTTCTGTAGGAAACCCTTGTAGGATCTACACAAATGACCCCTTGCTGAATTCAGAATTTTGTCTACTTTTCAGAAATGTTTAGGTTTCTGGGATCCAGCATTGGTTTCATGACCATTCCTGTCACTGACTGGAAGGAGACTGAAAGCACAAAAAATTGCACAAATGGGGTATGCCCCAGTAAAATGCAAAAATTGTGTTGAAAAATTGGGTTTTCGGATTCAAGTCTGCCTGTTCCTGAAAGCTGGGAAGCTGCTGAGTTTAGCACCGCAGACCCTTTGTTGATGCCATTTTCAGGGGAAAAACCACAAGCCTTCTTCTGCAGCCCCTTTTTCCAATTTTTTTGAAAAAAACGAAATTTTCACTGTATTTTGGCCAATTTCTTGGCCTCCTTCAGGGGAACCCACAAAGTCTGGGTACCTTTAGAATCCCTAGGATGTTGGAAAAAAAGGACGCAAATTTGGCTTGGTTAGCTTATGTGGACAAAAAGTTATGAGGGCCTAAGCGCGAACTGCCCCAAATAGGCAAAAAAGGGCCTGGCACAGGAGGGGGAAAAGGCCTGGCAGCGAAGGGGTTAAGTTCCAGTACCACTACTCAGCTTTCTTTGTATTTTTTTTTCTTTCTTGTCCTTTTCCCTATTCTGGGTCTGTCACCCTATACCTTACGGGAGCGTGACCTATATATGGCCTCATCCACGACATGAGAATCACTGCCTACGGATGCAATGGCGGTGGTTTAGATAGACCAAACCAGCTGCAAATACTTATCTCATTGTGTCTCCTTCTTCCCGAGGGTGCTGGCAGGCGTCAGTCCAGGTATCTGTGAAAAAGAAAGAAAATAAGAAAAACATTACAATCCTGCCAACAGTCCACCTACGGGACATAACCAACTACGGCATATCTATACTCCGTTTGTCTGAATTAGCGTCAATTTTTTGGACGCTAATTCAGCACAAACTTAACTTCATATTTATATTCTGGCGCTAGACATGTCTAGCGCCAAAATATTGGAGTTAAAGTAATTTTTTGGATGCGTGAACCCACCTTGCGTCTATGAGATGCAAGGTAGGTGTTCCCACCCCAAAAATGACCCTAACGATCTAGCGCCTTATTTATCCTCCTGTGAAAAAATGGTGCACAGGAGGGAGGCGGGCCCAAATAATGGTGGTAAGCATGCTTAGTGCCATTATTTGATGCCTGGGTTAGGGCAGGCATTAGGGACCTGTGGGCCATTTCCAAGGTGGAACACCACGGAGAGAGCCCACAGGTGTCTTCCCCATGCCCTGGGGACACCCCCACCCACACCAGAGGGACAGCGGAGGATGGGGGACCCCATCCCAGGTAGTTAGAGGTAAGTATTTTGTATTATTTTTCAAAGTGCCATTGGGGACCCTTAATTGGGGACCCTGAAATGGGTCCCCCTAAATGGCACTGGATGCAATGACCATGCCCAGGAGACCCTTGTCCCCTGTGCTGGCCATTGGGGTGGTGGGCATGAGTCCTGCCTTTTATAAGACAGGAGTCATGTGGTATGGTAGGTTTTGCGTCAAGAAATTACGCTAGGCAGGTTATAGTCATTTTCATTGACTGTAACCAGCCTAAAGTCATTTTTTGGTGCAAAAAAACGCCACCACTACCTGGCTAACATAAATTTTGTTTACGGTAGCCCATCCATTGCGCTGGATTGCGCCATTCCATTAATATGATGCCTGGCTGGCGTCCTGGAATGGCGCAAGAGGGCGCTATACTTTTTGACGCAAAACTGCATTAGTGCAGTGGCCTCTGGAACTGAGAGACAACTACACAATCTTTGTAAGGGACAGCAGAAAGTACTTGTGATGAAGATTGCTCATAATCCCTGGAACTTGAAGTACCAATTACTACAGAGAGCTCCCTGAAAGCCAGAAACCTTTTTTTAATGGTTTGACTCTGAGAATAACAGTGGCATTCGGGTGAGAATTTAAGGGCTCTTTTAAAGTGTTGTAGCAGGTGATTAGCAGGCCGCCCTTAGAAAGAGGTCCCTGCCTCCCTGTTAGGGATCTCTGTATCTCGTTTGTTTCACCCATTTGGACTTCTTGCAGTGGGAGTTGCACCATGCAGATCTCAGATGCAAACTCAGATACAAGCTGCACTCAAGTGAAAGGACCTTTAGTCCCAGACTGAGTTGTTACAAAATAGATAAAATACAATGTACTCTAGTGGAGCACATTTGGCCCTAAAAATATGGAGAGTGGTAGATTTGCAACCATAAAGGCTTATTACCAGATTAGCAATGTTACAACTCATATTACTCATATTAGTTGAAAATCAGTAGTCAGTACATAAAAGCATTAATCCAGTATAATTCAAGCAATTCAAAATAACTAATACAAAGATCAAGTAGAAAGTGTAAGCAAAATAAAAACCTACAAAGGCAGAATCAAATAACGGTTTAGTCAAATAAGTGGAAAGGGCTTTGCCCAGCAATCTAACATTTATGGACAAGCAAAGGGAAGTTGATCCTCTAAGGAAATAGAGAGGGTACCTGAAACCTACTAGCCCAGCAATGCTTACTTAAAACACATTTTCACTCCCTACAGTTCCCTTGAAGTGAACCAATCAAGATTCAACAAGTTGCAATATCAAGGGTTTTGGCCTTGTTCCCAGCTACCAGACAATGAAGTCTCTGCTGCATGACCTTCAGTGGGATATCAGCATCAGGATGGTACAATTCAGTCAGCGCATCCTCTTTCTCTCACATGTGCGAGTTTCATCATTTAGCTTGGCTCCTGACACAAGGGAGAGGGAAAATACACTGCAGACTGTCAACTTTAATGTGGACAGCAGACTGTGCAACAACATTCAGAAATAACATTTCTGTTAATTCTCCCCTACGATGACGCAGAGTCATCACAGATCACACTCATAAATCCCCTTGAGACTGTTATTCAAATGCCAGTTGTTGACTTTTGCTATTTATATTTAGATTCCTCCAAATTTCTTGCCTCATAGACTGTTATTCAAACATTGAGAATCAGGACTGGCAAGTATTGATATAGTCTGTTTGCCAGTACTTTCATAGGAATATTGAAGTCTAGATTCAGCATTGACAGGGACCAATATGCGAAGGCTGAGCCTTTGAGATTAGAGACGCCCAGGAGCTCCCCTTTTCCTAAGGCCACTGCATAAACCTTGAGTAACTGGGGAATTGGAAGTTCTGAGTAGTTTTGAGAAAATTAAGCCAGCAATCCGTCGAACTCTACCCTCATTATCCTCGCCAGGTCCTGAGCTCATTTGAAGTAATTAGGCCACCAAGGTTATCTCTCTTGTTATGGGTCAGCATCCGGATCACTGGTCTGTCTAATAACACTGTGATCCCTTCTGCAGAGGTATCATTGCAGGGGACTGTGTAGGCCCTTTGTAGTAGTTATATAAGGAGTCATTAATTTGTCAATATTTGCACACTAATAATCCACTTATGGATTGACCATAGAGGATCAGAATGCCTCCCATTTCAGTTCCTATAAGCCACACTAATATCCTAGTGTAGCATTTGCTAAATGAATTTTCAATTCTGTAAAGGACAAGGATTATGCTTCTCTTTCTTTACTTCCAAAATTTCAGCAGTAAATCAAGAAAAAGTTAAACAAACACAACATTTCCATACACAGTCACATGGCAGAACACAGAGACCCAGCATGGTATAACACTCTTGCAGCTCTACCTCTCCCTCGTTCTTTGCGTAGGTCCAGCTAAACAGGTAAACAGTCCGAGACCCTGCAATGATAGGATCTTAACCATAAAGAGCAATTCATAAACCGCTCCAATAGGAGCTCAACTTGACCACTTCTGATCCAAGGAAAACTGAGAGTGTCCAACTGTAACATCAGGCAGGCAATCATCCTATTAAGAACTCAAGATAGTGCGCAGCATATGCCCAGAATGCTGGAAACTCGTGGAATCACGAATCACTTGTCCTCATTCCCTAGAGAGGAAGCAAACATACCAAAGCTTTAACCACTGGTCCAGAAGGACATAACACAGCACTTACATAATGGCATCAGGGAGGGAACAAACAATATCTATTATGTAAAATAACAATATAAATTATACACAGAATTTGTGTATAAACAAATTCTTGAATATATAACTGGGTGGAATAATCCTTTTCTCCATGCCCTTAAAAGAAGTGTTGTTGTGAATGCTAGAAAATGTTTTATTCTATGTCAGACCCGGAGGCTCCGATTATGCTTGTTTAAAGCTGAGCCACACTACAAAAACAACATCCACAATGGGTTTATAATAAACAGATTTAAAAGTAAATTCTGATGACCAATCAGCAGCCCTTAAAAGGTCCTCTTAATGAGAACCCAATGAAAAAGATTTGGAAGCCATATCCTCCCTAGCTGAATGGGCACAAAACTTGGATGCATCAATGCCTGCTTCCTCTAAAAGCCAGCGCAACAATCTGGCTAAAGTAGCAGCTGCAACCGGGCGAAAAGGTTTTTGAAAAGCAATCAACACTTGTCCACCCATATTGGTACGAAATTCAGCGGTACTCACCTCGGAATCTTTCAGACATTTCACCACACAAAGCTTATAGTTATCAGGAAAAGCTGGGTAAGATTCTGACCTGGAATTACATTTAGTACATTGTGAGATAGCAAAAGTCATTCCCTTCGGGAAGAAAACTCACCGCGCCAGATCTAAGGCATGCACGTCCGATACTCGCTTACAAGAAATCAATCACAATAGCATGGTCAGCTTGGCGGAGAGTTGCTTTCTAGACACTTTTCTATTCTCAGGCCAAGAATCCAAAAAACATAGGACAACGTCAATGGCTCATAATGCAGAATATTTAGGATGAGAAGGATTTGCCAAACAAATACCTCTCAACAACTTACATACTATAGAATTCTCCCCAGCGGGCTTACCATCTATAGGCAAATGTCCCACAGAAATGGCTGATCTAAAATTGTTTATCGATCAATATGCCAAGCCTCCAGAGGCTAGAGAAGACAAAAAATGTATGACCATGCAACAATCTGATCTAATAGGATCTGCACCCTGTTCACTGCACCAATTACCATGCAGATTCATAGCGTTTGTGTGTGCTAGAGAACCAAGCCTGGCAGATGAAAGCATTAGCTTCCCGAGAAAGGCCTGGCAGACTCCATCTTTCCTGGAAACTCTCGAATCTACCAGAGAAAAGTGTTCTGAAAGGATCAGAGGATGAGGTAGACCCACCGGGTTCAGAAGGATGTTCCAAAGGGAGAGAATCAGAATCGGATAAGCACATATCCTTTCCAGAATAACCGGAAACTAGGCTTATGCCCTTCAAAACGGAGTCAAAATCAGCTCTGCCCCTTGTTGTCTCAACTGTGCCAAACCCTGGGAATCATCATGAAAGGGGGAAACGCCTAACCGAGGAGGGGAACCAAACCTGGAGAAATGCATCAGTGGTTTGGGCCTCTGGATCAAAGTGCCAACTGAAAAACCTCAGAAGCTGTTGGTTGAGGTGGGATGCAAATAGATCCATCCACAAGGACCCCAGAAGTGATGCATCACCTGAAAGACTTTTGGGTGTAATCTCCAATTGCTGAAGACCCGTAGATGGCGGAACTGCCAGTCCGCTACAGCATTGCTATGGTCCGGGAGATACTCTGCCATTACAGAAATCCGTTGTTAGAGGCAGAAGTGCCAGAAGTCCTTGGCTATCTCTGCCAGGAAGCGAGATTTTGTCCCGCCTAACTTGTTCACATATCGTACCACTGAGATGTTGTCCGTACGAAGAAAGATGCAACAATCGTTTTTCGCCGAGGAGAGACTCCGATTTGCAAAAGAACCCGCCAGGAATTCCAGACAATTGATGTGGAGATCGAATTTTGCCCTGGACCAAGCTCCCTCTTCCCTCTGCGAAAATTGGGCCGCATGGAGCTCCTCAGCCCCAATGGCTAGACCTGCACTCAATTATGATCTCTGGGGATGACCAAACATCGCCCTGCCATTCCAGGCCTCCATGTGGTCCAACCAACATGACATTTCTGTCTTTGCTTACTCTGTAAGAGAAATCTGCTCTGAGTAGTTGAGGCCTTTCTGGAGAAGTTGACTTTTGAAACATTGATAATGAAGGGGACCTGGAAAGATTGCTTGGATCAATGATACTAACAGGCCCACAATGCGGGCTATCAACCACAATGATACTGTCAACATCGATCTCAACTCTTTCTAGATATTCTGAACCTTCAGAGAGGGCAAGATCAGCTGGGACAGAAGGAGTCTACCTGGAAGCCCAAAAACTCCATCCTTTGGGACGGGATCAGGTTCGACTTCTGAGGGTTTATGACAAACCCTAAATCTCGGAGAAGAAGAATATGTCCAGTCAAGGCGAGTAAGGACCTATTGAGGACACTGACCCATGATAATGATGTTGTCTAAATAGATGATGAGACAAACCCCGCTTGCTCTTAGACATTCCGTTACCAGTTGCATCAATTTTGTGAAGTTCCATGAGGCGGATGAGAGACCAGAGAGGAGGACATTGTATTCGTAACAACGTCCTTGCCAAAGGAATTAGAGAAATCGCCGATGAGGTAGAAAGATGGAAACTTTTAGATAAGCGTCCTTTAAATCTGTTCTGACCATTCAATCTCCTTTTAGAAAAATGTCCCTTAAAAGATGGATGCCATCTATCTTGAAGTGACGGTAAATGACCCAACTTCTGAACTCTTTCAGGTTCAGTACCAGGCGAGAAACGTCCTCCTTCTTTTCCACTAAGAAAACACAACTGCGAAAAGCCTTTGGATGAGGTTGTGACCACTTCTATGGTGCCTTGTGAAGTAGGTCTGCCACTTCTGAGGAGATGAACTCTTGATCTTGTTGGTAAAAATACAATGTGGGAGGAGGCAAGACTTGAATTTGGGAGTTGTAAAACTCCAATTTGTAACCTTGTACCATCTCAAGAACCCAAGAGTCCTGGGTCACACTCCACAATTGTGCAGAAATAACCTTGTCCTGCCCTCCGGAACTGCCTCTGACAGTGGAATTAATCTCACTTGTGGAAACGGACTTCCAGAATGAGCTCTGCGATCCTCTTGGTCTTCCTTTTCGGAAACGGTTATGACCAGCTCTGGGTTGGGTCGGATAGAAGGTGGGGTTGTAGTAGTGATCTTGATATTCTCCTCTGCCTTGTTGATAAAAGCCTCTTTGTGGATTTGATGGAACCCCTGGCTGAACGCTTGGCTGAACGCTTGGCCTCTGAAGCGTTGGTCCTGCCAAAAAGTGGGCTAAAAACCTGGGCCTTGTCAAGATTACTATAGGTTGCCACAAACTTCCACAGTTCTTTAACTTTGACAGTTCTTTGAGGAAAGGATTCCCAAACAACAGACCCTGTGCTATGGGATCTGATTCAGATGTAGCCAGCTCAGTGAGTCTCAGGTCTAGTTTGAGGAGGACAGAATGAAATGGCCTGCTGGAGGTGGTGCAGCTTGCATTCCCTAAGAAGCAAATACCCCCTTGGGTCCAATCGATCAAGCCGTCGGGGTCAATAGGGGTATCTGACTCTTTGCATGAAAAGCCAACTCCAGGATTTTAGTGAGTGGGCCTGATACGCCAAGTATTTTGTCCTGGAAGTTCCGCCAGGCACAATCAATACCTTTCCTTGGTTCTTTTAAAGATTTTATTAAGGTATGTCACCAGAGTGGGATCTATTTCAGGAGTGTCCATAACCTTGCTTGGAAGGTCCGGTATGGGGCATTCTGATCTCATGCCTAGACCTGACTTCTGTATCAAACCCCTGATCTACATGGGTATGTACATAATCCGCCACCTCAGGGTGTGGTAGCCATATGGTAGTTCTTGAGTGAACAATGTTACCCTTTTCAAAAGTGAGTACTTTAGGTTGTTGCGTCACCTGGGAAGCGCGTGTTTTCTTCCTGCGCTTGCTAGATCCCAGCTTGTCCCCTTGATCTGAGCTCTGGGAAGAAGAAGAGAGGCTTGAATCATCTTGCTGGTCATGAGTATAGTTGTGATCGCTGGCCAGTGACCATACAAACTTCTCAAAAACAGCTGTATTAGGCCCCTTGGGGGCTTTTGAGCTCAACTGGACTGGGGGGAATGAAGGGTCGTCGCTAATGTACAAAGGGGTGGTTGGAATCCAACCTTGCTGCTCAGCCTACCCATACAGGTGTCATTCTAGGGGTTCAATGGCTTTAACAAGGGCTCTATTGCCTGACTGCTGTACTCCAGCCTCAAGCGCATTCACCAGATCTTGCTCAAAGGATCCTGAAGGATCATCCTAGTAATAACTCTTTAAGTTGTCCTCCCCATATTGAAACATCTTTAAGGCTTCACAAGTCTCAATTTGAAGGAGGCTGGTTCAAAGTAGGAGGAATGCAGAGGCCCGATGCAATAAGGAGCCAATCAAGGGGAGTATCACAGTCAAACCCCAAGCAGGTCAAAAGAAAATCACAAGGTGGTTTCAAATCTATTTGAGTGTGGAGGGAGGACCTGCTAAATACTTTAGGCAAAGCCTTTGAAAATTGTTGCAACCCTGGGTCATCAGATTCGACCAGGGTATGCCAACAAGGGTAAACTGTACAGAAAGCAGTTGCGTCTCTCCTGGCGCTCGCAACTCGGAGCATGAGTAGCACATGTGCACAAGAGAACTTCTATGGCAATAGAAAGAGGACATCATGATGAATGGTCAAGCGTCCTCGCTCCCCTTCTCCCGCTGCACTTTGCTGATAAGCGAAGGCGGCCAGCCGCTCTGCAGGAAAGAGAAACGTTCCCGTGAAAGTGTGCAGCAAAATGCAGTGTCAAACAAACACTGCATAAAAACAATAGCGATTGTTAAGATTAGCACTGTATACTAGCAATACAGATATCAAAAATATTTGCAAATAATGCCAACACTAACTATGTGAAATAAAATGAAGACTGCACTTAACTGGGTGCAGAGCAGCAAAGAAAGAGGGAGAGGTAGAGCTACAAGAATGTTATATGGGGCTGGGTCTCTTGGTCTGTCATGTGACTGTGTATGGTCATGGGAAATGTAGTGTTTGTTTAACTTTTTCTTGATTGGCTGCTGGAATTTCGGAAGTAAAGAAAGAGAAGCATAATTGGAGCCTCTGGTCTTGACAGAGAATTTGTAGTCACCTCTATTTCTAAGTCATGGATCAGCTTCTCCAGTGTTACCAACTCAGTGTCCAGTTCCTTTCATATCCCTACAGTCTTACTTAGACAGTAGCCTCTTACCACTACCTTAAGAGCCCCTCATTCAGTGAAGGCTTTGGAGGTTGTACCACAGTCATACCCAAAAAGTCGGAGATTACCTCTCTGAGGGAATCCCAGAAAGGGGATCAGTCAGATCAGTAGGATGTAATCTCCAGGTGGCCACTGGAGTATCCACCCAGAACGTCATCAAGAGAGGGCTATAATCTGATTCCATTCTTTAAAGGTATTCCAATCTCCCCAGTGAAGAACATAGCTGGGTTGAGCACTGCACTGTATCAAGGTGGATATGCATGCCATATACACTCAAATAGTATGAGTAGTCTATGATTGAACCGTGATCCACCCCCAATTGTCTTACAGCCCCCAGTTATTCATCCAAGTGGTAAACGCTTTTGCTACCTCAGTGGAAAGAGCCCCTGACATTGGCGGTATAGACCGGTCAAGCATTGCATCACTAACACGTTTATAGTTTCCACTAAGTAGACTTGGACAGCATTGCTGCTTGACCCAGCTGCTGCGATAGGGAAGTGGAAACCTCAAGATGGTCTTGGTTTGGGGCATGTATACTATACAGCAGGGTCTCTGACCATCTAATCTACCCACCACAAGGGTCCACCTTCCCTCCTTATCAATTCTAGTGTCTGTGGGTGAGAACAGGACCCCAGGACTAAACCAAATCACCCCCCTTGCGTATGCAGAGTATGTTATTACAAATAGTTGACCCCTCCATCTACTTTGTAGGTGGATAACCTCTGGTGTGGTTAGATGTGTTTCTTGGAGGCACACTATATGTGCCTGTTTAAGGCAGCCAATAACTGTATGCCTCTTAATCACAAAACCCAGATTCCCAGAGATGAGGGAGTAGGCATTTAATCTGTATTCCATGATGGCCCTAAAATTATGGAACTCCCCTAGTACACAACATTCCCCAGTAGAACCCTCCACTTTACTCCCAGCCAGCACCCCCCCCTTTCTGGCTGTAAACGAAAGAACAATATGTGCAAACTTGTGAACTTAAGTCCCACACCCCAGGACTGAAAAGCAACGGCCTCCTGCCCAAACCAGGTAACTTCACATATTCTCACTGAGTGAAGGGAAGTTGTTCCTTTAAGGAAGTGGAAAGGACATCTGAAACTAATTGGTTCAGAACTTCATAATAGAAACTTATTTTCTCTCCCTTTACTTCCCATGAGGTGAACCAGTCTGGACGAAGAAGGATGAAACATCAAGGATTTGAGCCTTCATCCCAGCCACCACACAATAAAGTCTCTACTGCTTGACCTTCAATGGGATATCAGCATCAGGATGAGACAATTCGGTCAACGTGTCCTCTCTCTCTCTGGGGTGAGAGGTTAATTATTTAGCTTTCCAAGGAACATACTCTGATAAACATTCACACAGAAACCAAAAAAAGACGAAGCATTTAATCACAGTGGACTGGTGCAGACGGGACAAAGGACAAATACATAGCAAGTAGAAAAGCAATTCAACTTAACATGAGTCATATTAAATTGAGGCCTACATTACCTTGGTCAACTTCAAAATGGAAATCACACTCCTTGTAAGTCTGGTTTCTAAGCATTAATGTAAATATATATGCGACAACATTCAGAAATCAAATTTCTGTCAGCATTGATTTCTTGTTTTACTGAAATCGGCTCTCAGAGTAGGAGTTTGTTTCAGTAAAACAAAAAAACATGCCTCCGACGCCAGAATTTTTTATCCCTGCACGTAGAGGGCATTATTTGTTTTTTTTGCATGGGTCCTGAGTGCCTTGTCTTGCACAGCAGACCAAGGAAAGGAAAATCAGAGAGTCACCCAGGTTTAATTCGGCTGATGCGACAGCCAAAGTGATCTGGAGTTCCAGTAACGGATAGTCATGGTATGAAGTGTTTCTGATGGCAGAGCGAGCTGAGATTCTGTGTCAGCAACCAAGCGGTTCCCCTGTCAATGAGGCTAGTGTGGTGGAATGGCGCCCTTATTCTTGAAGGAACGCATAGAATAGAATGCTCCGGTTCAATTTACATTAGAATGCTGCACAGTAAATATACTGTCCAGTTAGTATTATAACTTTACAAAAAGTGTTAAGAGTTTAATCCACGATAGAGTTTCAGTCCCACAATTCCTGCACTTCTATTTTTTCCATTTCAAGCACTGCTAAGGGCCTCATTTGCACCAGGAAAGGGCAGAAATGCACCTTATCTACAAGATACGGTAAATTTCTGTCCTATCCCCCGCGCTAGTGCACAAATTGCTGCCTAGCGCCAAGGCAGGCACCTTGCACAATGGACAGCTTCCTGCGCAAAAACAATCACAAGTGTTAAGGGTGGGCCCTCTGCTATGGTGAAGGAGGCTCGACCCAGTGCTGAAAGGCAGCAGAACAGTCTGGGATCCCCAAGTGTTTTGTGGTGGGGTGCACGCATTAACCCTTACTGTGTGTTTAAGCCTTGGAAAATAGTGGTTTAGTGCTGCTGCAGTGCTATAGACTGCAGGGAAGGACAAATTTAGAACATTATTTTGGCGGTTTTTGAAAGTCTTAGTGGTCTATTTACTAAGGGCTTCATTTGCACAGGTGAAAGGGCAGAAATACACTGTATCTACAATGCACGATGAACACCTTCCTGTGCAAAAACAATCTCAAGTTTTAAAGGCACCCCCCACTATGGCGGAGGAGCGTCGCCCCGCTGCTGAAAGGCAGCAGAAAAACAAAACGATAATACAACTACTGTATATTCATTTTAGTTTTTGCTTTCTCCTCGTAGGGCAGGGCAGGGCGATCGCTGTCATCAGCAGCTGGGGGGTGGGTGTTTAGGAGGGGAGTAGTGTGCACTTTTAAGAGTGCATGTCAGTTTAGCCTGGCCATCCAAGGCCAGCCAAACCGATGCACACTTAGAACTCTCCCCCACGGCTGTGTATCACAGCCCGGGTGAAGAACCAGTGCAGTCTCCCAGTGCCCAGCTGAGTGGCAATTCAGGCCGCTCAGACCACACCAGGCACTTATCTCATGCTGGGTAACAGCATCAGACAAGCGTTTGGATTGGATCGGGAGAGAAGACACGCAGATGCACCGAGGTGGCGAGGAACACCGATGCAGCCTTCTTAAGGTAAGTGTTTTTTTTATTTTTTTTATTATTCCCACCACCCCGGGCCCAGCCCCCTCCACGCCCCCGCAACCTCCTCCACCACCTCCCAAGCAAACTCCGCCCTCCGCCGCACGACCCCTCCCCCACCGAGTATTATTAAAAGCAGCCGCCGCCGCTGAAAAGAAGTGTTTTCCTCTTTTTATGTTTGTTGCAGAATGCATCACTCATAGAAAGAGGAAAAAATGGGGAGAAATAGATATTTCTCCCCGTTGTGTCATTCTTACGCCACCCCTGAAGTGACGTAGGAATCTGATTCCCAGACTTGTAAATCTGGGAATGCATCAGATTTCTTCTGGTTCTATGGATGTTGTGTGGGAACACCCCAAGCAACACCCATGGAAGGCCCCTTTCACGCATGTTATGCATGAAAAAGGTCCAGATTTACAAGGCCATGAAAAGCCATGCAAGGTGGCTTTGCCTGGCCTTGTAAATATGTGGTAGCACACTGCGGCACCTGAGCGTCACAAAAACATGATGCTCCGGTGGCGCAGTGTGCTGTTAGGGCCTTGTAAATGAGGCCCTAAGTTTTAGCATTGTGTTTTCGTAACAAAAATGATGCAGAACGACGCTGTCTTTTTTCACCAATTTACTTTACAGCGCTAAACTTGTTTAGTGCTGGAAATCCACTCAAAAGCAGAGCAAAGCAGCGCTATACTTAGAGCCAAGGGGGCGTGCTATGGGTGGTGCCTAGCTGTTCCCAAGCACCCATCCAAGTTTACTGACACTAAACCCCATTTACTTAAAAAAGTGGACAAGGTTTAGTGTCAGAAAATAGCGTCCATTTCCTATTGGTGCTGTAAAGGAGAAATGCTTTTTTTCTCCTTTATTATCCAACTTTGCATATGTTCTGCACTGTACAGCACACATACAAAGTGGGGACATGTTGAAAGTTAGTTTAAGAATAGTATTTTTTACTGGAAGGGTATCCTCCAGTATAAAACCTATGCTAGACTCACGGAGACATCCCTGTCCTTTTCTTTCCGGCTGTCTAGCGAGACAGGTGCAACTATACCGGAAGAGGAACACTCTGTTGATGCCTGGACAACCTCGCTCCTGGAAAAGACCGACCCACGTCGGAAACAAGCACCAAGGAACATCAAACTCCGCGGGATGCTCTACCACCATGAGTCCCCACTGAAGAGGAGGCAGGGAAAATGGACGAAGATGATGGGAAAACACCAGGAGGTCACGTTACTGTAATCCGCATGGAAGTTTACTGGGGAAAGGTGGTGGTTGGGAAGCAGGTGCTAGCAGGATTGAGAGCACTAGGCTTACAGAGCCTGTAGTTTTCAGAACCTAGTGGACTAGGTTTTGTAAACTACCATTAATAGAATAGGGAATGGCACACAGTGGTGGGGAAGGAGTCATAATGAAGAAGTCGTGATTTCCTTCACAGGCCTTCCCTGTTTCACAAAACATAATCAAAATGATTAAAACATTTACCTGCAGCTTTTTCCCCTTCCGTCCCAAGGGCGCCTCGTCCATGGTGGCCCAATCCTCCTGACCCTGAGAAGAAGAGAAGAAAGATTACTACCACTCCTATTAGGTGAAATCCGATAACCTATAAAAGAATCCAATATAGAGGAATATGTGGTTTTCAGACAGTTACTTTTGACTAAAAACATATGTCACATACCTTGCATTCACTTCTGTGTGTGACATGTGGTGGAGAATGCAGGCATATGGCCATCTGATAGATGTAAAATATTGTGCATCAACTATGAGAGGGTCAGCGGAAGCTGAAATTGACTCTCGAGAAATATATGAAATAGGCTGAAATCAATCGGACTGTGTTTACAAGTGCCCTCCGCTCCCAGGGGGAAACAATAACCAAAACGGAGGAAGGTAAAAACCAGAAGATGAAGACACCAGCAAAACCATGAGCTCCATCCACTCAGGCTCCCCTACAGACCCCTGCCCCATCACATCCTCAACAAGGCCAGCGAAATCATCGCTCCCCAGCTCCGGGCCGTCATCAACAGCTCTTTCGAGACCTCAACCTACCCGGATATGTGAAAACACGCCAAAGTCAACGCCCTGCTAAAGAAGCCCAAAGCACACCCGGAGACCTCAAGAACTACCGGCCCATCTCCCTCCTTCCCTTCCCTGTGAAGGTCATTGAGAAGATCGCTAACGGCCAACTGACCCACTTCTTGGTGGACAACAACGCGCTAGAAATCTCCCAATCTGGATTCCACAGGAACCACAGCACTGAGACTGCACTCATCGCTGCAACCAACGACATTAGGACCATGCTCGTCAAAGGCGAAACCGCTGCCCTTATCCTCCTAGATCTCTCGGCAGCCTTTGACACCATCTGTCACCACACCCTCCGCACACACCTCTACGACGCTGGGACCTGGCAAAAGGCCCTGGACTGGATTACTTCCTTCCTCTCCGGCAGAACCCAGAGAGTCCGCCTCCCTCCGTTCCTGTCTGAAGCCACCATGACCATCTGCGGCGTTCCCCAAGGATCCTCTCTCAGCCCTACTCTCTTCAACATCTACATGGTGCCGCTCGCCAACATTGTCAGATCCGACAGCCTCAACATCATCTCCTACGCAGACGATACCCAGCTGATCCTCTCCCTCACCAAGGCCGCCACCACTGCTAAGACCAACCTCCACGACGGACTGCATGCCATCGCCAACTGGATGAAGATGAGCCGCCTCAAACTGAACTCAGACAAGACTGAGATCCTCATCCTCGGCTCCAACCGCTCTGCATGGGACGACTACTGGTGGCCAGCCACCCTAGGAACCGCACCAACACCCACAACCCATGCCTCATCCTCAACATCCCTCACCGCGACCACATCACAGCTCCCCTCAGAGACCTGCGCTGGCTTCCTGTCAACAAGAAGATCACGTTCAAGCTCCTGGTCCACACTCACAAAGCTCTCCACGACGCAGGCCCTGCCTACCTCAACGAGCGACTTACCTTCCACACTCCCACCCGTCAGCTACGATCCGCCAACCTTGCCCTCGCCACCGTCCCTCGCATCCATTGGACCACAGCTGGCGGCAGATCCTTTTCCCACCTTGCCGCCAAGATGTGGAACTCCCTCCCGGTTCACCTACGACAGACTCAGGACCTCCTGACCTTCAGGAAACTCCTCAAGACCTGGCTATTCGAGCAGTAGCAGCCCCTTCCCCCGCCCCTTCAGCACCTTGAGACCCTAACGGGTGAGTAGTGCGCTTTACATATTGATTGATTGATTGATTGATTGGTTGTTGGAATGGGTCATGGGCGAGGACCTGCTGTACTGGGGGGCTATGGTACCCCTACAGAAATATGTTCCTGGGGAAAATCCAGTGGCCTTATTTCTTAACTTCTAGCAGGCTGCTCGAGTCAGTACTTGGCCACAGGATTGGTGGCCTTTATATTTTGCTCGCTTATTAACTGGAGAAGCACAAGCTGCAAAGTAAAACAATTCATCATGAACCATTTAGAAGTGGACGATAAAACCTACAGACTCAAGTTCGGAAAAGAGAGAGGCACACCAGGGGATACACCAAAGACCTTATTCTATAAAATGAAAGATGTAGCAGATCGATAGCTGAAACGCTTAGAGTCTACCAAGGAGGAGATAATGGAATAAACATACCTTGAACATTATTTGGAACCCCTCCTGTTTCAGTCCCAGAAGTGGCTAAGATAGCATGCAGGATTAACCCTAGAACTGTAGAAATGGCTACTACATTTGCACGTGTTCAGTCCTGAGGATAGCCCACAGACCCCGAGAAGACAATTAAATCCTTCCCGATTAGCAACTATAAGTTTGAGGAAAAAAACGAACAAAGCCATCACAGAGCCTCCCAGGGTTAGATTGGGAAATCCAGAGCCTGTGGTGAACCGTGGTTCAAAGTGTTACGAATGTGGGGAGCAGGGACACAGCCAGATTCTGTAAAAGGAAAAAAGAGAAGGGGGAAGAGGAACCCATGAACATCAGCTATGTACCCAGTTCTGTCCTTAATGCGCAAGAAACCGGGCCCATATATTATGTGAGTCTGCAACTTAATGGAGCATCTGTAACCGCTTTGTTAGGCTCATGGTGCACATAGTCGGTGGTTAAGAGTGTGTTGGTGCATCCCTCCCAGATAGTTCCAGAAAAGCATGAGGATACCCTGTGTTCATGGAGATACCAAAATCTATCCAGTAGCACAATTAATCTTTACTGTCACGTCAGGGCTAGAGAGCACAATTGAAGCCTGGGCTCTCCCTTTTCATCCCGAACATCTAATTCTTGGCACAGATAACCCATATTTTCTCGATTTATTGCTAGGGAATCTTACGAATAGGAACCAAACCCAGAGCCAGCTAACTAAGGCAGATTTCCCCTTTCCATAATACTCACCCCACACCCCGACCATAGACACTAGATAAACTATTTAAAGTCGATCAACTACATGATAGTTCCATCCAAAAAACCTGGCAAAGTGCCAAAGACAACCAGGATTCTCTTAACCCCATCTACCCGCGCTTTATCTTTAAAAAAAATCTTCTTTATCGCCTTGGTAAAGCTGATGACACTCCTAAATTGTTGGTTCCCCTGAAGTTTTGTGATCAAGTTCTGTTTTTTGCACACTCACATGTCTTGGTAGGCCATTCCGGTACACAGACGACTTCCAATCCGTTCTACAGAACTTATTTTGGCCTAAAATATATGAACAAGTCAAGCGGTATTGCCAAGAGTGTGCCATATGTCAAAAAAGGAATTCGTACCAACCCCCCAAAGTACCCTTGCAACCTTTACCTGTAATAGGAAAACCCTTGGACCGTTTAGGCATAGACATAATAGGACCTTTACCTTCCTCTACAAAAGACTTTCAATACGTGTTAGTAACAGTTGAGTACTCTAGACGATATCCTGAAGCCATTCCCATACGAGTTACCTCCTCTAAGGTCATTGCCCAACACCTTATAGAGGTGTTCTCATGTATCTGGTTTCCCCGTGAAATCCTTACACACCAGGGTACTCCTTTAATGTCCAAAATAATGAAGCAAGTATGGAAACAGTTGGACATTAAACACTTGACCACCTCTGTCTACCATCCCCAGACAGATAATCTTGTTGAGAAGTATAATGGGAGTCTCAAGCTGACTCTAGAGGAAATGTTGCCTGGGGATGGATAAACGTGGGACCAATTACTGTTCCTTGCTCTTTGTGTACTACAGAGCCACGTCCAGAGTCCTCTTTTGAGCTACTTTTTGGGCGACAACCACATACGCTCTTAGAGATTACAAAGGAGGCTTAAGAGAAAGGATGCAGAAAATTAGGCTAGTTCCCTTTTAGAGTATACTAATCAACTCAAATCCCGGGTAGGGAATCTGAGATTATTGGCTCAAGGGAACTTAGAAAGAAGTCAACAGAAACAGAAATTTTTCTATGATAAAGAAAAACAATGGAGGAAACTTGCAGTTGGTGATATGGTCCTGGTCCTCCTGCCTACCTCTATTACTAAAATGAAAAAAGAGTGGCAGGGTCCTTATGAGATCACAAAAAAGATGGGACAGGTTACCTATCAGCCCCGTCTCTCCCACAATAGGAAGAAACTCTACCACATTAGCTTTCTAAAAAAATGGTTACCTGCCCCCCCAGAACTTTCAAACAGTGAACCCTGTAGGAAAGGCTGACACCACTATAGGAGATACTGACATAAACATTGCCCTTTCAGAAGAAGAAAGAAAGGAACTTCTCACAGTGCTGACGACCTTTTCAGATATATTTTTTAGATTTATATGGGAAAACCAATCTAGCCATGCATTCCATACCAACACTAGAGGGTGTTGTTTTCAAACAACATCCCTAGCATATCCCTGAAGCACGCCGCCTCACCCTCTAGGCTGAAGTCACACAAATGCTTGAGATGAGAGTCATCGTCCCATCCAAGAGTAAGTGGTGTTGCCCAATTGTACTCATCCCGAAACCTGACAGCAGTCTACGCTTCTGTATAGACTTCAGGGCTGTGAATAGGGTCTCAAACTGGATGGGTATCCCTTACAGAAAGAGACAAGTTGATCAGCAAACTGGGTGAGGCACACTACATAGGTACCATCGACTTAACCAAAGGTTATTGGCAGATCCCATTAAATCCAGCCGACCAGGAAAAAACAGCCTTTGTTACCTGATGGTTTATACCAATACACTGTCCTGCTGTTCCGACTACATGGGCGCCCCACAACTTACCAGAGACTTATGAACACACTACTCACAAACCACCAGGAGTATTCATCCCCCTACCTGGAAGACATAGTAGTGTAAAGCAACACCTGGCCAGAACATCTTAAGAATCTTCGGTTGGTCTTGAGCTACAACAAGCGAACCTCCATATTAATGCAAAGAAGTCACAATTTGCACATCATAAAGTCAAACATCTGGGTTATCTCCTTGGGATGGTGTAATTGAACCTCAATCAGAAAAGATCAGAGTCGTATTTGAAACTCCTTTCCCAAAAACAAAAAAGAGAACTGTGAGCTTTTCTGGGCCCCTTGAGATATTACAGAAGGTTTATTCCTTGCTTCTCTGAGCAGTCCGCCCCTCTTACAGACATGCTTAAGACACTTGTATGTCCTTCTGTCTTTAAACACCCCCCTACTGCAGCCCTTGAGTGTAGGAGGCTGGCCTGGCTTGTAGTGGGTACCAAGGGGTACTTACACACTGTACCAGGTCCAAGTATTCGTAGGGCTTTAGAAATGAAATGTCCCGACACAGCTCCTAAATTAAAAAAAAATATGTAAAAAGTAGCTTAAACATGACAGGGGAATGAATGGAACACATACCCTAATCACACAAAGATCTCAGACACAAAAGTGTAGAAGAGGTGTTTCTAGCAGTTTAGGCTGATAGAAGGTAGCTATAGCAGAGCAGCTTAGGCTGAACTAGGAGACATGCAAAGCTCCTACTATACCACTGGTGTCATATGCACAATATCATAAGAAAACACAATACACAGATATACTAAAAATAAAGGTACTTTATTTTTATGACAATATGCCAAAAGTATCTCAGTGAGTACCCTCAGTATGAGGATGCCAAATATACACAAGATATATGCACACAATACCAAAAATATGCAGTAATAGCAAAAGGAAGTAATGCAAGCAGTGTAAAGTTACAATAGATTGCGATAGGAGCACATAGGTATAGGGGCAACACAAACCATATACTCCAAAAGTGGAATGCGAACCACGAATGGACCCCAAACCTATGTGAGCTTGTAGAGGGTCGCTGGGACTGTAAGAAATCAGTGAGGGTTAGAAAAATAGCCCACCCCAAGACCCTGTAAGGTAGGTGTAAAGTGCACCTACAACCCCCAGATAGCACAGAAGTCGTGATAGGGGATTTCTGCAAGGAAGACCAACACCAGCAAAGCAACAACAGTGGATTTCCGGACCTGAGTATCTGTGAAACAAGGGGACCAAGTCCAAGAGTCGCGACAATGTCGAGAGTGGGCAGATGCCCAGGAAATGCCAGCTGAGGGTGCAAAGAAGCTGCCACCGGATGGAAGAAGCTTTGGTTTCTGCAAGAACGAAGAGGACTAGGAACTTCCCCTTTGGAGGATGGATGTCCCATGTCGTGAAGAAGCTTGCAGAGGTGTTCCCACGCAGAAAGACCGCAAACAGGCCTTACTAGCTGCAAGGGTCGCGGTTAGGGTTTTTGAATGCTGCTGTGGCCCAGGAGGGACCAGGATGTCGCCACTTGGATGAGGAGGCAGAGGGGGCGCCCAGCAAGTCAGGGAGCCCTCACAGAAGCAGGCAGCATCCGCAGAAGTACCGGAACAGGCACTTAGAAGAGGAGTGAACCAGAGTCCACCTGAAGTCACAAAAGGGAGTCCCATGACGCCGGAGGACAACTCAGAAGGTTGTGCACTGCAGGTTAGAGTGTCGGAGACCCAGGCTTGGCTGTGCACGAAGGAAATCCTGGAAGAGTGCACAGGAGCCGGAGCAGCTGCAAATCACGCGGTACCCAGCAATGCAGTCTAGCGTGGGGAGGCAAGGACTTACCTCCACCAAACTTGGACTGAGACTGTGGGAGTCACTTGGACAGAGTTGCTGAGTTCCAGGGAACACGCTCATCGTGCTGAGAGGGGACCCAGAGGACCGGTGATGCAGTCTTTTGTTGCCTGCGGTTGCAGGGGGAAGATTCCGTCGACCCACAGGAGATTTCTTCAGAGCTCCTGGTGCAAGAAGGAGGCAGGCTATCCCCAGAGCATGCACCACCAGGAAACAGTCGAGAAAGCCGACAGGATGAAGCGATACAAGGTTGCAGTAGTCATCTTTGCTACTTTGTTGCGGTTTTGCAGGCGTCCTGAGCAGTCAGCGGTCGATCCTTTGGCAGAAGGTGAAGAGGGAGATGCAGAGGAACTCTGATGAGCTCTTGCATTCGGTATCTCAAGAATTCCCCAAAGCAGAGACCCTAAATAGCCAGAAAATGAGGTTTGGCTACCTAGGAAGGAGGATAGGCTAGTAACACAGGTAAGAGCCTATCAGAAGGAGTCTCTGATGTCACCTGCTGGCCCCGGCCACTCAGAGCAGTCCAGTGTGCCAGCACACCTCTGAATCCAAGATGGCAGAGGTCTGTGGCACGCTGGAGGAGCTCTGGGCACCTCCCCTGGGAGGTGCAGGTCAGGGGAGTGGTCACTCCCCTTTCCTTTGTCCAGTTTCACGCCAGAGCAGGGCTGGGGGATCCCTGAACCGGTGTAGACTGGCTTAGGCAGAGATGGGCACCATCTGTGCCCATCAAAGCATTTCCAGAGGCTGGGGGAGGCTACTCCTCCCCAGCCCTGACACATTTTTCCAAAGGGAGAGGGTGTAACACCCTCTCTCTGAGGAAGTCCTTTGTTCTGCCTTCCTGGGCCAGGCCTGGCTGGACCCCAGGAGGGCAGAAACCTGTCTGAGGGGTTGGCAGCAGCAGCAGCTGCAGTGAAACCCCGGGAAAGGCAGTTTGGCAGTACCCGGGTCTGTGCTAGAGACTCAGGGGATCATGGAATTGTCTCCCCAATGGCAGAATGGCATTGGGGTGACAATTCCATGATCTTAGACATGTTACATGGCCATGTTCGGAGTTACCATTGTGACGCTATACATAGGTAGTGACCTATGCATAGTGCACGCGTGAAATTGTGTCTCCGCACTCACAAAGTCTGGGGAATTTGCCCTGAACAATGTGGGGGCACCTTTCACAACAATGTGCGGTACCTCTTATAAAAATTGTTAGAAACCAGTCTTAATAGAATAACTTTCCAACAGAAAAATCCATTCAAATATAATTTCGGTTTAACCAATCAAAAATCAAAACATTTATTGTTGTGCATACATTATAAACTAATTCGAAACAACTATTGTGTACATGATTATACAATTCATGCCTCAAAACAAATTATAGATTTGATTATAATTCTAATAATCAGTTTAAACATTCATTATAACCCGTCCGTCAAAATGTTTTTCACAGTTCAAGCCAATTTGTAACAATCAATTCATTGTAATTCGTCCGTCATGTTATTATAATTCAAGCCATAATTCAAGCCAACACGTGTTTCGTCTCGGGACAGTGTTTTCTCTCATCCCAAACGACTTCTTCAGGGCTGAAAAGATTTTTGTAGGCAAGTTAAATGTACAATAGTTAAAGAAACCAAAATGCTCCAACTTAAAAATTCAAAAAGTCTCCAAAAGTCCCAAAAGAGAAAAAGATATATAAAGGATCTAGTAAATTCTGATAGAGCACCCTTAAACTGCAAAGATATTTGAAATATATGAAAAGTGACAAAGGGTAAAAAATCAAGCACCAATGGGGCATCCCCAACCCCAAACAACCATAGTATACCTGAAAAGGGGGATTGTGCTATCGTCATGCATTAGTATAATACAGTGATAAACATCTCCAAATACACTCCTCCGAGTAATAAGCAAGACCCTTCCGTGTCATTAATCACACCAATGTGTTGCATGCCATCTACGAATTGTAATGCACTAAAGTAACCAATCTTCCCATTTATTGCTAGTGCTAATTGTATTAGCTACACCTATCTTAGTTAAATGACTACTCACCACTTGACTTTAATTATTTGTCTCTAGTAATCAAAACAACAACAAACAAGTCTCAGTAAGATAACTCCATGTTGTAATCAAAGTCCTATTTTCTTAAATAAAGGTAATTTCACATATAATACCTCCGTTAAATCTTCCAATAATAAAGATTTCCACCAAAGCTTATATACGGAAAATCCAATGGCGTTCTAAAATGTAAAATAATATACCATTAGTTATCTTCCAAGTTACATGTCATCTCTATGATAAAACTGCCCTGGCTCAATTGCTCACCTGGCTAATACAAGCGATTATCTAAATCATTCATCGGTAAAGCAGGACGCCATGTGACGAGTACACACAATGTGTCAATCCAATAACCCCAAAGCGCATCTATATGGAAAGGTTTTGTCATTAGTACTCTTCTCAAATAAATAAAACCTGTTAGTAGCGCTTCCTTCTCTCCATGTACTTATCTGAGTACCTCCTGACGAAATTCCAAACCGGCATACACAGTAAAAGGACGCCGTGTTGCGAGTACGCACAGCGCGTCTTATTTACCCGGGAGTTAAATACGCTTCCGAGGTGAGTTCAAGTCTTCGACCGTAGAGACAAACAACGGACTAACGGTCATGTTCATTCATTATAACCCGTCCGTCAAAATTATTTTCTTGTATTTAGTCTAACACTACTTAGTGAGTCCGCAGTGCAAAGCTAAACCGTGCAAACCTATTTTTACTTCTTTTTTTACTCCGGACAGCTATGAAAAATTACGATGTACCTTGTAGACAGGTACTAATCTTCGCTGTTATATCATTTATTTCCTTATTTAACTCCCATTACATCAGACAAAATTAAAACCAAAAATCGACCATATCCAATTTTTTTACCCTTATTCACCAATTATTTAAATTCCAAATCAACGTCTTGCACTGTGCCCAAATAGATATACCACAAATCAAACACCAATCCGTGATTTATTCAGTTTAAGTAATAAAATAATTTAATCAATATAACAAACTAAAGATATATTACTGTTCCAGCGCTTAATAACCATTTGTGAATTGTTGGAGAATTTTGGTTATTGTAAACATCACAATATGCAGTGTATCATCATGTTACATAAACAAATCATTTCAGTTTTCACTTCATTTCCCTAAGAAAAATTCCAGCTCCCTATCAGAGTTGAGGCCACACTCAACAGTTCTAAGTCTCATAATCCATAATGCTTCTTTTTTCCGAAGGGCCAATTCTCTATTGCCACCCCTTGGGTCTCTAAGAACGTGTTCAAGTCCAAAAAATTCAAAGCATTTCTGAGTCCTCTGTGAATCACATTCCATAATATGTGAAACAATTGGGTATCTAATATCAAGATTCTTCAAAGCCCGAACATGTTCACCTATTCTCACTTTGAGTGCACGTATTGTGCTACCCACATACATTTTAAACATTTGCATCGTATTATGTATACCACAAAGGTGGTATTGCAGTTTATCAGTGACTTAATTGTGTAGTGTTTGTCACCCTGTACAAAATCTTTAATATTGTGGCATGCCCAACGGCACACCCCACAGTCCCCGCACTTATAGAAACCTAGTGTTCTAGTAGATAGCCACGTCTTATCCACACCAATGGTGGTGAAACTAGGACTCAAAAGATTCCTTAAGTTCCTACCTTTTCTATATGTCGTTAGGACTCTTTCAGGTATGAAGTCCTTCTGTGAGGACTCATGTGACAAAATCCCCCAATGTTTAGACATAAATTTTATCATTAACAAGGAGGCATCATTATAGTCTGTGATGAATCGTACTTTATTGTCTTGTTCCATCCTTTTGATAGGGCCCTTATTTTTCAAAGTATCCCTTCTGTCAAGATGTTTAGCTCTGATCTGAGCTTTCCTTACCACTTTCTTAGAGTATCCTCGCATCAGAAATCTCGTACTCATATCTTCCACCTGACTAAGGAATTCCTCATTCACACTACAATTACGTCGGGCCCTTACTAATTCAGCATAAGGGATTGACACTATTTGATGTCTGGGGTGAGCACTCTCAGCATGAAGTACAGAGTTACAGGAAGTCGCTTTGCGAAAAAGTCTACTCTGGATTTTACCATCAGCAATGTAAACCTCTACGTCCAAAAATTCAATACTAACCGCACTAAAACGATATGTAAATTGTACATTCATAGTATTGGAGTTTAAAAAGGTACAAAATTCAATTAATTTCCGTTCACCACCAGTCCAAATTAAAAAACAATCATCAATATACCTTCCCCAGAACAATATGTATGTTTGCCATTGAGTAGACTAGTGCCAGGGTGCCCACACACTAAGGGCCAGATGTAGCAAACTTTTACGAGTCGCAAATGGCCCGATTCGCAATTTGCGACCCCGCAAAATCGGAAATGGGATGCAAAAATGCCATTTCCGACTCGCAAAATGTGATGCGAGCCGTTACCGATTTGCAAAATTTGCGACCCCATTTTGCAACCCGCAAATAGGAAGTCGCAATTTGCGAGTCGCAAACCATATGCAATAGCAACTCGCAAATTGCGACTAGTCGCAAGAAGCCCATTTTGCACTTCCAATTTACCACTAACTCAGAGCAGGTGGTAACCATTACCAAAGTATAAAAGGAGACCCAGAAGGCATCTGGGTTACTCAAGATGGCGGAGATATACCTGATAGCAGTGAGGAGAAGAGCCCACGCCGCCCAGCAGAGGAGGAGGAGGAGCCAGAGACAGGAGAAGATATACAGAACAAGGCAGACACTCTTCCAGCAAACTGAGGAGGAAATTTATGATAAATATAGACTTAGCAGCGCAGCTATACTAGATTTAATAGAATTACTCAAACCACAGCTAGAACGCCAGACTGTGCGCGGCTGCGCCATCCCTGGGCATGTGCAAGTGCTATGTTCACTGCACCTCTTGGCCTCGGGTAGCTATCAGGGGGTCATTGCTGTGGCAGGTGGGGTATCCCAAAGTGCACTATCACGGTTCTTTAGGGCATTCCTAGATGCCTTACTCACACACATGTCCCGATACATATACCTACCCAGGAATGAGGCAGAAATCAACAGCACAAGTTGGAATTTTACAGGATTGCCAACTTCCCCCATGTTATAGGGTGTGTAGACGGGACACATATACAAATATGCCCTCCTGCAAACCTGGAATATCTGTTCCGCAATAGGAAGTGTACCCACTCACTCAATATTCAGGTGGTATGTGACGCCCATTATATCATCACTGACATGGTAGCCAAATTTCCAGGCAGTATTCATGACTCCTACATTTTTAGGCACAGTGGGATACACCAACGCCTGGAACGTGGGGAGTTTGGAGACGGATACCTCCTAGGTAGAGCTGAATACACCTTGAAGACATGTACACAGGTCAATGTGCAAGCCACCCATGCCTTGCTAACATTGTACGTTTTGTGCCAAACAGGTGACAGTGCATATGCACTACGTCCATGGATACTAACTCCGTACTTAACACCCAGCAATGATTGCGAGAGGCGATACAACAGTGCACATAAGAGGACCAGGAACATGATAGAACGTACCTTTGGACTGCTGAAAGCAAGGTTCAGATGCGTCCACCGAAGTGGAGGTGCCCTCCAGTATACTCCAATAACAGCTTTCAAAATAGTTGTTGCATGCGCTATACTGCACAACATTGCCACCCGACGTGGGCTACCTCTCACCCCTGAAGACCCAGATTCTGAGGATAAAGAGCAAGAGCAACCACATCGCCATCATGGGGATAGGAGCATCGCAAATCAAGGCAGACTGAGACGGGAACACATTGCAAACCAATACTTTGGAAGGTACGTGCCAACTTTTACCATACTCACCAATGTAACACATCAAGAGTCCATGTGTTAAGTGGAAAGAACAAGTGATTTAATAAGTGCAAATAACCAAACTATGTACAATAGGAACAGTTCAGGGGCTTCAAAAGTCCACCTGACATGGGACACATTAACATCATGTGCCCCAAACCCAAGGACAGTGTGGAGCTCACACCCTACGGCGGGCTCGGCCAGCCTGGCTGGTACTAGGGGGGTCAGCAGTGCTCTGCCTTGTGCTTCCACTACGTAGCACCCTGGTGTCACCGGCAGAGACACTGCTGACAGTGGAGCCCTCCTCACTGTCCTGTGGCGTGTCGCCTGTGTTCCTGGCCACCTGCCGTGCCTGCATGAGGTCCATTGCATGGCTGAGACGTCCCAGTCCCCGTGCCACATCACCAGCAAAGTGGCCCATGTCCACCTGGAGGCTGACTGTGCGCCTAGACAGCCCTGTTGTGTTGACAGCCAGCCTAACTATAGAGGAGGCCATCCTGTCCAGGCGTTGCAGCAGCAGGCGGTCCCTGCGCCGTGCACTGTCACTCTGCGTTAGCAGTCCTGCCACCAGTTGGCGCATAGGCAGTGCAAGGCCACCCATGTTGGTACCGATCACCTGCAACTCCGAATGTATCTGCTGCATACTGATGGCATGATTGCGTTCAAAGCGCCGCAATACCCCACTAATCCTCCTTAATTGTTGGTTTTGCAGGCGCTGACCCCGTAGCAGTTGGGCCTCGATTGGTGATGTGGAGGCATGCCCTGACTCTGCCTGCCGCTCTGCTGTTGATATTCTACGTCGCCTGCGAAGCGGTGGAGGCCCTGTATTGTCTGCCATGGCACTCTGGCTCGTACCTGGTGCAGGCTCACACATTACTGTTGCAACAGGTGTTTCCTGAGAGGGCATGGTGCCGGTGGTGCAGGTAGCAGTGGTGGCTGGTCCTGTTGTCTCCTGTGTGTGCTGGCTGACCATTGGCCCCTGGCTGCTTGGGCTGGTGGGGGTGTCTTGTGGGAGACCTGTGGGACATAGGGAACACACTGTCAGTGTCTACTATCTGTTATCAACTTCCTAATAAACTATTGCCTATGAACTGCCTACTTGACTACATTGCCCATAATGCATCATTCTGGTGTTTGCTACTCTGAAATTGAGCTATCTTGGTTGTGCATGCCCCTGTGTACAAGGTGGGTGGGGGTATGGCATTGATGAGGGTACATGCATGTCACATGGTACTCACCGGTTGATTGTCCTGGCTCAGAGGTGTCCAGATCTCCCATCCCGCTTACAGCCTCAGGCTCTAGGGTCTCTTCTACCCTTTCCTCCAGGGGTGTGGGTGGTGGTACCGTCGATGGTCCCCCTCCTGTGCCTCTCATCTCCCGGAGCCGCTCTGCCACCCTCTCCTTGGTCCGGGAGCGCAGGTCATACCACCTTTTCTTCAGTTCTTCCACACTCCGGTGGCTGACCCCCAGGGAGTTGAACTTGTCCTGGATCTCCTACCAAATTCTTTTCTTCTCTGTGTCTGGCACGGTGAGGGCTACCCTGCCAAACAGCTCGTCATGGTGCTGACAGCACTCATCAGTCAGCACCTCCAACTCCTTTTCAGCAAACTTTAGCTTCCTTTTCCTAGGATTGTCAGCCATGGTTGCAGGAGCTCTATTTGTTAGCTGTGCTGAAGTTGAAATGGGTGTGGTCCTCCCTCCTCCCAGGTGTATTTGTAAACTTCCTGGCTGTGATGTCATCATCATGTGCCAGGAAGTGTTTTCCTGAGTGTTCTGTAGTGTTTTCCATAGTGTTTTGCAGCACCTGCATTCAATTTTCTGCACAGTCGCTATTTACGACGCACACTCGCAAATTGCTAGTCCGTTTTTTGCGCGGTCGCAAAAAGCGACCTCGCAAACAGCGGACTCGCTATCTGCGGTGTGACTCCGTGTGCGAGTCGCAAATTGTCCTCGCACTTTCTACCTGCATTGCAGTTAGCGAGTCGGAAATTGCGAGTCGCAAAGAATCGCAATTTGCGAGTCGCTATTTTTTACCTACCTACATCTGGCCCTAAGTAATTTCGGGCCAGATGTAGGAAAAAGCCAAATTGCAACTCGCAATTTGGTATGCAGAAAGGTGTCTCAGACACCTTCTGTAACTCGCAATGGGGTCGCAAAGACCCACCTCATTAATATTAATGAGGTGGGTCGCATTTTGCAACCCCATTGCGAGTATGGGCACTCACGGGGATGGTGGCCTGCTGGAGTCAGCAGACTACCATGTCCGTGACTGCTTTTTAATAAAGCAGTTTTTTTTTCTACCTGCAGCCCATTTTCCTTAAAGGAAAACGAGCTGCACTTAGAAAAAAAAACGAAACCTTTTGTTTTGGTATTTTTCAGGGCAGGTAGTGGTCCATTGGACCACTGCCTGATCTGAATTTTTTTTTTTTCCAGTTTGCGACTGGGTTACCATCCACTTCAAGTGGATGGTAAACGAAAATGAATAGCATTGCGAGTCGCAAATAGGAAGGGAACACCCCTTCCTATTTGCGAGTCAGAAATGCATTTTGCGAGTCAGCTCCGACTCGCAAAATGCATTTCTGCATAGCAAAGAGGCTTTTGCGCCTCGCAAACACTTTGCTACATCTGGCCCTTAGCACCCAACCTTCACCAGGTGAAGGTTAGACATATAGGTGACTTATAAGCTACTTAAGTGCAGTGGTAAATGGCTGTAGGTCGCTCCCCCTGCCGCTGCAGCTCCTCCAGGTTCCTGAGTTCCTGAGACCCACCTCACAGTAAGTACCCCCCACCTCCCAGCCCCTCGCCCTGCCCCACGCTACTCACCCTCTCCCCTGCTCCTGCTTCTTTTCCTCCTCTCTGTCTCTTCCTCCTCGCTCCTCCTCTGCAATCTTCTTCTGTACTCTTCTTTTCCCCGTCTTCTCTCTTCTTCTGTGTGCTCCTCAGCCTCTCCTGTCGCCTCTCTTCTTCCTCATCTTGCTCTGTGGTCTTCTGCCTTCTGCTCTTCGTCTTCTGTATCTTCTTTGTTGATCTTCTGTTCGTCTGCTCTTCTGCCTCTTCGTCCCCTGCATCTTCTTCTGTGTTCTTCTGTTCTTCTGTGTTCTTCTCTTCGGTTCTTCTGTGTTCTTCTGTTCTTCTGTGTTCTTCTCTTCGGTTCTTCTGTGTTCTTCTGTTCTTCTGTGTTCTTCTTTTCTGTTCTTCTGTGTTCTTCTGTTCTTCTGTGTTCTTCTCTTCTGTTCTTCTGTGTTCTTCTGTGTTCTTCCGGTCTTCTGTGTTCTTCTCTTCTGTTCTTCTGTGTTCTTCCGGTCTTCTCTGTTCTTCTCTTCTGTTCCTCTGTGTTCTTCCGGTCTTCTGTGTTCTTCTCTTCTGTTCTTCTGTGTTCTTCTGTTCTTCTGTGTTCTTCCGGTCTTCTGTGCTCTTCGCTTCTTCTGTTCTTCGGTCTTCTCCGACCCCTGTCTCTTCCCGCCCCTGTCTCTGCCCTCCTGCTCCTGCCTCACCCCCCTCTATCTCTCCACCTATCTCTCACTATCACCCACATCTACCCTTTCGCCACCTGCCTCCCTCACTCCTCTACCTATCTCTCCATCTAACTCCCTCACTGACCCCCTCCTCCTATCTACCTATTTTTCTATCTCTCCACCTATCTCTCCATCTCTCTATTTCCCTATCTCTCCCCCCGTCCCGACACCCCCTCTGTTACCTATCTCCCTATCCTCTCACTCTACCTCTCACCCTCACTCACCTCTACCACCCCCCCTCCCCTATCTTTTCAACCCTACTTCTATCTCTCTCCCTAATCTCCTAAAACTCCTAACACTCACCCCCCTCCACCCTTAAACCACCCTCCCCCAGCTCTTCTCACTCTACCTGTCCCCCCCTCCCTCGCGCTTTCCCGCCACGACCTCCTGCACGCTCCCGCCCCGCAGCTCCCATTCGCCCCCAGCTGACCCCTCCCCCCCTCCTCCCTCTTATGGCGGCCACTGCACGTCCGTCTGCGCCCGTCCGTGCCTGGCCCGCACCCAGCGCCACGACCCCTGGTCCCCAGCCCTCCCCTACCCCGCTGACCCGCTACGACCCCACCACCCTCCACGCCCTCAACCCCGGGCGCTCCAACACCTGCTTCCAAGCCCACCCCAAGCGCACCCATGGACCCTTCGCCTGTAACTCCTGCAAACGCAACTTCCACCACGCAACCACCATGACCACCAGCCCACGCGCCATCAACCACCTCAAGTGCATCCTGGTCAACGCGCGCTCTGTCCACAAGCACGCCGTTGAACTCTGGGACCTCCTGGACTCCACAGCTCCGGACGTCGCCTTCATCACGGAAACCTGGATGAACGCCTCATCAGCTCCAGACATCACCGACTGCCATCCCCGAAGGCTACAAGATCTCCAGAAAAGACCGCACCAACCAAGTAGGAGGAGATATCGCCATCGTCTTCAAAGACTCCATCAGCGTCACCACCTCCACCGAAGCCACCCCTCCCGCAGCTGAACATCTGCATTTTCAAATTCGCATCGACCCCAGGACCACCCTCAGAGGATCCCTCGTCTACCGACCCCCCGGACCGTGCGCCCCTTTCAGCGACGCCATCGCTGACTTCATCTCCCCGCACGCCCTTGCCTCGCCGGACTACATCCTCCTAGGTGACCTCAACTTCCATCTGGAACAGAACAATGACCCCAACACTACCGCCCTGCTCGCCAACCTCGCCAACCTCGGCCTCAAGCAACTGGTGAACACCGCCACCCACACCGCCGGACACACGCTTGACCCTATCTTCTCCGCCAGCAAACACATCTTCTTCAGCCACACCTCCGCTCTACACTGGACCGACCACAGCTGTGTCCACTTCACATTCCGACGCGAGACCCGCCACCTCCGCACTCAACCCATCCCTCGTCGACAGTGGAACAAGATCCCCGAAGAGCAACTCTTCTCCGCACTCGCCGCTAACCAACCCACCCTCACCACCGACCGCAACGACGCAGCCCTCAGCCTCACAAACTGGATCTCCAACTGCGCAGACAACCTTGCTCCCCTCAAACGCACGCATCGACAGACCAACACCAAAAAAACTCTCTGGTTCTCTGACACCCTCAAAGAATCAAAGAAAACTTGTCGCACCCTCGAGAAGGCCTGGCGCAAGGACCACACCGCTGACAACATGACCGCCCTCAAGAACGCTACCCGCGAACACCACCACCTGATCCGCGCTGCCAAAAGGAACTTTTTCACCAACAGACTGGACAAAAACAGCCACAACAGCAGAGAACTCTTCAGCATCATCAAGGAGTTCTCCAACCCCAACGCCAACGCCAACGCCGTCACGCCCTCACAGGATTTGTGCGAATCCCTCGCCACCTTCTTCCATCGCAAGATCAGCGACCTCCACGACAGCTTCGGACACCAGACCCTACCAAACACCACCGAACCCGCACCCCCGGCCATCACCCTCAACAACTGGACCCACATCAACACTGAAGAAACCAAATCCATCATGAACTCTATCCACTCCTGCGCCCCTTCGGACCCCTGCCCTCACTTCGTCTTTAATAAAGCCGACGACATCATCGCCCCGCACCTCCAGGCCGTCATCAAATCTTCTTTTTCTTCTGCTACCTTCCCCGAATGCTGGAAACACGCCGAAGTCAACGCCCTACTAAAGAAACCTACGGCTGACCCGAGCGACCTGAAAAACTTCCGCCCCATCTCTCTCCTGCCTTTCCCAGCCAAGGTAATAGAGAAGACCGTCAACAAACAGCTGACCACCTTCCTGGAAAACAACAACCTGCTCGACCCTTCACAAACCGGATTCCGAACCAACCACAGCACGGAAACCGCCCTCATCTCAATCACAGACGACATCAGAACCCTGATGGACAACGGTGAAACAGTCGCCCTCATCCTCCTCGACCTCTCGGCTGCCTTTGACACCGTCTGTCACTGCACCCTAATCACCCGCCTCCGCTCCACCGGGATCCAAGGCCAGGCCCTGGACTGGATCGCCTCCTTCCTCTCAAACCGTTCCCAAAGAGTTTACCTCCCTCCGTTTCGCTCAGACCCCACCGAGATCATCTGCGGCGTACCTCAAGGCTCATCGCTCAGCCCGACACTCTTCAATGTCTACATGAGCCCCCTTGCCAACATCGTACGCAAGCACTACATCATCATCACCTCCTACACCGACGACACCCAACTTATACTCTCCCTCACCAAGGACCCCACCAGCGCCAAGACCAACTTACAAGAGGGTATGAAGGACGTCGCAGATTGGATGAGGCTCAGCCGCCTAAAGCTGAACTCTGAAAAAACGGAAGTCCTCATCCTCGGCAACACCCCGTCCGCCTGGGACGACTCCTGGAGGCCCACGGCCCTCGGCACCGCACCGATCCCCACAGACCACGCCCGCAACCTCGGCTTCATCTTGGACCCTCTTCTCACCATGACCAAGCAAGTCAACGCCGTGTCCTCCGCCTGCTTCCTCACCCTCCGCATGCTCCACAAGATCTTCCGCTGGATCCCTGCCGACACTAGAAAAACTGTGACCCACGCCCTCGTCACGAGCCACCTGGACTACGGCAACACCCTCTACGCTGGGACCACATCCAAACTCCAAAATCGCCTGCAACGCATCCAAAACGCCTTGGCCCGCCTCATCCTCGACGTACCCCGCAACAGCCACATCTCCGCACACCTGAGACACCTGCATTGGCTCCCAGTCAGCAAAAGGATCACCTTTCGACTTCTCACCCACGCACACAAAGCCCTCCACAACAAGGGACCGGAATACCTCAACCGACGCCTCAGCTTCTACGTCCCCACCCGCCTCCTCCGTTCCTCTGGCCTCGCGCTCGCTGCCGTCCCTCGCATCCGCCGCTCCACGGCGGGTGGGAGATCTTTCTCCTTCCTGACGGCCAAGACCTGGAACTCCCTCCCCACCAGCCTCAGGACCACCCAGGACTACTCCGCATTCCGGAGACTCCTAAAAACCTGGCTTTTGGAGCAGCAGTAACCCCCCCTTTCCCCTAGCGCCTTGAGACCCGCACAGGTGAGTAGCGCGCTTTATAAATGTTAATGATTTGATTTGATTTGTGAAATAACGTGGACGTTATTTCCCTCAGGCTGCAGTGGCAGGCCTGTGTAAGAATTGTCAGAGCTCCCTATGGATGGAAAAAGAAATGCTGCAGCCCATAGGGATCTCCTGGAACCCCAATACCCTGGGTACCTCAGTACCATATATTAGGGCAGTGGTTCCCAAACTTTTTCGATCCCCGGCTCCTTTGACCTATTGGCCGTGTTGGCCACGGCTCCCCATTATGTTACTTTTTTTTGGCGGGTGGGGGAACGTAATCCCAGCCTGTACCTGTACCTACACTATTTACAGTTTGACTTCTTTATTCTCTCGTTCAGGTTCCTGAAAACCATTTATTTTAAACTATTTCTTTTCTTTTGTCATAGGGATATTATTAATGGTACTCTGGCGCCCTCCGCTGGTCACAATAATTAATGCAGGGGGTTTTGTTTCCAAAACCACGGTGAAAAGCTACCGATTAAAAGCACCTCCGAGTGGTTTCCAGACTGTGTGCGGCGCCCCTGGCTAATTTTGACGGCGCACCAAGGAGCCGCGGCGCACAGTTTGGGAACCACTGTATTAGGGAATTATAAGGGTGTTCCAGTATCCCAATGTGAATTGGTGAAATTGGTCACTAGCCTGTTAGTGACAATTTAGAAAGCAGAGAGAGCATAACCACTGAGGTTCTGGTTAGCAGAGCCTCAGTGAGACCGTTAGTCATCACACAGGGAACACGTACAGGGCACACTTATGAGCACTGGGGCCCTGGCTGGCAGGGTCTCAGTGACACATACACTAAAACAACATATATACAGTGAAATATGGGGGTAATATGCCAGGCAAGATGGTACTTTCCTACATTGAGGCGTATCGGGACTTGAAAATAGCCCTCACCACCGCTCCACTACTGCTTTCACCTGACTTTAACAAACCTTTTTTATTGCAGATGCTTCGGATGTCAAGATCGGAACAGTCTTGTCCCAGTTGGATACAGAAGGATATGAAAGGCCTCTCCTTTAAATCAATAGGAAATTAGGGCCAGATGTAGCAAAGAGATTGCGAGTCGCAAATGGCGAAAATCGCCGTTTGCGAGGCGCAAATGCCGCTTTGCTATGTAGAAATGCATTTCCGACTCGCAAATAGGAAGGGGTGCTATACAATTCCATTTCGCAGTTACCATCCACTTGAAGTGGATGGTAACCCAGTCGCAAACGGGAAGGGGTCCCCATGGGACCCCTTCCCCTTTGTGACTGGACATAAAAATATTTTTTCAGAGCAGGCAGTGGTCCAAGGGACAAGCACCGAGGAACACAGGAAAACACCAGGGGGGCACCGTTACCGTAATCTGCCCCACCATGCTCCAGGGAGAGCGTGGCTAACCCAGGTATGTGGGCGCTTACTAAGGAATGGTGGAGTTTGGGAAGCTGGTGGTAACATGACTGAGAGCACTAGGCTTTCATAGGGGTCGCTAGTTTGAGCCTAAAGTTTTCAGAACCTAGGGCCAGATGTAGCAAGGGTTTTGCGACTCGCAAACGGCCAAAAAGGTTGTTTGCGAGTTGCAAAAGCCTCACCGGAATGCAGAAATGCATTTTGCGAGTCGGCTCTGACTCGCAAAATGCATTTCCGACTCGCAAATAGGAAGGGGTGTTCCCTTCCTATTTGCGACTCGCAATGCAATGTATTTTCATTTGTGACCGCGATTGCGGTCGCAAATGAAAGCGCAGTTACCATCCACTTGAAGTGGATGGTAACCCAGGCGCAAACGGGAAGGGGTCCCCATGGGACCCCTTCCCCTTTGTGTCTGGAAAAAATAATAATTTTTCAGGGCAGGCAGTGGTCCAATGGACCACTACCTGCCCTGAGAAATACCGAAACTAAAGGTTTCGTTTTTTTTTCAAAGTGCAGCCCGTTTTCCTTTAAAGAAAACGGGTTGCACTTTGAAAAAAAAACTGCTTTATTTAAAAGCAGTCAGGGACATGGTGGTCTGCTGTCTCCAGCAGGCCACCATCCCTGTGAGTGCCCTGAATCTCTATCCCCATAGAGAGTCGCAGAAGGTGTCTGAGACACCTTTCTGCATTCCAAATTGCGAGTTGCTATTTGCGAGTCGCTGGGACTCGCAAATTGCAAATCGCAATTTGGAATCTTCCTACATCTGGCCCCTAGTGAGGCATAACTAGGATTTTTAAATTGCCATTAATAGAATAGAGAACGCACACGGTGTTGGGATAGGAGTCATAATGAAGAAGTGGTGATTTCCTTCACGAGCCTTTCCTGTTTCACAAAACGTAATCAAAAGGAAGAAAACACTTACCTGTGGCTTTTTCCTTTGTCAGCCGAGGGGCACTTTGTCCAAGGTGGTCCAATCCTCCTGACCCTGAGAGGAAGAGAAGAAAGATAATTTCCACCCAAATTACCTGAAATCTGATAAAAATAAAAGAACCCAATATAAAGGAATATGTGGTTTCCAGCCTGTTACTTTTGACCAAAACCTTAAGTCACATAACTTGCGTTCACTTCTGTATGTGACATTTGTGTAGGTGGCTTTCACCAATCATAAAACTGTATTCTTTGAAAACTTGCTACGAACACCCTCGGGGAAAGAGATGGTTGGATTGCAAGAAAAGGCAACGTCCTGCAGTGTTCTCAAAAAATCCCATCTACTCGATAAAGGACTGTGGAGTGAATTTTGTCTCCAGCTTTATCTTGAGCCGCTGCGACTCAACAGATGGCCTAAGTTCTAAGGAAGATAGGGCCAGATGCAGGAAACACTTTGCGACTCGCAAACGGCAAAATCTGCCGTTTGCGACTCGCAAATGCGTGTTTCCAATGCAGAAATGCATTTTGCGAGTCGGACCGACTCGCAAAATGCATTTCAGAATCGCAAATAGGAAGGGGTGTTCCCTTCCTATTTGCGATTCGTAGTGGTATGCAATACCATTTGCGACCGTATATGCGGTCGCAAATGGTGTCGCAGTTACCATCCACTTGAAGTGGATGGTAACCCACTCGCAAATTGGAAGGGGTCCCCATGGGACCCCTTCCCCTTTGTGAATGGACCACAGATTATTTTTTCAGGGCAGGTAGTGGTCCAAGGGACCACTTCCTGCCCTGAAAAAATACTGAAGCTAAAGGTTTAAGGAAAACGGGCTACACTTAAAAAAAAAAAAAACTGCTTTATTTATAAGCAGTCACGAACATGGAGGTCTGCTGACTACAGCAGGCCTCCATGTTTGCGAGTGCCCATAGTCTGTATGGGACCGCAATTTGCGACCCACCTCATTAATATTAATGAGGTGGGTCTTTGCGACCCCATACCGACTCGCAGAAGGTGTCTAAGACACCTTTCTGCATAACATTTTGTGAGTTGCAAATTGCGAGTCGCTAGTACTCGCAATTTGCAAGTCGCAAAATGTTATTTTGCTACATCTGGCCCCTAGTCTCTTGCTCACTCACAAGGACACTGGGTTCCAAGTCTGGTCTAGGAGAACTTACTTGCTTATTGCACCTTCTCTCCAGAAGTTGCACAAGGCAGGAAGTCCTAGAAACAGACGCAACAGCATTTGCAAATGGAGGACTGACAAAACCTGCACCAGAGGGGGAATCCCTGAGGGTTGGCGGATGGGGGACATCAGGGCTGGCTCCAGCTGGGCACACAGTTCATGGATAGTGGCACGGTCAAGTCTGTATCAAAGTATTATATGGCGTTCTTCCATTGTCGACAGGTCCACCAGCGGTCGGTACACGCGAGGATTCCTCCTTCTCATCGCAAGTCCCAGCGGACGGAGCCTAGGAAGGACAACATGGAGCACAGAGTCAGGCAAACCACAGGTACGTACAGACAGCTTGCACAGTTAAAGAATGGCAATGGGTTGAAAGGCGTGTATGTGTGGCAATGCAAGGCCTAGGCCTGTGTGTCGCAGTCAAAATTAAGCCATGTAGGCCCTTGAAATGGCGGCTGCCTGACCTGTGAAGTGGGACAATGGGATGTGAGGTCAATGCGCTGGCGGGGCACACCGTGGCGGTAGGCGGTCGAAGACCGCGGCGCAAAGCCGCATTGGTTAACATTGAAGCCTATGGGTTTCAGGAGCCAATGACGATGTGCGCCGGCGGTCGCGGTACGCACCGCCGCGGGCGTGACCGCCATTTTCTATCTGCTTAATCACTCGAGACCTGATCATCCACAGGAGAGGACCTATACTGCAAGTGCTGCTGTGACCTCGGTCTGGAAGATACAATGGCTGCTGCGACTGGGGAAAGGGCCCCTGCCTTCACGTCTGAAGAGTTGGAGAAGCTCGTGGATGGGGTCCTCCCCCAGTATGCGCTACTCTACGGTCCTCCAGACCAACAAGTGAGTACACCGGGTGCACATGGAATGGGCTATGCCTGTGTGGATTGGGGTGGATGTAAGTTGGTGGGGTGGGGGGCAAATGAGGAGTGCAACGCCCGACAGATGAGAGCATGTGCCATATGGCAAAGTTGGTGGGGGGGGCCAATCACATCTAACATGCAGGTCATTGATGATTTCCTCCTTTCCACCCTGTACATGTCAAATAGGTCAGCGCCCATCAGAAGATCGAGATTTGGCGTGCCATCGCCAAGGAAGTCCGGAACTTGGGGGTCCACAACAGATGGGGCACCCACTGCCGCAAGAGGTGGGAGGACATCCGCCGCGGAACAAGGAAGACCGCAGAAACACTGCTGGGGATGGCCTCCCAACCTAGGAGGGGTGCCAGTCGCACCATGACCCCCTGATGTCCCGGATCCTGGCGGTGGCCTACCCTGAATTGGAATGGCGCTTTAAGACATCACAGCAGACACAAGGGGGTGAGTATCAGCACATTCTCCTATCTTTCTGCGCAGTGGAGGCGTCTGGGTGGGGGAGGAGGGCTGTGGGTGACATTAGGCCAGGGCGCTTTCTGTAGTGTAGTCCTCTCCCTTAGGCATGGCCCTGTGCCCCCGGCCCCCACCTCTGTAGGGTGACAAGTACAGCCATTGAAGGTCCAGCATCTCCCATGTGCGCGTTTGACGTCTCTTGGCCTGTTGTCCTAGTCAGTAGTACTGAGTAGTGTACCCCGAATGCGCGGCTTAGTGCATTAGGCTCCTGTGTCTGTCCTCTCCGCCAACGGTGTTGACATTGCATGCACTCAACCTGGTCTTCTTTTTTATCCCCCCACCCTTTCTCTTCATCTTCTTGTGCATGTGTGCATTAGCATCATCAGGCGGAGGAGATTTGGCATCGGAGCACGAGGGAGCTGCAGGACACAAGGCCCCGGTGGGCCCAGAAACAGACACCGAGGGCACCAGTGATCCGGAGGGCGAGGGGAGCACCACGACGGGGACCGCTGGTGAGAGCAGCGACAGCGACACGTCCTCGAATGGGAGCTCCCTAGCGGTGGCGGCAACATCCGTGCCCCCCGCCTCTACAGGTACAGCCGCCACCCAGCGCACCAGCCCCGCCCTCCCAGCAGCCCCTCAGTCTTCGCTCCGTGCCCGTTCGCCCAGGAAGGCGCGCGTCTCCTTCGCCCCAGGCACCTCAGCCCCTGCCCCTGTTGCCCCTGCTGCCCTCAGTGCGGAGCTCATTGACCTGGTAAGGACGCTCATTGTTGGGCAGACGACCCTTTTGAATGCCATCCAGGGTGTGCAAAGGGAGGTGCAACAGAGCAATGCGTACCTGGAGGGCATTCATTCGGGTCAGGCTGCCCATCAACGAGCGTTCACTGCTCTGGCCTCAGCACTGACGGCAGCCATTGTCCCTGTTTCCAGCCTCCCTCTTCTTACTGCCTCCAGCCTTTCTCTGTCTCCTGTTCCTCAGCCTATCCCATCCACACCATCAGACCAGCCTGCACACACCTCAACACCCAAGAGCAGCTCATCCAAACACAAGCACCACAGATCCCACAAACACTCACCCAAGCAACACCCAGATGCAGACATTCCAACAGTCACAACCACCTCTGTGTCCCCCTCCTCCTCGTCTCCCTCCTCCCTCCCTGTGACGTCTACACTCACACCTGCATGCACCCCAACATCAGCCAGTGCTTCCATCACCACCTCACCCTCCAGTACAGTCCACACTCGTGCAGTCACCACCCCCACTGCCATGTACACGTCCCCTGTGTCCTCTCCCACTGTGTCTGTCACCCCCTCTTCCAAGACACACAAACGCAGGCAGCCACCCACCCAACAGCCATCCACCTCACGACAGCCTACAGCACCAGCACCTTCACCCAATGACAGCACACCTGACTCTCCTACAACCACCTCCTCTTCCTCCACTTCCATCTCCACTTCTCCTACCCTTTACCTTGGCCCTAAAAAACTTTTCATGGCTAATCTTGACCTCTTTCCCTCCGATGAGCTCCCCCCTCCATCTTCAAAGAGTCCCAAGAGCACCGCAGCCACCACCAGCCCAGCTTCGGGTGTCACTGTTGTGCATGGGTTCTGGAGCCCACCCTTTGCCAGCAGTGACACATCGATCAGCAGCAAGGACACGTCCAGCCCTCCCCCCCGGCAAGAGGACCCGCAAAAACAAGGGCCGCCGTGCGAGGACCGACAGGGCTGCCCCCAAGGAGCAATGTGCGGCCACTTCACCACCCACACCATCTAGGGGAGGCAAGGGCCCGAGAGCCCCATCAAAGGAGCGGAAGGGCAGCAGGAGCGCGGAGAAGGTGGACCCCACATGTCACATCCCAGCTGGGAAGGAGGACACTAAGGAGGCCAGGAGTCCGTCCCCGAAGGGTCCAGAAACGTCACGGTCCGAGGGCGACTGAGCAGGGAGTCCAGGCCAGGTCTGGCTCCCTTGACCTACTGGATGAGCACCGCTGAACAGGGCCCGCAGTGCAGAAGAGCACCGCTGAACAGGGCCCGCTGTGCAGAAGAGCACCGCTGAACAGGGCCCGCCGTGCAGAAGAGCACCGCTGAACAGGGCCTGCGGTGCAGAAGAGCACCGCTGAACAGGGCCCGCCGTGGAGAAGAGCACCGCTGAACAGGGCCCGCCGTGCAGAAGAGCACCGCTGAACAGGGCCTGCCGTGGAGAAGAGCACCGCTGAACAGGGCCCCGCCGTGAAGATAGGCACCGCTGAACAGGGCCCGCGGTGCAGAAGAGCACCGCTGAACAGGGCCCGCCGTGCAGAAGAGCACCGCTGAACAGGGCCCGCCGTGGAGAAGAGCACCGCTGAACAGGGCCCGCCGTGGAGAAGAGCACCACTGAACAGGGCCCCGCCGTGAAGATAGGCACCGCTGAACAGGGCCCGCGGTGCAGAAGAGCACCGCTGAACAGGGCCCACCGTGCAGAAGAGCACCGCTGAACAGAGCCCGCCGTGGAGAAGAGCACCGCTGAACAGAGCCCGCCGTGGAGAAGAGCACCGCTGAACAGGGCCCGCCGTGGAGAAGAGCACCGCTGAACAGGGCCCCGCCGTGAAGATAGGCACCGCTGAACAGGGCCCGCGGTGCAGAAGAGCACCGCTGAACAGGGCCCGCCGTGCAGAAGAGCACCGCTGAACAGGGCCCGCCGTGGAGAAGAGCACCGCTGAACAGGGCCCGCCGTGGAGAAGAGCCCCGCTGAACAGGGCCCGCCGTGAAGATAGGCACCGCTGAACAGGGCCTGCGGTGCAGAAAAGCACCGCTGAACAGGGCCCCGCCGTGCAGAAGAGCACCGCTGAACAGGGCCCGCGGTGCAGAAGAGCACCGCTGAACAGGGCCCGCCGTGGAGAAGAGCACCGCTGAACAGGGCCCGCCGTGGAGAAGAGCACCGCTGAACAGGGCCCGCCGTGGAGAAGAGCACTGCTGAACAAGGCCCGCCGTGGAGAAGAGCACCGCTGAACAGGGCCCCGCCGTGAGGATAGGCACCGCTGAAGAGGGCCCCGCCGTCTCAAGCACCGCTCCGCTGGGCCTTGCCGTCTCAAGCACCGCTCCGCTGGGCCCCGCCGTCTCAAGCACCGCTCCGCTGGGCCCTTCATCTCAAGCACCGCTCCGCTGGGCCCTTCATCTCAAGCACCGCTCCGCTGGGCCCCGCCGTCTCAGGCACGGCTCCGCTGGGCCCTTCTTCTCAAGCACCGCTCCGCTGGGCCCTTCCTGTCAAGCACCGCTCCGCTGGGCCCTTCTTCTCAAGCACCGCTCCGCTGGGCCCCGCCGTCTCAAGCACCGCTCCGCTGGGCCCTTCATCTCAAGCACCGCTCCGCTGGGCACCGCCGTCTCAATCACTGTTTATGGTTCACTGTGCCCACCATGCCTCCTCCTTGACCAGTGGAGACTGTCATCCACCTGATGGACTGTGGCTTTGCACTCCCCAGGATGGTACAGTGGGCAGCCCACCCACTGTAGAGACATTGAGAGACTGTGGCTTTGCACTCCCCAGGATGGTACAGTGGGCAGCCCACCCACTGTAGAGACATTGAGAGACTGTGGCTTTGCACTCCCCAGGATGGTACAGTGGGCAGCCCACCCACTGTAGTGACATTGAGAGACTGTGGCTTTGCACTCCCCAGGATGGTACAGTGGGCAGCCCACCCACTGTAGAGACATTGAGAGACTGTGGCTTTGCACTCCCCAGGATGGTACAGTGGGCAGCCCACCCACTGTAGAGACATTGAGAGACTGTGGCTTTGCACTCCCCAGGATGGTACAGTGGGCAGCCCACCCACTGTAGTGACATTGAGAGACTGTGGCTTTGCACTCCCCTGGATGGTACAGTGGGCAGCCCACCCACTGTAGAGACATTGAGAGACTGTGGCTTTGCACTCCCCAGGATGGTACAGTGGGCAGCCCACCCACTGTAGAGACATTGAGAGACTGTGGCTTTGCACTCCCCAGGATGGTACAGTGGGCAGCCCACCCACTGTAGAGACATTGAGAGACTGTGGCTTTGCACTCCCCAGGATGGTACAGTGGGCAGCCCACCCACTGTAGAGACATTGAGAGACTGTGGCTTTGCACTCCCCAGGATGGTACAGTGGGCAGCCCACCCACTGTAGTGACATTGAGAGACTGTGGCTTTGCACTCCCCAGGATGGTACAGTGGGCAGCCCACCCACTGTAGAGACATTGAGAGACTGTGGCTTTGCACTCCCCAGGATGGTACAGTGGGCATGGTGGCTCCTCGTGGATCTGGCGTCGTGGACTCATGTGGCTGTGGTGCCCCCCCCCTTCCATTCCCCCTGAGGTGCCTGTAGTTTTTACATCTGATGCCCCTGCAGTGTTCTCTCCAAAGGACTCAGGTCTCCTGTGTGGGCTTTGCCCTTGTTTCTCAAAACTTTGGCCCACGGACATGATGAATTCGTAGGATGTGCAGGACTTGTTACTTCAGTTATACACTGATGTGTATGTCATTTGTTTTCTTGTGAATATCTTTCATGGTTGTACGATAATTTTCAGGAGCTTTTTGGTACATAAATATTTATTCCAAATTTGATTATGTCCTAGCATTTTTCAGGGGTGTTTGGGTGGTGTCACTGTGACTTGTTGCTCTGCATTGGTGTGTACATAGTTGGGCGGGGGGGGGGATCGCATATGTGTGTGCCTGTAACCTTTCGTCCTCCCCCCTCCCGTGTGTCGTAGGTGCAGTACTCACCGTTGTCGTCTGTGCTGAACTTCGTACTCGTGGTAGATGAGAAGGTAGACGAGAGCAGGTAGGATGTTTAATTCGGGTTCCATGCTGTCCTCCTTCCTCCTGGAGTGCGTAGTGGTGAGCGTTTTCCCGTCCGTAGTCTGTTTCCGCCGTGTTTTTATCGGCGGTGCTCCCGCCCCGGAAAAGGTGGCGGATTGGTGAGTTGTGATAGTGTGGGCGGTACATTGTCTGCCACCTGGCTGTTGGCGGTGACCGCCGCGCTGTTTGTTTGTACTGCCGTGGCGGGCGGAGTGTTAAAGTGGCTGTCTGTGTTGGCGGTTCCCGCCAGGGTCAGAATTCCATATTTTTTACCGCCAGCCTGTTGGCGGGTTGGCTGCCGCTTTAACACCGACCGCCAGGGTTAGAATCACCCCCCTAGTGTCCATAGGAAGGGCATTTTTTGTTTTGCTAATTACTATGGGGCTTTTTGACAAATCTTCACACATTTTTTAAGACCAATTTGTCAGTCACTTCAGGTGCGCTCTAGAAAGTTTCAGGGTGATCCATTAAAGGGAGGCTGAGAAAAAGGGGACGTTCCAAAACAAAACAATGAGCCAAGCTGCATCCCAGATTATGCCCCTTTCTCTTGCTAATGCAGATATTATAACCACAAAAAATACTAATACTAAATATTAATGTGTCTAAGTTCATTTTTAGAAGGTGTCACTTTTGAAAAGTACAACGCAATATCATATTATTGTCCAACTTACTAAATTGAAGCTCTTGTGTTAAGTAAACAGACTTTTTAAAACTTAGGTGGTCATTATGACATTGGTGGTGAGTGTTAAAGTGGTGGAAATACAGCCAACAGGCTGGCGGTAAATACCGCCAAATTATGACCATGACGGTGATCCCTCCTTAGACAGCCAATGGGCCACACAAACCGCCAGGGTGCTACTCCCCTGAGAAGGTGTGCCAGATAGTTGTAGTATGCTGCATGTTGCACAATCTGACCCTCAGACGACATGTGCCTTATCTGCAGGAGGAGGAGATTGGAAATGCCCCTGTGAGGATGAGGATGAGGAGGCAAAGGATGAGGATGTGGACAGCAGAACATCAGTAATCCGGCAGTACTTCCAATGACACACAGGTAAGACAGTGGAACTGACCATCCCTCTAATTATTTATGTTTTCTGTGTGGCTGTAGCAGGATGGCAGTCACTTCCTTTGCATCTCAACTGACTTTCACCAATGCCTTCTCAATTTGCAGATGTTGATGTTATTACAACTGTGTACTGATGTGATGACTACAGACCGCTACAGGTCATTATGTGTATACTATAACAAAGTTCATGTCAATTGCACAAGATGTAACTGTTAACATAATTGCACATTTCCATCACATGAAGCTCTATCACTCAAGTTGTGTTCAAGGGTGTTTATTGTAGTGAAATTCATAGAAGAAATAGTGCAATGGAATGGGGTTATGGTAGAGGTAAGTCCAAGGTATTGGTCCAGTTTGTAGCACAGGTCCAGTGTCCAAGGGGCCATAGGAATGGGAGCAATGGCAGTTCAAAGTGGAGAAGGTGAGACAGTGGAGCACAAGGGGGACATTCAGGAGGATCTCATTTCCGGGCGGTGGTCTTGGTCTTGGCAAGTGTCTCTGGCATCTGTCTGGGTTGCAGAGACTGTTTGCGGGCCGGTTCACCTTCTGCAGGGGGAGGGGTGCTGGTGGTCTGTGGGTCCTGTGGCAGGGCCTCCTGTCCACTAGCTGCAGCAGATGTGGTGGGCTATTCAGTTGACTGGCTAGTGGAAGGGGCTTGCTGGTGTGCTGCTTATTCCCTCATGATTTTGGCCATATCAGCCAGCACCCCTGCTATGGAGACAATGGTGGTGTTGAGGGCCTGCAAATCTTTCCTGATCTCCTGATGGTGTACCTCCTGCAGCCGCTGGTTCTCCTGCATGTTGTTAAGAATCTGGACCATCTTGTTCTGCGATTGTTGGTAAGCACCCAGGACATTAGTGAGTGCCTCCTGGACAGTTGGTTCCCTGGGCCTGTCCTCCCCCTGGCTCACAGCTGTCCTCCGAGTGTCCCTGTCCCCCTGTGCCTGTGTCCCCTTAACGGTGTGCCCACTGCCACTGACCCCAGAACTCTGATTGCCTTGGCTGTGAGGTGTGGACTGGGGTCCCTGTACAATTGGGCACACTGCTGATTGACGTGTACTGGGGACAGAGGTGTGGAGACGTTGGGTGGGTGCTGTGGTGTTGGATACTGGGGGAAGGCTCTGTAGTGGACTGGGAGAGGGCTGGGGTGGCCGACTGACCAGTGGTCCCTGATGGGCCAGGTAGTTCATCCAGATCCAGAAGTCCAGAGTTACTGTCATCACTGGGGGCATATTCTGTTGGGGGACTGGATAGTCGTGGCACCTCCTCGCCGCTGGGATTGGCTGGGGCACCTGTGGGGAATGTAAGTGATGTATTATGCTTCATGTCTGTGACAGATTCTACATCCCTAGCTTCCCCTATATAGTTGCTGTTGCCCTGCCCCCTTTGTTTGTGTATGTTGATGTATTGTGGGATTGTTAGTTCTCCCTGCTGTGCATACATTGGTGGTGGGTGTACATGCAGGGCTGGGAGGACTGTGCATGCATTGGTATAGCACACAGGGCTTGGTATTGGGGTTAGTAAAATGTGTAGGTGCACTGTGTGGGATGGAGTGGAGTGATGGGAGTCAGGGTGAGGGGGTGAGATGGCATGCAGGAATGGGGGTGATAGGTAGTAAAATATTGACTCACCAGTGTCCAGTCCTCCGTTAACTCAAGTGAGTCCCTCAGGATGCAGTATTGCCAAGACTTGCTCTTCCCATGCTGTCAGCTGTTGGGGAGGAGGTGGGGGTCCACCGCCAGTCCTCTGGATGGCGAGCTGGTGCCTTGCTGCCATGGAACGTACTTTCCCCCGTAGGTCGTTCCACCTCTTCCTGATGTCGTTCTTTGTTCTTGGCTACCATCCCACAGCGTTCACCCTGTCCACGTTTCTCCGCCATAGCTCCATCTTCCTGGCAATGGAGATTTGCTGTACCTGTGCTCCAAACAGCTGTGGTTCTACCCTGACTATTTCCTCCACCATTACCTGCAACTCCTCATCTGTGAAACGGGGGTACCCTTGTGGGGACATGAGTGTTGTGTGGTGTGTGTTGTGCAGTGGGTGTTGAATAATGTGTTGGGTGTAGGGTGCGTGACGGGTGGATGGGTGTTAGTGGTGTGTGTAGTTGTTGCTGTGATTTGCGTGGCTATCTTGTGGCTATTTTTGGTGTTCGTAAAGGGTAGTGGGTAAATTGCGTGTGTGTTTTATAGTGCTGTGGGTGGGTGGGTGGGTGTGGTGTGTGTATCAGTGCCAGGTGTGTGATATTAGTTTTGGCCAATGTTGTGTTGTTTTGTATTTGGGTGGCCATTCTGACCACGCTGTGTTTACCGCCATTGAATGTCCGCCGTGGTGATTCATGGGTCATAATGTGGTGGGCGTTGTTTTGTTGGCGTAACGGTATGGGTGTTCGTACTGACACTTTACCACTTACCTTTGGTCTGGCGGATATGTGTTTGTAGCAGTATTCTGTCGGTTTAGTGTGTGTATGTCATAATATGGCAAACAGACGTTCGCCTCCGCGACGGAATGTTGGTGGCCGTCACCGCGGCAGTAAGAAGGATTTACCGCCAATGTCATAATGAGAGCCTTAATCTCTTCACCATATTTTACACATCATTTCTTGCATAATTTACAGTCCATGTATTTGGTGGCTCGACTGGTGGTTTGACTTCCAGGCCCAAGTCAGACCCTTGCTTGGCTCTCTTTATTAATCAAGTAGCTAGCCCACCTCTGAGTGGTACCAGGCAGAAACCCCCTAACCGTATGTTGTCTAGGAACGTCCCTCACAGCTTGGTCAGCGGGATCCAACACTCCACGCTGTTCACTAAACAACTGCTTACTCACAAGGTGCTTCATTGACAACAAAACAAACACTGGCAAAGCCAGTAGGTCTGCTTTAGCCCCTGGCCTTTTTCAGTTTCGCAATGCTTGTTTCTTTTTTGGTTTTGGTAAAAGCTTAGTGGCATATTTAACACTTCGTGGTGCGGGGCAGCGCAGCAAGTCACTTTGCTGTGCTGCCCTGAGTCACAGGGAAAGAGCAGGAATACTCCGTACTTACCCAATACTGCGCATTCCTGTCTTTTCCCCTTTCACTGATGACGTTGTGGCAGCCTAGTGCCAAAGCAGGCACCCTTGCACCATGGTGCAAGGGTGCTTGCATTGCATGCATGATTGTTTTATAGAGGAAGAGGCATCTTCCTGCACAAAAACATTCCTGAGAGTCGTTTGTCTCCTTTTTATGTACGCTGCAGAATGGAGCACAAATAGAGGAAAAAACAGGGAGAAATAAAGGTATTTCTTCTTGTTACGTCTGTCCTGGATAGGCGTATCTTTTTGGTACATTCCCAGGTTTACCAGGTTTGTTAAATCTGGGGATGAGTCAAAACACATGGGAGTAAATCCCTGATGGAATGCCTCCCTCTGCGCAGAGTAATGCAATGCAGTGTTTTGCACTGCCTTGCATTTCTCAGTTTTTTTGGAGCCATTCAAAGCCACGCACAGTAGCTTTGCATGGTTTCAAAAATATGACTTAGAGGTTTACGCCGCACATGTACCACGTTGCGTGGTGCAAGCATGGTGCAACCCTCTCATAAATATGGCCCTTAGGGCCTTATTTATTAAATTGTCACGCATCAAGTCACCTTGCTGCATGACAAGGAAAGGGCAAGAATGCACCATATTTAAAATATTGTGGCTCATTCCTACCTTTTCTCTGCGCTGGTGCACTTTTGGTTACCTAGCACCAACGCCGGCACCCTTGCACAATGGTACAAGGGTGCCTCAGTTGTAAGGGGGATTGTTTTTGTGCAGTAAGGGACACTTTCCTGCACAAAATCAATCCCCTTAGGCATATTCATCTTTCTATATGTGCTGCAAACTGCAGCACAAATAGCAAGAAAAAGTAACAAGAAGAAATAGAGATATGTCTCCTTGTTACACCTGACCTGGGGAGGCGTAGCAGTTTTAGCACATTCCCAGGTCTACAACTAACGGTAAATCTGGGAAAGTGTCAAAATCCACAGGTGTTGCATGGGAACACTCATGCTCCATCCATGGAACTCCTCCTTGGGGCAGAGTAATGCAGTTCAGCAATTTGCGCTGCATTGCGTTGCTCCAGATTTATCAAGCCACTCAGGGCCACACAAGGTGGCGTTGCGTGGCATGATAAATCAAATTTTAAGGATTCTGTCGCTTTTGCACCCCATTTCCTGGTGCAAAATTGTCACAACCCTTTCATAAATATTCCCCTTTTTGTTTCAGGAGGGGTAAGTGGGAAAGACAGTTGTGAAAAATGTAAATGATCCAACTACAGGTCCCTGGATGAAGAGGGCTGATTGAAAGTATATTCATTTGATATGCTTTTGTAAAATCAAAAGGTCTTGGCTAACACCAGCCAAGACCTAAATAGGCCCTGGAGAGTGCTTCGCTGTTTGTAGGTGCTAAGAGAATGCTGTGTGAAAAACCTAAAATAGTCTAAAACCTGTTTTTTAATGGCTAAACTACAGTTTCTATTTTAAGTGAGGCTTTTGAATGTGCAAAACTGCACTTTTTTGTGAGTGTTGTGGGGGTGGCGGTGCTCACAATGACGTCAGCAATGGCAATGGCAATTAACCCAGTCATCTTGCAGGATAGGTGGAGCATGGGCTCGGGGAGACCACCTAGACCCATTTCACAATGCTGGTATGGTGTAGCGGCCAAAGGCCACCTCCCTGCTCTGCCACTATGGGAACTGCTAGCTGTTCTGTATGCAAGACTGGACTGGACTGGCTGTACCAGGCATCAGTCGTTTCACCTGGAGGCTGGAGCTATAGGGCCGCTCTTGGTACTAGGGGTCCGGTTTAGTAGCAGTGCAAAAGTTTTAAAAGTACTGCAGAGTTCCTTGTTTATCCAACCGTTTTCAGGCAACAATAAAAGGGCCAAGATAACTCTGGTGATTAATGGACCTGCTGGAGGGACATCTGGGTTTTGTCTAGTGGCGGTTTTGACTCATCTAATGTAGCGCAGAGGGTTAATATGCAAAGAACGTGTGCTATGCAGATCACAGAACAGTATTTTATGTGTATAGCTCAGTGGGTTACTTCTTTTGTCACAGAGCTCCTTTTGTTACTGTGCCATTCATAAGTTACAATCATAATCTAGCACAGTGAGCTATGAACTGCCATCAAAGAGCTGCATGCAAACTTCATGGTACAGAGTAGAAATTTATGTTTTTTCCTAGTCTTTGATTATCCTAATTTTGCTAAAAGAAAGATTTGTTTGAGTAGAACACCTCAAGCCCCATTGTAGTGGTCAGGCTTGCTCGCTATGCACCCTAAGGAGGCAGGTCTAGCAAAATTTTCCAGGGTTGCTTTGGGTTCCCAGTCTGACCCTGCCTATATGCACAGAAACTGCCCCTCTAGGAACGTAAAGGGTTGCTCTTAAAAAGCTGACATTGTGGGCTACTACTAAACAGGGGGCCTCAGGCTCAAGTGCCCCAGTTGAGCACACTCTGCGAGACAGTGTCAGAGTGAGATACACTAGTGACATCCCCAGAGTGAAAATTTGAGTTATAGCATGCTATGGACCCTGAGGCGCTGTCTGGGACTTGAGGCAGTTCCTGGCTGCGGTTTGCATCTCTACACTTCAAAGCTCTGGCTGTTTAAGTCCGGAAGTAGCACCCTAGGGGAAAGCATTTGCCTATTAATGTGGATCAAAGACTCTTTGGTAAGGTGAGAGAGAGCGAGAGAGAGAGAGAGAGAGAGAGAGAGAGAGAGAGAGAGAGAGAGAGAGAAAGAAAGAGAGAGAGAGAGAGAGTTTGTGTGTGTGTGTGTGTGTGTGTGTGTATGGTGAGGACAGACAGGCCGAGGCGATATGGTTGGCTGGGGTAAGAGATGTCACTTAGTGTATGGCCTTCTAGCTACTGAACATACACAGGTACTTGTTGCAAGCTTGCTGGTTTAAATACTCACAGCATATATTTACAATGAACTGGCATAGGGCAGTGCTGCAAGTATTTTTGCTGCGCTGCCCTACCCCAATTCAAAAGGGCAGGAATGCACTGTATTTATGGGATACAGTGCATCCCTGTCCTTTCAGCCAGTACCGGCGCACAATTTGCTGCCTAGTGCCAATGCAGGCACCATGGTACAAGGGTTTCTGCGCTGTTGGCAGTATTGTTTTTGTGCAGGAAGAATGCTAAAGATATTTCTCCTCGTTAATGTCTCTCCTGGGAAGGCACCCAGTTTTGACGCATTATCAGGTTTACAGATCCTTGCACATCTGGAAATGTCCTAAAACATATAGGGATTGCATGGGAAAACCCACCTCAACGCCCATGGAACACCCCCTGATGCTGTGTAAGGCAATGCAGCAACTTGCGCTGCGTTGCCTTACACCATATTTACAAGGTCATGAAAAGCCACGCAGAGTGGCTTTGTGTGGCCTTGCAGATTTGGGTCTGCACTGTGCTCCGCTGGAGCGTCATAAAAAATGATGCACTTGCAGCACAAGGGGCTTGTAAATAAGCCCCTGAGACATCCAAGGCGCTGAGGCACAGTCACAGTGTATCTTAGGTTTATTGTAACACCATAAATACTCAATAAATCTGGTTTAAAAAAATAAGAGGAAGGTGGTAAGGTACATCCACCCGGTACCCTGTACCAAACACATGCCCTCCTGCCTAAAGTAAGCCCTTTGTGCACACTGGCATTTTCCTTGCACTGCCTATAGGTGGTTCTTGGCGTTATCTGTGTTACTGTACCTGCAGTGCAGCAGCTTTCTCCATTTCAAGCTTTTTGTTCCCCAGACAAGTTTAATGATTTCATCTTTTTTTAGGGTCGAGCTTTCAGGTGTATGCGTTTGAACACGCGTTTCTCTTGCGAGACTCTGTTGTGTACAGTAAAGGGCTAGGAGCCCACCTGCCACTCACCATTTGTTGGTTTGCATAGCACTCTTCTTTACAGCATTGTAATTCAGCTCTGCAGGGGTTGGCAATATTTCCATTCCTCTGTGTGGAGCAGGGACCAATAACTGATTAATTCAACTTAATTAGAACCCGTCCGCTTCTCTCGACGTGATCAAGGTACTGTTTTGTTCTTTTTAGCTTCTAGTGCCCTGCAAACAGAAAGCTTGTGACTGGCAAAACCATACCCAGCAGGACAAACAAAATTGCAAAGTTTTATTTTTTAAAGCTAGCTTTCTTTTATTTTGTTAAGTCGTCTTTTCTCAATTTCCACTCATGTTTTTTTTTGTTTTTGCTTGTGGGCTCTCTTCTCAAAAGATGACGATTAACTTGTTTGAAATAATCCATCTCAGTCTACCCCACTCCAATCTGCCCCACTTTAATCCAAAACAACCTGCCCCACTCCAATCCCAAACAACCCACTCCAAACCAAAACAATCTGCCCCACTCCAATCCAATCCATCACACCACACCTCACCCCAATCCAACCCACCCCATCCCAATTCACTCTACTCCAAGCCTCCACAGTCCACCCCACTAAAATCTAGTCCACCCGTCCCCCACACAAATCCAAACCACCCCACACCAATCCAGTCCACCCTAAATCACCCCAGTCTACTCTACCACAGTCCACTCCAATACACCTCACCCCAATCCAATGGAGTCCAATCTACCTCACTTCAGTCCAGTCCACATCACTCCTGTCCAATCCACATCACTCCAGTACAATCCAATCCACTGCACTGTAGTCCAGTCCACCACACTCCAGTCCAATCCACCCCACCCCACTCCAGCCCAATCCACCCTACTCCAGTCCAATCCAACCAACCCACTCCAATCCAACCCACTTCACTCCAGATCATCCCACTCCATTCCAATCCATTCCACTCCAGTCCAAATCACCCCACTCCAATCCATCCTACCCCACCCAACTCTAGTCCAATCCACCTCACTCCAATCAAGTCCACCGGTACACAATCCATCTCACTGTAATCCAATCCAACCCACTCCAATACAATCCACTTTAATCCACCCCACTCAGTTCAGTCCAGTCCACATTAATCCACCCTCCACATCAGCCCAATCCACACCACTCCTGCAGTCCAATCCACCCCACTCCAAACCACCTTAGTCTACCCCACTTCAATTCAGTACACCACTCTCCAATCAGTACACCCCACACCAATCCAATCCACTCCACTCAATCCTATCCACCCCCCACTCTAATCAAATCCACCCCACCCACTCCACTCCAATCCACACCAACTCAATTCACCCTACCCCACCTCAATTCAATCAACCCCACCCCACCAAAATCTAATCCTGTCCACCCCAATCCAGTCCACCCAACCTCAGTGCAACCCACCCCATTCCAATCCATCATACACAGTCCAATCCACCCCACCCTAATCCACCACGCTCAATCCAATCCACCCTACCCTAATCCATGCCACTCAATCCAATCCACCCCACTCAATCAATCCACCTCACTCTAATCCACTCTACTCCACCCCAATCTGAAACAACCCAATTTGATCCACCCCACTGCAGTCCGATTCACTCCACCCCAATCCAATCCACCTCACCCCAATCCAAACCACCCCTCCAGTTCTCCCCACCCAATCCACCCCACCCCATTTAATTCCATCCCACTCCACTCCACCTCACTCCAGTCCACCCCGCTCTACCCCAATCCACCCCATCCCAGTTCAGTCCACTGCACTCAAATCCATCCAAGCTAACCCACACCAATCCTCCCACCCCATCCCTGTTCAGTCCACCCCACTCCAGTCCAATCCATCCACCCCAAAGCACTCCAATCCACCCCACCTCAATGCAATCCACCCTACTCCAATCCACTCTTATCCAATACACCTCACCCCAATCCACCCCACCCCACTCCAATCTATCCCAGTGCAGCCCACGACACCCCAATCCAATCCATCCCACTCTAACCCAATCCACCCCATACTAGTCCAATCCACCCCACTCTAGTCCAATCCACCCCACTGTAGTCCAATCCATCCCAGTCACTTCAATCCATCCCACTCACTCCAATCCACCACACTTGGTCCAATCCCCCAATACATCCACTCTATCCCAATCAACTCACCCATCTGAGTTCTGTCTACCCCACTCCAATTCATCTAGCCTGCCCCTATCCAAACCCCCTCACTCCAATCCAATCCACCCCTATCACTTCAATCAAACCACCTACCCCAATCAAATCTAATCCACCCCAATCCCATCCACCTCAATCCACTCCAATCCCCTCTAATCCAATTCACACCAATCCACCTCGCTTCACTCAATCCACCTCACTGTACCCAGTCCAATCCACCCCACTCTACTGCAATCCAGCCCACTCCATTCTACAACACTTTCTGTCACTGAACCACTGAACTCTACTCAACTCTACAACTATCTACTCCTTTTCCTCCACTCTACGTCATTCCATCAAATCCACTCTATGACACTCTCCTCCCCCACTCCACTCTGACACTTCATGCCATTAACTTTTAGCGATGCTGAACAGCAGCCACACTGGTGTACAACATGGCAAAACACATTGCCAAAGCCAATAGCTCTAGTATAGGTGAGACCTATTGGCTTTGCCAATGCTTCTTTTTTAATTTTGGGAGCAGCACCTGCAGAAAGAAAGCCATCTGTGTGCCTCCCTGAGCTGAGCACTAGAGGGTAGAAAGAAAAAGAGTGGCGAGAGTGAACAGGTGAGCAGAAGATTGTAAAGAGGCAGAGCAGAGGAGGAAGCACTACAGAGAGACTGCTGACAGAGAGAATGAGAGAGATTATAAAGACACAGAAGACCAGGGGTGTAGCTTCAGGGAGTGGGGTGTTTGAGGTGCCCATTAGATTTCACCAGAAAGTTTTACATACACAGAAACAAAAAACACACACACCAAGCCCCCACGCCCACACACACACACACACTCTTTCTCTCTCTCTCTCGCTCTCTATCCCTCTCTCTGTTCTATAAGTCATCAGTAATGAATCTGTGACTCCGGTGGCGCTAAGCACTGCTCCATATTTACAAGGAGGTGGAACGCCACTTTTTTGTGGCGTTACACCTCCTTGTAAATATGGGCCCCTCCGATGCAGTTTTCTGCATCAGAGGGGTGTGAAATAGGTGTTGCGGTGGGCGTTCCACTGCAACACCCATTGCTTTTGATGCTGACAAGTTGTCGTAAACCTGAGGCAGCACCAAAAACTAACCCCACCCCTGGGGTGGCATTAGCATGGCAAAATGAAGAGGAATGCTTTCATTCCTCCTCATTTTTTTCTTTTTCTAAGTGTTCTGCATTCCGTACCACACACAGAAGAAGCAAATTGCCATGGACCATTGTTTATGTGCAGGAAGGGACACCTTTCTGCACATAAACAATCATTCAAAAGGACGCTTTGGTACTTCTATGTGTGCTGCATTTTGCAGCACACATATAGGTGCCAAATTGCCATTATAGATTGTTTATGTGCAGGAAGGAATACCTTCTTGCACATAAACAATCTGTTCCGTCAACAGAGACACCCTTGTACTATTGTGCAAGGATGCCTGCGTTGGCGCTAGGCAGATTCATTCAGCAGCAGCGCAGGGGGAAAAAGGGGTGCTCTGTATTCCTGTAAATATGACGTGCCTTTGTGTTTTTAAAGTGCCACAGCGCGCCGCTGCTGTTTTTGGCACTGCGCTGCACCACTTTAACATAAATTTGGTCCATTGTGTTTTCCCTCACTTAGGGGCATATTTATGCTATGCCCTGTGCAGTATTTACAAGGTGGTAACGCCACCTTGCAAATATGGCCCCTTAACACGCAGCATTTTTCGTGCAATTGGTGTTGCTGTGGGCGTGTCACAGCAACACCCATTGCATTTTGACGCTGCCCCATATTTACCTGTTTTTGTAAACCTGAGACAGCACCAGAATCTACGCCACCCTAAGGGTGGCTTTAGCAAGGTGCAACGAGGAGGAATACTTTTATTCTCAGCCCTTGCCAGATCAATTGGCATTATTAGGGGTTTGTGAGCCAAGACCTTTTGATTTTACAAATATTACCTGCATAACATAATTACTTATGGGGGTTTAAGCAAGATTTTATACATTAGGCTTTTGCTGTGTCACTCCAATTTTTATTCCACCCAAACTAGCATGCATCTTTAGGAAATGTGTAAGCCCATTTCAGCCTCTGGCTACCTTCACTGTGTGTTACATCATTCTGCCCTTCCACAAGGTCCACACACAAAGTAGTTCCTTCAGTGCCAGCGAGTACTAATGTAATGTGTGCTTTTTTGACACCAAACAGCATTTTTGCTTTTAGCCATTTTTTAGATTAATGAGGGCCAGCACCTTTCAGAAAAATAGCTTTTTAAAAAAAAAAGACAAATCAAAAATTACCGAAAGGCTTGCGACCAACACTAGACCTATTGGCTGTTTTTGGTATGAGGGACGGCTCAGAAACCCCACCCACTAACCCCATTACTAACGATTTTACAAAAATATTGAGAAACTAAAATAAGCAATGACAAAGTATAAGGCTGACAGCCTTTGTTCGTTTTTTAGGTTTTGTCTGTAAGCGTGCACTTTGCTTGCGAAATCTTTGGTCGAGAAAATAAATCTTAAAAGGGGCTTAGCACCCACTCCTTACTTACCTGAACTTACCATTGCCTTAGTCCAACGTCACTCTAATGTTCGTGCTTCTGATTGGCCCGTACACCTTCTGCTTTCACTTCCTGCTCTCTGTTTTGCCACCCATGCCGTTTTGTGGAGCCGGGGCCAAGTACTCCTTCTGGTCACTGGTCAATGGGTACTGACAAGTGTCCGTCCACTGGCTACTTCATTTTCAAGGTTGTTTTTTGGGCATTTACGAATGGGCACTCCCTACGACCGGTAGGACTGACAGATCTGTGGAAGCAATCACCAGCAGAGCCCACTTTTGTAAATGCCAGATAATTACAGATACTGCCCTCAGCAAGCATTACGTAGTTGGGGACAGTGCTTTTAATGTGCATCTGCAGAAAAACAGAAAGACGCAGCACATAGAAACATTTGCTTCTACACAGGCCAGGTCCGAGTCTTGTATCCCTGGCAGCAGGAAAGCCAGACACTAGCAACATGCTGACATTGCACCTACCGAAACAGCATTTAGTGCAATGATATCGCACTATTTACTAAGTTTTAGCACCAAGTTTGCATCACAAAAGTGACACAAAACAATGCTAATTTTTTTCACCAATTTACTTTCCAACGCTAAACTTGTTTAGCTTTGGAAATTCACTCGAAACTAGCACAAAGTAGTGCATAGTGCTGCTTTGCATTACTTAGCACCAAACGGGGCGTACCATGCATGGTGCATGGGCGTTCCCATGCAACCACCCAAGGTTTCTAACTCTAAGCCCTATTTACTTAAAAAAGTACACAAGGTTTAGCATAAAAAAATAGCGCTCATTTCAGATAGGCACTATGAAGAAGTAATGCTTTTTTTCTCTAAGCATGGTATTTGTACTGGAAAGGCACTATGGTACAAAGGTATGTCCGTGGCACACAGCTGCACATGTCTGCCCTGACGTTAGGGAGAGGGGAGGGGATTGCCATATTTCTGTAAATATGGTACTCTCCTACTCTTTCCTTCTCTCACAGTGCATTACAGCATTTGCGACTGCTGCACTGCACTGCATGACAAAATGGTCAATCTGGCTCTCAAAGTCAGAAATCCTGACTTCTGAGATGGCTGCAGATCGGAGGGCTGACACATTCAGCTCTCGCAGTGGAGTACCAGTGCTGCCTTATAATAACCTCTCCCACAATCCTGCAGCCTCGGGGCCATTCAGCGCACACTGGCACAGTTTACTGTGGAGAATCAAACACTATCACTTGTCCTTCGTGGTGTCCCCAGCTGAGAGGCGGCAGCTTGATATACATGGCGCTCTTCAACTGTGGAAGAGGAAAATAAAAACGTCCAGCCAGGCAGTGCCTATTTGAATGTAATAATGCCCTGTTCTGCATTTTAACCATGTGTGGGGGTTTTGTTGTTGTATTACTAACAGGAGTAGACTATGAACACAAAAAGGCATGTGATCTAGTGGCTAAAGTGCAACTAACACCCAATCCTGGCTCTGGCATTTGGAATTGTTTGACCCTGGGGAAATCACTCAATCTCTCTGTGCTTCAACACTTGTGAATTGGTACATATGTACACCTCAGGGTAATGTTAAGGTCCTCTCCCATCCCCCCCTAACACTGAAACATGCTATGTTGTGTCCCCTCTCTGCAAAGCTTGTCCTACACATGCTTACAACAAATACTACATCCTGGCAGCCGAAAACCTGAATAGCAGCCCTGGTATCACTGGTTCCTGCAGAAATTTGACTCTTTGCTGTCATTTTATGGCATGAGGCTGTGCAGAAACCCCACACCCCCTGTGCAGCCTCCTTGCCCTAAGGCCCCGGCTGGGAATCTGCCCCCAAAAGCCCCTGTGTCTCTGCTGCTTCCAGGGAATCTGAAGATGTGTGCGATAAACACAACTTTACAGATGTGGGGAGTGACAAAGAATGCTGACTGGCTATTTTGACTTTCTCCACACATCTCAAGAGACCTGTTTATTCTGATTAAAGCAATGGCCCTGCATGTTGAGCTGCCAGTCACCCATGGAGAGTGAGTGTACCAGCGTGTGCACGTGAAACTCTCATGACCCTCCTTCTAGCCCACACTGATTCACTACTACAACATGGCTGCTACACGGCAAGGGCACCCCCTAGTCATCGGGCACAAACCCCTCCCCTTCATGTAAGGGGCTCCTAGCTCCTCCAGGCAGCCACACAGCTTCCCAATCATGACCCTCCGGTATCATTTGCTTCATCATTGCAAGGCAGCCTTTGTTGGGATTATAAATGGCCACAGTTTTCTTACAACGCATTTACAGAGGCATTACATGGTGCATCAACATCGCATATAGTGGTTATAAAATGTCCCATGTACTCCCAAAAACTCATGAATGTCTTGCGTTCCTCCATTGTCCATAAGTCTGTGTTTGGCCCCTGATCCAATACTGCCTCCTTTCATGATGGCCTTTGTGGTCCGATAACCAGCGTTTGGTGGCTACCAGGCTCCCCCCTTTGTTGCCGATGGGTGACCTTCCTGGCTACAAGTTCTGTGGCCACCCACTGCTGTATCTATGTGACCCCTTCCTGCTTTTCCCTGTCCCTGCTGTAAGGCATCCCAAGGACCATGCTAGAGCAGGCCTCTTTTAGGCTTTCGTGCTTGTGGCTATTGTGTTTGTCTCTGTCTCCTCCGCCATATTCACCAAGCAGCTCTGCTCTGCCCGATTCACCCAGCAGTTGAGATGCCCTGCTCCCGTGGTGTTCAAAGTTCCCATCATAAGATCTGGGGGGTGCCTGCCCCAACACCCTTTTAACTCTCCATGGTGCACCAGGATTGCTGGGTTCAAAAGTCACACACCAATCCGGGTGCACCTTTTTAGCAGGTTATCGCAATCCCCAGGCTTCCGTCCCTGCCTTAGGGACATGTTGTGTGCAGGCCCCCATCTGGTCCGCCTTGCAGATTGGCCGCTCTTAAAGCCCTCCCATTCATGTGAGGGACTCCCAGCTCATCCACGTGGCCACACAGCTTCCCAGTCATGATCCCCAAGGCATCGTTTGCTTCATACATGCAAGGGAGCCTTGGTTGGGATTGTAAATGGCCGTAATTTTATTACAGAACATTTATAGAGACATTACATAGTGCATCAACATTACATCTAGTTGTCATAAATTGTCCCATGTACCCCACCAAAACCCATGAACGTCTTGCATTCCTCTGTCTGTTTTATGATGGCCTTTGTGGTCAGATACCCACCGTTTGGTGGCTGCTACCTCCCCCCCTTGTTACTGATGGGCGGTACCTATGCCCTCCCTGGCTACAAGTGCTATGGCCACCCTCTGCTGACTCTTTGTGGTCCCTCCCGCCTGCTCTCCCCAGTCTCTGCCATAAGGGATCCAAAAGACCATGTTGGAGCAGGTCTCTTTTAGGTTTTTGTGCTTCTGGCCAGTCATGTTTGTCTTCACTATGCTGCCATATGGTTTCCCGATCTCTGATAGCAACCTCGTTTTTGACTTATGAAAATCTAAATAGCTCTACGGCCCCTACTATATTTAGCAAGAATATGTCCATGCCTACCCCTGATAGGTGGACTCCATCCGCCCTGTGATAGCCCAGTGTTTTGAGGTTGATTAAACCGTGTCTCGCAAAACCCCAAAAGTTTGCCCTGCAGATTTTTGCCATTGATATGTTCAGCTTCCTTCTCAACCTCTCCAGTGCTCCCTGGCCCTTTGCCCACCCCCAATCTGCCCTAGCTAAAATTTCTGACCACAGAATTATGGCAGGGCACAACAGCCATGGTATTGCTGTAAGGCCCGACACCAGTGCTGCTAAAAGGCCCTTCTGACCCAGCTTGGGTACGTCGTTGCCCCCAAGGCGAATCACCATGGCGTCTGGCTTGTCCTACTGTCAAGAAGCAGGTGAGTGCACCTCATGCCTGGCTTTCCTAACCAGGTCACGGCCGTGTTCTTGAACCAAATCCCTCTGTAATCCTTATGCACTGGTGCCCACTGGTGCACCCTCGTGGTGATGAATGACCAACTAGCCAAACTCTGCATCTGTCATTGGCTTGGCCTGCTGTGGAAAAAACAATTCGACGTAAGGGCCTGTGGGCTTGATGCAGTGCTTCAGGCCCACAGATAACCATTGTCCTATCTTCTTAATGCGGTTCCCCCTAGCCCTTTTGCCGCTGCCTTTGTGGCGGCACCAATTTGGAAGGAATGTGACTCATATTTATCTGGAGGAATCCCCACCTTGCCAGGGCCATCTTGAATACAGCTATGAACCGGAATCAACTGAGAAATGACCCATGCTTCTGAAGTCTCGTGGACACATAAGCCCTCATGCAAGACACTGGGCAACACGTGACATCCTCTATGCATTCCAGCCTAGAGTATTTCCCCTTCCCTACCTGGTCTGTTTTGGACCGGCGCAAATGGAGTTTCATGTAAATTCAACCCAGTTAAAGGTCACCCTCTTGCAGGCACCTGTTACCAGGATCATTTCTGGAAGGTGAAACAATTTTACTCCGAAAAAGGTCAGCATAAAGGCTGCCCTGAACATGATGAGTTTGTAGCCTGAGCTGCCAACCACTAACAATTCTAAAAGCATTGCAAATTCCAGGGGTTTGCACTGCTCCTGCCACCCAGACTTCACCTAAACCCCCTTCATGGCCGCCTTGAAGTAGAAAGATTTAGTTGGGCCTGTCCCTGAAGCCAACCTCGCATAACAGGAAACAGGGGTCAGGGGTGCCTGTGCCCATGTGCTACTCCTGCCTTCTTTAAATGCCCAGTCATCCTTCTCTGTGACTGCCCTGACCCAGGCGCACCAGTGACCCCTTGGAAGACCTCCCAACACTTATGATAACGCTTTGCAGTTTTGCTGGCCAAGGCATTGTCCATTAGCTTCGTCAGATCGGGTTGACTAGTTTCCACAGCGTCTTGGGTATCGGGGTCATGACCGGGTCCGGGTGTGGTGCCAGCTCTTGAAATGATGCTACTGCAAATGAGACAGAGCATCAGCCACTGTGTTCTCACATCCCGGGATGTGCCTAGCCCTTACTGCTATGTTGTCCTTAATTTGACACTCCACAAGTTGTCGTAGCAGACGTACTACAGCTGGGCAGCGTGCAGTTCCCAAATTCAAGGCTTGGACCATCCCATGATTATCTGACCATAACATAATCTGTTTACTAGTGAGCCTATCACCCCATATGGAAAACACCACTATAGTGGGAAGTTCCAGAAGGGTGATGTTTTTGGTTATCTTGTTCTTCAACCAAGATGCCTGCTAGTGGGGCACGATCCAGACCGTGCCCAAGACCGCTCCAAATCCTTACCCCCCCCAGCTGCGTCAGTAAATAGCTCCAGTTGTCCTGCTGTTACCCAAGGGTCCACCATATGATTGTGCCATTGAGCCATTGCCTTAGGTCCTCCCTGACCCCTTGTGTGATTTTCACCCTGTGGTGTTTCTCTGACAGTCCCCTGCATAACCATGCCAACCTCCTTGCGAATGGTCTCCCTGCCCGTATTACCCTGCCTGCGAAGTTGAGCTGGCCTATGAGTTGCTGTAGCTCACCCAGTGTTGCCTTCTTTTTCAATAGTTGAGCCACTAAGAATTGCTTCAGCTCAGAGACCTTGGTTTGTGGCAGCCTGCATAACCCATCTATAGTGTCCAGCTCTGTTCCTAGGAATGACAGGCGTGTCAGGCCCTCGGTTTTCTCCCCTGCTAATGGCACCCCCAGGTTCTCTGTTAGCAACCAGAACCCTTGTAGAAGCCCTTCACAGTCTGTGGTGCCATGTGATCCAACGAACAGAAAATCATCCAAGTAGTGAGTGACCCAGACTTTCTTACAATGCTCGCTGAGTGTCCATTCCAGGAATGTACTAAAAGCTTCAAAATATGCACAGGAGATGGCGCACCCCAGTGGCATACCTTTGTCGTAGTAGAATGCCCCATCTAAATGAAAGCCCAGCAGGTGGTAACTGTTCAAATGCATAGAAATAGGCGAAAGGCAGATTCTATATCTGTTTGCCAACAAGGCTCCTCCGCTGCCGCCATGATGCGATCTACTGCGTCATCCACACTCTTGTAAGATACCGAGCAGCTTTCCTGTTCAAGGCCGTCATTCACTGACTCACCTGCTGGGTATGATAGGTGATGGATCAGCCTGAACTTTCCCTCTTCCTTTTTGGGAACTACCCCTAGAGGAGATACTAGAAATGTGTCCATTGGTGGTTAGGAATAGGGACCCACCACCCTGCCTAAGGTGAGTTCCTTTGCTATTTTATTGTCTGTCTATTACTTGATTGTCTCTCATGGACTTTAGATTGTTGCACCAATGGAATTCCTGGGGGCCTTCGTAAGGGATGGTAAGGCCATAACTGAACCCTTCTATCAATAACTGCTTTTCTTTCTCCCTGGGGTACCTAGTCAAGATGTTTTTTAGTTGACTCAGTTTAGTAGAAGTAAGGAGGCAACAGTGCTGATCTGGGTCCCAACCTGGCTCACCTACATTTTACTTCCTGTTGTTGGTGTCCTTCCCATCAGAGGCCCCCTTAGCTTTCTTCCAGTCGATTGCCGGATGCCCCCCCACAGTTGCTACAACTGTGCCTAAATTAGCAGGATTGCCCCCGCTTTCACTCGTCCTTGTTGTATTTCCAGCATGTAGGGGGTTTGGGCTTGCCCTGCCTCCTCCCTGCTTGTGTTTTTGACTTGCTGGTGTGCAGGAACCCCTTGGCCATTCCTCTCCCCAATGGACAAAAGCTGCGATCACGTTCACTCACCCCTTGCCTGGCGGCTACCATGTGGTTGGCAAATCCATCTACATCCTGTTGATCCCACTCAGTGACTGGCCAGGTCTGCATCTTTTCTCTGAAACCCAGTCAAGAATCACTAAGGGAATTTTTGCTGTGCAGCTTGGTCTCTCTGCTAATGTAAGAACAATGCCACTGCGCTGTCTGGGAATTTTTTCACGAATACACTGGCTAAAGTGTGAAATGCCTTGAGACAGTTTTCTATGGACCTTTCTAACTTTGGGCTGCACTTGTCTCTTCTATCCTCATCTTTCTTATCTTGTACGATCAGATCCAAACCTCCCTGTCCGCCTTGAGCAAGGAAAAAATGTCAATGAATTCCTTTCGCCAAATTCTTTTTTTAAATGTAAGCTGAATCAGGCTAGCTAGGCCTGTCTCTTTTGCCATTATGGGAGGATCACCTGGTGATAGCCTGATATACTCACTGGGAGGCTTGCCTACTTCCCCTTTATGTGCCCCCCCTGTTCATGCCTTCATGGGGTCAGACTCTCCCTCTGGTGCACTGGCACTCTCTGCTGCTTTCCGCTTACCCACTGGAGCCCCTTCCGGGGCCTTGTCTTTTGCCTTGTCTTGTTCTACTTTATTGACACTGTCTGCCTCCACCGTACTTAAAGGCTGCATTTTGCTGCTGGCGACCTTGGCTGGCTCCCTGTCCTGCCATTTTTGGGTGAGCCCCATGGGTGTTTTGTCAGCCTGTCCTCCCCCAACCTCCGGGTACAGAGCTAGGCCATGCAAATGCCAGGTAACCTGGGGAGATAGGTGTCACTGAGCTTGGCCACACCCGCCATGGGTTTTCTTTGAATGGGGGCAAGGTGGGATGCTGTGCCCAGGACCCTGCCCCCCACGAACCATGGATGACCCTGTTGTGCTGTGCTTAGTTGGGGCGCTTACTAACCCCGCTGCTTCTTGTTGGGTCGAATTCACCACCCCAGCCTGGGTCCCAAAGTTGGGAATGTTGGTATTGGTTGCCCCCTTGCTGTGTGGCCCGCCCCTCATGCTGCACTTGTGTTGATACCTCTTGTTCCAAGGCTTGTCTTTGGCTTGGACCAGATGTTCCTGGAGTGCTGGCTTCTGGCTCCTCCTCGTGCTCGCCCCTGCTGCCCTTGTCTGTGGCCTCGGACCAGGTGTCATCGTCCAGAGACACTGGGTGACTGACGCCGCCTTGCTCCCCAACGGTTTGTGCTTTTCTGGCTTCCCTCTGCACTGTGGAGCTGTTTTTCTTGGCACCCTGCCGCCGGCCCCCTGCACCACTGTAGGGTGTTGCCGTTCTGGCTACACTCACCCTTTGCCCGGGGCCCTTGGGTAAGGTATCTGGCCGGCTCTTGGTGGTCACATTTATAGCTGCTTTTGCCCCCTCATTTCTGTTCTTAGCGCCAGGCTTGCTCCCTTGTGCCTTTCTCTGCTGTGCCAGTAATTCCTGTGCCTTCGTTAATAGCTCCTCCAAGTTTGCGTCCAGGTCAGGCCAATGTTTGTGGGCATTATCTGCTTTCTTGGGGGTGCTGTGAATTCTATATCATCTCTGAAATGGGCAAAGCTCTTCCTTTCACTGCCTGTGTAGCTTCTTTCTTGCTCCATGTTTACTGTTCCTCAATTACCTATACAGTGGTAGGTGATCACTGACATAACTAGACTGGAACCCTTAACCTTCAATGTGAGGGTCCGAAACTTTAACCATTACGTCACAGGAGGCTCTTAAGTCTGTTTAATGCCCAAAGCTCCTTCGTTCCTTTGCTTATCCGTAGCTCATTTATTAAATTCAGCAGTTCAGCGTTTGTAACTGCTTTCTTGCCTGCTCACGTACGTATCAGTTTTTTTAATTAGGGAAAAGCTTTTGCCGGGTCAAATCCTAATTGCCCTGCCCGCATGGGATGGCACCTGCAACAAAACGCTGATCCTGAGCGGAGATCCTTCCCTGCTCAGCTGAGCCACCCCACGTGATCCCTAGTTGGCTCAAAGATGTTGACAATCCCATACACAGTACAGGGCCAAAGCTTGGTCTCCACCGCCCTCTTCGTATGCGGCTGTAATCCCGCTGCTCACCTGCCTGGGGTGTATTGCTGCTTCTCAGTGTTCCTGAGCCTGAGCCTGAGCCTGAGCCTGAAGCAGGCCTCATGGCTTCTGCCTCCGGAAGCTCACTTCCCATGCAGCCGCTCATCTCTGCTTATGTTGACGTTCCCGTGGCATCTCTGGCATCTCGTGGCATCTCTGCTTATGTTGACGTGGCATCTCTGCTTATGTTGACTTGGACCTCCTTCTGCTCTGGCTTCAGTGTGGGTGATGATTGCTGGAGTTTCTGATGTTCAACAATCTGGGACGTTGCTCCTGATGAAGCAGAAAATGAAGGTTTTGATTTATTAACGCATAAACGTAGTGTGAAATAATCATGTGTGACATTAACCGAACTAATAAAGATTGTACGGGGACAAAATGTGCCCTCAGAGTAGTTTGCCAACATTTATATGCGTGCTTTATATAACGTGGTGTAATAGAATTGTACTAATCCGACATAATCATAAACGTGTGCTACGATTTGCTTGTTTGAAATGCTTTAGCTTAGCATTACTTTAGCGGAGGCTTTGGCCTAGTGGCCTGGTCTCACGGTTTAGATGTTCGTATTTTTCCAATGTGCTATTAAACGTGTATTTCTGCTTGAAGCTGTACTTTTCCACAGAAACTGTTCACATGCTTATCTTAAAGTTTCGTGCCAGCATGGCATATTTTCTCTTTAATTCAAGGTCGACTTGCAGGTGCGGACAATGGAGGCTCTGAAAGTGAGCTAATTGGTAGACAATGTTGCGATTTGCGTACCCATCTCCAAGGATAATGTATGCTTAAGTAAAAGCTTGAGAACTGTCGTTTTTGATTGGACAATTTGAAGCTAACCTATGAACCCTCCAATGGAGACCCTACTGGATTCGAACTGTTGCCTATAAAACCCAGGTGCACGAGAAGAAGGTAGCCATTATCAGCTCGATACCCGCCATTTTGCAGACTTCGTAGCTATTATGGCCCACTTTGCTGCGACGCCATTTTGAGAGACTTTGATGCTTTCTCTAGTCGAGAGAAAGAGACTTTAATGATTCTTGCCCTAGAGACTTTAACTTTGATTTGTCCCTTTGCATGAAGTAGTAGTCTTAACTTGCCGCCGTGAGGCGATTGCCCCGTTCACCCCTGCCCCTTTGTCCCGTCCCATGCTGATCGAGAAACGGTACCTGTGAGACGAAGACTTCCTTGTATGCTGATCGTAATTGGTAATTATGAAAGGAAATTGTAAAATTGCATTGTGTTTCTTTTAGGTAACCAACTGCTGATTTTGATAAGATCCCTAGTTAGGAATTTTTTCTAAATTTATGTTGCTAAATTGTTTTTGCATGAAGTCCCACATGCCGATGCTAATTTGAGGTTAGATGAGAATTCCACATGTTGCACGATGCAATCTGAGATCTTGTTATGCTGACTAAATGTACGCAATTAGTTCATTACAGATTATCGTATTAGTGCTTTGCATTGCCATTATCGAATGCCTCGTGATTCAAATGCTACATAGATTGCACTTGTTTCGACGTTATGGACAGCTATTAATGTTCATTTATGTTTATCATTTGGTGTTGAGACACATATATATTGTGCTAGCTTTGTTAATATAGGGAAATAAATTCACTAACTTTGCAATAAACTGGTGTGGTTATTCCTGACTGAAAGGTCAGGGTTCGCCGAAATGTATTCTGGATTAATCATTAAGTGTTATGTTGATCAAGGTATTGCTTATGTACGTTATTGATTATTGATCTGATGCGATTGATTGATTAATAGTACAGAGAGTTCCCACTTAGTCAAAAGATTCATCGGCCTAAAGAGCGTCCGGACACAGGTAAATTGTTACCACGGTTCGCTCTACCAGTAGATGGTAGCAGAGGACGGTTTCGTCTTTTGGGACCCTGTACCATTAGAGTACATGGTGTTGAATTAACGGGTACGCATTTTGAGGCCTCATTTGAGAAGTTGAATCAGATTTTTCTTGGATAAAATAGATTGAAAGAATGATGATGGGCTAGGTCCACCGCGACTTTCCCGGGATCTCGGAACTTGCGAATGGAGAGAACGGAGGTGTGGAATCAGCGTTGGCGGTACTAGTGATGGTATGAGTGAAGTTAGGTTTTTTTTTGCGCTTGCACAGCTTATTGCCGCAGAGTGTGTGAAAAGGTTGCGAGGATTTTCTTTTAAGGATAGCGGAGGTACAACTCCGAGTGTAGAAGTAGAGAAGTCGTCGAACTTCATAGAGATATCGGAGGTGCGGCTCCGAGTGTGAGAGTAGGGAAGTCGTCGAACTTCATGTGCGTGTGGCGCTTTGTGCATAAAAAGGTCCACGTGGTTGTTGTTGTTGAGACGGGCCCTGCGAGGTCAAGAGACTCCGGAGTATGTTGATCCATGTTGTGGTCTGGGCGGTTTAGTAGGTTGATCGGGCGTGGTCAACGAGTCGGTACGTGTGTTAGGGAGTGAAAGAAACTTCGACTTCGGGCTTTGGCAAGATTCTAAGTGCACTAGAACAGATCATTGACAAGTTGAGAGTAGGTCTGCAGGTCAGATTTGCTTGCGAACGTGGGGACCGAGAAAGACGGAATAGCGGCCGAGGCTAGTGAAAGGTCCCTAAGGTCCTGAAGCGATTGTGTTACCCTTCCTGTAGTAAACCAACAGATCTGTTTTAGTTTTTGGTAGCGCGCGATGCATGCAAGAAGTTGTTACGGGAGGAGCTGAGTGAAGGAAGACTAGCCGCGAGGCTTTGTCAGCCGCAGTGTGTGTGAGTGTGACGTCACTAGGAGCCGCGCTGGGATAGGTTGGTTGGAGAAAAGGGTCGCGCACGGATTGGACGCAGTCCGTGGGGCTCGTTAGGAAGGGGAAAGGCAAGCGAAGAGTATTCCGGGAATTAAAGTCACCTATTGATTACAAATTTTGTGGAATAAAAGTGATCTATTGATTATAAACTTTGTGAAATAAAAGACGAGAAAATGAAATTCCTTAAAGCGTTTAGGAGTGCGATGAAGGGGGAGTCTTACATCAAAGCGAGCGTAGGAGAGGAGACGCCGCCCGAGGGCACACCAGCTTACATTGTAATCGAGGAAAAAGGGGTAGCTCCGTGTCTATGGCTAAAGCAATGGCACAAGTTGACAGAGAAACATGGGAGCGTAGCGTTTCCGATACATGGGACATTCAATATAAGGATCCTAGAGAATCTGAGATTCACGATGTATGACATGAAGGTGCCTCCAAGGCCAGCACAGTTTGAGGCTTTAGCAATCTGGGAATTAATGGCTAGACAGGAACAGAAAAATAAGTTTGAAACAAGGATGAGGAAGGTAGAAAAGACACTAGCGGATGCTAGGTGGGATAATGCGCAGAAGGTGTGGAGGTCAGATATATTGCAGGGGATAAAATTGTTTCCAGCAATTACTAAGGAAGAAGAGGAGACAGGTAAGAAAGCTACCTGTAAGACAGACAGGAAGTGTTCCAAGGATAGAGAGGACGAGGAAAAATTGAGAAGAGAAGAGGAGTTAGAGGATGAGGAGTTAATAATGCAATTACTGAACGACCGTCCACCACCTTATGCGGAGAATGGACAAGGTCCAAGTACCAGTTCTGCCCCTCCGGCATCGGTACAGAACAGTGAAACCCAGAGTTCAGGAGCGCCATCGGGATCTAAGGACCCGAGTTTACTGTTCACCCCGCAGATACCGCAGGTTAGGAGAATATATCCAGATGTGCCCATAATGAAACCAGCAGAAAATTATCAACCGCAGATGCCAGGGTACTACAGCAGTGACAATAGTGGAGGAATGGTCCTAGAACAAACCGTAAGGGGAGTACAGAATGGTCACAATCCAACAATGACACAGGCTGAATCAACTCAGTTTATGATGCCTCAAAAGCAGATGCAGGGAGGAAACGCTCATGCTCAGATGACGGGGAGTCAGATGGGCATGCCGACAATGATGACCCACAGTATGGGGATGAACATGCCTCAGAACATGGGATATGGACAGAACCCAGATGCGATATCACTACCCATTACTGTAGGTCCACCGGTACCTCTGTATAGCCAGCCTAACTTAGGCATGAACAGTCAGGGATCAATGCTGCAGAATGGGACAGAGAGGAGGTGCATAGAGAACACTCCAGGGATAACTCCTATAGTGGCTCAGCCAAATGGATCTGGATCCTTGATGGAGTTTAGTCCCATATGCGCTCAGTCTACACTGGTGAGGTCGAGCCCCCCACTGATAATACCTTTAACATCGAATACTGAAAAGTTGCCGCAACCATCAATGGCAGTCGATGTGAATGCTACACTGATGGGGGTATATGCGCAACAGCTGACACAGTGGTTCAACAGTCTGAATTCCACACAAAGTTCAGACAGTGGGAAAGGAGAAGATTACCTGAATAGGATGAGGCTGAACATGGAAGCACAAGAATTGGTGGAAGGGACTATGGGTGTGAGTAGGTTAGAGTCCTACTCGGAAGAGGAGCTGAGGTATCTATGTCCAAAGATCACGAAAGAAGTGAACAAGGTACATAAAAGTTTGCAGGAAGTAGCGGACAGAAACGGGATTGACATAGGCAAGACGAAACACTTGAGCAGGAGCTATAGGTTGGATTTTGGGACCACAGATTTTGAACACATGAGGTCAGCAGGCATGAAGGCACACCTTAGAGAATTGTTGCAGAGTGCCCAAGTGTGGAGGTGCTTAGACAAGTGGGAAAGCAGGTGGGTAAAGAGGAAGGATAAGAGGAGGGACAGTGCTACAGAGCACAACGAGAAAAGACCGCAGAGCAGCGAGACAGTAACCATGTTACCAATGAGGGAGACAGCAGGGGGAAAATTAGTACATGTACCATGGCACAGAAGCGACATTCAGTCATTTACGGATGATTTTCCCAAACTGAGAGAGGAGCCGATTGAATGGTATCAACAGACTGATAGGTTTGTGAAGCTCGCAAAATGTCTCTGGGAAGACCTGAATACTCTCTTTGAAATCGTGGTTCCGGCAGATTTGTGGGAGGATTGCAAAAGAGCTGTAGGTTGGCCGACAAGTGAACCAGAAAGAGACAGGGAGACAGGTGCACCATCACCTATGGTGATGAGCTTGTACTATAAGGTGATTGAGCATTTGAAGACGAAGGTTGCCGCGAAAAATGTGGATTGGCAGAAGATTGATGGAACTGCCCAAGAGGCTAAAGAATCGATTCATAGTTACTATGAGAGGTTGTTGAAGGCGTTCAAGAATTACAGTGGCACAGAAACAATTGAGGCGAAGGATATGCTTCATTTTGTGTTTAGATTTGTGGAAGGGTTGAGACCAGAGATAAGTCAGATGATAAAGTCGCATTTGATTTGCTGGCAGTCGAAACCGATTGATGAGGTCCTGACTTACGCGAAATACTGTAGCGACGAAATTGAAGTGAAACAGAAAAAGTTGAAAGAGAAGGTGATGATGATGCAACTTAAAGAAGCTCAGACAGGTTTGCAAGGTCTGCAAGGTCTGCAAGGTTTGCAAGGGATGCAAGGGTTCCAACAGCAGGTACCGCAGCCGCAGCCGCAGTTGCAGGGAAACATGGCGTTTCAGCCACAGGCGAGAGGCAGAGGCAGAGGAGGTTTTGTGAATAATGGTCCGGATTTGAACACTGTTGTGACGGGTGTGCAGGCAATGAAGAAAGTGATGCTGTGTCACGCGTGCGGAATTGTAGGTCATTGGAAACGCGAGTGCCCGATGGTGGTGCAGGAAGGTGCAGGTGCAGGTGCAGGTATTGGTCAACAAAACAATGATGTCAATGCATTTCAGACAATGAGAGGACCGAAAATGAGAGGTCCAAACCCAAATTTTCAGACCGTAAATCAATTGCAGGGATTACAACCTATGCAGCCGCAGCAGATGCAGATGCCTCGTATGCAGATGACGCAAATGCAGCCGATGCAACAGCAGTTACCCATGGTACCTAATCAGCAAATGCAAATACCTTTGGCACCAATGAGTCAGCAGCAAGTGATGGTTCCTCCACAGGTCTCGGGTCAGGTAATGAATACAAATGGCACCGTACAACAGTTCCCATTACACAGTGAGAGTGGAATAAACAATGTATGGGAGAGTGAAAGTTCAGGAGAAGAGGAAGGAGATTGTGTGCTTGCAGCATCCTTAGAAGTTGATCAAAAGGGTCCGTACGTAGAGGGAAGAGTAATGGGTCATCGTGTTTCATTCTTGGTGGACACGGGGGCCACACGTTCGACTGTCAAAAGTAGTGAAGTACCAAATTTGCCACTCTCAGGGAGGACAGTTCAAGTGGTGGGAGTAGCAAACAGGCACTTGACGAACCCAATTACAGATCGGGTACCAGTCAGCATTGGTAACTATCAAGGGGTACATCAGTTTGTGGTATGTGACTCAAGCCCGATAGCACTGTTAGGGAGAGACCTATTGTGTAAGTTGGGTTGTTCAATAATGTGTTCGAACGAAGGAATAACAATTCAGACGAGCAGTGATGGGGAAGAAGAGGACAGTGTAGAGGGGGATGAGATGGAAACAGTCGATGAAGAGTATCCTTTGATTTGTCTTTTCCCGATGATAACTGAAGAAGATATTCCAGCTGAATTACGGGAAACAGTCGGAAAGGAAGTGTGGGACATGACAGGGAAAGAGGTGGGATTGATGAAAGGAGTGGAACCAGTGAAAGTGACTGTAAAGCCCAATGCAATCTTTCCCCAGACCCCACAATACCACATGCCACAAGATACCCTCATGAAAGTTGCTCAACTTATTGACGAATTTGTAAAACAAGGAGTACTGAAGGAAGTGTTAAGTAGTCCATGTAATTCACCAATAATGGGACTAATAAAGCCGAGTGGAAAGGTCCGACTTGTGCAGGACTTGAGGAAAATAAATGACATCATAGTCAAATGCTGCCCTGTTGTACCGAATCCAGCTGTGATAATGTTTCAAATTCCTTGCGATGCCGAATGGTTCTCAGTCATCGATTTGTCACAAGCATTCTTTTCTGTGCCTCTTCATGAGGACAGCCAATTTCTCTTTTGTTTCAAATTCCTAGACAGAGTATACAGTTGGTGTCGAATTCCTCAAGGGTTCTCTGAGTCACCGTCGATATTCAATCAGGTTCTAAAGAAAGGCTTGGAAGAGTTGGAGTTGCCATTCGAGTCAACCCTAGTACAGTACATTGACGACTTACTGGTTGCATCAAAGACAGAAAGTGGCTGCACAGCCGATACCATTACTCTGTTGAACCATTTGGGAAGGAATGGACACAAAGTGTCTCCTTCCAAATTACAGTTCTGTCAGAAGAAGGTGAAATACTTGGGTCACCAAATAGAGAAAGGGTCACGGAGGATAATGAAGGAAAGAATTACAAGTGTACTTCAGATGAGTCCGCCCAAGATGAGAAAGGAGGTGAGGAAATTCTTGGGAATGGTGGGCTACTGTCGCCAGTGGATTCCCAACTTCTCGACTCTAGCGAAGCCTTTACTGAAACTGACCCAGAAGGACGCTTTGGATCAAATTGAACTGAAAGGAGATGAGATGGATGCTTTTGTTGAATTGAAAGAATGCATGTGCAGGGCTCCAGCTTTAGGTATGCCTGATTACACAAAACCTTTCACATTGTTTTGTCATGAACGTGATGCATGTTCTTTGTCTGTCTTGACTCAAGCCCATGGTGGCGTAAACAGACCAGTAGCGTATTTTTCAGCTACTTTGGATCCGGTCGCAGCAGCACTCCCAGGGTGTTTGCGCGCCGTAGCAGCAGTTGGTATCAGCCTCACTCAGAGTGAAGGAATAGTGATGGGACACCCAGTAACAGTCATGGTCCCTCACTCAGTTGAGATACTTTTGACCCGCTCCCGAACGCAACACATGACTGGAGCAATACTCAGAAGGTATGAAACGATAATTCTGGGCTCACCGAACGTGCAGCTGAAAAGGTGCACTACGTTGAATCCAGCTACCTTGCTTCCTGGAGAAAATGCTGAAATTGAGAACGCTGAAGACGTCGAGCATGACTGCCTTCAGGTGACTGAATTCTGCACAAAACCCCGACCGGACATTAAAGATACTAAGCTTGATGAAAATGACCAAATTCTTTTTGTTGATGGTTCATGTCTAAGAGATGGGATGGGGATTTTGAAAGCAGGATACGCTGTATGTACTGTAACAGGTGTCTTGGAAGCGGGATGGCTTCAAGGAGTCTACTCCGCACAAGTAGCAGAACTTATAGCCCTTACCAGAGCATGTCAACTGTCTGCATTGATGAAAGTCACCATTTACACTGATAGCCAATATGGGTTTGGGATTGTGCATGACTTTGGACAACTATGGTCACAGAGAGGTTTCCTGACTTCTTCAGGATCCCCAGTGAAAAACGGGGAAAGAATAAGGGAATTGTTACATGCCATTCAAGTGCCAGCTGAAGTTGCAGTGGTAAAGTGCAGTGCTCACACGAAAGGACAGGACTATGTTTCTCTGGGAAATGCATATGCGGATCAAGTCGCAAGATTTTGTGCCTTGAACTGTATATTACTGAGAGATGAATGGAATTCAATAAGTGAGCCAGAACTCGAACCAGCTGAAGTATTCGCTTTGAAGGTCGTAGATACAATAGAGGAACTAAAAGCACTACAGAAGAATGTCAGGGAGGATGAAAGAGATTCCTGGATTAAATCACAATGTATAAAGAGACAAGACGAGTTATGGGTTTCACATGAGGGAAAATTTGTTTTGCCAAATAGTCTCTTATCACAGCTTGCGCGGTTCTATCATGGGCAAGCTCACCTAGGGAGAGATGCCATGATAAGATTGTTCAAAACTGATTGGTTTAACCCCAGATTTCGTCAAGCTGCAGAAGCAGTTTGCCATCGATGTGTCACTTGCCAGCAGATGAACCCAGGGAAGGGAACAGTTGTGAACGCGAGCCACATTGGTAGGGCAAGCGGTCCTTTTAGTCGTATGCAGATGGACTTCATTGAGATGCCTGTGCATGGAGGTCTGAAATATGTGTTGGTGATTGTGTGCATTTTTAGTCACTGGATTGAGGCATACCCCACACGTAGAAATGACAGCCTTACAGTTGCCAAGCTATTGTTGAGAGAGTTGATACCACGTTTCGGATTCCCGATCTCTTTAGAATCAGATAGGGGAAGTCACTTCAACAACGAGGTGATAAAGTTACTTTGCGAAGCGCTGAACATTGAGCAAAAGCTGCATTGTAGCTATCGCCCTGAAGCATCAGGACTGGTGGAGCAGATGAATGGTACGCTGAAATCGAGAATGGCGAAAATATGTGCATCAACAAATTTGAAATGGCCTGACGCATTGCCCTTAGTGCTAATGTCAATGAGAAACACTCCTGATAGAAAGACTGGATTGTCTCCGCACGAAATTCTCATGGGCAGGGCTATGAGACTTCCTGCAGTTCCCGCAAACGCGCTTTTGAATATTACAGATGATATGGTGTTAGACTACTGCAAAGGTCTGGCTGACGTGGTTCGCTCTTTCTCTCACCAGGTGGAAGCGACCACTTTGCCACCGATCCAAGGTCCAGGACACGCACTGAAAGCAGGTGACTGGGTCGTGGTAAAGAAGCACGTGAGAAAATCGTGTCTGGAACCCCGTTGGAAAGGCCCTTTCCAAGTGATCCTGACGACAACTACCGCTGTGAAGTGTGCGGGGGTTCCCAACTGGATTCACGCCAGTCACACAAAGAAAGTGTTGTGTCCCACAGATGAGGAAGTTGAGGCGCTGAAATTGCCAGTGCCTGATAAAACAGTGCCGAGTGCTGAGACAGAACAAAAGCGAATTGAAAGCGAACAAGCAGCAGCAGGAGAAAAGGAGATATTATTGGAGGGCGAAGAGTCCGACTCACTTGGGGAAGACCAAGGAGAAAGTTCAGACAGCGACGAAGAAGCTGCAGGTGACAAAGAGCCTGAAGCAGCTGAGGGTAGCAAAAAGCCTGAAGCAGCTGAAGGTGACAAAGAACCTGAAGCAGCTGAAAGTGATACAGAGCCTGACGAAAGTAACGGTGACGAAGGGCTCGAAAAAAAGTGAAAAAGCAGGAGAGCCTGAACAGAAGGGGGCTTTCCCAGAAACAGACGATACAGAAAAAGAAAAGGAGAACGTGATCGATTCCCCTGAAGGAGGGGACAAGGCAGAGCAGAACGAAAAAGTTCAAACTTCTACAGAAAAGGTCGCAGGTCCATCAAATGGACATAGTGCAAAGAGGAGACTAAGTATATCACCAGTAAAACAAAGGTCTGGAGAAGGTTTGAACGACGGAGAAAGGCCAAAAGTAAAAGAGAAAAGAAAAGAAGTGTCTGTCGTGGTACCAACCTCGAGTGAAGAAAAAGACTTGACAAAAGAGGAAAGTACCAGCGAGGCAGAATCGAAAAGAGAAGCAAAATTGAAAAGGAAAAGGATACCAAACAGGAGATATTCTGGTCCTGAATGGGCATATGCAGTCAATGACGATTGGACTGACGAGTTTGTATCTCTAAGCATCGAGAACGAAGAAGAGGAAGAGATACCAATAGAAAAGAAAAGTTTTATGGACAGTGTTGATTGAAAGGGTGATAAATGACATTGCTTGCTACAATCTAACGTGAAATAAACAACCAGCTGAGACATTGCTAAACCGGATGAGACATTTGCTAAACAGATAAAGACTGAGTTATTGCCGAATTGAGACAAATGCTGCTAATCCGATAAGTGACTGGCCTCTTGAAGAAGACGGTGTGAACGTTGCGCTCGCTCAGCTTTGTAACTGAATTGCTAAATAGTTTCATTTATAAGTGCTTCTAACTCTCTGATTCTATACAGATCATGACGCAAAATAATAGAAAGAGATATTGTAAATATGTGTGTATAGGCTTGGTAATCACATGTGTACTAATAATAATGGCGATTGTGTTTGGAATGCATGGAAAGGGTGAGAATGAGACTGTTGAGGCTTCTACTATTGCTCCTGTTACTGTCACTGAATTAACACCATTGAAAAGACTAGCATTGGATGAGAGGCTCTTGCACGATAAGAAAGAGCTTTCGTATAATGTTTTCTATCGCTTACTAACAGAATATGTTGAGACAATGGATGCGAAAGATTGTTATGTGTGTACACAGATACCGACATCAGTAAAGGAAGGGGTGACATACCACCACATGCCTCTTACATACGGGATTACATGTAGTATAGTAATGTCTAGGTTTTATGGTCAAACTAACATACAGTATTTTTACTCGAATTATGATGTTACCTTTGCTTATGTTCCTATAATAGCGCAGCTAAGCCAGACTGCAAAAGATTGGGATTTTAAAATTATGAGGGAATTTTTCGAGCCAATGCTACCTTTTGAAACAGCTCATGCTCATAGGGAGAACCTTACTTGCTCCGTCTCTGCTGTAGAAATAAGCTTTTTAGATCGCACAGATGATAGAAGGGCACAAATGAAGGCGAAATTAGAAAAAGAGCTACATAAGAGGACTTCAGTAGATAATTATGATTTTGCTGCTATAAAGACACAAGGGAAAATAGCTTTAGATGCTTGGCATGTAGGGAAGTTTTGTATATATCGAGGTGAATCTTATTATGACAACATTTTTGTAGGGGCGAGTGAGTGTAAACATACGTTTATTTTTAAGGCCAAATGGACATTCATGATGAACGGACTTGAAAAAATGTATTTAAGAAGATTTTTCCTTTTTGTATTAAAACTTATATTCGCATGGACATATTCATCTTTTGGTTAGTTGTATATTTGTTTACAGTATGTTCTGGTCAGATTTATGAATGTTTAGTTCATTTAAGGAAGAGAGAGGACCAAACAAGCATTCTAGGGGAATTTATTATGATATGTTAATTGGTTTCTTCAAGATATTTGACTATCTCTTAAGTAGAGATATTGTTTTGCTTGGTGTGCACCACTGGTTTGTTTTTGTAGTATTAGAACGGGTTTACTTAGAAACTCGGTTTTACACATCAGGGCAACGATGTGTTTCAGTGTATGAGCACCCATAAGTTTCTTCTTACATAATTCGAATGTGCATTGATTTCAACTAATGAGTTGCCATTTGTTTTTGATTATATATGAACGGACTTGACCCTGTCATTCCAGGGGTATATTACATTTGTGGGCATAATGCCTATTATCGTCTTCCAAAGGGATGGTGGGGGAGATGTTATTTGGGTATAGTGTTCCCAAAGGTTTATCAACTGGATGACGTATCGATGATTCAAAAGACATCTGGATCCCATCGTATCCAGAAAAGAGAGACCGCAGCTGCTGTGGTAGGTGATATATTTGGAGCCATGATTCCTTCATTGGGAGTTGTGCTGAATTCCATCAAAATAAGAAAGTTGTCTACTATAGTGGATAACATGTTGACAAAGTTTTCAGGTGCTATAATCCTGATAGATGCTGAACTTGCAGCGGAAAGAGCTATGACTCTTCAAAATAGGCTTGCTTTAGACATTCTTTTAGCAAAGGATGGAGGCGTTTGCAAAATGATTGGTGCAAGACACTGCTGTACCTATATACCTGATAATAGTGTGAAAATTAAAACTATGCTTGCTAATCTAACAAAAGAAAGTGCAGATTTAAAGGAATTGAAAGAACCAGGAGTGTGGGAGAAGGTTGGAAAGGGACTTGCTTCAGTGGGACATTGGATTGGGGGAATATGGAATGGAATATTATTGAAAATAATAAAAGGAATATTAATAGTGATAATTTGTGTGATTGGAATTTGGGGAATAAAAAGGGGAATAATAATGATTATGGAAAGAATTAAAAGAAGAAAGGAGGAGAAAATTATGAAAAGAATGGCAGAAGAATACAAAGCACAAACTAGGGGAACTAAAAGGAAAAGGGAACTAACAGAATTTTAATGGAATAAAATTTGTGGGATAAATCTGTGTGATGACAAGTAGTCATCAGAGGAGGGATTGATGAAGCAGAAAATGAAGGTTTTGATTTATTAACGCATAAACGTAGTGTGAAATAATCATGTGTGACATTAACCGAACTAATAAAGATTGTACGGGGACAAAATGTGCCCTCAGAGTAGTTTGCCAACATTTATATGCGTGCTTTATATAACGTGGTGTAATAGAATTGTACTAATCCGACATAATCATAAACGTGTGCTACGATTTGCTTGTTTGAAATGCTTTAGCTTAGCATTACTTTAGCGGAGGCTTTGGCCTAGTGGCCTGGTCTCACGGTTTAGATGTTCGTATTTTTCCAATGTGCTATTAAACGTGTATTTCTGCTTGAAGCTGTACTTTTCCACAGAAACTGTTCACATGCTTATCTTAAAGTTTCGTGCCAGCATGGCATATTTTCTCTTTAATTCAAGGTCGACTTGCAGGTGCGGACAATGGAGGCTCTGAAAGTGAGCTAATTGGTAGACAATGTTGCGATTTGCGTACCCATCTCCAAGGATAATGTATGCTTAAGTAAAAGCTTGAGAACTGTCGTTTTTGATTGGACAATTTGAAGCTAACCTATGAACCCTCCAATGGAGACCCTACTGGATTCGAACTGTTGCCTATAAAACCCAGGTGCACGAGAAGAAGGTAGCCATTATCAGCTCGATACCCGCCATTTTGCAGACTTCGTAGCTATTATGGCCCACTTTGCTGCGACGCCATTTTGAGAGACTTTGATGCTTTCTCTAGTCGAGAGAAAGAGACTTTAATGATTCTTGCCCTAGAGACTTTAACTTTGATTTGTCCCTTTGCATGAAGTAGTAGTCTTAACTTGCCGCCGTGAGGCGATTGCCCCGTTCACCCCTGCCCCTTTGTCCCGTCCCATGCTGATCGAGAAACGGTACCTGTGAGACGAAGACTTCCTTGTATGCTGATCGTAATTGGTAATTATGAAAGGAAATTGTAAAATTGCATTGTGTTTCTTTTAGGTAACCAACTGCTGATTTTGATAAGATCCCTAGTTAGGAATTTTTTCTAAATTTATGTTGCTAAATTGTTTTTGCATGAAGTCCCACATGCCGATGCTAATTTGAGGTTAGATGAGAATTCCACATGTTGCACGATGCAATCTGAGATCTTGTTATGCTGACTAAATGTACGCAATTAGTTCATTACAGATTATCGTATTAGTGCTTTGCATTGCCATTATCGAATGCCTCGTGATTCAAATGCTACATAGATTGCACTTGTTTCGACGTTATGGACAGCTATTAATGTTCATTTATGTTTATCATTTGGTGTTGAGACACATATATATTGTGCTAGCTTTGTTAATATAGGGAAATAAATTCACTAACTTTGCAATAAACTGGTGTGGTTATTCCTGACTGAAAGGTCAGGGTTCGCCGAAATGTATTCTGGATTAATCATTAAGTGTTATGTTGATCAAGGTATTGCTTATGTACGTTATTGATTATTGATCTGATGCGATTGATTGATTAATAGTACAGAGAGTTCCCACTTAGTCAAAAGATTCATCGGCCTAAAGAGCGTCCGGACACAGGTAAATTGTTACCACGGTTCGCTCTACCACTCCTCCATGGCACGTCTCTAGCGAAGTTCTCAGTGAAAAAAGTTCAAAGCTCCCAGTAGGAGATGTGGGGGGTGCAACCCCCTTTTAACCCTGCAGGGTGCCCCCCGATTGGCCGGTTCAAAAGTCACCCACTAATCCAGGCGCACCTTTTTTGCAGGCTTATCAATGTCCCCAGGCTTCCGTCCCCGCCTTAGGGAGGCATTGTGTGCCTGTCCCCATCTGGTCCACCTTGCGGACAGACCCCGCTTTAGACACTTCCCAAAAGGACACACTAGAAGCCCAGAGTCACACTGGCACGCACAGCAGGCACAATAGCGTGCCGTGCACCACCCCACTGAGATATGCTTCAGAGCTGCTAACGCAGATGTTTTAATAAAAATTATTAATGAGTGTTTATGTATTTTGAATAATAAGTTTATGTAGAAAATTAAATAACGTAGAAAAATAATGCACGCATCTGAAAATGTGATCACAAAGAATGGCCACCAATGTTAACGAAGTGTACTAATTAATTATTAAATAGTATGAAATATTGAATATATGTTGGACTAATGCAGTAAAATGTCATATTGAGAGTTCTGAAGTATGCTTTAGCTTTATTATTTGTAGGCCTTAAATTAGCGAGTGTCCTGGCCTATTTTGCCAGGCCTCGTGTAAAGCTGTATTTCTTAGCCTTTAATAAAAATGCTGACCAAGTGAATTAAACTGTGAAATGTCTATTGTATTGTTTAAATGTGCTCATAACGGAAGCTTTTCGTGTGAACCGACTGCTAGGTGATGATGGTCTTGGTAATGCAACATTTTATGTGTAATGTGTGTGAGACTGACTTTCCCAGGACAAGAACAATGAAGCTACTGACTGGAGTAGGAGCTGCAACAATATTGTTACCTGACAAGCCGGATGATGAGGACATCGTAAGACGAACCAATCAACAATATGAGAACGGAGAAATATTAGAATTTGTAGATTTGGGATACTAGTTTTATTGGACAGAGTGCGAACATACAATTAACTGACCAATAGGGAATTAGTGGATAGTTTAGGTAACTTTAATATAACAACGCTGCAGAGAGAGAAGAGGGTCATTCCGACATCCTGGCTCATTCTGCCCATATTTTCCTAACTGAGAGGTTATTATTTTCTTATGCGTCTTTACAAGAGACGTACTTAACTTTAATGCTTAATGACTTTGCCCTTTTATAATTCCTGATGCAGAAGCCTGATGCTTTGCTGATCGACTGATGTCCTGAGGACAAAGACATTCTGCTTTGCTGATCCACCCTGAGGATAGGTATATTCTGAATTGCGATTACCATGCATATTTGCTTTTTCTTTCTAGGTACCAACTGCGCTATTTTGATAGAGCCATAGTTAGATGTTTTTTCTAAATTTGTGTTACTGAATTGTTTTGCATGAAGCCCAACATGCTGATGCTAATCTGAGGGTAGTTAAGGGTTCTCACTAATGACTTACAGTAGCAAGGACTAATGTTTGATGAATTTCCTTGCTGAATTTCATGTACGTTATAACGTGGATGCAGTTGACTTTGCTATAGATTTGCACCATAACCTTAGAATGCGTTGCAGTTCAAGCTTTGATTAGGTTACGGTTCTTCCGCCACTTTGGACAACCAGTATTGATTCTGTATGTATTTCATTTGATTTTGAGATTAATCTACATGACCTTAGCATTGTTAATATAGGGAAATAAACATTCTAAACTTTCACTAAAGGTGTGGTTATTCATGACTGAAAGGTCATGGTGCGTGACAGTTATTGACTCCAATGATTATTGATTTATTGATTACTAATTGATTGTTGATTATTGTGTATTGATTTTTGAATATGTACTGGAACTATGATAAGAACATCTTAATTGCGAGTCAAAAGGTTCATCGACCTATTTGCGTCCCCTTGTAAGTTTACTTATTAAGGTCAGGCCCGCTAACAGAGATGGTAGCAGACTGATGGTTTGTCTTCTTAAGAGCTTGCCATAGATGTCCGGTACAGAGTGATAACAGACAGGATAAAGAGACTGATGGTTCGTCTTCTTAGGAGCTTACCATAGACGTGCAGTACACAGTAACAGGTGTTCCCAGAAATGGTAGCAGCTTGATGAGTTGGTTCTCTGAGAGTTCATTATTATTGAGATTTGGATTTTGTTTTTCAATTATGATAATTGGAGAGAAAATGATGTTCCCTTAAGCCCAGAAATGACTTTCCCAGATCCTGGATCCTGCTAATGGTTGTTTGAGGATGTTCCCGGCATTCTAGTGATAGAGTGAGTGAAATAGGTTGCGCTTGCACAGTTTATGCAAATCGCAGGTGAATTGTGAGATTTGTGAGGGTTTTAGGGAGTTTGCGTACTCCAAATGAAGTTGTAGTAGGAGTGTGCGTACTCCGCAGTGTGAGAGTGGGGATGTCGTCGAACTTCACATAAGTGTGGTGCTTTGTGCTCAAAAATTGTCCACGTGGTTGTTGATGTACGGACCCTGCGTGGTTTAAGACTCCGGAGTATATTGAAAAGTGTATGAGACACTTGGCTTTATGTTGTAATTTGTCTGGTTTAGTAGGTTGATCGGGCGTGGTGAACAAGCCAGTGTGTGAGTTAAAGTGAACAAAAGAAAATTTCGACTGAGATTTGGCAAGGCCTATGTGCACCAGGACAGACCCATTGATCAGTTGAGAGTAGATTTTGCGGGTCAAATTTTGCTTGTGAATCTGGGACACCCAGAAAGAACGAGTAGCTGTAAGTGCGGAAAGAGCCATCAGTGAAAAATCCGTAAGGTTTCTGAAGCGATTGTGTTACGTTTCCTGTAGTAAACCAACACATTTTTTTTTTCGTTTTTTTTATTAGTGCTTGTAATATTTGCATTAGTTTTGTGTGAATTGGAATGAAGGAGGACCAGCTGCAACACTTTGTCAGCCGCAGTACGTGTGAGTGTGACGTCATTGGAGCCGTGCTGGGATAGGTCAGTTAGTGAGAAGGTTCACACACGGATTGGCAGCCGTCCGTGAGAGACAATTAGTTGTGATCGTAGGTGAAAGGAATCTTTGGATTAAAAGTCACTTCCTGATTTGATTTTGAATAAACAAAAAGTGGAAAAGTGCCCTATGGGGAGATACGTACATTACAGTGAGTGAATGGGACATTCAATTTGAGGGTTTTGGAGCATTTACTGATGGTGCTATATGAACGGAAGCCCCTTCAGAGACCAGCACAGTTTGAGGCATTAGTGATTTGGGAGCTAGTAGCCAGACAGCACCAGCAACTGAAATTTGAGAGGAGGATGAGAAAGGCAGAAAAGACTCTAATGGAGGCTAGATGGGATTGTGTTCAGAAGGTATGGAGAATGGAGACCTTGCAGGGGATTAAGTTGTTTCCGGCATTTACACAGGAGAATGAGAAGGAAGGAAAGAAAGCAACTAGGAAACTAACAAAAGTTTGTCCGAGAGTAAGGAGGCTAGAAAGTCTTCAACCGTAGAGGAGGAATCAGATGATGATGGGTTTGTTACACAGTTATTGAGAGATCGACCACCACCATATACAGTACATGCGAGTGGTCCAAGTAATAGTATTGACATGACAGCCCTGACACAGGTTAATGGGACAGTGAGTCCATTGCAGGTTGCAGACTAACCTGACACAGAATGTGGTGCAAAGTGGTCTTAATGTGCCTTCTACTCCTCTAGTGCAGACCCAGATGCAACCGCCACAGTTGCAGAGAATTTATCCTGATGTGCCGATTATGGAAACAACTTTGAACTTAGTGGTGCCCACAGAGCAGGTCTTCTCGAGACCAATACTGGTTCAGACCGAGCCGACTCGGATTTGTTGCCCCAGGTATAGCCACAAGTAATGCCAAGATTTACTCCAGTGACAGGGACACAGTCAGATATGACTCCAATGAAGAATCAGAAAATGGGAGTTACTCTGCCACGTAGTGTAGGTGCCAGAACAGCCCCAGATGCTACATCGCTACCTATTACTGTTGGTCCAGCGGTACCATTATTTGCACAAAAGAAACGACTGTAAGTGAACAGGGAGCAATGTCCTAGGGCCTAATGAGGGGAGGACATAATGAACATGTCCAGGTAGTCTCTCCTGTGGGTCAGACTTTTGACGGATCCAGATCATTGCTAGACCTTAGTCCATTTGTTGCACTTCAAGATACAGTGACAGGTCCAAACGTTAGCCAGAACTTGAAATTATTGACACCGCAGACTACAAATGTAGTTGCACAGCAGGTGCCCCCGGTCCAAGCAAGTAACATTTCATTACAAGGACTGACAGCTCAGCAGTTAACTGAATGGTTAGACAAACTGAATACTCTGCAGAGTGCCCCTAAAGGAGAGGAGTATTTGAATTGTGCTAGACAAAGCATGGAAGCTGGTGAAATCACTGAAGGAACTATGGGAGTGAATAGGTTTGAATCTTACACAGAGGCAAAATTGAGATATATGTGCCCAAAGATTACGAGAGAGGTGAGCAAGTTGCATCAGAAATTAGCAGACTTGGCAGAGAAATACAGCATAGAGATTGAGAAAACGAAGCATTTGAAGAGGAGTTACAGGTTGGACTTCGGGCGAAAGATTTTGAGCACATGACATCTGCCGGAATGAAGGCACACCTTAAAGAATTACTACAGAGTGCTTAGACCTGGGGAGCATTAGACAAACGGGAAGGCAGATGGGTAAAGAAAAGAGACAAGAGAAAAAGGGATTCTTTGGAACTGACTGAAAATGTGCAGCAGGATAAAGATCCAGTAAAGATTTTACCAATGAGAGAGATTCCAGGGGGAAATTTTATTCATGTCCCATGGAGCAGAAGTGACATTCTATCATTTACAAATGATTATCCAAAATTGAGAGAAAAGCCAGTAGATTGGTATCAACAGACAGACAGGTTTGTGAAACTTGTGAAGTGTTTGTGGGAAGACTTGAACACATTACTAGAGATAGTGGTTCCAGCTGACTTGTGGATCGAGTGTAAAAGGAGTGTAGATTGGCCAAAAAGTAAACCGGCGAGAGACAAGAATACAGGTGCACAGTCTCCTGAGGTAATGAAATATTACTATCAGGTGATTGAATTTCTGAAATTGAGCATTTCGCCCAAGAATATTGATTGACAAAGGATTGACAGGCAGCTCAGGAAGCAAAAGAGTTGATAAATGCGTATTATGAGAGATTGTTGCAGGCGTTCAAGCATTACAGTGGTACAGAGACAATTGAGGGGAAAGACATGCACATTTTGTGTTCAGATTCTTGGAAGGATTGAGACCTGAAATTAGCCAGTTGATTAAGAGTCGTTTGATTTGCTGGCAAGCAAAGCCGATCGATACAGTATTGCAGTATGTGAAATACTGTAGTGATGAGATTGAGTTGAAGCAGAAAAAGTTGAAAGAGAAGGCAATGGTGATGCAGATTAAAGCAGCTCAAACAGGAGTGCAAGGGAATTTTTCACAGCAGTTGCCACAACAGCAGCAGGGAAATTTGATGTTTCATCCTCAGATGAGAGGTAGAGGTCGTGGAGGCAATATGAATCGTGGTCCAGACTTGAATACTGTAGTGGTTCAGAATGATGTGCAGGGAATGAAGAAGCTATTGCCATGTCACATTTGCAGAGCCGTGGGACATTGGAAACGTGAGTGTCTGATGATGGTGCAGGAAGGTGTTGTTCAGCAGAGTAATGACATCAATTCATTCCAGAATGCAAGAGGACCGAGAGTGAGAGGTCTCAATCCAAATTTTCAGTATAATGTGAATCAACAGAATTTTCAGCCCATGCAGCAGGTGCAAATGCCCTGTGCACAAATGTCACAATTGCAGCCGATGCAGCAGCAGGTTCCCATGGTACCTAGACAGCAAATTCAAATACCTCAAGCCCCGATGGAGCAGCAACAGATGATGCTTACTCTACAGGTCACAGGACAGAGGCAAAACAGAAGTAGTAACACAGTGCACCAATTCCCGTTGCATAGTGAGAATGGAATAAATGGTGAATGGACGAGTGACAGTTCAGAAGAGGAGCCATGTGTGCTTGCAACTTCCTTAGAAGTAGACCAGAGAGGACCCTGTGTGAAGGGAAAGGTTATGGGTCACAGAGTTTAATTCTTGATTGACACAGGAGCTACACGCTCTACAGTGAGAAGTGCAGAAGTTCCAAATTTGCCCCTTTCAGGTAGAACAGTTCAGGTTGTGGGAGTAGCGAACCAGTATTTGACAAACCTGATTACAGATCCAGTTCAAGTTGAGATTGGCAACTTTCAGGGATTGTGCAAATTTGTAGTCTGCGATTCAAGTCTGGTATCCCTACTGGAAAGAGACTTGCTATGCAAAAACAAAGTGTTCGATAACTTGTTCAAATGAGGGGATTGAGATCCAGATGAATAGTGATGACAAAGATGACCAACTCCCAGAGATAGAAGGTGAAACTACAAATGAGGAATAATCTCTGATTGAATTTTTCCCGATGTTCACAGTGAAAGAGCTCCATCCTGATTTGCAAGGAACGGTAAAGGAGAAGGTGTGGGATTTGACAAGAAAAGAAGTAGGTTTGATAAAAGAAGTGGAGCCAGTCAAAGTTCTATAAAACCGAATGCAGTTTTCCCTCAACTTCCGCAGTACCACATGCTGCAAGATGTCCTGATGAAAGTGGCTCAGTTAATTGCAGATTTAGAAAGCAAGGGGTTCTGAAAGATGTATTGAGCAGTCCATGTAATTCACCAATAATGGGTTTTAAGAAGCCCTGTGGGAAGGTAGGGATTGTTCAGGATTTGAGAGAAATAAATGAGATTGTGGTCAAATGTTGTCCCGTGTTGCCAAATCCAGCTATGATAATGTTCCAGATTCCATGTGATGCTGAGTGGTTCACTGTCATCAATTTGTCACAAGCCGTCTTTTCTGTGCCTCTTCATGAGGATAGCCAGTTTCTCTTTTGTTTCAAATTCCTGGATCAAGTCTATTGCTGGTGCAGAATTCCTGAAGGGTATTCAGAGTCCCCTCTACATTAAATCAGATCTTGAAAAAAATTTGGAGTTGTTGGAATTGCCTTTCCAATCGACCTTGGTGCAGTACATTGATGACTTGCTGATTGCGTCCAAAACAAGGGACGAGTGCAAGTATGATACGACTGCCCTGTTGACCAATTTGGGAAAGAATGGTCACAAAGTGTCTCTGCTGAAATTGCAGTACTGTCAGAAAGTGTGAAATACTTGGGTCACCAGATTGAGGAGGGTTCAAGAAAGATATCCAGAGAAAGGATTACAACAATATTGCAGATAAATCCCCCGACTACACAGAGAGATGTCAGGATGTTTCTGGGAATGGTGGGTTATTCTCGCCAATGGATTCCAAATTTTTCACTCATTTCGAGACCATTGCAGAAGCTGACTCATAAGGAAGTCACTGATCCCATAGTGTTAGACCAGGATGAAATGAAAGCATTCACTGATTTGAGAGAGATCATGTGTAAGGCTCCAGTGTTGGGTATGCCTGATTACACAAAGCCTTTCACATTGTTTTGTCATGAGCGTGATGCATGTTCTTTGTCTGTCTTGACACACGTCCATGGAGGTGTAAACCCCCCAGTAGCATATTTTTCAGCTACTTTGGACCCAGTTGCAGCAGCCTTACCGGATTGTTTGTGTGCAGTTGCCGTAGTTGGTCAAAGCCTTACACAGTGTGAGGGCATTGTGATGGGGCATCCCCTGACTGTAATGTTCCCTCACTCTACTGGGATTCTACTGACAAGGATGAAAACCCAATATTTGAATGATGGGAGGTTGACTAGATATGAAACGAGTATTCTGGGGTCACCAAATGTTTCATTGAAAAGATGTACAGTGCTGAACCTGGCAACTTTACTTCCAGGTGAAAATGCTGAAATTGAAAAAGAGGAAAATGTTGAACATTGTTGTCTCGAAGTAACTGACTTGTGCACAAAACCGAGACCTGACATTAGAGATACCCAATTGGAGGAAAATGACCAAATTATCTTTGTTGATGGTTCTTGTCTAAGAGACAATACAGGGACACTGAGAGCAGGATATGCTGTGTGCACAATTACACGTACCTCAGAAGCTTCTTGGCTTCGAGGAGTGTATTCTGCCCAAGCAACGGAATTGGTAGACTTTACTAGAGCGTGCCATGTTTCTGCTTAGCTGAAAGTTACAATCTATACGGATAGCCAGTATGGATTTAGAATAGTTCATGATTTTGGTCAATTCTGGTCACAAAGAGGCTTCTTGACCTCTTCTGGTTCACCAGTGAGAAATGGTGAGAGAATCAAAGAGTTGTTACATGCTATTCAAATGCCTGAAATGATTGCCGTGGTGAAATGCAGTGCACCTCTGAAGTCTCAGGACTATGTGTCATTGGGAAATGGATATGCGGATCAAGTCGCAAGGTTTTGCGCATTGAACTGTATATCGTTCAAGGACAAGTGGGGCTGTTACCTGAAGAAGATGAACGTTGTATAAGTTATGCATTGAAGATAATTGGCACCTTGGAAGAATTAAAAACGTTGCAGAATAATGTTGACAGGGAAGAGAAACTTTCATGGAGTAAAATGAAATGTGTACAAAGACAAGATGAATTGTGGGTTTCCGAAGAGGGTCATTTGGTCTTACCAAATAGTCTGTTGTCTCAGATGGGAAGGTACTATCCTGGTCAAGCACATATTGGGAGGGATGCAATGATTTGTTTGTTCAAACATGATTGGTTTAATCCAAAGTTTAGACAGGTTGCTGAAGCAGTTTGCCATTGTTGTGTCATTTGCGAACAGCTAAACGCAGGGAAAGGAACAGTGGTTAATTTGAGCCACATTGGAAGAGCAGGAGGTCCATTCAGAAGAATGCAAATGGATTTTATTGAGATGCCTGTGTGGAGGTTTGAGATATGTATTGCTGATTGTTTGCATCTTTAGCCATTGGATTGAAGCGTACCCTTCGCAAAGAAATTATAGTCTCACAGTAGTGAAACTACTGCTTAGGGAACTGATACTGTGTTTCGGGTTTCTGATCTCTTTAGAATCAGATAGGGAAAGTCACTTTAACAATGAAGTAATTAAATTACTGTGTACAGCATTGAACATTGAGCAGAAGTTGCATTGTAGTTACCGCCCTGAAGCATCAGAACTAGTGGAACAGATGAATGGTACATTGAAGTCAAGAGTTGCAAAGATGTGCGCGGCTATGAATTTGAAATGCCCTGACGCATTGCCTTTTGTGTTGATGTCGATGAGGAACAAACCTGACAGGAAGACAGGACTTTCGCCACATGAGATCCTCATGGGCAGAGCAATGAGGTTTCCAGCGGTGCCAGCAAATGCACTTGTCAACATTACAGATGATATTGTGTTGGATTACTGCAAAGGTCTGGCTTGTGTGGTTCACTCTTTTTCTCAGCAGGTGAAGGCCACCACACTGCCACCGATCCATGATCCAGATCACAGCCTGAGAGCTGGGGACTGGGTTGTGATCTGGAAGCACATGAGAAAGACGTGTTTGAAGCCTTGTTGGAAGGGACCATGCCAAGTGGTCTTGACAACTACTACAGCTGTAAAGTGAGCTGGAATTCCGAACTGGAGCCATGCAAGCCATAGGAAGAAAGTGGCATGTCCACTGGATCATGAAGAAGTGTTGTTGAGAGTACCAACAACAGTGAGACAAGTCTCAGGGCCGGAAGGAGACCAAAGGGGAACTGAGACCGAATCTGAGCTCATTGAGGATGGTTCAGTCACTCCTGTGAGAGACGAGGGAGAAGGCCTCCAGGAGGGTGACGGAGAGCCTATCTCAACTAAAGCAACAGGAGAGCCTAGTCATAGGAGGGCTTTCCTAGAAAGAGATGATCTTGAGAGACAAACTGAGCAATTGCCAGTCCCAGAAGGGGAAGGAGTTGAAGTGGATCAAGATCAAAGTGATCTGATTCCTTCTGAACAAGTTGCAGGTCCGTCAAGAGAAAACACCACAGAACAAGGAAAAGGTTCAAGTTCGATTCTGAAGAGAATACTGACAAAGCGTCCACTGAAAGGAGATATGTGGCCGGAATCACTCGTGGAGAAAGGGAAAGAGGTGGTTGTTGAGCCAACAATCGAGCAAAAAATAGATAACACAAGGAAAGAAGATCTACGTGAAGGAGAGCTGAATGGTGATCGAAAATTGAAGAGAAAGAGAATAGTAAGTCGAAGATACGCAGGTCATTAATGGGCGTATGCAACTACTAACGAATGGCAGCAAGAGTTTATGTCTTTTTGTTTTGATAGAGAAGTTCTGGGTCAGTATTTTGGCATGTGAAAGAGACTGATGAACTGAACTGTTGAAACAACCTGAGAGAAATTTTTGAGAAAGAAAACTGTTGAAAGTAACCGGAAGAGACATTGATAACCTGATTTGACCTTTTGAAACCTGATTTTGACAAAGCTGCTAACCGATTTTGACAAGGGATCCTGGAAGTGAAACCGAACTGCTGAAAGAAGAGTTGTCTATTTTTGTTTTTTGCTGCAAGTTTTTCTAAATTTCTTTTGCTTTCTCATTCTTTACAGTTCATGGGTAACATTAGTAATCAGGATAGAGGTCCTAAGAGCTGTAAATATATGAGCATTGGTTTGGCGATTATGTGTGGGATATTGTTTGTGGTGTTGATTGTGGGTATTTCTGTTCTTGATACGAGAAAAGCCAACCATACTTCTGCTTTTGAGACAACTACTGCACTAAAGGCATTAGAGAAGTTTAGGTTAGATGAGAAATATTTGCATGAGGATACTAATGCGCAGGGAGAACTTCCTTCTAATGTTTTCTATTGCTTATTGAGTGAGTATGTTGAGACAATGGATGCAAAGAATTGCTTTGCGTGTACGCAGATTCCTTCATCAGTCGAGGAAGGAGTCACCTATCATAGCTTACCTCTAACATATGGGATAAGTTGTAGTCTGTTACTAACAAGATTTTATAACCAGGAGTACATCCAGTATTTTTACTCTAACTACGATGTTGTGTTTTCATTTGTTCCTATAATTAGGTTTTGGAATAGAGTAGCTAAAGATAATGACATAGATTTAAGAGAAACCTCTAACTATTACTATGTTGACATTTGGCGCAGCTTATGTGCATAGATATAACTTGACATTCTTGCTTACACCTTTAGAGAAAAGCTTCTTAGATCACACAGGTGACAGGAGAAAAGTGTTAAAAGAGAAATTAGAAAAAGGCTTAGAGAAAAGGACTTACAAAAATGATTATGCTTATAGTGCAATTAAAACACAAGGGAAATTAGCTTTAGATGCATAACACGTAGGGAAGCTTTGTCTATATATGCCTAAATCGCGCACTGACACTTTATTTGTGTGAATGAGTGAATGTAGTCATGTGTTTTTGTTTCAGAGTAAATGGACATTTATGTTGAATGGACAGGACCCTGCTATTCCAGTGATATACTATATTTGTGGACTTAATGAGTATTACCGTCTTCCAAGAGGATGGTATGGGGCATGTTATTTGGGGATAGTTTTCCCAAAGATTTATCAAATGGAGGATTTGAAAAAGTTTCCGAAAGTGACTGAATTACATCATAAGAGACAGAGGAGGGAGTCCTCTTCTGCTATAGTGGGAGATATATTTGGAGCAGTGATTCCTTCAGTGGGAGTCATATTGAATTCAATAAAAATGTGAAAGTTGTTTACTATTGTGGGTAACATGCTGACAAACTTTTCAGGGGCCATACTCCTGATAAATACTGAATTAGCTGCTGATAGAGCTAGGACTCTTCAAAATCGTCTTGCTTTAGACATTCTTTTAGCGAAGGATGGTGGAGTCTGTGGAATGATTAATTCTAGGCATTGTTGTTCGTATATTCCAGATAATAGTAAAGAGATAAGAGACTTACTTGCTAATCTGACTAATGTAAGTGCTGATTTGAAAGAATTGAAAGAACCAGGTGTTTGGGAAAAGGTTGGCAAAGGGTTTGCTTCAGTGAGAAATTGGCTCAGCAACATTTGGAATGGGATTCAATTGAAAATACTACAAGGGATATTAATTGTTGTGACTTGTCTATTGGGGATATGGGGATTATGCAAATTATGTAAAAGAATTAAATTGAAAAGGTCAAAGAATAATCAGAGGAGGGAAAAAAAGAAAAGGGAAACTTTTACAGGGAAAATTCAAGGGTAAAACAAAATTATGAAAAAATTGAATTGTAGAGAGTTTTAACTGATGCGGAAATTTGTGGGAAATAGTGTGATGAGATATTTAATCATCAGAGGAGGGATTGCTCATTATTAATGAGTGTTTATGTATTTTGAATAGTAAGTTTATGTAGAAAATGAAATAACGTAGAAAAATAATGCACGCATCTGAAAATGTGATCATGAAGAATGGCCACCAATGTTAACGCAGTGTACTAATCAATGATTAAATAGTATGAAATATTGAATATATGTTTGACTAATGCAGTAATATGTCATATTGAGAGTTTTGAAGTATGCTTTAGCTTTATTAATTGTAGGCCTTAACTTAGCGAGTGTCTTGGCTTATTTTGCCAGGCCTCATGTAAAGCTGTACTTCTTAGCGTTTAATAAAAAATGCTGACCAAGTGAATTAAATTGTGAAATGTCTATTGTATTGTTTAAATGTGCTCATAACGGAAGCTTTTTGTGTGAACCGACTGCTAGGTGATGATGTCCTTGCTAATGCAACTTTTTATGTGTAATGTGTGTGAGACTGACTGTCCCAGGACAAGAACAATGAAGCTACTGACTGGAGTAGGAGCTGCAACAGTATTGATACCTGACAAGCCGGATGATGAGGGCATCGTAAGACGAACCAATCAACAATATGAGAACGGAGAACCATTAGAATTCATAGATTTGGAATATTAGTTTTATTGAACAGAGTGCGAACATACGATTAACTGACCAATAGGGAATTAGGGAATAGTTTAGGTAACTTTAATATAATGATGCTGTAGACAGAGAAGAGGGTCATTCCAACATTCTGGCTCATTCTGCCCATATTTTCCTGACCGAGGGATTATTATTTTCTTATGCGTCTTTACAAGAGACGTACTTAACATTAATGCTTAATGACTTTGCCCTTTTAGAATTCCTAATGCTGAAGCCTGATGCTTTGCTGATCGACTGATGTCCTGAGGACGAAGACTGATTCAGCTTTGCTGATCCACCCTGAGGATAGGTATATTCTGAATTGCGATTACCATGCATTATTGCTTTTTCTTTCTTGGTACCAACTGCTCTATTTTGATAGAGCCATAGTTAGAAGTTTTTTCCAAATTTGTGTTACTAAATTGTTTTGCACGAAGCCCAATATGCTGCTGCTAATCTGAGGGTAGTTAAGGATTCTCACTAATGACTTACAGTAGCAAGGACTAATGTTTGATGAATTTCCCTGCTGAATTTCATGTACGTTATAACGTGGACGCAGTTGACTTTGCTATTGATTTGCACCATAACCTTTGAATGTGTTGTAGTTCAAGCTTTGATTAGGTTACGGTTCTTCAGCTGCTTTGGACAACCAGTATTGTTTCTGTATGTGTTTCATTTGAGATTAATCTACAAGACCTTAGCATTGTTAATATAGGGAAATAAACATTCTAAAATTTCACTAAAGGTGTGGTTATTCATGACTGAAAGGTCATGGTGCGTGACAATTATTGACTCCATTGATTATTGAGTTATTGATTACTAATTGATTGTTGATTATTGTGTATTGATTATTGATTATGTACAGGAACTATGGTTAGAACATCTTAATTGCGAGTCAAAAGGTTCGTCGACCTATTTGCGTCCCCTTGTAACTTTACTTATTAAGGTCAGGTGCGCTAACAGAGACTCATCAGGGGTAGGAGGTGCTATACCAGTGCAAACACCATTCAATACAAAAAAGGTTAGAAATAAGGTGCAGTTTCTACAAAAATCTCAGCAGCTCTCTTCGAAAACTATGACAGTTTATGGATTCTGTTGATATTCATAAGCATAAAATCTACGAATTTCTCCTGGTGGAAAATCCCACAAATGTGTGTGCTTTATTTTATGCGGTGCCTCCGTGCAGTGCTTTCAGTGGGCAGGTACTGTCCTGTACTTAGTACCCATGCTTCTTTAATGTTATTTTTATTGGAAGAATACCTGCACTTCTCAGCACAGCAAAGCTAATAGGTTTCGCTTATGCAAGACCAATTGGCATCATCAATGTTTTTTTTTAAATGTTTGTTGCACAGCAGCACGAGCTGTTGTATAACATGGCTTAAGTAAATAAAAACAAAGTGCTATGAAGGGGTCAATGCTCGCGCTGCTATAGAGCTTTGCTTTTACTTACAGCAGCTGGTGTTGCTGTGTAACATCTTTAAAAAATACTGACAACGCGAATAGGTTTCGCATAGGCGAAACCCGTTGGCTATGCCAATGCTTGTTTTGTTTCTTTTGCATCCCTCAACTCCTGATTGTTTTTCTGTCAGGGTCAAGTGAGCGTTTCTAGCTCTAAAATCAGATGGCAGTCGTCTCTGAAAGATATTGCGGGCCTATGCCTTTTCTGCTTCAAGAGGATGTTTTTCTGCACTAATTTGTTAATGTCGATTTTCTTCAGTACCAGTTTTTCAACCTCAGAGCCATGCTAGTTCTCCCTGACTGCGTCGAAACCAAACCCTTGTCCTTTGATAACCCCAAATCGTCAAGCAGCATTCTTTCTCTTGTGTCATGGCTAGAGGTTACACACCTCATGCGTGGTCTTTCATGCCAGCCTTAGCACGGGGCTTGTAAATATGCAGAATACTGTAAATTAGTAGCGACATGACTCTATCATGCGTTTAAGGCAGTCTGACGTCATTCTTTGCTTCTAATTTCTCAACATATACACCACACATTAGCCCTATCGGCGCGCAGCCTTCTTGTAGTCTAATCAATGTTAGTGTATCAGTCCCTGCCCTAGCCTACTTCAGTAACTCATTTGCCCACAATCCCACAAGCGAGGGTGCATTCGCCTTCCAAACCGTTGCTTTACCTCTCTTAAACAATACCAGTGCCAGGTCCACAAACCTACACTCCAACCTATTGTTTTTAGTCCGGGTCATGAACCGCAGCTGGCAGAGTTCAGGTGCACATGGTATCTGGCGGTCACTATTTCCAATGTGGTTATCACCAGTACTCATGTGAGCTGCAATGCCGGGCAGTCATACACCATGTGGTGAAACCCCACATCTATCCGCCTGCCGTGAAGGCAATCTTTGGGCACCCCACAAACATATGATGTATGTTATGCGATAGGAGGTATGTATAATGCACATAATTAAAATGTGTGTAGTGGAATTATAAGTTTTGTGACACCTGTTTGACATATGCTCTGATTTGGCTCCATTGCTGGGGTGAAAATGATCTACCTATGCCTGTTTCCCATTTGGTTGTGTTGCTAGGAGTCAGGTTTTGTGATTATGCCAGGAATAGGATGTACATTGTCGTCACCACTCTCCTGCCCGTTCCGTGAGTCAGGAGACCCACTAGGAGCAAAGAGCTGGGCTGTTCGGTCAGTGTGGCACTCCAGCACCCGTGAGAATGTTTAAGTGTATTGTATGTGAGAAGCTAGCCAAGCAGTATTTCATATTCAGTAACCATACTCTGGATGCAGTCAGTTTGCTGTCAGCAAAAAGTCACCTACCTTTCTCCACAGCTCGGTCCCAAACTGACTAGCTAGTTCTTGGGTCTCAGTCAGAGGCCACAGTTCCAATGGGGGCTGGGGACATATGGACAGGGGCCCCAGCTGCCATGTATGTACCTACGCCAACAGGACCTGACCAGTCTTATCAATTCAGTACCAACCAGCTTCTCTGCCTCTGGTGTAGGAGCCAGGTCAAGACAGGAGCGTCAACATTTGGGTCTTCCCTCAGCATATAATTGGCCATTGTAGCTACGCTGATGCGTAGTACATGTCATAGCTGAGGGCTCCTAGGCTGCCTCCCGACATTGGGCGCTGTACCTCGTGCAGCACCAGACTCTTCCTGCCCCCTCTCCATATGATGTAAAAGAGGAGGCTATGCAGTGACTGAAAAAAAGATTGTGGGGGGATCACTGGCAGTGCAGTAAAGAAATATATCAACCTAGGTAATATTAGCACTTTGGCAATCGCCACCCGACCTGTGGGTGAGATGGGGAGGGAGGACCAAAATTAAACAGAGCTACAGATCAAATGTAGGGCTTTGCCCAGGTTACCCTCGATTAGGTATAGCTTTGTGTGGTATATCTGCATGCCTAGATACTTAAGAGTGTCAAACCTCAAGATACATCTGGTTGGTGGGGACTCTGGGCACTGCGCAGATGGTTTGTATCTGGGAGGAAAAAGACAAGACTTAGCCCAGTTAATCTTAAGGGCTGAGAACCTGTCCTGGGTTGCTTGTGTTCCAATTCATGGATGCCCTGGCTTGGACGTCTGGGCTGGACTGTTCCCTTTGGAGCAGGGTCAAGGCTGATTTGGACATGGCTGGGTCCAAAGTGTGGTCAATCAATCAATCGATCATGGATATTTGTAGTGTGCAGACTTGTTACCTTGGGGGTCTCCAGGCATTGGGGGGAATCTGCAAGACTTGGCCAGCTGGTGATGGAGGTCAAAAAGCCATGTCTTGAGGTGTCTTCAGAAGTCTTCCAGGGAAGGGGAGGTGTGCTAGATGGAGGTTGTTCCAGCACTTGGCGGTGAGGTGGGAGAAGTATCAGCCTCTGAGGCGTAACCAATGGATGCGGGGGACGTAAGCCAGGGCAAGATTGGCTGAGCGAGTTTCTCTGGTAGGTCGGTGGACTGTGATGCGTTTATTGCTATAGGTGGGTCGGGCCTCATGCAGTGTCTTGTAGGTGTGTGTGAGGACCTTGTACTTGCATCTTTGCTGGACAGGGAGCAACTGGAGGGCCCTGAGGTGGGGCGGGATGCTGGTTCTTCTGGGGGGGTCAAGGATGAGTCTTGTTGCCACGTTGTGGATGGTTTGGAGGTGATTCAACAACTGCTTCATGGTTCTGGCATTGAGTGCGTTGCTGTAGTTGAGGTGGCTGGAGATAGAGGCCTGGGTGACTATCTTCCTGGTCATGATGGGGATTCATCGGAAGATCTTTTGGAGCATGCAGAGGATGTGGAAGCAGGAAGAAAAGACAACATTGATCTGTTGCTTCATTGTGAGTAGGGTGTCCAGGATGATGCCAAGGTTGCTTGCGTGGTTGGTACGGGTGTGAGGGGGTCCAATGGCTGGGGGCCACCATGTGTGGTCCCAGGGGGAGGGCTTGTTCCAGAAGTTGAGGATCTCTGTCTTGTCAGAGGTAACATGATGTGCAAAATAACGATTGATTGGGATGCGGCCCCAAGTAATTACCAGTGGCTGAGATTAATTAAAGCATTCTGTTCATTACTTTTTTGTATACTTTAGTGTGTCACCCTAAGTAGGACGGCATGCCTCGACGTGGGTCCTGTGCACGTTGTGTCACTGGAAGCAAGCTGTGCCCGGCTGATGAGCCCATAACTATAGTGAAAACAGGCCTGGGTTGCTTGTGTTCTGGTTCAGGGAGGACTTGGCTTGGCAGTTCTGGATGGACTGTTCCCATGAGGAACAGGGTTAAGACTAATTTACATATGGCTGGGTCCAGACTGAGGTGACATGGTGTGCAAAATAACGATGGATTGAGATGAGGCCCGAGTAATTACCATTGGCTGAGGTTAATTCAAGAATTTTGAGACATGGGTCCCATGCACACTGTGTCACTGAAACCAAGCTGTACCTGGCTGATGAGCCTATAACTATGGTAAACCCGGTCCTGGGTTGCTTCTGTTCTTGTTCAGGGAGAACCTGGCTTAGCAGTTCTAGGTGGACTGTTCCCACTGCAGAACGGTCAAGACTGACCTGTAAATGGATGGGTCCAAACTGAGGTGACATGGTATACAACCAGGTGCCCCATTAATGGTAGTAGTCTGTTCATGATAATCTTCTCTAGAGTTTTACAGTCTAGATTTAGAAAGGAGAGGGGCATGAAGGATTACACCTCTGTAGGGTCATGGCCAGGTTTAGGGATTACTATGATTAATGCTTCTCTAAGGTACTCCAGCAATCTTTCTGACTTGCGTGCCACAACTGAAGCATTTTCGGGGAAGAGTGGGTACTATAGGTAGAATAAAGTTCAACTGGAAGCCCATCAGTCCCTGGTGTTTTGTTCATGCCATCTGCGCTGTAGCACTTATAAACCACAGAGGGTAACCCAAAAACCCGATCGGGCTGGGTAGAAGATAATCATTACATACAACAATGCCCTAACGGGGAAAGATCGACAAATTAATTATATATCATAAAACAACATAGGTGAAAACAAAAAAACTATTTATTCATATAAATATATATATTCATTTATTTACTTATACATAAATATCAATTTAATATATTCATCCTATATGGACAACCCATCTAGTAAAACAACACACCAAATGACAGATAGAGTGAGAAAAAGTGCTTGTGATAGATAGAAAGAATACATATTCCAATGAATCAAAAACCTATACAAAAAACATTAAAAACAGTCGGTTGGTTCTTTTCTGTGTGCTGCATTAACTCCATTCCAAATCCTCAGAGAGTCTAAATCAATTCCTTTAATCCTCCAAAGATCCTCTGCAGAAACCAATCCAGACTATGATATATCTAGGTGGTCACAGCCCCTACTGTTGTCTCGATGATGTGTGGCTGGGCAGGAGAGGACATTCTGACACCCCGCAGCAGCTAGAGAGGATGGTGTCTGCAAGTAAATCCCTGTATGTCAGGGTATAAACAGAATAAACTTTAATAAATAAATTCCCATTAACTCCTTCCTCAGCATGTTGCATTACATATCTCATGGCATATACTGATAAGAACACGTAAAAATAAGCCTCAATGAGAAATAGAGTTCCATCTCTTTCGATGCATGGGTGCTGCTGGCCTTGGTCCTCTGGCAAGGCCCTTAGGCGATCGACATGGCTGCGTCCCCACCCAAGCTCTGACTATCAAACAACACCCTGGGTTGTGACGATAGTTGTCTAGGAAAAAGAGAGTTGACATTGGAGGTAGGGGCAATGTTGTGTGTTCAGATTATATCATCCACTAGCCTAGGAGTAAGGGCCGGGCCAGTTTGTTGTGAAGTGTCCGATGCTTGATTGCCAGTGACTGATTCTGATCCTTGATCAGAGCACAGAACGGTGAAGGGGTTGCGGTTGTGTTGTATACGTCTGCCACCACTTGTGCATGTTCTGCCTGTTTTGAGGTGGGGAGGCTCCCAGGTAGTCTAGATCTTTTCCACTGGCAATTCCGCTCTCTTCTGCGGGTCACTTTGTCACTGTCTGTGGGTGACAGTACCCCTTACCATTGTAGCCTCCCCAAGAGATTGAAAGAAGTTAGTTGTTTTGCCATCCACCACCCTGAATGTAGCCAGGAAAAATAGGGTATACTTCAAGCCCAGTAGATGCAGTTGTCTCTTCACAGTAATGTAGGAGTTGTGACACTGTATAACTTCCGCAGTGTAGTCTGGATAAGCTATTATCGTAGCACTGTCGTAAAACCATGGGCCTTTAGTTCTGAAGTTCTGTAGGATAAGATCCTGGTCTCTGTAATTTAGCAATCTGGTAATCACTGGCCCAGGGTTCAATCTAGGCATTGTCTGTCCCAGGATTCTATTCCTCCTTTCAATTGAGAAGAACTTAGGGAGGTGAACTTAAGCACCATTTCCCAACAGCCATTTTTCAAGGACCATGACGGACCTTCGGATTGTTCAGGTGTACCCAGGAGGCATATATAGTTGCACTGCGAGTGGCCACCTGCATATTCTGCTCGTGATTGTAATTAAGTCGCCTTCTGTTCACGATAGACAGAGCAGAGATTGCACTGCTTGCAGAGTGGGCTGCATCAAAGTGAGGCAGGATTGCACCTTACTTACTTGCTCCCTCAGTTTTTATGATCTGTACGAAGGACGTCCACCTCTGTGTTTGCCGCATCTATCTTGAATTCTAGTGAAACCCTTGTGTCAAGGATTTTCAGATTGTCTGGAATGTTTTTCAAGTGTGGATTCAGCTGGCCAATAGAGTTGACATCACAAGAAGGTCCGAGATGTCCTTGTTCATGGTATTTGCCAATTTTCTGTGGTCAGATTTCACCATTCTCGTGGATGGTAGCACTGAACAGGTAGTAGTTTGGCTCACAATACTTAACCAATCCTAGCACATGGGAATATTCGTTACAATGGCAAGTCACAGGGTCGCACCATTTTCGATGGTGATGGAACAATGTGTACTAGGAGGGCCTATCATAGGGGTGACTTACAGTGACCTGGTGCAGTGACTTGTGGTGAAAGGGTGCATGCACCTTTTCATGCAGACTACAATGGCAGGCCTGCGGACACATTTTTCATGGGCTCCCATGGGTGGCATAATACATGCTGCAGGAACCCCTGGTGCCCCAATGCCCTGGGTACCTAAGTACCATATACGCAGGACTTATATGGGGACACCAGTATGCCAATTTTGGGGAATGCAAAGTCCTGAGCAACCGAACTTAGAGGGAGAGAGCACAATCACTGGGGTCCTTGTTAGCAGGGTCCCAATGAAAACAGTCAAAGCCTACTGATAGCAGGCAACATGTGGGGGTAACCATATCAAAAAGAGGGACTTTCCTACACTCAGCAGCTAAGGAATTTAGCTAGCTACCAAATGTAGCAAAAATGCTCACAGAAACCAGCTTACAGAGGGAAGCCGGATTGTTGAGGGCTTTGATCTCAATCCTCCCTATTTTAGCAATCCATTTCAGTTGAAGTTTTCAATCATAGCGATAGATCTCTTCCCTTGTGCAGTTCATGGTTGTATAGATAAAATGGCTTTGGAAATACTCTAAATTCAAAGCACCGATAGGTGATAGACCTCATGTGATATTGTATAAAGCAATCATGACTTGAGTCAAGCTCACAAAAGCAGCTCTCGAAAATCTGGACCAAACACCATGTAGATGGCTAATGTAAAACATGTGAAACTCAAAATGGCCTGTGCTGCATAAAGCTATGTCTTTAAAAGACACAGATCGTTAAAGAAGGAGAACAAAGTACTAATGAGGAAGAAACCAGTTACTTACCCATATGAATGCTTCTCCAGTTTGAAGCTATTCTTGATTCACATACAAATCTTTTTCCTCTAAAGTTGGCATTGATATAGGTAGAGTCACTCTGACTCATTGTGAACTCAACCTTATGCCTGCTATGCCCCCTAATGTGACCTCAGTTATAATTTTTTTCCACTGCCCCCCTGTGTTGGGAAGGTGAGAGGATAGCGTGTGAATCTAGAAGAGCTTAAAGCCACAAAACTCGTAGAGGTCCCTTTTGCAGTGTGAAATATCTCCTAAATTCACAAGCTGTTCATTTAGCTGTATCAGTAAGATTTGAAGATGGAGTTTAGTGGAACAAATGCCTCAGTGTTGATTGTACCACTGCTGCTTCCTTGCATGTCTTTATGTTCAAGCACTAGTGTCTTGTAAATATGTGTTTTGATTACTGTGTTGCTGCCTTGCATCTGTTTTGTAGGGAGACATTAGCCATGAAGGCTAGTGTTCTGCTCTGACTCAGGATGGCACTGCTTGGATGCGAAACAGTGGCATTTTTAGGTCTTGGCTACTGGAGTGCATGTGCTGTCTGCTGTAGACATATTGTGGGATTACCAAGAACTCACAAGACGCTTGGAGCCCACTCGCTGAAAACCATTGGTTGGCTTTCCTGTCACTCATTTACCTGCTTATTATTCATGCCCCAGCTTGTCCATAATGTTCGTTCCCCTAAAGGATCATTGCCTCTTTACCATCACTTTTGATTGGCTTGGGCATCTATGCTTACACTGCTTGCTTTTCAAGCACTCCTCTCTCTTGTATACTTCCTCTCTGTTGCCTTCTCACCCACATGTTTTTCACCCACACGCTCCACATTGCTCTCTTTCTTCTTTTATTTCTCCACCCAACCTTCACCATCTGTGTAGTTCTCATGCATGTGTTTCCTTTTAGTCACGATCCAAATCAGATTGGTAACTAAACAGGAAAAAAAAATCACCCACCTCATTTTGTAGGCATGCGCATGGGTGGTGTGTGTGCCTACAAAATGACATGTGCAGTCATGTCAAGCACTTTTTTAAACATTCTTTAGTCATGCTGCACAGCATCGGGGATACTGTGCAACGTGGCTAAAACCACTGGCAAAACCAATAGCTCCAAAAGATGAGAACTATACACTTTTTTCTGCAGTTAGGTATTGTTCTACCGGATGTGCTCTCCATTGTGTAAACAGGTGTTCATTCAGGAACGGTTTGAGCTCCCACTGCCCGTATGTCTGCTTAAATCATCTGTGTGAACATCTTCTACTCCCGGTATATGATTTGCTACCATATGGATGTTTCTTGCTTGATTAGGTAGAACATTGCCGTTGCTTTGACTCTCAGCTTCTGAACCCTATGCTTTATGATTACTACCTCCAAAAGTGACCTGTATGGCCCTATAAGAAACTTGCAGTGTTGCCACGCTGCACCGTGCCGGCTCATTTGGTCGAGTGTTGAGCACGGCTTTCACTGGCCCCTGTTCCCCTGGCTAGGACACTCAGGCCCACATTTATACTTTTTGGGCGCAAACTTACAAAATACAATTGTATTTTGTGAGTTTGCGCCATTTTTTCGTCAAAAAGCGGCGCAAATGCGGCACTAAAAAAGTATAGATATGGTGTATCCGTGACTGGGGTGATCCCGTCCCACATGGCGCTGATTCGGCTGCACCATGCATCGCTGGTTGAGCACTTTGATCCTGCATTGTTGTGGCTGTTCGTGACATTCTGACTGGCCCTGATTTGAAGATCCTAACCCCATCTTGACCGGAAGCACTCTATCTCCTCAAAGGTACGAGGCACTATACAAGCGTACTCCATTAGTGTGTAATCGCAAATGAAATAGGGTTCACTCAACCATCTTTACTTTGGTGATGGAAGACAGGTATGAGTTATGTTGTTGGGTTGTTGTACACTTAAAGTGCTGAATACTGTTTTTGTTGTCAGTTGCATTACCTTTTACTGGGACAGGTCAACCTTTCACTCAGCTGCAGCACATAATCATTTAGTACGTGTCTTCCATTTCCAACCTGGAGTTAAAGTTTAACAATGTTCAGAGTATAAACCGCAAATACTACCAGGGATCTGTTTTGTCTGTGGTGACACAAGGAAGGCGTCCCTGCAGCAGGTAAGGTATGCACTTCATTTCTGCAAACACTCCATTGAAGTCCTTCTCTCGAAGTGCAGGAACCAAATGCTTGTAAGTTGCAAACAAGTACATACTTCTAATGTATAGCTTTTTGGAAACTTAGGCCTTGCTCAACTCATGACTATGTCGGCGTGGTCTGGCAAGAATAGAGAAATGGGTGAAGCGACTGTCTTGGGATATCTGTTCATTTGTGTACAGGTCCAGATTTTGAAAGACACAAGTATTTTCTGGGACTATTGTGACATGAAATTGATTAGCTGCGGCTACCAGTTGCTGTCATATTGACTAGCAGACAACAGTCTGAGAGGATTTGTCTTAGTGACCAGAGCAGCCGACTTTGGAGCTGAAGAACTAGGGCCCATATTTATACTTTTTTAGCGCTGCATGTGCGTATTTTGCAAGTTTGCGCTGCTTTTGCGTCAAAAAATGACTCCAATGCGGCGCTAAAAAAGTATAAATATGGGCCTAGGTTCGATTCTCAGCGGCGGCTCAACATCCAGTTATTCTGGGAAAATCACAATCTCCTAGTGCCCACCAAAGATAAATGTGTCTTTGTGCAGTGTAAATGGTGCTCATGTAAACCACTCCTATACCTTTGTGTTGAGTTTGTGCTATGTAAAAAACTGCACATCTAATGTGAACAGGCAGCACAGCAGGTATTAGGCAAGGCGACTTGAATTATGCAGCAGTGGAGGAGACAACTGTGCAATGAGCACATTGTGCAATATTATGTGGCACTTTCTATGGCATTTTTATGTTACTGTGTTGGCATTTTAACAATCTTTTACGTTAACCATGATCAATTGTTATTTAATGCCTAATTACATCAATCAACAGCTGAAAGGTGATCAGTTACATTTTGCAGAGTCATGTTGCACACACAGTGCACAGATTTTGATAACTTTTGATCCATTTGAGACAGATTGTTTTCAATCTGCAAATTGTGCTTTAGATGGTCGAGGCTGGTGCAAGAGACTCATGTTTAGGTGGGACATGCCATGGCTTGTCCATCACCTTTTTTCAGTGGCCCTAGTTATGGGCCCTCGTTATGGGGCTATTAACCACATTGACGCTGAGAAGTCCTGCTCTTCATCATAGCAGCGATGATAACACTAAATTGTTTGACTATGAGCATTTTACTTCTCAGTTTTGAGAGTATTTTTAAAGAGAAAAACTGTTATTCATGTTCCTGACATGAGGATTTCTACCTCAGTGTAAATCTATTTATTTTTTAAAACAAAAAAGGTATTGTATAGTAATTTATTAAGATGAGAGCATGGATTTTTGATGCAAAACCTTTTTTTATAATCAGGCAGCAATGATAGCAGAGCACCCCCTTCTGTCATGGTGGTGTTGAAGACAATAATGTGAAAAAATTGTGGAGCAGTGGTAGTGATAGCCAGGAGTAGGCTACATTAAAACGCTTGCCTCCTAGGTTTTGGTTGAGCATCCTAAGCTACTATTTCTCATAACAGGGAGGCTCAACTGGTTGTAAAAACGCTCTCTCTACACTTATTGAAAGCTGTGTGTCTGCCTATGCCATTTCAAAGTGTTTACCTTTTGTTTATCAGAGGTAAGGTAGCCAGATGGGACAGCCCTGGTTTTTCACCATTTGTCCCAGCAGATTTCAGTAAATTTAGCACATTTTCTGGCTTTCAGAGTGTGTCAACTAATGCAGAGCGAGGCAAGTTTTTGTGAGTGCCAGGGCAGGATTAGTTAGCATCACTTATCAGAAACCAATTTAATTTGCACATATTATACTGCCTTTAAAACTCAGGCTAACACACCCACTTCAGGACTCTGTATTTGACCTATTCGATGGTCGCAGTTTTGAATCCCAGCAGAGCTACTCAGCCTCCCTCTGAGGTTGCTTAAATTAGTCCCATTGAGCTGAGTAACAATATACATCTCTTATTTCGGTGCCAACAGACTCAATGTTGAACATATGCTTTACAAATACACATGCTATGGGCTGCCATTAAGTCAGCTGATGTTTCCTCTGAAGTCCTTATATTATGTCTTCAGCATTTATTAAGCTCACTTTTACCAATTATTTGTTCCCACAGCTGTTCTGGAGTCTGGGCGCCGGGTATGTACTCAGCGATAATGGCTAAAAAACAATACCATGGATTGCAGAGACCAATTGGCATTGCCAATGTTGTTTTTTTCTTTTGGCAAGGTCGCCCACCATTCGGTGCTAAATCCATCCTCTGTGTGACGTCAAACAGTACCCTGGATGTTCCTCTGTGTGGTCGATATCATCAAATTATTCTTTTTTTAAAAAAAAATTATTTCCTTCTTCCTTCTGTTTTCTTTCCTTTTCTCTTCTTCCACCTGCTTGCTTCCTGTCTGATTTCTTGGGAGGCGGGTGGGTCGCATGTGAATCCAGAAAACTCTTCAAGCTGCAAAACTACTCCTACTGGTAAGTAACCATTTTGTTTTGCAGCACAAATCCTTTTCTGGATTCACATGCTGTGCATCAGATTATACAGCAATATCCCCTTCTTTGGGTTGATTGGGATGAAATGCAGATCAGATCAAATCAAATCAAATCAAGGTTTATAAAGTGCAGCTACTCACCCGTAAGGGTCTCAAAGCACTGAGGGGCTTTGTCCTCTGAGCTTCAGTTGAAGAGCTAGGTTTTAGGGTCCTTCCTGAACTGTTGCAGCGATGGTGACTGCCTGACGTGCAGGGGGACGGTGTTCCAGCTCTTTGCTGCAAGGAAGGATCTTCCACCAGCTGGTGTCTTCTGTATGCGGGGTAAGGTAGCTAGTGCTTGTTGAGCGGAAATGAATTAGCAAATAGGTGTCGTAGTACCTTCTGTCCCACGTGTGCTTCTTTATTCATCTGAATGTCCACACAGCAGTGTTTAGTGAAGGTGAGTGGAGATGTCCATGTTGCTGCTGCACAGATTTCCTCAGTTAGCATGTTTGCTAGAAATGCTAGAATTGCATCATTTCTTCCTGGTTGAGCGCACTCTGGGATGCACAGCTAAGTGTCTTTCAGCTTTTGAGAAGCACGTTTGTATGGTTTCAGCAATCCATCCTGTGATTGTTCCCTTGGACAGAGGTAATCCTTTGCTTGCCTCTGCAAAGGAAACAAACAGCTGGTTCCCCTTGCCAAACTCCTTTGTTTCCTGTAGGTATTACATTTAAGTGCTTCGCACATCTAGAGTGTGTAGGGCTCTTTCGTTTAGTGCCTTTGGTTCCTGGGAGAAAGCCGGCAGTTGAATGCTTTAGTTGACATGGAAATGTATTACTACCTTTGGTAGAAAGTGTGGGTTGGTTCTACGGACCACCATAATTTTGAAGATTTGCAAATATGATTCCTGAATTGCCAGTGCTTGTAACTCACTGATTCTACATAAGTATGTCATTGCTATTAGAAAGGCTGTTTTTAAGGTGAGTGACCTTAGATCCGATTTGTGCATGGGTTCAAGGGGTTCTGAAATCAGCAGTGTTAATACTGTATTCAGGTTTCATAACGGGGTTGGAACACATCTTAGTGATGCCACCCTTTTAGAGCCCTCTAGGAATCTCTTTACTACTGGAGATGTAAAGAAGCTGGTGCCTGACATAGTACAAGTGTAGGCCACTATCACTACTTAAAGTGATGCATAGGTCTGGCCACTGCCCCAGCAGATGGGTAAGGTATAGTAGCACGATCTCCTGTTGTGTTCTTGAGTCCATTCTATTGCTGTTTGCACTCCAGTGGGTGTATCTTCTCCATTTGTCTGTTTAGCATTTTTGGGTGCTTAGTTTTCTAGCTTCCCTCTTGGGGGGAGGAGTAGAGGTTGCTGGGAAGGGGGCGGCCGTTGGAGCTGCAGGTGTCTAAATTGTAGGTATTCAGGAGCCAGGCCAGCTAGGCTGAGTGGGGCTTGCTTGGGACGGTACACATACCAGTGGTATATTGTGTATTGTCAGTAGGTCCTTTACTGGTTTGATTGTAATTATCTGACCCTTGGACATTTCCTGTAGATCCGAGTCACAGGTCTGCGTTGCCCATTGTGGGGCTATGAGGATGAGTCTTGTCCTTGATTGCCTGGCTTTCTCCAATACCCTCAGGATCTGGGAATTGGAGGACAGGCGTATACAAATTTACCTGACCAACTTATTGACCAGGCATTCCCTTTTGACTGGGGTGAAGAAACCTGGAGGCAAACTGTTGGCATTTTGTGTTTGTTGGTGCAGAGAACTAGTCTATGCTTAGTATGCCCCAAATGTTGAAAATCTTCTGTAGAACTTCCTGCTTTATCTCCCACTCATTTGAGCTGGCTTCCTGTCTGCTCATTTTTTTTTGCTTCTGTAATGAGCTCCCCGTTAGGTATATTGCCTGTAGAGTTATTTGTTGTTGTATCTTCCATTGCCATATTCCTTGCGCTAGCTTTGAAAGTGACTGTGAAGTCCATTTGTACCAACGCAGTCTGACCTGTCAAATGTGTGCCCGGAACACCTTTAGGGCTAGGTAGACTGTCTTTTCAGGTAGTTGATATGCTTCACTGCATCTGTGTCATTCCATAACCCTCATAGTTTCAGAGTTCCTGTGTGTACTCCCCAACCTTTGTGGGGTGCGTCAGTTGTTATGGTCACAGTCAGGGCTGGTGTTTTGAATGGCCTCCCTACATTTATGTTTTTCAAGTTCCATCATTGCATCTCCTTCTGTACACCACTAGATCCTCCCAGTGGCTTGAGACCATTTGTTGCAGATCCATTCCTAGATGGGTCGCATGTGCAGTCTTGTGTGCGGAATCAATGGGAATACATGATGCCATCGTACCATGAGATTCATGACAGTCCTTACTTTCAGAGACTGACACTTCTGGTAGAGTTAAGTCTGTTTTTCGACTGCTTCTGCTCTCTTCTGAACAGGTTATACTCTTGCTGTCTTGGAGTTCAAGGTGGCTCCTAGAAACACTTTCACTTGCTCTGGTTGTGGTGATGACTTCTTGTGATTTATTGTGGAGCCTAGGTGTTGAAGCATGTACATGACCCTTTGTATGTCCTTCTGAAACTTCCCCATTGATTGTGCTTTTACTAGCCAATCATCTTGCTACCGGTAGACATGAATTCCTGGTCCTCTTAGGTGTGCTGCTGCTGCTGCAAGGACTTTTGTGAAGACTCTTGGTGCAGACTTTATGCCGAAGGGTTGCACTATGACTTGGTAAAGCTTGTTGTCTAGGACAAATCGGAAGTATCTTTTGATTCATAGGTATGTACAGACATGCATCCTTTCGATCTAAAGTGGCCATATAATCCCCTTCTTTCAGGAGTGGTATTACTTCCTGCAATGTCATTTTGAAATGTTGTATTCAAATGAATTTGTTTATAAATCTGAGGTCTAGAATTTGTCTTAAGGTTAGATCTTGTTTTGGGACCAGAAAATATGATGAGTAGTTCCCCTTGTTTTCTTCTTGTTTTGGTACACGTTCTATGGCCTTCTTTTGTAATAATTCTATGACCTCTTTTCTTAGTTGTGTTAATTCCTCTCCTCTGAAAATCCTTCAGGTTTAGAAGTGTTTGTGGAAGTTATTTGTTTAACTTTATGCAATATCTGTGACAGATTATATTTAAGATCCACTTGTCTGATGTCATTTTCCTGTACTCCTAGAGGAATCCCTTTATTCTGCCTCCTACTGGTGTTGTGTTGGGTGTTCTCGTTGCATGTGTCACTTGCTTGATGTTCCAGTGCCCGTGGGGGGGTGGGTGCTTGCGTCTTCCTGTTGCCTTTCCTCAAAAGTGCTGCCTCACTGGGTGTTGCCGCTGCTCGTATGTTGGTGGTTGCGTGACCTGATGCGAGCTACCTTGCTGTTGTTGTTGCCCTCTCATGAAAGGTGCACTAACTGTGGGTCTTCTGCTTGGAGTTCCCATCCTGGGTGTGCCTCTGAACTGGTGTGCTCCCATTGCCCTTGTTGTCTCATTATCATTCTTTATTTTCTGAAGGGTGTCATCCACTGCTTGTCCGAATAGGGTTACCCCTGTCAACGGCATGTTTACTATGGAAGCCTGTACCTCCGGTTTAAACCCTGATACCATGAGTCAGATGTGCCTCTTTAGGGTTGTCCCTGTTCACATCTGTCTACTGGCTGTATCTACAGCATCCAGTGCCGTTTTGAGGCAGGTGTTTACAATGTTCTTTCCCTCTTGTATGACTGCCATGGACCTTTTGCGATATTCATTAGGTAGGTCTTGCATGAGACTTCCCATATCTTCTTATTGTTAATGCCCATAGTGGTTCATGAGGGTGTTGGAATTGGCTAGCCTCCACTGGGTAGCAGCCCCCTTCTCCATCTTCCTGCTCACCAAGTCAAGCCTCTTGCTTTCTCTTTTCATGCGATGGCCCCATGTGTGTGGGGGCATTGTTTCTCTACCTCACAGTCACTACGATAATAGAGTCTGCAGGAACATTTCCCTTAATGTACTTTGGATCCTGAGTGGAATGGTTGTATTTCTCGGCCGCTCTAGGTGTGACCGCCCTTGCAGTGGCCGATTCTTGAAGGCTTTTTTACCTTGGTTAAAGATGCTAGGCAGCATGAGTATGTGTAAATTTCCCTTTTGGGCAGGCATCAAGGTCTGCAGGAGAAAGCATGCTCCCTCCTTCTACTCCTCTAGCTGAACCCCATAGGTCTCTGCCGCTTTCTTTCTGAGGTTCTACATCGATAGGTCAACAGGAGGCTATGGTCTTGAAGGGTAATTTTCTGCACCCACTTCAGGCAAATCTGCATTGAGGTCCTGCTCTGCGTCTTCAAAATGGTTAGAATCATCGAAGGCTAGTGCATACTCGACCTCCTTTAGTTTGAAGAATTCCTCCTGTTTCCCATCATGGGGTTTCAGGGTTGCCGGTGGCTCCAGGGCTGATTGGTCATCTTCAGCCTCCATAGCCATCAAAGGTTTCGAAGTTATGCAAAATTCCCTGAAGGAGTCATTGAACTCCTTTTTCCTCTGTATGAGGGCAGCCATTTCAGCCTGAAGACGCCTCCTCTGCTTCTCGGCCTCAAGCACTTTTTGCCCAGTGTCGGCGTTGGCTTTCTTTTTGGTGTCAACGGTTACCCTGTCTCCGACGCTTATGCCTTCTCTCTTGCTACCTCTTGAGTGGAGGTTTGTGTTGTGGTTTTCAACATTGCATTTAGCCCTTCGGTATTCTTTGTTCGGGATCCGTGTGGCTCTTTTGGCTTTAGCTGACCTTCGGTCGATGACTGCTTTATAAGGCTTATAGCCTGAAGACTGAGGCCTAGATTTATACCTGCTTTGCACTGAATTAGCATCATTTTTTTAACGCTAATTCTCGCAAACTTAACTCCATATTTATATTTGACGCTAGACTAGTCTAATGTCAAAATATTGGAGTTAAGGTCATTTTCAAGGATGCGTGAACCCACCTTGCGTCGATGAGATGTAAGGTGGGCGTTCCCATCCAAAAAATGATTTAAAGGCCCTACCGCCTTATTTATCCTCCTGTGCAAAAATGGTGAACAGGAGGGAGGCCGGCCTAAATAATGGCGCTATGCTTGCTTAGAGCCATTTTTTAACACCTGAGTCATGGCAGGCGTTAGGGGACCTGTGGGCCCATTTCCATGGGGGAACACCATGGAATAAGTCCACAGGTGTCCTCCCCAGCCCCCAGGGACACCCCTACCCACACCAGAGGGACAACGGAGGATGGGGGAACCCCATCCCAGGTAAGTAAAGGTAAGTAGAGGGAAGTATTTTGTATTGTTTTTTTAAGTGCCATTGGGGGCCCTGAAATGGGCCCCCCTACATGGCAGTGGGTGCAATGGCCATGGCCCGGGGGACCCTTGTCTCCTGTGCTGGTCATTGGGGTGGTGGGCATGACTCCTGTCTTCTCTAAGACAGGAGTCATGTGGTATGGTAGGTTTTGCATCAAGAAATGACGCTAGGCTGGTTAGAGTCTTTTTTTTTATTCTAACCATCCTAAAGTCATTTTTGGTGCAAAACACCCTTCCCCCATACCGCCTCCCGCATCCGGCTAATGCCATTTTCCTTGCGTTTAGCCCACCCTTAGCGCCAGCTTGCGCCATTCCTTAAATATGGCGCCCAGCTGGCACTCTGGAATGGCGCAAGCCGGCGCTATACTTTTTGACGCAAAACTGCATTTGTGCAGTATTGCGTCAAAAAGTATAAATTTGGGCCTGAGTATCTGTGTCTTAAAGCAGCTTTATCTTTTTTTCTGTCAGCGTCCTTTGACCCCTTTTTCGGCACCTGTGTTTTTTCAGAGAAGGTATCGAAGATTTTGACATTCGGCTCTCCTCCTCTCACTGTTTCAGCCTCCTCAACGTTCTCCTCCTCACCATTTGAGAGGCTGAGGTATCTGAGCGATTCCTGCCTCTGTCTCATTGCCATGGTGAATGTTCTAGCCTCTGTCGGCATCGTACCTTGAGTGTCTTTGGTATGAATTCTGCACAGGCTTCACGGTCTTTGCCCCTATGGTCCTTTGGAAGGCCAATATTGTAGACCTTATGGGAGCTCTCTCTTGGCAAACTTACGATGGCAATTGGGACAACATTTAAAAGGTTTTTTTCCATTACCCTTTTCTGTCCCTTCTCTCTTCATTCTCCGGTTATGGTGATCTTACGGATGGGGTCCCCCATCAGTGTGGAGAAGGTTGCCCCTCTTCTCTGTAGTTTTCCTCACCTTTCTTGACAATTACTTATTTTTTTCTCCTGCTTCAGGAAAAATCTGAAAAAACATTCCTCAAAAATTCTTCAGAGCTCCTCCGTCATGTTTTCAGACCAACAGTGGAAACAGAATCTGAAGACGGCAACCATGCACAGGAACTTCCTGGGTGCTGTCTGACACCACACAGAGGATGGACTTAGCACCAAACGGTGGTCGACGACACCCAGAACACAAAAAAAAGACTAGAATGTTTCTGGACCCAGCCACTGGATGGTGGAATAATGCAAAGCATGTGAATCCAGAAAAGGATTCATGCTGCAAAACTGTTGTTATGATGGCTTCTGGTAGTGGCATTCCCTTCCGCACATATGTCTTATTCTACCATTTTAGTTCTTTGCTGACCCAGTTTTACCATCACCAGATTCTTCGATTTTCCCTGGGTTTTGTAACTATGGGGGTCATTCTGACCCTGGCGGTCACCGACCGCCAGGGCCAACGACCGCGGAAGCACTGCCAACAGGCTGGCGGTGCTTCCATGGGCATTCTGACCGCGGCGGTACAGCCGCAGTCAGAAACGGGAAACCGGCAGTGTCCCACCGGTTTCCCGCTGCCCCAGGGAATCCTCCACGGCGGCGCTGCTTGCAGCGCCGCCATGGGGATTCCGACCCCCTTACCGCCATCCTGTTCCTGGCGGTTTTCACCGCCGGGAACAGGATGGCGGTAACGGGTGTCGTGGGGCCCCCTAACAGGGCCCCACATTGATTTTCAGTGTCTGCCAAGCAGACACTGAAAATCGCGACGGGTGCCACTGCACCCGTCGCACGCCTTCAACTCCGCCGGCTCCATTCGGAGCCGGCTTCCTCGTTGAAGGCGCTTTCCCGCTGGGTCGGCGGGCGGCCTTCTGGCGGTCGCCCGCCAGCCCAGCGGGAAAGCCAGAATGGCCGCCGCGGTCATTTGACCGCGGTGCGGTCATTCGGCGGCTCCCGCCGGGCGTGCGGTTACCGCCGCCAGCGGGAGTCGGAATGACCCCCTATGTGTTGCGCACCCATTCCAATAGAGGTCTGTGTGTCTTGGATTAAATGAATACAGGAAACCATCAGACCCCAAAATGTCATAATTGCAAACACAGTCAGATATAGAGACATCTGCTAAAGGTGCACCTGATCTTGTAATGCTTGAACCCTTTTCATAGGTAGGTATGCCATTTCCCGCACTGTGTCCAGTTTTCCCTAACAGGAATGACTATGCAATAGAGGCAAAATAAGGGTGCAGTGCCTGCACCTGGCTGTGAACAGCTACTAAGACAGTGATCAGGAAAGACTAAAGGGTGGTTTGCTGAAAGATCCTTTTCACTCTAAACAAAGACTGCAGTGCCCTTCATCCCCACCATCCACCGAGAGGCACTGCTATTGGAAGACTTATCAAGAGCCACTCTTATCGAAAAGACCTAATCGAATTTCTCTAGGATCCTTGTCCCCTTTGCCCTCACTCCAATGTCTAGGCCTCCTTCCTCTTGCATCACTCATGATACACTTCCACTGTCTGGGAAAACAACATAATTGCCATCTTGTGCACAGGAACAGGCCATGGGCTTTCAAAATGGAACCCACTGGCATCCATCACTCAGCTTCACTTGATTTTCCATACAAAGCAGATACTACAATGGCCACAAACACACAATATACCCTTGGATGGGATTAGATGACAATGTATAAATCTGACTATGCATTGGAGAGACACATTCCGTCAGTGCCATAAATCTCATTTTTATGAGTGAGTGAAAAAACCTTTAATTACAGAATAGAGGGAAGATCTTTAAATGAGACTTCTTTTTTCTGCGCCAACTGCCCTTGTTCGGTGTACAGACCCTGTACCAAAGTTGAGATACCCCAGTCTATGCTTAAAAGAGATGTCCTAAGCTTAGGATATAACATACCAGGGCTTTTAACATTTACATGATGTGTATACTTGGTATCCCATGTTTAAACTGTCTGCCCCAAATATGGAGCGCTATGTATAATGTTTCTTTCTACAGCTTACATCCCCAATTGCTTGCTATCTCAGAAAGGCTCCTCCCAGTACACTCCTAAAATCCTGGATGAAAAATTGATCTTGACTTGCTCCTGCTTGATTTCTCGCCTTACTTTTTTTTAAGTAACCATCTTCTTACATTCCATTCTCTGCATGCCTTCTATTTCTGACTATAGCATCCTCTCAGTCTCACTCTTGTCTGCCTTAATGTCTCTTATTTTAAATTTTGCAATTGGTTGATACCTCATTCCCTAGATCACAACCTTTCATATTTAAAACCCTATCACATTACCTAATCTCCATCAGACTATCTATCTCACTAGTCATTCACATGAAACTGCGTAGTCCCCACTAATGATCACACCTATTAATGTGTATCTGGTATTAATATATTCTTTCACAAAGTAACTGGACTAATGGCATGGATGACTAATCGCAACAACAACGGGATTAACCTAAATATGGGTTCCAGAGTAGCATGCTACTCACACTAAAAAGATTTAGGGGGTCATTCCAACCTCGGCGGTAAAAGGCGCTTACCGCCGTTCAGAAGACCGCCATAAAACTGCCGTGGCTGCGGTAAACCGCCATGGTCATTCTGACCCACAACAGGCAAACGCCAAAATACAGACATCCACAAAAGTCCGCCACACCAAAGGGCAGCGAGAAACTGGCGATGACCAAACCTCCACCGTCACGCCAACAGAAATACGCCCACACTATCACGACACACGAATCCACGCAGCGGTCTTTCAACCGCGATATTCCATTGGTGGTACACACCGCCGCGCTCCAAATACACACACACTTACAAAATACAACCACATTGGACAATTCAAAATACACACACCTGAGACACATACACACACCACTCCCACACACCCAATTAAATATAAAACACACACCCACATCACCCACAAACCTCCACTCCTAGAGATTCGTGAACACGTGAAGACATCCGAGCACCCAGACGCCCAATTCACTGTCACCCAGCAATATTTGCACGCACTTCACACAACACAACAATACACATCACCACACTTAGCACCACACAATCCACCCTACACATCACCCACACCACCCCATGGCACCGCAAAGACACCCCCGGTCCTCTGATGATGAACTCAGGGTCATGGTGGAGGAAATTGTACGAGTAGAGCCACAGCTGTTCGGGGCACAGGTGCAGCACACCACCATTGCCAGGAAGATGGCGCTATGGAGCAGAATAGTCGACAGGGTCAACGCTGTGGGACAGCACCCAAGAAATCGGGATGACATCAGGAAGAGGTGGAACGACCTACGGGGGAAGGTGCGTTCCATGGTATCCAGGCACAACATCGCGGTGCAGAAGACTGGCGGCGGACCCCCACCTCCTCCCCCAGAATATACAACATGGGAGGAGCAAGTCTTGAACATCCTGCATCCTGAGGGCCTCGCAGGAGTAGGCGGAGGAATGGACTCTGGTAAGGCAAATCTTAACTACTTCTCCCCCCCACCCCACCTGCATGCCAACTCATACCCCCACCCTCACCCTCACCCCCATCACATCCTACTCCTTGCAACTGTCTCACCATCACAACCCACCCATCCCAACACCTAGCCCTGCATGCGTCCACAAAGCATGGACACCCATCACCTAGGCATGCCCACTGCACATACACATACAAACCCCCCCACCCCCCTAACCACCGTCACAACAGCCCCCACAAAGGAATGACAGCACTGGGGTACACGGGCACCCACCCATTGCACGCTATGACACACACAGAAGCAATAACCATGCTTTTATACCCCTGCAGGACCCGAACGCCACGTCACCGCGCAGGAGGGTCCACAAATGTCCCCTCCACCCCCAGAAGAGGCCCACAGTGAGGACAGCAGCTCTGTCTCCCTGGATCTAGATGACCAGCCCGGTCCATCGGGGACCTCAGGACAGTCGGTTCCCCTCACACAGCCACAGGCCACAGTAGACCTTCCCCCCTCTGGGAACACCAGCACAGCACCCACCCAGCGGGCCCATACCTCTGTGCCCAGGACACGTCAATCAGCGGTGTGTCCACCACTACAGGGAACCCAGGCTAACCCACCACCCCAACAACAACAGGGACCTGGGGGCAGTGGTAGTGGGCACACGGTACAGGGGACAGAGGCCCAGGGAAACAGGGGAACTGGGAGGGCTGCTGTGCGACAGGGGGGGGACAGGCCCAGGGAACCCACTCTCCACGAGGCCCTCTCCTCCATCATGGGAGCATACCACCGCTCCCAGGAGACGATGGCAACGGTCCTGGCCAGGTTTCAGGAGATCCAGCTTCTGCAGGAGGAACAGTATATGGGGTTCAGGGAGGAACTAAGAAACATCAGTTCCGCCATGGGTACCATCGTAGTGGCCCTGAATGAGGTAGTCACGACATTGAGGGACACTGTGGCACCTCAAAGGGCCCCTGACACTAGCATGCACCAAGAACTGCCTACCACCTCCGCCGGCGCTAGTGGACAGGCGGCCCGACACAAGACCAACAGGCCACCAGAACCCCACCCCCTGCAGAAGGAGAACCACCCCGCAAGCGGGCCCTGAGATCCAGGAAGAAGACAGAGTAAGATGTCAAGACCCCCGCCAGCAAAGGATACCGCCCTGATTGTCAACCCACTGTCCCACATTGTCACCCTGTCCAACCTTAAACTGCCCCTGCTCCACTTCCCACAGGCATTTGGACAATGCACCTGTGAAACTGATAGTCTGGACTCTGCCATGGACAATCCTCCACCATCACCCCTCACCGATTTGCAAACACCCATCCAATTTAGAGCACTTGAATAAAAACACTTATTGCACAAAACAATCTGGAGTCTGGCTGTGATTTAGAACAAATGTATTAGACATGACCGTGCCAAAACGTTCATTCACATTGTGATGGTAACAAACCGCTGTCACACAGCTGTAGTCCATGGGGAATCAAAGCAGATGTCACGCAGTGGGGCCCACAGCTCTGAAAACGGAAGGGAAAGTCACAACACAGTTAGCATACACTGGGGGAAAAAGTCAGACAGTAGAGAGGTAGGAGTCTTTAAGTAAATGTAATATGCCGGTGTCTACTCTTACCTGTGTGTCACTGAAAATACTGCTGTATTACTGTGTTCCTGTTCTCTATGTCGTCCTCTTCGGCTTCCTCCTCTTCACTCTCCACAGGCTCCACAGCTGCTACAACACCACCATCTGGACCATCCTCCTGCAGAAAAGGCACCTGGCAGCGCAAAGCCAGGTTGTGAAGCATACAGCAGGCCACGATGATCTGGCACACCTTCTTTGGTGAGTACATTAGGGATCCACCTGTCATATGGAGGCACCTGAACCTGGCCTTCAGGAGGCCAAAGGTTCGCTCAATCACCCTCCTAGTCCGCCCATGGGCCTCATTGTACCGTTCCTCTGCCCTTGTCCTGGGATTCCTCACTGGGGTCAGTAGCCATGACAGGTTGGGGTAACCAGAGTCCCCTAATAGCCACACCCGGTGCCTCTGGAGTTGACCCATCACATACGGGATGCTGCTATTCCGCAGGATGTAGGCGTCATGCACTGACCCAGGGAACTTGGCATTAACATGGGAGATGTACTGGTCAGCCAAACACACCATCTGTACATTCATCGAATGATAACTCTTCCGGTTCCTGTACACCTGTTCACTCCTGCTGGGGGGGACCAAAGCAACATGTGTCCCATCAATGGCACCTATGATGTTGGGGATATGTCCAAGGGCATAGAAATCACCCTTCACTGTAGGCAAATCCCCCACCTCAGGGAAAACGATGTAGCTCTGCATGTGTTTCAGCAGGGCAGACAACACTCTGGACAACACCTTGGAAAACATAGGCTGGGACATCCCTGATGATATTGCCACTGTTGTTTGAAATGACCCACTTGCTAAGAAATGGTGTATTGACAGCACCTGCACTAGAGGGGGGATCCCTGTGGGTTGGCGGATGGGTGACATCAGGTCTGGCTCCAGCTGGGCACACAGTTCCTGTATAGTGGCTCGGTCAAGCCTGTATGTCAGTATGACATGTCGTTCCTCCATTGTCGACAGATCCACCAGCGGTCTGTACACAGGAAGATTCCTCCATCTCCTCGCATGTCCCAGCAGACGGTGCCTATGAAGGACAACAGCGAGCACAGAGTCAAGCAACCCACAGGTACGTAACCACAGGTTGCACATAGCACGATTCCCAATGCATTGAATGGCTTGTATGAGTGTTGGTGCATGGCCTAGGTATGTGTGACGCAGTTGGTAATTAGGCCATGTGGGCCCTTGAAATGGCGGCTGCCTGACCTGTGAAGTGCGACAGTGGGATGTGAGGTCAATGCGCTGACGTGGCACACCGCGGCGGTAGGCGGTCGAAGACCGCGGCGCTAAGCCGCATTGGTTAACATAGAACCCTATGTGTTTCAGGAGCCAATGACGATGTGCGCCGGCGGTCGCGGTACGCACCGCCGCGGGCGTGACCGCCATTTTCTATCTGCTTAATCACTCGATACCTGATCTTCGACAGGAGAGGACCTACACTGCAAGTGCTGCTGTGACCTCGGTCTGGAAGAGACAATGGCTCATGCGACTGCGGAGAGGGCCCCTGCCTTCACTGCGGAGGAGTTGGAGAAACTTGTGGATGGGGTCCTCCCTCAGTATGCGCTACTCTACGGTCCTCCAGACCAACAGGTAAGTACACTGGGACCATGCTTAGTGGGCAATGCCTGGGTTGAGTCGGGTGGATGAAAGATGGTGGGGAGGGGAGCGATTGAGGCATGCATCAAACGACAGATGAGAGCATGTGCCACATGGCAAGGGTGGGGATGGGGGGCCACTCACATCGAGCATGCAGAAGGTGATGACAATTTTTCTCTCCCTGTACATATCACATAGGTCAGCGCCCACCAGAAAATCGATATTTGGCATGCCATCGCCAAGGACGTCCGGACCCTGGGGGTCCACAACAGACGGGGCACCCACTGCCGGAAGAGGTGGGAGGACATCCGACGCGGGAGCAGGAAGACGGCGGAGGCTCTGCTGGGGATGGCCTCCCAACGTAGGAGGGGTGCCAGTCGTCAATTGACCCCCCCTGATGTCCCGGATCCTGGCGGTGGCCTACCCCGATTTGGATGGGCGCGTGAGGACATCACAGCAGACACAAGGGGGTGAGTACAAATACATTCTGCTGACTTTTCAGGCAGTGGAGGTGTCTGGGTGGGGGACGAGGGCTGTGGGTATCCCTAGGCCAGGGCGATTTCTGTAGGCTAGGCCCCTCCATAAGGCATGGCCCTGTGCCCCCGCCCCCCACCTCTGTAGGGTGCCAAGTACAGGTATCCATGGCCCTGTGTCATCTATGTGTGCAGTTGTCGTCCATAGGCTTGTAGGCCATGTCCCACGGATTGCGTAGTGGACCCCAAGTGCGCGGCGTAGTGCAGGGGGCTTCTGTGTCTGTCTTGTCCGCCAACGGTAGCGGTAATCCATGCACTCAACATGTCTTTATTTCTCCCCCCCCCTTGTTTGTGGTCTTCCTGTTCATGTGTGCATTAGCATCATCAGGTGGAGGAGAAGTGGCATCGGAGCACGAGGGAGCTGCATCTCACATGGCCATGGCGGGCCATGCAACTGACTCGGATTTCACCAGTGAGACGGAGGGCGAGGGGAGCTCCACAGCGGGGACTCGTGCTGATATCAGTGACAGCGACTCGTCCTCTGAAGGGAGCTCCCTTGTGGTGGCGGCAACATCCGTGCCCCCCGCAACAACAGGTACAGCTGCCACCCAGCGCACCAGCACCGCCCTCCCAGCAGCCTCTCAGCGTTTGCCCCCTGCCCGCTCACCCAGGAAGGTTGGCATCTCCTTCGCCCCAGGCACCTCAGGCCCTGCCCCTGTCACCTCTGCTGCCCTCAGTGAGGAGGTCCTTGACCTCCTAAGGACCATTATTGTTGGGCAGTATACCCTTTGAATGCCATCCAGGGTGTACAAAGAGAGGTGCACCAGAGTAATGCATACCTGGAGGGCATTCATTCGGGTCAGGCTGCCCATCAGCGATCGTTCAACGCTCTGGCCTCAGCACTGACGGCAGCAATTGTCCCTGTCTCTAGCCTCCCCCCTCCAACGTCCTCCACCCAGACCCAATCCCCTGTATCTCTGCCTATCCCAGACACACCTACAGACCAGCCTGCACACACCTCAACACCCAAGGGAAGCTCATCCAGACATAAGCACCACACATCACACAAGCATTCACACAAGCAACATCCACATGCAGACATACCAACAGCCACTGCCTCCACTGTGTCCCCCTCCTCCTCGTCTCCCTCCTCCCTCCCTGTGACGTCTCCACTCACACTTGCATGCACAACATCTTCAGCCACTACGTCCATCACCAGCACACCCACCAGAACACTCCGCACACATGCAGTCACCACCCCACTACCATTTACACGTCCCCTGTGTCCTCTCCAAGTGTGTCTGTCACCCCCTCCTCCAAACTACACAAACGCAGGCAGCCACCCACCCAACAGCCATCCACCTCACGACAGCCTCCAGCCCAAGCACCTGCACCCAAAGACACCAGACTTCACACTCCTACAACCACATCCTCTTCCTCCACTCCCATACCCACTACACCTACCCGTCCCTCTCTTTCCAAATTGCTTTTCCTTGCCAACCTTAACCTCTTTCCAACAACTCCCCCACCCCCTCCATCTCATAAGACTCCAATCAGCACCTCAGCCACCACAAAACCGGGACCTGTGAAGACTGTTGTCCATGGAGTGTGGAGTCCCCCACCCTCAAGGGCATCCAGTTCAGCTAGGAGCCACGGCATGGCCAGCCCACCCCCGGAAAAGGATCCTAAGATTGCCAGTGCCTGGCGCGAGCGACCAAAGACCCCAGGGACCAAAATCCCTACATTGGCTCCGTCAGGAAGTGGGGTGCCACCTGGCACACCGCCAAAGGTGGGAAAGGGCCACAAGCGTGCAGGGAAGGGTGGGAAGGGCAGCACGCCCGACAAGTCCGGCAGCAGGACAGCTGTCCAGGAGGGCCCCACCAGCCCCATCCCAGGTGTGCAGGAGGACACCCACAGGCCCGGTACTGCAGCCCAGGAGGGCCCCGCTTGCCACGTCCCAGGTGGGCAGGAGGACACCCACAGGCCGAGAACTGCAGCCCAGGAGGGCCCCGCAAGCCACCAGACAGATGGGCAGGAAGGCCCCGCCAGCCACAGGTCAGGTGGCGAGTGACATCCATGCCTGGGCCGGATCCGCTGACCAGGACACTCATCTCAAGCACCGCTCCGCTGGGCACCGCCGTGTCAAGAACCGCTGAACTGGGCCCTTCATCTCAAGCACCGCTGAACTGGGCCCCTCATCTCAAGCACCGCTCCGCTGGGCCTTTCATCTCAAGCACCGCTGAACTGGGCCCTTCATCTCAAGCACCGCTCCGCTGGGCACCGCCGTCTCAAGCACCCCTGAACTGGGCCCTTCATCTCAAGCACCGCTGAACTGGGCCCTTCATCTCAAGCACCGCTCCGCTGGGCACCGCCGTCTCAAGCACCGCTGAACTGGGCCCTTCATCTCAAGCACCGCTGAACTGGGCCCTTCATCTCAAGCACTGCTGAACTGGGCCCTTCATCTCAAGCACCGCTGAACTGGGCCCTTCATCTCAAGCACCGCTCCGCTGGGCACCGCCGTGTCAAGAACCGCTGAACTGGGCCCTTCATCTCAAGCACCGCTCCGCTGGGCACCGCCGTGTCAAGAACCGCTGAACTGGGCCCTTCATCTCAAGCACCGCTCCGCTGGGCACCGCCGTGTCAAGCACCGCTGAACTGGGCCCTTCATCTCAAGCACCGCTCCGCTGGGCCCTTCATCTCAAGCACCGCTGAACTGGGCCCTTCATCTCAAGCACCGCTCCGCTGGGCACCGCCGTGTCAAGAACCGCTGAACTGGGCCCTTCATCTCAAGCACCGCTCCGCTGGGCCCTTCATCTCAAGCACCGCTGAACTGGGCCCTTCATCTCAAGCACCGCTCCGCTGGGCACCGCCGTCTCAAGCACCACTGAACTGGGCCCTTCATCTCAAGCACCGTTGGCCCATTGGCGGAAGGGGCAGGCCCGCATCTGTGTCGGGCAGGCCTGCACGAAGCACTCTGGGCACTAGTCCCCCTCCAGTACCAGTGGAGACTGTTATCCACTTGAGAGACTGTGGCTTTGCACTCCCCAGGATTGAACAGTGGGCAAACCACCCACTGTAGAGACTTGAGAGACTGTGGCTTTGCACTCCCCAGGATGGCACAGTGGGCAACTCACCCACTGTAGAGACTTGAGAGACTGTGGCTTTGCACTCCCCAGGATGGCACAGTGGGCAAGCCACCCACTGTAGAGACTTGAGAGACTGTAGCTTTGCACTCCCCAGGATGGCACAGTGGGCAAGCCACCCACTGTAGAGACTTGAGAGACTGTGGCTTTGCACTCCCCAGGATGGCACAGTGGGCAACCCACCCACTGTAGAGACTTGTGAGACTGTGGCTTTGCACTCCCCAGGATGGCACAGTGGCCATGGAGGCCCCTCGTGGATCTGGCGTCGTGGACTCATCTGGCTGAGGTGCCCCCCCTTCCCCCTGAGGTGCCTGTAGTTTTCCTATCTGATGCCCCTGCAGTGTTCTCTCCGTTGGAGGCAGGTATCCTGTATGGGCTTTGCCCATGTGTTTTGGCCCAGTGGCCCACGAACAATGGCTGATAGACATATCGGACTGGACAATTTATGTATATAAAGTTATAGATGTGTGATATATTTTATACTCAGTCTTACAATAAAATTCTATATTTATAATCATTTCCTTTTGCCTTTGCATTCTTCCGGGGGGTTTGGGGGTGTAACTGTGATGTGTTGCTATGCATTGATGTGTGTGTTGTAGTGGTTGAGGGTGAGGGGGGTGTGTCGCATATGTGTGTCCCCGTAATTTTTTGCCTCCCCTGTGTCGTAGGTGCAGTACTCACCGTTGTCTTCTGCGCCGGCGTTCGTGCTCCTGGTAGAGGAGCAGGAAGACAATGGCTGGGAGGATGTGTAGTTCGGGTTCCATGCTGTCCTGATTCCTCGTGGGGTGTATGGAGGTGAGCATTTTCCGTTTGAAATGTCTGTTTCCGCCGTGTTTTTATCGGCGGGGCTACCGCCCCAGAAAAGGTGGCGGATTGGTGGGTTGTGATAGGGTGGGCGGTACATTGTCTCCCGCCTGTCTGTTGGCGGTGACCGCTGCGCTGTTTGTTTGTCCCGCCGTGGCGGGCGGTGTGTTAAAGTGGCGGTCTCTGTTGGCGGTTTCCGCCAGGGTCGGAATTGCATTTTTTTTACCTCCAGCCTGTTGGCGGTTTGACCGCCGCTTTAACACCGACCGCCAGGGTTGGAATGACCCCCTTAGTGCCTTGTCAGGGTAGTAAGTGCTATATAAATACAATCTAATCCAACAAGGAAGGCTTTAGTGCTGGTGGCGTCCCCTACCCCATGCCCACCTCCTCGGATTCCCTCACTCCCCCCTGGCAAATGTACCCCTAATATCTCCATAGCCCTACTTTAACATACATTTATTTGTTTTAACATGCTTGAAAAGGCTGGCTTTACTAATCAACTCAGCTATCCAAACAAACATAGTTATGTGCTTTGCAGCAGGCACATTAACCCTCTATGCTACTTTATGGCGAGTCAAAGCTGCCGCTAGACAAAACTCCCATTTCTCTCCCTACCAGGAACATCATTCATAAGTGGTATCTTGACATTTTAATTGCTTCCTGAAGGCTGGACGTACAAGGAACTTTTCAGCAGGTGCTTTTAAGTGGCAGGTTTCGTTACTTATTTCTAAACACAGTTCCCACCCCCCGGAGGTCAGCGCCCCCAATCCAGGTCAGCATCCGGTGTAGTCGCACCGACCTAAAGCCGACCCTATAATCCAATCTCTGGTACTGTGCTACTGAGGATTACTTTTTCCAGCTGACTGTGAACCCCAAATAATACAACAGTTTCACCACTGTTTGTAGGTTCCTTTCGCATGGTTTGAAAAAGTTCACCTTTACCAGACATTCGTCCAAGTAAGGGTGCACATGAATGTGTTATCTTCTGAAGGGAGCCGCTACAACTACTAGATTCTTGGTTTACATGTTTGGCACAGATTTTATGCTTCAATTGGTAATGTACCCCCATCATCACAAATCAGAGATTTCCTGTGTGATGGGTGGATAGGAATGAGAAAGAAGGCAGGCACCCTTTAGAACGGCTGTTGCTAAGTATTCTTTTTTCCCCATTAATGGGAGGGAACCATTGTGTTTTGACAAATCTGTTAACAAATTACAGGTTCAAAATTGGTGACATTGCTCTTGGAACCAGATGTATCAAAGAGTTTTACCCATTCTGTGTCTATGGGAAAATGTGTTTGAACATATGGGCCTTGCTTTGGAATTAGAACGTAAACAGTGATTTCTCACGTTTTTGTTTTCCAGAGGTAACTCCTCTATTACATTCTTGTGTAATCATTTTTGTACTGTGTTCTGAAGTATCTGTACTTTGGTATTTTTGTACCTTTGCTGTTTTGGTCTCACTGTCAGTATTTGCAGTTCTGGACTCCCAGGGGCTCCAGAAGTCCAGTACCCTCTCCCAAAGGTACTGCATGCAAAGTAAGGGAATGGTAGTGTCACCTTAGGGAGGGGTCTTAATCCTCTAGAAGTGCTACCTCTGGTCTTATCTCTCTACAAAAGAAATCCTCTGTTTTTTTAGGGTCGAGCCTGCAATAGCTTGCACTGGCACATGCATCTCGTTAGCAAGACTGTTGTTAGCTTAAAAGGGCTTGGAGTCCGCCTGTCACTTTGTAAGTTTTGTAACTGTATTTATATAGCGCTTACTACCCATGATGAGGTGTCAAAGCGCTTTTCTGCGAGTAAGCATGCTACTCCGGAACCCAAGAGAAATTAGAGGTGGATTTGTTTAAGGAAATATGAATACAGTATTAGTATTATTATGAGTTAATTTGAGCAGAGGATATGTGAGTTTGTTAGTTGGGTTGACTAAACTAATGGAGAGATAGAGGAGGGAAGAATCCAGAAGTGTTAATTGGGAGTTTATAGTAATTGGATGAGGCTTGGGATGAGTAAAGGACAGATGGAAGAGGGAAGAATCTGTGTAAAGGGTTAAGGAGATCATAGTAGCAGGAGGGGTTTTGGATGAGTCAAAGGTGAGGTAAATGAGGGAGAAGTTAGTAGGGTTGTTTGGTAGATCATGGTAGTAAACTGAGGCTTGGCGTAAGCTAGATGCGGTAGAGGAGGGAAGAGTTTAGGCAGGGTTATTTTGGAGATGAAGGTAGTAGAATGGGTTTGGGATGAGTCAGAGTGGGGCCGCAGGATAGATTGATAGAGACATAGGGTGAAGGGGAGAAAGAGTAAAGCTTACAAGAGAGTAAAATGTATATTAATTTGTATTTATTATTTTATTATATATATATATATATATATATATATATATATATATATATGTATATATATATTTTTTCCTTCCAAAAGGTCCAATTGAGGCGCGTTCTTTGCGTCGGTGCCCACGACAGGACCTTTCCCCTACATTAATCATCACACAACTTTGACACTCGGTTAACGACGCGGCACTCACAGGATTGTCAATTCTTCTTTTAATGTGCAAAGTGATACCTCCAACAACCACCAACGCGTTTCAACCTACAAGGTCTTGATTACGGTGATACATCAGTCCATTTTAAGCTATATATACTGTTTATCTCAACATGTCTTTATGTGGCATTCTGGGATACGTAGTTAATAAAATTAAACTTGTGAAAAAAGAAAGAACCCCAAGTAATAACGGAAACTTAAGTGCAACTACATAATTCCTATATAATTTTTTTTTAAGTAAATAATATAAAGGAAAATAAGGAAATTAAAAATCTACTTATTGCTTGTTCTAGCCACAACCTCTAGAATTATATGTCGCTGCATCTATTTACAACACATATGTAGCCACAATAACATTGTACCATTTATCGCATCATTCTTATTTCATGCCCATTACGTTGCTATTAAATTTCTTGGTCGAATTCAAATTCCGGGTCTAGTACCCCATCAATATACATCAATTTGATTTCTCCTATGTTGTAATTAGTAACAACCCTATTCTCAACCAATGGTGCAATTCATCCTTTATATGAAAATTTATCTTATCATTTTTCTATGTGTTATTCATATTTACAGGTGGCAATATAATTCCTCATCGCCATTAATCCCAAATGGAGCCTTTGTTTTTATTCTAATGATGTACCTGGATTCTAAACGTCTCAATTTTTGAACTCTGTCCCCTCCACGTTCTTGTTTTTTGATTGTTGCAATGCCATAATATCTCATATGTAACCAATCTGATTCTGGATTACTTTTTAAATGTTTGGTCATGGCATAGTTATGATCATCATTTTGTACTTCCCTAATGTGCTCCAAAATACGCTTCTTCAGGGGGCCGATGGTACTGCCAACATATCTTAGTCCACACAAGCATTCTATGACATATACAACACAAGTTGTTTCACATGTAATTCTATCTTTAATCGGGATCTCCTTACCCCGAAAGTCTGTCACTATCTTTTTATTGCAACCAATTTTGCATGCTTTGCACTTGTTGCAACAATAGAAGCCCTTATTACCATCTACTAACCAATTGGAAATTATTGGGGTCTCAAAATGACTTCTTACTAATATATCCTTCAATGGATTGATATATATAGGTTTGTATGTAAATTGAAACTAGCTAAATATTTTTCAAAAATGGGACCTGCAGGAACATCAAAAGAAGTGTCTAATACTTGTGATTTGAAACTGACTATAGAACAAAGTACTGATTTGAAAACATTGTATGACCTGACTCATGACTTAGAAGATGACCAGATGACAGAAACACAAATACTATCTACTTTAGGTATTGATATAGGGCAAAAAGAATATACACTATTTAAACCTAAATCTACGTTTTGCCCAGTCCTATCACCAGGCAACAAAATAGATGTGTTCCATGATCTTGTCAATAATGACTTAGAAAAAATACAGGCTTATAGGAAGGGAAGAGAAGAGAAATGAACCAAAATTCAACGAGATGCACTCAAAGGTTTGATGGAAAATCAATCAATAATAATCAAACCGGCGGACAAAGGAGGAAATATAGTAATCTGGGAAAGAGATGATTCAATGGTTGAAGCATACAGTCAATTAATGCAGAGTCGAACTACTGTAAATTAACAAAGAATCCTATGAATGAGTTAGTGTTGGAGTTGAATGAGAGATTGGAAAAATGGTACTCAGAAGGATTGATAAGTTTTGATGAGAGACCATTCATGATGAATGAAAATCCGGTTATGCCAACCATATATTTTTTTACCGAAGATTCATAAGACTTAAAAAAAAAAAACCAGGTAGACCTATTATCTCAAGTTGTGGATCATTGTACGAAGGGGTGTCGAAATATGTGGATTACTTTTTGGCACCCATGGTCAAAGATTTGAATTCGTATATACAAGACTCAGGGGACTTTCTCAGACTACTGGATGGAGTGGTATGGCAATCTAATTATCTCCTGGTTACTATAGATGTTGTTTCCCTATATACCTCAATCTTGCACAAATTGGGTATGAATGCAGTGAACTTTTTCTTGAGACAAAGAAGTATTAATTTTTTAAGACATTCTGAGATGTTATTGGAAATTACAGAACTGTGCTTAAGGAATAATGTATTCATATTCAACCATCAGATTTATAAGCAGACCTCTGGGACAGCCATGGGAGTTTCCTTTTCTCCAAGCTATGCAAACCTTATGATGGATTGGTGGGAAAAATGCATAGCTTCGGGTCAGGGGAATGAGAAATACATGGAAAAAGTAGTGATGTGGTTACAGTATATAGTTGACATATTCTTGATCTGGAATGAAACTGAGTAATTGTTTAAGTAATGTTTCATTGGTTTAAATATGAACAATGTTGGATTACAATTTACATGTCAAACAAGTAAGGCTTCCCTAGAGTATCTAGATGTATTGGTGTACATAGAAAAGAACGTTTTACAGACAACATTACATAGAAAGCCTAAAGCAACCAATAGTATCCTACATGGATCGGGTTTTCACCCGAGGTCACTTATAAAAGTATTCCATATGGGGAATTTGTTCGAATCAAAAGAAATTGCTCAAATGAACAAGATATGGACATCAAATTTAGGGAAACTAACCAGAGATTCTTAAAGAGAGGATACAAATTGAGAGAGGTGAACCAAGGAGAGGCAAAGGCAAGAGTAAAAAACACGAGCACAGGTATTGGTGAAAAACAAAAAAGACAGTGATATAAACTGATGAGATAAGACTTATCTTGGATTACAGTAAAGAGAATCAACAGATATTGAATATTCTAAATAGGCATTGGCATATGATCAAAAGGGATGGTGACATTGGAAAGAAAGTTGGTACTCGTCCATCAGTTACATATAGAAAAGTGCCATCATTGAAGGATATATTAGTGAGAAGTCATTTTGATACCCCAATAATTTCCAATTGGTTAGTAGATGGTAATAAGGGCTTCTATTGCTGCAACAAGTGCAAAGCCTGCAAACTTGGTTGCAGATCCCGATTAAAGATAGAATTACATGTGAAATAACTTTTGTTGTATATGTCATAGAATGCTTGTGTGGTCTAAGATATGTTAGTAGTACCATCTGCCCCCTTTAGAAGCGTATTTTGGAACACATTAGGGCAGTACAAAGAGATGACAATAACTATGCTATGACCAAACATTTGAAAAGTCACCCAGAATCAGATTGGTTACATATGAGATATTATGGCATTGCAACAAATAAAAAAACAAGAATGTGGAGGGGACAGAGTTCAGAAATTGAGACGTTTAGAATCCAGGTACATCATTAGATTAAAAACAAAGACTCCATTTGGAATTAATGGTGATGAGGAATTATATTGTCACCTGTAAATATGAATAGCACACAGAAATATGATAAGAGAAATTTTCATATAAAGGATGAATTGCACCATTGGCTGAGAATAGGGTTGTTACTAATTACAACATAGGAGAAATCAAATTGATGTATGTTGATGGGGTACTAGACCCGCAATTTGAATTTGACCAAGAAATGTAATAGCAACGTAATGGTCATGACATAAGAATGATGCGATAAATGGTACAATGTTATTGTGGATACCTATGTGTTGTAAATAGATGCAGCAACATATAATAATAGAGGTTGTGGCTAGAACAAGCAATAAGTAGATTTTTAATTTCCTTATTTTCCTTTATATTATTTACTTTTTTAAAAAATGTATATAAGAATTATGTAGTTGCACTTACGTTTCCGTTATTACTTGGGATTCTTTCTTTTTTCACAAGTTTATTTTTATTAACTACGTATCCCAGAATGCCACATAAAGGCATGTTGGGATAAACAGTATATATAGCTCAAAATGGACTGATGTATCTGTATATATATATATATATATATATATATTATTTTTTCATAATTTGAATTTTATTTATAGATTTAATATTATGTATTTGTATTTCTTTTTCTCTAGTAAAGTAGGACTAGAGTAATAAAATTGATATGTAAATACATAGTATGGGAATATATGTGCAAGGAATATAATAATCAGTATAATAATATGAGAAGAAAAGTAGTATTGTATAAACACAGACTTTCAAGGTTTGTGATATTTGAAGTTAATTAATAAGTGTACTTTTCTGACATTCATTTATCTTTCCTCAATTTTTGAATAGCCAAATGTTTGCTGTTAAATAGATAAGATAACATTTGATCTTTGTGATATAAAAAAGAAATCAGGGATTCATAAGTATCTAGTATAACAACTTATCTAGGAGCTATGCAATGACATATGAACATGTTAAGCACAGAATAATATACACATATATATGTATATACACACAAATACATATATATATATATATATATAAATATATATATATATATATAAATATACATACATACATATTTAACTGTGAGTAAATATACATTTGTTAAACAGGCTTAAAGATAATGTGTATAATTTATTATTATGAAATAGTAACAATATATGCATATAGGCCCTCATTTCAACCCTGGCGGTTGGTAAGAAAGGGGCTGTAACACCGCCAACAGGCCGGCGGTAAAAAAAATGGGATCACGACCACAGTGGAAACTGCCAACACAGCCAGCGACTTTAACACTCCGACTGCCCCGGCGGTAGCAACAAACACTGCAGCATTAACTGCCAACAGACAGGCAGAAGTCAATGTACCGCCCACCCCATCACAACCCACCCATCCGCCAGCTTTTCCGGGGCGGTACCAATGCCATCAAAAGCACTGCGGAAACAGTACTTGGAAGGAAAACCACTCACCTCTCGACACTCAACGAAGAACCAGGACGCCATGGAGCCGGGCTGCACTCCTTCCCATGCTGGTCTGCCTCCTCATCTACCAGGAGTACGAACGGTGGCGGCTACTACCACGGTGAGTACTGCACCTAGTACACAGGGGATGGGGAGGAAAAAAAGAGTGACACACACACGCAACTCGCAACACCCCCACCCTATCCCACAACACCATACACAGAAACACAAGCATCAACCTTACATTTCCACCCTGGAATCCCCTGGAAGAAGGCAAGGACAAAAAGTATAGAGTCAAATCAGTAATATTTTAGAAATAGTCAGATATACGTAATAAATGTAAAAACAGTATTTAAAAAAATATACAATATGTACATAAGGCGGTACATTGTCCACTCAAAATGTCCGTGGGCCACTGGGCCAAAACTCATAGGCCAAGCCCACACTTAACTCTTGCCTCAACATGGAGAGAACTCTGCAGGGGCATCAGGTCGAAAACACGCAGGCACCTCAGGGGGCCGGGGAAGTGGGGGCACCTCAGCCAGAAGATGGAATAACGCCACTGCTCCTGGAGGGGGCTCCATGCCCACAGCAATGTCCTGGGGAGTGCAAGGCCACAGTCTCTCAAGTGGGTGGTTTGCCCACTGCTTGGTCTTGGGGAGTGCAAGTCCACAGTCTCTCAAGTGGGTGGTTTGGCCACTGCTTGGTCCTGGGGAGTGCAAAGCCACAGTCTCTCTAGTGGGTGGTTTGCCCACTGCTTGGTCCTGGGAGTGCAAAGCCACAGACTCTCAAGTGGGTGGTTTGGCCACTGCTTGGTACTGGGGAGTGCAAAGCCACAGTCTCTCTAGTGGGTGGTTTGCCCACTGCTTGGTCCTGGGGAGTGCAAAGCCACAGTCTCTCTAGTGGGTGGTTTGCCCATTGCTTGGTCCTGGGGAGTGCAAAGCCACAGTCTCTCAAGTGGGTCCTTTGCCCACTGCTTGGTCCTGTGGAGTGCAAACCACAGTCTCTCTAGTGGAAGTGTGTGACGGGTTCTTTATCCCGGGTTGAAAGGATATTGGATTAAGGCGACAGATGCGTGCTCAAGGGGTTAACTAATTTATTTCGGTTTTGGGTCTAAGATGAACTTATCATCTTCTCACAATGTCAGGGTTGGTTTAGTCTCTCAATGAAAATAATAAAGTCCCCTTTTTTTTTTTATTCTCTCTTTCAGGGTTCGGATAAGGTTCCTGGTGTGGTCTGGTCCGGCTTTAAGAAGGTTCTGGTCTTCCCATATGTCAGCGGCCCAGGTTCCCCAGAATAAAGAAGAAAAGAAAACAGGTAAGTGGGGATTAAGTAAATATGTAGAGTTATTTAGGTTTAGTAGGGTGGTGGGGGATAGGTAGGAGTGCAGGGAGGTGAGGGGTTACTTTTTACCGTGTCTTTCTCCCTGCCCCAGTGCGTTCGTGGAGCTCCCCTTTTATTTTGGTAGCAGCTATTTAGGGTTGGGTTTCCGTGAGGTTAGAGGGTACAATGTTTTCCCTTTACACCGTCTCCCCTCCCTTATAGGACCTCAGCCCTTTCCCCTTAGTTCCCCGTAATCCCAATAACCACCCGGCGCCCCACTCCCATTTGCGGTACGATCGTACCTCTGGTGGCCACGCCCCTCCAGGGACGCGGCCGGCTTCCTGGCGGTCTCCCGACTTCACTGGATCAGGGGCGGGAGGCTCCCTGAGTATCTCTCCTCTTCCACGTCGCTCGTCTGCCTCGCGGGGACTCGCTTCGTTGTGGTGTGCGTTTTGCCGTTCGTCTTCCTCCGTTGTTGCTCCGTGAGCGTTTCGCTCCCTCGCGTCTTCCGGGTCCTCGGCGGCGTCCTTTTTTTCAATTTCTCCTCTGGCGTACATGACGTTCGACGTCATGACGTCCAGAGCTCCTCGGGTGCCCCCGGGGTATTCCTCGTCAGTTTCCGCATTTTACTGAAAACCGGCGTCGGGAGACGTCCGGTTACAAAGCGTATCTCCACTGGTTCTGGAGGGGGCTTCGTGCCCAGTGTGCTTCATCCTGCCAAGGATAGGGTGAGTGGATGCATATCTCTGGTTCTGGAGGGGGCTTTGTGCCCAGTGTGCTTCATCCTGCCAAGGATAGGGTGAGTGGATGCATATCTACACTGGTTCTGGAGAGGGCTTTGTGCCCAGTGATACAACACTTGGGGTGTGGCAGTTCACAGTCCCTCACCTGGGTTTCTGAAGCACGAGATTTGCAGGGACCAGGTTGCATCGTAGTCCATGGAGGCAGGGCTAGACTCCATCCAGGGGTGGCTACGGGTGCAAACTGGTGGTAGTGCCGGTGCTCATGGGGGTGCTGCCAGTGGTAGAGGGAGGCTCCAGCCCTTCTCCTGCAGCCTAGGACGGCTGCCCAGTGGGGCTGCTGCTGCTGGTAGTGGTGCTACTGTCAGCGGTGCAGGTGGCAGTGCTTGCGGTGGTGCCTGCGGCAGTGCCGGTGGCAGTGCTGGCCGTGGTGGCGGTGCTGCCAGTGGTGGTGGGAGGCTCCAGCCCTTCTCCTGCAGCCTCGGACAGCTGCCTACTGGGGCTGCTGCTGCGGACAGTAGTGGTTCTTGCAGCGGTGCTAGAGGCGGGGCTACTGGTGGTGCTGGCCGCTTTGCAGGTGGTGGTGTTGGCGGTTGTGCTGGTAGCCACCAGGCCTTCACCTGCAGCCTCGGATGGCTGAAGTGCCTTGCCTGGTGTTTTGTGCCCCTTCCTCACCTTGCCAGATGGTGGTGTGACCTTGGGTCTAACAACTGGAGTCTTTGAGGTGGCCTTGCTGGATAGTTGTGGCTCCTTCCCCTTGCTGGATGTTGTCCCCCTCTTCACCTTGCCAGGTGGTGGAATGGTTTTGGCGTTGGCAGGGGTTGGTGGCACACTGGCTGGGCTGACAGTTGCACCCTTTGAGCCTCTGATAGCTTCAGGAACCACAGCGGACGTCGACTTGGTGGCTGAGGTGCTGGGCTGGGTTCTGGCCACCCAGGCCGGAGGGGAAGGACGGGGGGGAAGGCTTAGGTAAGAGGTCAAAGTTTGCCAGGAAAAGCTTCTTAGGGACACTGGGGCAGGAAGAGGGTGAGGGTTTGGGAGTGGAGAAAGAGGGAGTGGTTGTAGCAGGTGTCTGCTGAGTTTGGGTGCAGGTGCATGGGCTGGATGCTGTTGTAAGGTGGATGGCTGTTGGGTGGGTGCTTGCGTTTGTGTACTTTGGGAGGAGGGGGTCACAGACACAGTGGGACATGTGCATGGTTGTGGGGGTGGTGACAGCAAGTGAGGGGTGTGTTGTGATGGGCGTGCTGGTGATGGAGGTAGTGGATGAGGATGTAGTGCATGCAGGTGTGAGTGGAGATGCTACTGGGAGGGAGGTGGAAGACGAGGAGGAGGGGGACACAGTGGAGGCAGTGGATGTTGTGTCTGCATGGGGATGGTGCTTGTGTGAGTGCCTGTGAGATGAAGTGTGGTTCTTGTGTTTGCCTGAGCCACTTTTGTGTGTTGATTTGGGTGAATGCTGGTCTGAAGGTGTGCTTGGGATAGGCTAGGTTTGAGGAAATTGGGACTGGGTAGAGGAAGTTGGAGGGGAGGCTGGAGACAGGGACAATGGCTGCCAACAGTGTTGAGGCCAGAGTCTGAAATGCTCTCTGTTGGGCCGCCACACCAGAGTGAATGCCCTCCAGGTATGCATTTGTTTGTTGCAAATGCCTCTCGACATCCTGGATGGCATTCAGAATGGTTGACTGACCAAGAGTGAGGGATCTCAGGAGGTCAATAGCCTCCTCACTGAGGGCAGCAGGGCTGAGTGGGGCAGGGCCTGAGGTGTCTGGGGCGAAGGAAATACCCACCCTCCTGGGTGAGCGGGCACGGGAAACACGCTGAAGGGCTGCTGGGAGGGCGTTGCTGGTAGGGGGTGTGGCGGCTGTACCTTTAGTTGGGGTGGGCGCATAGGTGTCCGCCACCGCCAGGGAGCTTCCATCGGAGGAGGAGTCGCTGTCTGTGGTCTCCCCTCCTGTCCCCGTCGTGGTGCTCTCCTCGCCCTCCGTCCCACTGGTGCCCTCACAGTCAGTGGATTCGGCCTTCAGGTCCATGTGGGATGCAGCTCCCTCCGTCACCGATGCCTCTGCTCTTCGGCCAGATTATGCTAATGCACACAAGGACAAGGTGACAAACAAAAAGTGAGGAGAGAAACAGAGGATACACTTGGTCAATTCCAGCAACACCACTACTGTTGGCGTACACAACACACAGGGAGCAGCCCTATGCACTAGGCCATGCACTACCAGCTACTAAGTTAGTCACCAGCCCATGGGGTACAATGCCTAACGCCATTAGCTGCACACCTGAAACCCACAGGACCCTGCCCATTAGTAGATGCCCACTAACACTATTGGGGTAGGAGTGCACCAGAGCCTGCCCAACAAGGGACCTACCCTGCCAGTTCGCCCTGTCGTAGGGGCACCCACAGCCCACATCCCCCGCCCAGGTAAACCTTAACACGCGCACAGTCATGATTGTGAATCTGTACTCACCCCCTTGTGGCTGCTGTGATGCCTTCAAGTGCCCATCCAACTCCGGATAGGCCACCGCCAGGATGTGGAACATCAGGGGTGTCAGAGTACGACGGGCACCCCTTCCTCGTTGGGAGGCCAGCCCTAGCTGGGCCTCCACCGTCTTCCTTGCCCAGCGGCACAGGTCCTCCCACCATTTGCGGCAGTAGGTGCTCTGCCTGTCAAAGACCCCCAGGGTCTGCACCTCCTTGGCGATGGCACGCCAAATACCCTTCTTCTGGTGGGCACTGACCTGCATGGAATAGACAGCAGAAAAGGGAATTTCTGGACCGTCACACTTATGGCCCACCAGATCCCTCCCATCCCCTGACACACATACATTGACCACCATACATGCAGGACTCTGGCCAGGACGCCTCAGCCCCCCTCCCATGTGGCTTACACACACAGCAATCCATACATTCATGGCCCCCTCATCATGCTCACAGTGTACTCACCTGTTTGTCTGGAGGACCGTAGAGTAACGTGTACTGGGGTAAGACCCCATCCACCACTTTCTCCAACTCCTCCGCAGTGAAGGCAGGGGCCCTTTCCCCAGACACATGAGCCATTGTCGCTTCCAGACACAGGTCACAGCAGCACTTGCAGTGTAGGTCCTCTCCTGTTGAAGGTCAGATAGCAAGTGCGCGAATAGATAGAAAATCTGTCATACATCGCCATTGGCTCCTGGAACCCATAGGGCCCAATGATAACCAATGCGAAGTTGTGCGGTGGTCGTCGACCGCCTACCGCAACGGCACACAATGCCAGCAGAATTACCTCATTTTCACTTGTCCCTCCTCACAGGTCAGGCAGCCTCCATTTCAGGGGGGCATGGCACCTAACTGCGTTACAGCAGGCATTGGACAGCAACTGACTCTCGGATTCATATACTGGTTCTGTAAAGGAAGAGATGCATCATTATTACAATTGTCTAAATATGACCCTCTGCTCACTGTTTTCCTCCAGGGGCTTCAACCGTTGAAGATGAATATGAGATGGCAACATCCTCCAGTGTACAGACCCCTGGTGGACCTTGCGACAATGGAGGACAGACACATTATCATAACGTACAGACTTGATCGGGCCAGAATCAAAGAACTGTGTGCCCAATTGGAGCCAGACCTGATTTCAGCTATCCACCAGCCCAGAGAAATGAGCAAGTGTTCAGGAATAGAAAAAGCTATCACTCTATGAATGTGCAGATGGTGTGTTTGGCGGACCAGTACATCTCCCATATGAATGCCAAGTATCCTGGCTCGGTGTATGACGCATTTATCCTGAGGAATAGCAGCATCCCATATGTGATGGGTTGACTCCAGAGGCACCGGGTGTGGCTAATAGGTGAGCACAAGGTCCCCACTCAGTATAAGTTGGTGTCTGGGTATGGGGTTGTCCCTAAGGGTTAGTGTGTGTCTAATAGGTATCCCTCGATATTTGCAGGTGACTCTGGTTACCCCAACCTCTCATGGCTACTGACCCCAGTGAGGAATGCCAAGACAAGGGCAGAGGAACGTTACAATGAGGCACATGGGCAAACAAGGAGGATAATTGAAAGAACCTTTGGCCTCCTGAAGGCCAGGTTCCGGTGCCTCCATCTGACAGGTGGATCCCTGTACTACTCACCCAAGAAGGTGTGCCAGATCATCGTTGCATGTTGCACAACCTGGCCTTAAGACACCAGGTGCCTTTTCTGCAGGAGGATGAGCCTGGAGATGGTCTTGTGGCAGTGGTGGAGCCTGTGGACAGTGAGGAAGAGGAGTAAGAAGACATGGACAACAGAAGTAATATAATACAGCAGTAATTCCAGTGACACACAGGTAAAACACTGTCACTTCACTTGACTTTTCAGTTTTCTGTTGGACATTGCACATGGCAGCCTGATTTCCCTATGTCTATGGCCACTTACTGTACCCTGTGGCATCTCTATTTTCAGATCTCTGTGGCCCACTGAGGCTTCTGGTATGTTTACTGCTGCCCACTAAAGGTCCTTCCAATGTAAATTTAACTGTACATATGACTTGCAATGCTTTGATAATGTACTAATACATATTTGAATCATTTGACAGACTCCAGATTTGTATTTCCAGGGGTGTTTATTTAAGTGTTCATAAGTAGAGGGGGATGTGCAATGGGCTGGGGTGATGGTGGAGGAATGTCCAGTTAGAGTCCAGTCTCTTGGTATCCCAGGTGCATTGTCCAATGGGGCTTAGGATGGGGAGTAATGGCATTTCAAGGTGGACAGGGTGACAGTGTGGGACAGAAGGGTGACATTCAGGAGAGTCTCATTTCCTGGTGGGGGTCTTGGCAATGTTTTCTGGCTTCTGCCTGGATCGCAGGGACCGTTTGTGGGGTGGTTCTTCTTCTGCAGGGGGTGGGGTGCTAGTGGCCTGTTGTTCCTGTGGAGGGGCCTCCTGTCCACTAGTGCCGGCAGAGGTGGAGGGCTGTTCTTCGGTGCAACTATTGTCAGGGGCTTGTTGGTGTGCCACTGCCTCCATTATGGTGTTGGCCATGTCAGCCAGCATCCCTGCAATGGTGACCAGGATGGTGTAGATGTGTTTGAGGTCCTCCCTGATCCCCAGGTACTGTCCCTCCTGCAGCCGCTGGGTCTCCTGCAACTGCTACCTGGTATCTGGCCCATTGTCTCCTGGGAATGGTGGTATGCTCCCATGATGTTGCTGAGTGCCTCCTGGACAGTGGGTTCCCTGGACCTGTCCTTCCCCTGTTGCACAGCAGTCCTCCCAGCTTCCCTGTTGTCCTGTGCCTCTGTCCCCTTAACCGTGTGCCCACTGCCACTGACCCCAGGTCCCTGATCATCCTGGATTTGTGGGGTTGCCTGGGGTCCCTGTAGTGGTGGACACACTGCTGATTGACGTGTCCTGGGGACAGTGGCATGGGCCCGCTGGGTGGGTGCTGTGCTGGTGTTTCCTGAGGGGGGAGACTCTGTGGTGGGTTGGGACTGTGGAAGGGTAACCAACTGTCCAGAGGTCCCTGAAGGGCCAGGTTGGTCATCGTGATTCAGTTGTGCAGAGCTGCTGTCGTCACTGTGGGCCTCTTCGGGGGAGACTTGAAGTTGCTGGCAAGTCCTCATCGGTGACGGTGAGTAGGGGTCCTGTGGGGATGCAGATGCAGTGTTATTGTATCTGCGTGTGCCATCTTGTGCATGGGTGTGTTGCCCTGTAAGGTTGTGATTTTCCTGTCAGCTTTGCCTTGTGTGCGTGGCGATTTTGTGGGCTAGGTGATTCTCTCTACTGGGCATTCTGTGGAGGTGGGTGTCCATCCAGGTCTGTGATGGGGGTCCATGGATTGTAGTGGCATGCAGGGATTGGTATAGGGATGGGTGGGTTGTGATAGTGGGGTATGTGAGAGGTGGTGGAGTGATGGGAGTGAGGTTGATGGCGGGGTATGTGATGGCATGCAGGTTGGGGGGGATATAGTAGTAAAGATTTGACTTACCAGAGTCCAGTCCTCCTGCTACTCCTGCGAGGCCCTCAGGATGCATGATTGCCAAGACTTGCTCCTCCCATGTTGTTAGTTGTGGGGGAGGAGGTGGGGGTCCACCGCCAGTCCTCTGTACTGCTACCTGGTGTCTTGCACCATGGAACGCACCTTCCCCGTAGGTCATTACACTTCTTCCTGATGTCATCCCTTGTTCTGGGGTGCTGTCCCACGGCGTTGACCCTGACCATGATTCTCCACCATAGCTCCATCTTCCTAGCAAAGGGCGTCTGCTGCACCTGTGATCCGAGTAGCTGTGGCTCTACCCGGATGATTTCCTCCAACATGACCCTTATCTCCTCCTCTGAAAACCTGGGGTGTCTTTGGGGTGCCATGGATGTGGTGTGAGTGATATCTGTGAGGGTGTGTGGGGTGCTGTGTTGGCGGGTGTTGTGTGAGGTGCGTGGATGTGCGTAGATGGTGTATGGGTGATGGTGTTTTGTGGCTATGATTGAGCGGGTGCTCCTGGCTTGTCTCTGTTTGCTTTTTTTTTTGCTGTAAGGGGTTGTGGGTAATGTGGGTGGGTGTTTTATATTTGATTGGGTGTGTGGGTGTGGTGTGTGTATGTGTGTCAGGTGTGTGTAGTTTGAATTGTCCAATGTGGTGTAGTTTTGTAAGTGTGTGTGTATTTTGGGCGCAGCGGTGTGTACTGCCAATGGTTTACCACGGTGATTCATGGGTCGTGATACTGTGGGCGTATTCCTGTTGGCGTAATGGTGTGGGTTTTCCTATCTCCAGTTTAACACTGACCTTTGGTGTGGCGGACTTGTGTGGGTGTCTGTATAGTGCCGGATTTCTCAGTGTGGGGCATAATACCCGTAGCGGAATACCGCTGCGGTCACGGTATGTTGGCGGCCGTCAGCACGGCGGTAGGCATTTACCGCCAGGGTTGTAATGAGGGCCATAATGTTCCCAGCAATCCTCATGTAACTGAGTATGGCAACTATATACCTCCAGTTAAGCATATCAAATACCTTTTTTAAATCGGCTGACATCACCATTGCTCTTGGGTGTTTGTTCGGGCCCGCCTCCATTACTCTGTGAAGGCTACAGAGATTCAAAGGGGTGTTGTGTTTAGGAATTCTTCCATTTTGGTTCAGGGGGTGCCAGGCTCTGTAGCACTAGATGTACAAATCTTGCTAGGGTTTGGTAACTATAGGTGCAACTGAGCATAGACAGCTGTCTACAGGAGGCCCTGTTCAATAAGTCTCATCAGGGTATAAACAGTGAGATAATCAGTGTGTCGCTGGTGGTGGTCAACAGGACTTCCAGTTTCAGTGCAGCTGAAACAATTGATAAAAACCATCTCCACTCATCTATGTAAGCTAGCACCTTTCTTTTGTTATTAAAATGAACGTAAGTCTGAAAACTATAAATGGAATACTCCAAAGTTAAGACCTGAGTGGAATATGTTAAGAAATCTGGTGAAAATATTAATAAAGATGGATGCTTCGCTCAATAAATCTAACAACCTGAGAATGAAAAGAAAGTATAATTATTTAATCTGAACTGCTAAAAAGTCTTACTACTCCAACAAGATCCAGTCAGCGGTAAAAGCACAGCTGGGATATTTTAAAGCATGTGACAGTTTAGCAGCTCGCACCAAATTGCAGAACAAAGGAGCTCCCGCTGCTGTTCTGGTTGAAAAGCTGTCCTGCTTTTTTATAGGTAAGGAGCAAAGTATTTGTGTCTAATTTATAAATGGCCCAGTATTGGTCTCTACACCTTAAGTTGCCCCTTGACATAACTGTGAAACAGTGCAGTTTGAAGGATATGCCCTGACGTCTGTCCCATGTTCACGGTGCCACTGGAACCAAGCTACACCCAACTGACAAGCCCCAATCAAGGATAAACCAGTCTTGTGTTGCTTGTCTTGTTCTCCAGCTCAGGGAGTACCTGGTGTGGCAGTTCCAGCTCAACTGTTCCAACTGGAGCAATCAAAACTGATTTACATATGGCTGGGTCGGCAAAAGAACCGATGGGTTGCGATAGTACCCAGAGTGATTGCTACTGGTGAGACTTGTTGCAAACATCGTGCCATCACCTTTTGTGTGTTTAATATCTATTATGGAAAGAAACCTATATTTATGGAGAGAAATTTTAGAGAATACAATCTGTGATGCCTAAGATCTGCAACGAAACAGTTGACGTCCTAGTCTGGAATTCATATCCCTTTGCACCCAAACAGGAGATACATAATTTAAAGTTACAGAAAAAATAAAAAATGTTCCTGTCCACATAATCTGAAATTAGGCATTTTGTAAAACTGCAAATTGTTTTGAGCGGGCCAAGAAATGCAACTTTGGGTAACTGTTGCCCTTACAAATAATGATTTGGTAATTTTCAACTGTTGGTGCCAGTGGTGCAAGGGAAGCCAATTCTATAACTTATTAAATTCTCAGTGATGTTAACTTCGGCAAGTCGGATCTAAATTGTACGCAGCAAGTGAAACAATTTAGTACAATATACTTTAAAATGAGACTAGACATTCACCTTCGTGTTAATGCTTGCTTGTTGCTCTGCAACAATAGACACTATGGCAATCATTATGAACCTGGCGGAAATCAACGCACCTCCGGTGGTGGCGGTAACTACCGCCAACAGGCCGGCGTTATAGACCGCCAGATAATTAAGCATAGGAGAAACAGGCAGCAGCCAATCCACCTAGCGCCATCTTGGAAGCAGCGCAGACTACGGCGGAGGCCATCTTCAGACCGGCTGAAAGGCCCAACCCGACCACCATATTATGAACACCGCCATCAGTTCTGGGGTGGGAACCACCACTACTCAAAGTCTGGCAGAAACGAGACATATAAAGGGAAACACTCACCTGAGGCACACGAAGCACGCCGACATGGAGCTAGAGTTGGAAATAATGTCAGTGCTTCCTTCTCCTTGCCACATTCCTCCAAGACCGTGACCCCCAACGAAGACGATGACAGTAAGTACCGGAGCCTAGCACACAAGGGAGGAAAGGGCATATTTACACATCCACCCACCCCACCCACACCACAATGCACACCCAACCCCTCCCAGCACCCCAAGCCATAGAGACCCTAACAAAATGTACTTACCAGACACAAGCCAACAAATACCTGCACCAATGCACATACCTGTGCACACCACACCACCACAGTGAAACGCTGCACAATGACACAACATAGCAACTACACGTCTGCTGGGCATCACAATTTATTTCTAAAGTGATCCATAACTGTCCAAAAAAGGCCATTGGCCAGTCCATTTACATGTCCTTTTAGGGCAAATATAGCCCACACTTGATTCCCAAGATGGAAAGGAACACTCCACTGAGAAGAGGCATCAATGGGGCAGCCAGGCACCCCAGGGTTCAGGGCATGGGGTGATGGGGGTGGGGAGTTAGGTTTGGAAAGGGGGGTCTGGGGTGTAGGCTCTGGAGGTGGAGAGGGTTTGGGCTTGCCCTTGGGAGGAAAAGGAGTGGAACTGGACCTGGGGTGGCAGAGGGACCATGGGCATCACAGGCCTTTTTCTTTTCTGGGGAAGGGGCACAGGAATTGATAGGATAGACTAGGGAGGACTTCAATGAGGAAGGAGGGGGTTTCTGGAGGCCAAGGGAAGGTTTAGGGACAAGACATGGTGGGCCAGTGGGTTCAAACAGGTCAACACGGGAGAGTAAAAGCTTTCGAGGACCAGCTGGAGGGGTTTTGGAAACAGGTTTGGGAGTGGAGGTTGAGGGAGTGGTGTAGGTCTGCTGTGCTTAGATGCAGGTCCTGTACAGTATGCCCATGTTTGTTGGATATGTGTGGAGTGGATGTCTGGGAGCGTTTCTGTGTCCTGGGAAGAGGGGGGGTGGACACAGTGAGGGAGGTGGATGCTGCTGTGTCTGCCTTGGAATGTTCGGTGTGTGCCTGCATGTGGTGGGACGTGTGGTTCTTATATTTGTCTGCCTGCTTCTTGGGTGTTGATTTGGGTGCATGGCTGTCTGGATGTGTGTTTGGGATGGAGAAGGGAGTGGGGTGCTGGAAGGGGTAGAGGTGGTGGGAGGGGGGTGAAAAGACCAAGGACACTGGCTGCCTTCAAAGAGGTGGCGGAAGATGGTAGAGAATGGGTGGGCCCAGTAGGGTCCACCACCACCAGGGAGCTACCATCGGAGGAGGTGTCGAAGTCACTACCTCCAGTGGTAGTTGCCTCCCCCGTGGTACTCCCTTCACCCTCTAACCCACTGGTCCCCTTGGTGTCCGTGGACTCTGCCTCCTGGGAACCATGGGCTGCAGCATCCCCACTCGCCGGTGCCTCAGCGCCCTTGCCAGATTATGCTAAAGCACACAAGGACACAAGAGCACGGGGACAAAAGAGGAAAAAAGTATGTCAAATCAATATCAAACATACCTGTTGGCACACGTACACTCCCACCCATCTCAGGCACTAACCCCTAGCAGACATAATATTTCACATGAATGTGCCCCTGACTGCTAGGCATGATCCCACAGTACACTACATGACCATCCTGGCCCTCCACTCTGATACACTGTGCAATGGGATACAATGAGAGACAGTGCCAAGACAACAAATCTGCTAATCCATGAGGCTACATCTAAACCAATAGCACAAACAGGGGACCCCTCACAGGCCTACATTCCTAGCCATATCTACCTAAGGACACTATCCCACAGATGTAGAGGGAGGGCCGGACTGCAGGGACACACCTGTCTTTGGGCCTGGCACTACACTGCATGCACCCATGGTACCTAACTACATTCAGTATAGTAGCATCACAATAGTGTTGGTACTCATCCACTTGCCAGACACATCAGGGGTAAGCATCCACACAGCCAACAATAATGCCTACAGGCATCCGCTACATTTTCACACATCCATGGAGGTCAAATGGCAACTTACCTGAGCCTCTGGCCGCCCATACAGCTTCGCATATAGGGGTAGAACCTCATCCACCAGCTTCTCCAGCTCCTCCGCTGTGAAGGCCGGGGCCCGTTCCCCTGTAACATGTGGCATTCTAAGGACCAGAGTCAGGACACAGCAGCTCACGCAGTGGAGTTACGTCCCTCTCGAGGTGCAGTAGTCAAATGGCAAGGGCATTGCAAAATGGCGCCATTTACCATGGCATTCTGCACAGTCACCGCAGGCGGTGATTGTGATTGGCCCTGCTTCCCCATTGAAGCCAATGTTATCCAATGAAGAGGTGCACGGCGGGGAACACAGCCTACCACCATGACGACTAACGCCAGCGGAAGTAACTTCCTACACTACTCTTTAGGGCAGGGGGCTGCCATTTTGCATCCACCACTCCTTCATAGCCTGTCCGGGGTCCTAATCCATGGCTCCATTACCTCTCCCCCTTCATCGAGTACGGGTATGATCAGTGATCCTCCTCATGGAATCATAGTGGGAAGTGTGGCTACATTGTAATGCACTGAAATATACACACCTCACCAGACATTAGGATCACCAAGTTCTCTGCGTCTGTGTGAGGGACAAGAGTGTTGCATGTACAAGATGAATGGTGAAATATTGTAATTGAAGTGTTTGTTGCAACTCAATGTGTCTCTCTTCCACCCCGATAGGTACAGACCCATGTGGCAAAGAAGGGCCCCATCTGTTTACAGACCACTGGTTGATCTGGCCACCATGGCTGAATGTCACATCATCGTCACTTACCGCCCGAATCGAGCCACAATCCTGGAACTCTGTGTACAAATGGAGCCTGTTCATGATGCCAGCAAACAGGAATCCCCATGCCATCCCTACACCTGTGCAGGTTCTATCTGTGCTACATTTTCTGGTCACAGGCTTATTCCAAGTGACAGCGGGCATGGCAGCCGGTGTATCTCAGCCAATGTTCAGCCATATCCTGTCTAATTTTCTCTATTCCTTCGTGCAACACCTGCAAAGTTATGCCCAGTTTCCCCAAAAGGCTGATCTCACCTTTATTAAAACTGGATGCTTTTTTAATATCCCCCATGTGATAGGTGCCATTGATGGTACCCACATAGCCCTCAAACCCCCAAGAGTAAATGAACAGGTGTTCATAAATCGTAAAAGCTTTCGCTCCATGAATGTCCAATTGGTGTGTACTGCTCATCAGTCCATTACTCATGTCAGTGCTAGGTTCCCAGGATCAGTCAATGACTCCTTCGTCCTGAGAAACAGCAGTGTGCCACACATGATGGGAAAGCTACAGGGGGACAGAGCTTGGCTCATAAGTGAGTGTGTATGACACTGGATAAGTTACAAAGCTCACAGGCAGGCTGTCTGCAAGTAGATAGTGTGTGTTTCAACCCTCTTTCGCCTACTTTTCCAGGGGATTCTGGCTACCCAAACATGCAATGACTCCTGACACCTGTGAGTAATCCCAGGAAAGATGCAGAGATCCATTATAATGAGGCACATGGTCGCATTAGGAGGGTGATTGAGAGTACCATAGGACTCCTGAAGGCAAGATTTTGGTGCCTCCATCTCTCCGGAGGATACCCGTGATATGTCCCTGACAAGGTGTTTCAGATAGTGGTGGCCTGCTGCATGCTGCACAACTTGGCTTTGAGGAAAGCTATCCCACTACTGGATGAGGAGGATGCTATCCAACCACCCTTGCCACCTCTGAGGATGGATGAGAGTGATGGGGAAGACATCAGCTCCAGGACCCAGCTAATCCGGCTATACTTCCAGTGACGCTCAGGTACTGCTCTATGATGCCAATGGGTTTACTGCATTGTTTCAGGGTGACATGTGCAAAGTGCTATGATGTCCCTTACCAGTGATGTATAGCCTTCATGAATGAAGAAGGAGATGTGGGTTACAGCAATGGAATGTACAGTGTGACATACTTCAAACACTGCAGTCTGTTAGACCCCCCCATGCAATAAAAATGGCACTGTGATGGAAACAGGCTAATAGGTCCACATTTACATTTGATTGCTCATTTGATGAAAGACAGATATTTTGAGTGCACAAGTGTATTTATTAAAAGTCAAAACATCAATGAATGATGGGGGAGTAGGCACATGGTGTACAATATACTCAGGTACCTTTCCACAGCTGTTGGAAGCACAGGGGCATAGTCCATGGGCCCATTGAAAGATGGTGAAATGGCAGTGGCATGTCGACAAGGTAGCTCAGTGGCACACAAGGTAGACAGTTCAGGGCAGAGTCACTTCCTGGCAGTGGGCTTGGTCTTGGCTGGTGTTTCACAGAGATGTCTGGGTCTGAAGCCACATTTGCAAGGGGGAAGATGGGCTGCAGGGGAAGGGGTGCTGGTGTCCTGTGTGTCCTCTGGCAGTGCCAACAGTCCACTAGCAGCTGCAGCTGTGGATGGCAGGGCATTGTCCTGGCTAGTGGAAGTGGCCTGCAGGTGGGTGAAGGACTCTGGCTGGCTGTGGTACTGGCGCTGCAGCACCTCTGCAATAGTGGCCATGGTGGCATTGAGCTGTTTCCACTGCTCCATGGCCTCCTGATGGTGTGCTACCTGCAGCCTCTTATTCTCCACCAGCGTGGCCAGGATCTGACCTATCCTGTCTTGGGAATGGTGGTATGCTTCCAGGACATCAGCAATAGCCTCCTGGGCAGCATCATCCCTCCTTGGCCCACCCCCCTGACCCACTGCTCCCCTCCCACTGGCCCTAGCCCCCTGTACCTGTGTCCCCTGCACAGGTCTGGCAGTCCCACTTGCACTGGGCCCATCATCATCCTGCCTGGTGGTGGGTGGAGACTCGGGCCTCTGTACTTGTGAGCAGCCAGTCCATGGCCTGGAGAAACTGGTGTGGATGCGTTGGGCCAGAGCTGATGGTGGTGCCTGAGTGGTAGGGGTGTCAGTGGTGTCCTTGGTGACTGTCCAGAGCTGTGGGATGGGGCAGGGATTTCATCTGTGTCCAGACATTCCTCTGCACTCTCCTGAGTGGGGCCTTCGTCTTCAGGTGGAAGTCTGGCACTCCTTGACGTCTCCGTCTGGGTGGCATGGGTGGTGGTGCCTGTGAGTGAGAGAATAGAGATGTGGGTGTCCTGCACTTACTTGTCCCTTGCAGCACTGCTTACGGGTTATTGGTGGTTCCATTCCCATGTGGTAGCATGCTGGGTCCCTTGGTGTTCATTTGGATGCATTTAATGTGTGGGGGGTTCCATTCTGGGTGTTGTAGTGCTCCTGCCATTTCATGCATGGGTTGGTAACTGTGCACAGGGGGCTGGATGGTGATCTGTGGGGGGGTTGTGAGCATGCAGGGAACATGGGTAGGAGTGTCTGGGTGTTGTGGGCTGGGTAGGGGATGGGGGCATGGTGGTAGTGAGAGGGATGGGGTGATACATGCATTCCAGGTGTGGTTGACTTACCCGAGTCCAGGCCTCCAGGGAGTCCAGTGAGGCCCTCTGGGTGCAGGATGGCCAAGACCCTCTCCTCCCAGTCGGTGTATTCGGGGAGAGGAGGTGGGAGACCACCGCCAGTCTTCTGTACGGCGATGTTGTGTCATGATGCCATGGAACGCACCTTCCCCCGCAGGTCGTTCCAGCTCTTCCTAATGTCACCCCTTGTGCGTGGATGGATTCTCACTGCGTTGACCTTGTTGACAATCCTCTGCCATATCGCCATCTTCTTGACCAAGGGCATCTGCTGCACCTCTGCCCCAAATAGCTGCAGCTCGACCCTGAGTATTTTGTACACCATGGTCCACAGCTCCCTGTCGGTGAAGCGGGGGTGCTTAAGGAGTGTCATGGTGTGTGTTGTGGGTGGTGTGTTGTGTGCGTGACTTGTGTAGTGGTTTTTTTGGCGTATGCGTGTTGTGGTGTTGATTTCTGTGGTGTTGTTGGTGTTGCAAAGGATTGTGGGTTGTGTATGTGTGTGTGTTTTATGGTGGCGTGGATGTGTGTTAGGTGTGTGCTTTTCAAATTTGCCACTGTATACTTCTGTTGTTGGCGGTTCCCATTTCTGTCTGCGGCGGTCATTACCGCCAATGGTCATTCGGCATCCACTGTCCGCTGCGCTGATTTGTGCATCATTATTTGGTGGGTGGGGGGTTTGTAGGAATGGTGATGGCGGGGTGCTGTGTGCTGCCTTTCCACCGTCGTTGGCCCTGGCAGTGAGAGGAGGTTGACAATTTTTTGAGCGGTATATGCTTTTGTCATCTTTATTCGGCGGTGTGCATTCCACCGTCATTGGCGGTCTTTTGTTCACCGTTACCTTGGCGGTCGGTGGTGATTACCGCCAAGTTCATAATGAGGGACTATGTTTACAAAGATCTTGAAAACTTTCCAAGCAGCACAAGTAAAGAGGCTTCCCTAAAGTACACTCCATTCAGATTATTGCGAGGTATAGGCTATATTTGGACTACAAATTTCCTGTAAATTGTCCTGAAACCATGACCAGTTCCTAGCTATGGTTTCCCATTTCTAACACAAGCAGTGAACAAAAACAAAGGATGGCCACGTGTCAGGAGTTTAGTTGGACAGTTGTTATGAGAGTTGTTAATTCTTCCCTTAGGGGGTTCTGATGCCCTTGTGCTCTAGTTCGCTATGAGAAATTACTTTAAATAAATTACTAATAAATATTTAATATCTATGGTTTAACGAAATGTTTAACCGATTGTGAGTTTGGGATCAGGTTTAAGCGATCATAGATTAAATGAAGTTATTTTAGTATCGAAACTGAATTTAAATAACAATTTGTACTTCAAGATTTCATTCACAGAATCAAAGTAGTGAACTTTTACCCAGACGCTTTCTCAGCATGGATTTGTTTTGAGGTTCTCGGTAAATGTACTCACTTTGATAAGCATATTCTATACCTGCTATTACTCATTGCCTCCTTTAAATCAAGCATATCCATCCATCATACGTCCAGGAGGGCTGATCCAAGCCGGATTTGGATGATAACCACGTTATATTCAAATATGTTCTATTCAAATTAATTGTATGCACATTTATCTCACCCGGATACCCTGAAAATCTAGCATTGATTTTACCCACGTTGGACACTTCAGTTTTACATCATACTATCGACAATGGCACTTTGTAAGACAGAGAACATTCAATAACGTCACGCCTCTTACACTGCTGAAAAGTACATTACTGTGCAGTAAGAACACCACTGTAGTAGCCTGCAGTCCAGGTTTCATCAGGTCTGTTTTATTTTAATTTGTTCTCTTGTGTAGTTTCCTAAAAAAACACACTTTGAATGATAAATGAACCCGTCCCTACAGTTCCGCTAAGCTTTAAGTTTAAATGAAACCCCATATGGAGAGGCAGCTTTACTGTAGATTAAAATAAAATTATAACCTTTAGATTTGAAGTGCCTTGTAGAGTGATGTGAGGGGACAGACAAGGAGTCTCCCGACATTCCGAGTGTGCAGTACAAGCAGCAGGACACTGTGGGCCAGATTTATACTTTTTGACGCAAAACTGCGCTAACGCAGTTTTGCGTCAAAAAGGTTAGTGCTGACTAGCGCCATTTTTTCACGCCACCCAGGTGTCATATTTATACTAACAATTGGTTGGTTAGAGTCATTTTTTCCGATGTTAACCATTGTGCCTTGTCATAAGGCAAAATGACGTTAACGGAGGAAAAATGACTAATCTGGTTTACGACATGTAAACACGTCACAAAATGCAAATGCACCGTTTTTACCTGCAATAGTGTCAAAAACAGACACTAATGGAGAGAACAGTGCAAAGGAGAGCCAAAATGGAGCCAGGAAGCCAGGAAAAACCCTATTCAACCAGGAACCAGCCACAAGGACACATACAAGACCCAGGGGAGAGAGAAGAAAAAGAGGAAGAATTGTTTCAGCGCAGAGGAGCATGAAATACTGGTGAGAGAGGTGACGGAGCATCAACATCAACTTTTCGTCACCTTTAAATTGCCAAGTGTAAGGAGAAAGGCAATCTGGCAGCAGATTGTGGATAAGATCAACAGTGTGGCAGAGGTCAGGAGAACTGTAACTGAATGCAAGAAACGCTGGCATGACTGCAAGCGAAGGACAAAGGAAAAAATGGCACGGAACAGGAAGACAGCACTGCAAACTGGAGGTGGGAGTCCAGCACCACAAGAGGACTTGGACGAGATGGAGGAGATGGTTGCAGAGGTCATCCCGGAGGAAATTGTCACAGGAATCACTGGACAGGACAGCGCAGACTATCAGGAAACACCACAAATGCAGGGTAAGTTGCACTGGGGAAATTGATGCTAAAATGTCAAATGCAAGAAGGGGGACTCACACAGTGCATGTCAAAGGAGCGCAGAGGGACACAATGTATTAAGCAAGTTGCGCTATGCCGACGTAAGCTACACATGTATGACACATTCATAACCTGGACATATTTTGAACACCAGGCCTACATACCTACATTTACATATGCAGCACATGGGATGGACAGCATATATAATCACTGTGCCACTGGTTGTGACATCACAATATCCCTTGCATGTAGTCACATCAGCACCAACCACACAACCAAGACCTCAGAGACCAGGTAGTCAGTCAACATCATTCCTGGGGTTACGTCATAGTTGTGTCCCTTGTAGTAACACCTTGCAACTGCCTTGCCTCGTTGCCCAAACACATGTGTGCTGCATCTCACAGCACACAAGTCATTGCAACTGTCCCAACAGTGCCCAGGCAAGTGCCCGTGGTACCACCACACTACACATAGACAACACATCCACATGAGGCAGCCTACATCATGCAGTCATGGTGTCCTGAGGGTGCATGGAACAATGAACTGAACAGGAACTTGGGGAATAGCAGGCTGGATTTATATCATTGGTAACATGCCACTACCCAGACCAACTAAGCTGAAGTAGTGTTGAACCACACATATTGATGGTGAACTGAAATGTGCCACTACAGAAAATATGTACCACAGATAGCAAACAGTAGGTCACAACAGTCACTGGGTGATTTCAAAACTACTCTGACACAACCATGCCGGACACATGGGCATGGGGAAATAAACACACACATGCAACACATGGGGTATTACTGTGAACATAATGGCGGATAATTCCATATTGATGTGCGGGGGATGGTGCATGGGCAAGTCCGGTGTTGGTAAGACTGCCAGTGCAGTGTACCCTTTGCATTTGGCAGTATGAGTCACACGCTGGGATGGCAGCTATAAATCTGTCTGCTCATGGTAGCACTGTGGGGCACTTAGTAAACATTGTTGATGGATCAAATAGAGTCAGTGCCAGTTTTTGGCTGCATTGGGTGCAACAGGACACGCTGCTCTCAGCCCTGCAAATCAGGCAGTGGAAAGGGTAAAGGGCCAGGGTATGGGACCCCCTGCACTGCCCATGCCAAGTGCATGGGCTCTGCAGGGGCACCCAGGGCCACACCACACCACATCACCAACAACCATTTCATGGGGGTTACACTGCCATGCAAAGGCTAGTGGAAATGGGGAAACAGACCTGGAGGGTAGTGTTTTTTTAAAAGTCTTTTTATTTGATTTCCAACAGGTGCATAGCATATCCAAGTAGACATTACATAGCAGTATCTATGCACAGCACCAAAACTAAGAACATATTTCAAACAAACCCTTCCCTCCTCCTCAAACCATCCCTGGACACAGAACCCCATTGGCACTTTGAGCAATCCCCAGTTCCATATTTCCTCTACCTCCAGTATATCCCAGAGGCCTTTCAGCATTCAATAGCACATGGCCCTCCCTTTAGCCCATGAGTCAATACTCGACAAGTGACTACACATCTAAGGAATAGTATGTCATCCAGTCTCCCCATATCTTCTTAAATTTCCATGGGCAGCCTCTGTTTATGTAGGTCACCTTCTACCCCATCATGAACCCATCCATTCCTCTCCTCCACATATCAACTGAGGGGTAAATCTCAGAGCCCCAGAGGCGGGCAATATCTCTCTTTGCCACCATCAGTCCAAGTCCACAAAGCATGAGCTTTCTTCGGGGCAAATCAATATTGTTGGGTATTCCCAGTAGGATAAAGTTATAAGATCCCAGTCTATATCCTCTAGTTCCCCTAACTCCACTTCCAACTGCCTGTGCAGGTTTATAAGCGTACTCGGCGTATTATTATTGATAGTCTTATAAGTTAGGGATGTTGATTTAGCGACTAGTCCTTCCATTAATAATCTACCTTCTAGAGGGGCATAGTCAGGTATTCCACCTGGAGGGTAGTGTTGAACGTAACACTGGTCTGGTGTCACAGGACAGATGCCATAGCCAGTCTGTAAGCTGCAGGAAACCTACATGTCCAGGCAATTGGCCCATGGGGCATTCCGCATTGACAAAAGTTGTCACTACCACCTGTGCTGTTGGTGGGGGGGGGGCGGTCAAATACACAATGGCAGTCAGATGCCCATTGGACTGATGCACTTGAAATGAGGGACCGGTATGACTACCTGCAGAATCACTTCTAACTTGCTTCAGGCCCTGACCTAAGTACAACTCCTGTTAAATGGCTATGCCCATAGAGTCATTTACCATCAGGCACTGTCACATACAGAATGATGTACACAGCAGAGATTTAGGCCCATATTTATACTTTTTGACGCCAAACTGCGCTAACGCAGTTTTGCGTCAAAAAAATTAGCGCCGGTTAACGCCATTCTGAAGCGCCATGCGGGCGCCGTATTTATTGAATGACGTTAGCCGGCGTTAGCCGCCGGGGCCGTCTGGTGTGCGTTAAAAAAAACGACGTACACCAGGCAGCGCCGGCGTAGGGGGATATGGGGCTTGGGCGTCAAGAAATAGGGTAAGTCAGGTTGAGGCAATTTTTTCGCCTCAACCCGATTTGCGTAATTTTTTTTCACTCCCAACCCCCATAGAAATTACTCCTGTCTTAGCAAAGACAGGAGTCATGCCCCCTTGCCCAATGGCCATGCCCAGGGGACTTCTGTCCCCTGGGCATGGTCATTGGGCATAGTGGCATGTAGGGGGGCACAAATCAGGCCCCCCTATGCCACAAAAAAAAAAAAAAAAAAAAAAAACTTACCTGAACTTACCTTAATGTCCCTGGGATGGGTCCCTCCAGCCTTGGGTGTCCTCCTGGGGTGGGCAAGGGTGACAGGGGGTGTCCCTGGGGGCATGGGAGGGCACCTCTGGGCTCCTTCAGAGCCCACAGGTCCCTTAACGCCTGCCTTTTGCAGGCGCTAAAAAACGGCGCAAAAGCGGCCGTACGTCATTTTTTTTGACCCGCCCACTCCCGGGCGTGAATTTTGCCCGGGAGTATAAATCCGACGCACATGCCTCGGAGTCAATTTTTTAGACGGGAACGCCTACCTTGCATATAATTAACGCAAAGTAGGTGTCCACGCTAAAAAATGACGCTAACTCCATGGACTTTGGCGCTAGACGCGTCTAACGCCAAAGTATAAATATGGAGTTAGTTTTGCGTCGGAATTGCGTAAAAAAAAACGACGCAATTCCGGCGCAAATGGAGTATAAATATGCCCCTTAATACCCATACAGCCCATCCCTGGGTTCAACACTGTGCTTGTGTTAAATGAGCTGTACTGTCACCATGCTGCACTCATGTATCATAGTGCAAGGAGGGCTGCATTGGGGGAGGACATAGGTGTTTAGTAAATCAAACACACCTACACAGACAGGAGATGAAACTGAACTCTACCAGGTCCATGAGTGCCATTCAATGTAGCACACAAACACAAACAACAATCAATGGCAACAAGAGCATAGTGTCCTGGCAATCCCATCCCTGGTGTGGTGCAAGGTCTCAGCACAGCATGGGTGTATGTGAAACATGTACAACTGTGAAAGGTGAAAATTGCCATATGTGGTGCTATGGCATGAGCACAGCAGCATCCATTGCAAGGCCCCACCATGCAAATAGATGCAAAGGAAGAGTAGAACATGAAAATATAGTGTCAAGCCACAAAAAGGATAGACAACACACTTAGAAGATATAACAGAGCTAATTGTGCCAACTGGGCTTCCCTTCATGTGACATGCAGGTGGGGCATAGGGCTGTTGACTGCAACTATGATGTTCAGGAACAATCCTTTGGAACTAAGGGGTGCATCATAGGCCCCTAGCTCCACAGGAGCGTCACTTTTAGTGACGCTCCTGTGGTGCTGAGCACTGCTCCATAGTGACAAGGTCACGTTAAGCCACGTTTTGTGGTTTAACGTCACCTTGTTTATACGCCCCTTCCCAACCATCACTGTGCGTGGAAGGTGCATGGAAAGGGTGTTGCTGTGGGCATGCCACAGCAACACCCATTGCATTTTGATGCTGCCTCAGATAAATGGAATTTTATCGACCTGAGGCAGTGCCAAAATCTTACGCCACCACCAGGGGTGGTGTTAGCAAGGTGCAACGAGGAGGACTACATTTACACCTCCTCGTTTTTTGCTTTTCCAATGTGTGCTGCATTATGCAGCATGCATAGGAAGAGCAAAATGCCAGAAATGATTGTTTATGTGCATGAAGGTGTCACTTCCTGCACACAAACAATCATTTGTAAATTACGCTTTGGCTCTTCTGTGTGTGCTGCATTCTACACTTCACACAGAAGTACCAAAGCGCCATTAGTGATTGTTAATGTGCTGGAAGGGACACCTTCATGCACATAAACAATCACACCCCTCAACACATACATCCTTGCACAATGGTGCAAGGATGCCTGCGTTGGTGCTAGCAGATGAATTTTGCATCAATGTGTGGGACAACACTGGGGTGCCGCGTATTCACTTACATACAGCCCAACCTTATGTTACCAAAGTGATGCAGCGCGGCGCTGCCAGTTTTTGCACAGCACTGCGCTGCACCCCTTTCACATAAATATGGCCTTACGATTACAGTGAGCCTCAAATATCAAGTCAGTGACGTGACATCTCAACTGCCACAATACAGATAGACTGATTTTAAACCATCTCATTGCAGAGGATGATGGCTGTCCTTCAGATCTGCCTGTCCTGGAGCTGGCAACTATCAGCCAAGAGACCCTCCAAGAAGTACTTGTAAACCTCCAGACACCACCTCCAGTTGCAAGGAGGGGCGTTGATGTATCAGACATCCCACAGGCCCCACTTAGCAGCCCAATAGTACAACCTGCTAGCACCGACACAGCAGAGGACTCCGAGGACCCAGGGACCAGCTTTGAGAGGACAGTGCTAGGAGTCCAGCGGGAACTGGCCAAGGAGGTGCGGGTGGGGATGCAAACTATGGCAGCCAGCCTTGAGGTGATGCAGACGTACATGGTTACGGCTACAGAACAGACTGCAGCCAACTGACGCACATACTCCCCAAGGCGTGGAGTCCAGGAGTGTCTGAGGGACATAGCTGTTGCCATGAGGAAGAGGCCACAACAACTGCACTCCCAAACTGGCATCAGCGTGCTTGAGGACAAGATGGTCTCCATTCACCGGGAAATGGTCTCCCTCAGGGCAGACATGGCTGCATACCACAGGGATGTTGCTGCTATACTTAAAAATCAGCAGCTCCTCTTTGCTGCAGTGATGCCATATGTAGTACCACAGATGGCAGCTGCTGGGAATTGGGAGTCCACATCTCCAACCACTGAAGTATGTGTGGCCCCCTCTACCTCCCCACTACCACCACCAAGAGTAGAGGAGGCACCACATACATTGGAGGATGAAGATGTGGAACAGAACATCTTCACCCGTAGGAGTTCCTGGTAGCACCAGCCCATGCCACATGGGCAGTATTCTCCTTTGTCCTGTGCTTGACATCATGCCAGTGTTAGACCTGTTGGGGATATGCACTCTTCGCCAACACAATGTTGACCTTTCTGATATGGACTGCAATTGTCTCTCACTTTTCAATTGGCAATTTATGTTCCCCTGCACTGAAGACACATTACCCAAGCATGTCCCATGACATGCCCCTCAACCCTGGACATGTTTTGTGTAACAATTGGATGGATTCCACGAATGGGGTCACAGACCTGGACATTGTAAATATTGAACTATAACACTTGTTATTAAACACCACCTACACAACCACCATGTTTTTGTGACACATCTACTACGTTTAGGAACTGTGATGTGTGTAACATGTCTTAAGTCACAGAGTGTCAGTAAAAGAGTGCATGAATATGCAGACACATATCTATGTACATGGTGCATACATGATGAACATTGATGCTGGTCCCATAACCTACAAGCAATTCACTGAGTATGTCAAACATGTTGAATACAAATATGCTACACCCACTACATACAGCAGGAATGGCTGTGAAACAGTTCTCCGGCAATATCGTCAGTTGGGAGTACCAGTAGAACACATTGGTGTGAAACAGAGGGGCTCAAACTCATCTGTACTTGCCACTGGTCAGTTTAGCAGGATAAGAATGAAATGTAGGCTGTTGTCAGATGTCCCACAATGCCCAACATTCCGACACAAAACCCATACAGTGACAGCTGAATTACCACACCTACCTTTCCCATACATGGTCAACATAGTCACCTTGAGTTGTGGGTACAGTGGATGGCAGATGCACAGACAAGTAGATGTGTTATAGCTGCCAATGTGACAGCTCAGTTGTAAGAAGGTGATGAACATGTCAAGAGAGGGATCTGGAGGCAGGAGGGAATCCCTAGGACAACACACAATTTTCACTGTACACACATGAAAAGAACCTGAGACCCAAGCATATGACACATGAAGTTAGGGAATACCCAAAATGTTTTAATTAGATTTTGATAAAACAAAAAAGAATTAAGAACACCTATCCTAACCTAACCTGTCCTAACTATACATAACTAACAACAGACCCTCGCTATTCTTTGGTACACTTACCTAACACATTTAACGACACACTATAAACACTGGCTCCCCAACCCCCTTATATCACAAGACACATGCAGGACAACATATAAAACACTACACATATTCTACTATACAAATATATATATTTTTAGTATGTTTTATTTTTAATTTTATTTATAATAATACATAAGAGCCCCAACATCATCCCCCGCCCACCCACCCACATTGTAAAACGTAAAAAGTAGAAAACCCACCCCCAAACCTACTAATCATAACTAAACCGCTACAACTAACCCCCTAATGCCCACTAAAAAACATTTAAACAAATGAGGAGGGAGGGTACTCGACTGGGATAAGAGACATTGGGGGTCATTCTGACCCTGGCGGCCGGTGACCGCCAGGGTCACCGACCACGGGAGCACCGCCAACAGGCTGGCGGTGCTCCCTCGAGCATTCTGACCGCGGCGGTTCAGCCGCGGTCAGAAACGGAAAGTCGGCGGTCTCCCGCCGACTTTCCGCTGCTCGGGGGAATCCTCCATGGCGGTGGAGCGCGCTCCGCCGCCATGGGGATTCTGACACCCCCTACCGCAATCCTGTTCCTGGCGGGTCTCCCGCCAGGAACAGGATGGCGGTAGGGGGTGCCGCGGGGCCCCCGTAAGAGGGCCCCGCAAAGTATTTCAGTGTCTGCAAAGCAGACACTGAAATACGCGACAGGTGCAACTGCACCCGTCGCACCTTCCCACTACGCCGGCTCCATTCGGAGCCGGCGTCCTCGTGGGAAGGTAGATTTACCCTGGGCTGGCGGGCGGCCTTTTGGCGGCCGCCCGCCAGCCCAGGGCAAATCTCAAAATACCCTCAGCGGTCTTGTGACCGCGGAGCGGTATTTTGTTGGGGGAACATTGGCGGGCGGCCTCCGCCGCCCGCCAATGTTAGAATCACCCCCATTATGCCATTCACAGGTTGGCCCTTTTGAGTTTCCTCTTTATGAATTTTAGGCCCATATCGAAACTTTTTGACCCTGCACCGCGCTCAGTTCAGCTTCAAAAAGTTTACAGCCAGCTAGCGCCATTCCAAGACGCCAGCCGGGCGTCATATTTATGGTATGACGCTAGCTGGTGTTAAGGCCCAGCTAGCATCATAGAAAAGACGCTAGCCTGGTGGGGGAGGCGTAGGGGGAGCAGGGGGTTTAGCGTATGAGGATGATGCTAGTACAGGCAGGGGCAACAAAATGCCTCTGCCCAGACTAGCGTCATTTTCTGACGTTAGAGCCCCATGGACATGACTCCTGTCTCAGTTAAGACAGGAGACATGCTCTCCCAGCCCAGTGGCCATGCCCAGGGGACCTATGTCCCCTGGACATGGCCATTGGGCCCAATGGCATGTAGGGGAACACAAGTTAGGTCCTCCATGGCACTTCATAAAATAAAATGAAATACTTACCTATACCTACCTCTACTTACCTACGACAACATCTTTAGGTGTCTTCCTGCTGCGGGCGGGTGTGTGAGAGTGTCCCTGGGGCTAGGGAAGGGCACCTGTGGGCTCTTTCCATGGTCTCTGACCATGGAAAAAGGCCCACAAGTCCCCTAACGCCTGCCCTGACCCAGGCGTTAAATTAATGCAAGCCATTATTTAAGGCCCCCATCCCCCTGTGGTAGATTTTAGCATGGGGGGATAAATATATTGCTAAGGTCATATCGTCGTTTTCTGCATGGGAACACCTACCTTGCATCTCATTGACGCAAGGTAGGCTTCCACGTCCAGAAAATTACGTAAACTCCGTAACTTTGGCGCTAGACATGTCTAGCGCCAAAGTATAAATATGGAGTTAGGTTTGCACTGAATTAGTGTAAGAAAATGACGCTAATTCAGTGCAAGCCAAGTATAAATATGGGCCTTAGTCTTTTTGTGTTCTTCTCAACCTCCTTCTCAATAGAGTCCAACTTTTTGAGGACCTGTATGACATCCCTCTGTAGGTCCCGGATAGCCCTCATGTCCATGGCAGCAGGTGTGGTTGTCTGTGGCACGGATGTTGAGGGTGCAGCAGCTGGGGCAATTGTGATGGTGGCAGCTGTGGCATCCCGCACAGCTGTGATGCTTAGTCCTCCCTGTGTGGGCAATGTGGGTCCCCCTTGGGTGAATGCCCACCACTAACCGGTGGATCGCTCAGTGCGATAGTGGCGGGCCATCCTCCTGAACCTAGATTCCACTGCCAGTATGTGCTGATAGCGGACTGCCCTCTTCTGAAAGGCACGCAGTTCCTTGTTGTTCTTGTTGGCAGCTGTTAAAATGAGACAGGCAACTATCAGTGTCAGCATTGTGTGGAGTATGTACAGATTATTAGCTTACACTCTACATCAAATTGCACATGCACTCCAACTCACATTCCGGATAATACAATGGTCCTGATAGATGAAACGACAACGGTGCCTTAGCATCATTTCCTTGACACCATAGCCACCCACAACAAGATTAGGAAACAAACAAAAATAGATGTGCATTGATTTTGTGCCATGTGTAACAATGCAAAGGCAGTGTCAACTTTACATAGATCAGGGCCACTATACCTCATCATCTGTGTCAAATTTCAACCATACATCACCAGTAACTTGAATCTGATAGTGGGAGTATGGGATGCAGTTGATAACCATAAGGGGTCAGTGTTAATGGTATACATGCAGGCATGATCAAAATGACTGTCACCTACACTGTAAGCATCACATCTACCTCATCATCTCAACTGTCTAGGTCATCCACCAAGGCATGCCCATTCATACATGGAGTCAGGGAGTGGACCATATGTTAAGAGGGCTGCCAACTAGGAAGCTGGCATCCATAGGTCTATCACATCCACATTTATGTGTCCAGGTGTAGACACCCATCAATACCTGATCTGCTAATACTATTCCTCACACACCCATATCCATGCCAGCATACGTCTGGCATTGACCTGCATGCACACCTATTACATTTCACATAAGTGTCACGTAAATGGAGTACAAAGTATGGAGCACTATGGTGGGGTACAATTGCCCACCCAGTCCTACGTATACATTACAATACAGGGATGCACCAATTTGTGTTCAAAATGGTGCATCACTGTCTTGTGAGAATGACGGTGTGTCTCAGTGCTAATATTCTCACAGCAGTGCACTTCTTAGACACATATGGGCCTACTTGTGGCTTGTCATCACCTTGTTTACATGATGCTGCCCATTGAGCGCCACAAGCCTCACAAGATATGACTCTCTGCATGTGCATGGGGACCCCTTAAATGTGACACAGTGTCACCATCCAGCCTACTTTGAAATTTGATCATTTGACAGCTTATCCCTTCTAGCATTGGGTGCAACACACATGACTCACTCACACAAAAGCCTTAATCACTAAACAGGATAGACATAATCACAGTTACTGGATACTCCTGAAAGATATGGATGGAAAACCATGGTTAGTATTATATCACTGTCACTACTAGTGGACAACATATTACAGTGTGTAGTATTTCAGAGGAGTGAGCTAATTATCCAGGTTGAGAACAGTGCAACAGACACACCACTGCAAACTCACGATGAGTCTGACACTCAGATGAGTGAGAGCCACAGATCTACACTCTTGCACTGGGCCCGAGACTCATGTAGTGCTACACCCTGCAACAACCATATGTGGACAATCTGTAGAAGATGGAACTCCATGGAATGAGGGGGAGTTGGGTGACAGATACATGACACTACCCTGGTGCTCTGCAAGACAACTGACTCAGGTATTCTGGCTTGTCCTGCAAGGCACACAGAGGCACTTGGTGAAGGACAAGCAGCTACATTTTTAGTCTGCAATTTTCATACTTTGAGTAATCCATGACTGATATGTCACAGTTGTCTGATGGTATCAAATGCCCCAATGCCAATGTCCCCTAAGGCCGGGTATGCCCACTTTGCAAACATAATGGCAGGGATGATGTATGTGAAATTATGACAATGTAGCGCCATACATGGATTGCCCTACTTTGTAAGAACAATCCAGTTACATATGGTATGCTGGCGGTGTCTGATCACCACACCAAGATGGTCTAGCAGATCGTGCTCCCTGGCCACCAGATCTGCCCAGCGATACTTCAGCTTGTGGTCGTTGCGGCTGCTGCGGGTACACCCTCTTCAGGTGGTAGAGAACTTGACCCACCGCAGCCACCTCGCCTCCCTCCGGTAGCCCTGTATCACATAGCCCCCCATCTCCAACATTATTGGGAGGTAGTGGGCTTCCAGACACACAAAGCCTCCCAGCTCCTCCTCCCCCATCCTAGTCTGACTCCCCCTACCAGACATACCACTGGGGTACAGGTTGACAAAACTAAAGATTGTAAAAACAAATTAAGTAAAGGAAACTTAATGCCCAAAAATAACAATCTCAAATAACGCAACTTAACAACTAACCCGGACAGACACCCCACAGTACAGCTACAAGGAAAAATACAAATAACACACAAATTCACTAACACTGGGACAAAGTACAGTCAAATACTACAGAAAACACACCAGGAGGGACACCACAAGACACAAAACAGAGAAATAACACACCACCAACTCCAAGACACAACCACACAGTCAAAAGAGGCACAGGCTGTAAAGAGAAAGTGAAAATACACCCACTGTACCAGGCCTGTAAACAGGATTTCCAATTACATCACTCCCTGTCCCCATGCATCACGTTTTCTGTAATGCGTGCATTTATTTGACACATCTGATATTTGCGTGAGTGTTTCTGACGCATGACTTACGTGCATCTTTTTTATTAATACATTATCTTTATGCATCGAATTAACAGTAAATCAGCATTGAGATCAGTGCGAAGGTAGAAATCACGCTAATGGCCCATGTGTCATATACTTTGCGTTTGTGGATGTTTTTTGACGCATTTGCGTCATTTATTTTTACTCTATTCCTGATTGCATGATTTTGTCCATTATCAATGTATGCACCCTGTATAAACATACAAATTGAATGGGCTGGGCTGCAGCGTGGCATTTTGTGTATGATTACATGTGGTAGTCCATGCACAATGTGATTTGGGTGTGATTGGTCTGTTACACCAATGTGTGTGTTATAGAATCAACAGCATGCAAATGTATTCATGACTTGCATATGTATGTATATGTGACAGCAGCGTATCCACATATGTATGGCAGTCAGTACTATGCAAGAGTAATGGTATGTGATTATGAATTGTGTTCACTTATGTGCTGTGTGTAGTTGTCTTACAGAGCATCACATATCAGACGACATACACAGCTCGGACATTGTTGATGATAGCTGATGAATGCTATCTAGCAAATGTTACCCGACAACTGTCTCATATGTTGATCTTGAGTATATGGTGAGTTGTGTGTGGACTACACATATGGCTGACATGTGTACATATTTGGTATATACTGTGATTGACACACTCTGCCTACATTCCAACCATATCATGTATTGAACACAATAGTCAGTTCAAAGTCATTACATTTAGCATTGTAATAATAATTTTTGTGTTATGGACCTTCTGCCCTAGCTGCATATGTTCTCTTCCATTCTGATGTGCATTCCACAGACAGGTCTGTCCAAAGTGAGAGGTCATGTGTACCCTGTGACAGGACTGGGCCCCATGGCAGTGGCAGGACTGATTTCCGTGGATGTACTGTGCAGGCTCCATTTCTCCCATTGCTTGTCATACCTGGGCTAATTATGATGATCGTTGTCACCAATGCTGTTTCCCCCTTGTCACACATACTCCATGCAGCCATTGCAACTCTCACACTGAGTTGTCTCAGTGGTCTGTTCAAACATTACAGTCTCACCATGATTTGCCATCCACTGTCTCATGTGTGGGTCCCTTGTTTATCTCCTATTTGGACATGTTGTAGTTGTGTGTGATGAACTATTGTTTTACATGTTGTCAACATGGATGTAAATAATATTTTGTGGTCCATATATTGTGTCCTTCAGTTGTCACATTCATGTAATGAGGCTATTTGTTAAATGAGTGATGTTAGCAGTTCAATCTTGTGCATCACATGTGATGTTGCTACTGTACTCAACAGATTAATGTTTGTGACATGCTCCCTGAGGTTAAACTCACAATCCTGTGGTATATGTTGTGTAGATTGAAGAGACCAAAGCCGGTTTTTGTGACTTTGGCCCATATTTATACTTTTTGACGCACAACTGCGCCAACGCAGTTGTGCCTCAAAAATATTACCGCCGGCTAACGCCATTCCAACGCACCATGCGGGTGCCTTATTTATGGAATGACGTTAGCCGGCGCTGCGGACTGGTGTGCGTCAAAACAAATTACTCACACCAGGGGAAAATGAAGGTTGGGCGTCAAAAAATGGGGCAAGTCAGGTCTGAGGCAAAATTCAGGCCTCAACCCGATTTGCGCCATTTTTTTTTACGCACAACCCCCATGGGAATGACTCCTGTCTTAGCAAAGACAGGAGTCATGCCCCATTGCCCAATGGCCAAGCCCAGGGGACTTATGTCCCCTGGGCATGGTCATTGGGCATAGTGGCATGTAGGGGGGCCCAAATCAGGCCCCCCTATGCCACAAAAAAAATATGAAAACAAATATGAAAAAAAATACTTACCAGAACTTACCTCAACTTCCCTGGGATGGGTCTCTCCATCCTTGGGTGTCCTCCTGGGCTGGGCAAGGGGGGCAGGGGGTGTCCCTGTGGGCAGGGGAGGGCACCTCTGGGCTCCTTCTGAGCACACAGGTCCCTTAACGCCTGCCCTGACCCAGGCGTTAAAAAACGGCATCCATCAGGCTGTGCGTCGTTTTTTAAGGCCTGCCCCCTCCTGTGCGTCAAAATGACGTCACAGTATAAATAAGGCGCACAGGCCTTAAAGTCATTTTTTGGAAGGGAACGCCTACCTTGCATATAATTAATGCAAGGCTGGTTCACCCTTCCAAAAAATGGCGCACATGGTGGAACTTTGACGCCCGCTGCGTCGGACGTCAAAGTATAAATATGGGGCAGGGTTTGCGCCGATTGTGCGTCAAACTTTTTGACGCACATTCGGCACAAACAGAGTATAAATATGCCCCTAAGTGAGGTGTTTACTGACAAAATGTACAAGGTGAGTTACGTGATTATTAAGTAAAGAAGTTTTAATGATGTGCAGTCTTCGGTGAATGCCAGCAGCTCTATTGTGCTGTTCCCCCTCATTTATTTCTCCACCATCCTCCTCCTCCTCCTTCTCAGGCAGGTCATCAACCTGCTCATATAAGTGGACGTTCATCTGCACACATATGTTGTGCAGGATGGTACATGTCAAGATTACCTTTCAGATGATGTGTGGGGCATATAGGAGGCTGCCTCCTGCGAGATCCAGGCACCTGAATCTTGGCTTCATGATGCCAAATGTCCTCACCACAATAGTCTGTGTCCTACGATGTCCCTCATTATCTGCACTCTCTGCTGCTGTGCCTGGGCTGGGAAATGGGGTCATTATCCATGGCTGTAGGCTATAACCCTGATCCGCTGCAAAAGATTAAAGGAGTAAGTTGTTGTTAGGGCTTGCAACAGGTATGTCATGTAGCATGGCAGTTGATATTTAGAGCTGGTTGTGGCTCATATGTATTTGTGGTATGGTGTGAGTTTCCGTCCTTGTGTAATGTTTTCACAGCACTAGTTTGTTGGACATGACAATCTTTTGGTTGGCTCAAGGACCTGGGACAAATGATTTGGATTCCACATTATGTATGTACCTTGCATTATGTAGTGCACCTGTGTCTCACTATGCTAACACTAGAGGGCACATGACACATCCTCACAACACAATGGGGTCAGATGTGGTGGCGACATGGTAGCACTACAGATCCTGGACATCCCATCCCTTTTGACATGTGTCATTGCAGATGATGTGTGACACTTAGGGCCTTTGAAATTGGTAAGTGACAATGCACAACACGTCTCCAAAATTGGCTGCATTGTCCTGCAACATTTCGACTATGCAAGAATGCCCCATGTGTGACATGTTACTTGGCAACCCTTTATTGTCCCCTGCCCCAGTTGCTCATGTGCATCCGTGCACCGACAATACCTACCCTGCACCAGGGTACTTGGCTAGCTGCCTTGTGGAGGTGGATGTATCGGTGCATGAAGGTACACCACCCTACGTATTTGCTGTTTTGATGGCCAATTGGCTTTTTCTGTGTGGGCAGCAGTATGCAGCATGCATTGGTGCCACAATCATCTGAGTTCATAGCACATTCTACTTCTTATTGCAACCTGCATACATCACTCCTGGGGAGGTGTTTGTTGTTGGCACTTCCTCAGGTTTTAGGTGACAGCTACATGTGAGTCAGCATCATCATGCTATGTATCTTGTTGTGACAGACCTGCAGCGACAAACATTGCACACTCCTTCCACTCTACATACAGCATGGGAGGGTGGCCAATTTACAATGTGCCTTCAAGTCATTATGAAATGGTCATCTGCCAAGTTGTACATACAGTGCAGGCCATATCAATGGAACTGTGGGCTATTACATATGTCTCTGGGTGTTCCAGAGTGACAGCTAATGTTTGTGGCAGCCATGAGGTGTCCAAGGGTGTGTATCCCATTGTCACAGGATGATCAACATAACTACCAGTGTATCTTCCAAAACATTAATGTGCATTTTTACTGTCAACACATGCACAGTGCAAGCTATGGGATGGAGCTCAGCTACTTAGCAAATGCGTCCCTTGGCACACTGCATGTGAGGTCAGTGATGTCCTGTTTTCTCCTACTGGGTCCCACTATGGCATACATGACCTGCACTGTCTGACAGTGACTCTGCCCCATGTTGGTCCATTTATTGTATCTGGTACAGACATGATGGTGTTGTGAGTCAGTGAGTGTTGCATGTGAGGTTGCACTGCAGTAGGTGTGTTACCACTTCTCACATATCTGGCACATGGTATGTGATGGGCATTGATCTTGTATTTCTATGTGTGTGAGCCAGTGCGTCAGGCAGATGGTGCTGCACACTACAGGTAAGTCATGTATGTGTTGATGAGATGCAGTTAATATAGGCGCAAGTTGTGTGGTGTTTGATATTTGTTTTGGCAGTGATTTGCATGGCATGACTTGAGGCATCTGTGCCTAGTTGGAAGTCATATGACATGGGCATGGTGTATGCCATTGACATGTCTGTGCTATTCTTTGCTTGGTGTACTGTGTGTGAAGTGTACGTAGTAGGCAACCTGTGGGCACTTGTAGTGGTCTGTGTAGTTCTGCTGTTAGCAAAGGGTACATGTCTGCACCTGTCCTTCATGTGGTGTGCCTGTCATGTTGTGGGTGTTTTACGTACATGTGGGTGTATGTATTAGTATTGTGCACTGATTGTGCTGTACTGCAGCATGGTGCATATGTGTTATCACCTGCACATGTGTGCTACCCTGGCCATGTGTTACGGTAGAGGTGTATGTCTTGTGTGTCCGACAGGCTTGGTGTTTTGTGTGTATATAGCTAGTTTTGTTGACTTACATACAAGTAGGCCATTTCCAAAGTGAACATCCTGGAATTGTTCATTGATCCTGCTGTGCCGGAATATGTAGGCTTCATGGACACTTCCAGGATACTTGGCCAAAATGTTTATGAATAGTTCCTGGTGGTCCACTATGCCCTGTACATTAATGGGATGCGTGTGCTTGTGATTCCGTTATAAGTGCTCTGTTGCTGCAGGTGGTATGAGCCGGACGTGGGTGCAGTCAGTTGCTCTGAGCACATGCTGGAAGCCATGGATTTGACAGAACCCCTGTTTGTTCTCCTGCTTTTGCTGGGTGTTGGGGAAGCTGATGTGGCAAGGTGTCAGGGAGATGATAGCGTCTAACAGCTTTGGCAGGAATGCACAGAATGACAGCTGTGAAAATCCAGCACCCAGTGTACCCATTGTTTGGAAGGAACCACTTGCCAGCATGTGCAGAACAGCGAGCAGCTTTGTCATAGGTGATATGTTGTGTGGGGTCTGCAGGCTGGTTGTAATTTGTGGCTCAGTGCGGTGCAGCAGGTATACTATGGCTTGCCGGTTCAGTCTGTAGGTCCTAATAATGTCCAGGTCCCTGAGGTCAAAGAGGGTTGTCCTGGTTCTGAAGACTCTCTCCTGCCTTCTGCATTGCGTTTGTGGGCTGCGTTGTCATGGTGGTGAGTGCAGGAGTTGTTGCTGTCCTCTGCGCCGTCTAGCAAGCTGGATCATTATCACCTTCATCTTATCCTGCGGGTTGGAATGTTGCTTCTGTGTGTTCTCCTTAAGTCATTTTAACAGCTGCCCTGACCCAGGTTTTAAAGTTTGACACAAATCGGTGTTAACGTAATTTTTTGGGTCCGCCTCCCACCCATGTGTCTTTTTTGTCGTGTTTGAGTAATTTTTGGGACAGCAATGCCTACCTTGCATCTCATTGAAGCAAGGAGGTTTCACGCATCCGAAAAATTACCTTAACACCAGTATTTTGATGCTAGACGTGTCTAGCGTCAAAATATAACATGGCGTTGAGTTTGCGCTGAGTTAGCGTAAACAAATGATGCTAATTCAGCGCAAACAGAGTATATATATTTGCCCCTTTGTGCGGAATCCCACGCCTTACCACAGATGTTATGCCAACAATAGCACCAGACTGCGCTCTTGCTCAAGAACTTGTCAGGAATGTCTTAGTGACATATGCAAGCACTGTGTATGTGTCATGCTGTCAGGTCAGGAGAATCACAGTGTGCTCGGTGGAAAATCCCATCAGGTTCAAGAGTGATAAACACTGGTCCCAGAGGCATAACAGAGAGCCCGGCAGCCTCTGTGGTGCGGGGAGGACCCCAGGCTTACTCACACTGGAGATGACTCCCTCAGCCCCTACTGTTGTGAGTGTGTGAGGGGGACGCTTCAGCATATCTTCCGGGGGGGGGGGGGCACTCACATTTTGATACGCCACTGACTGGTCCTTCATTAGCAACAGACATTCACCCCGAGCCAACACATCTATATTAACGAGGTCGAATGGCCTTAATGAAATGCGGCTACTTCTGTAACCAAGTATGTAGAAGAACAAATATACTTCTGTACCTGCACCATACAATCTTGGTGTGATGTTTCCTCCACCATGAGATGCTGGTAAATGAGGATGATCGAGTTAGAGGTGGTCCAGTCTTCAAGGAGTCTGAAACCAATCTCTTGCAGCAAGTGGTTTGGTTGTCCTGGAAGGATGCTACCAGCCATGCAGGGGATGTTTGAAGCATTTGCAAAGGGCCCTCTCCACTTACCATTTGTTGGTTTGCATGGCACTCTTCTTTACAGCCTTGTAATGGAGCAGGAAGCAAGCACTGACACATTCAACTTAATTAGGCTTCGTCCGCTGCTCTCAAGGTGCTATTTTGTTTTTTTTTAGCTTCTAGTGCCCTGCAAACAGAAAGCTTATGACTGACAAAACCATGCCCAGCAGGACAAGCAAAGTTATATTTTGTTAAGGCTAACTTTCTTTTATTTTGCTAAGTTGTCTTTTCTCACTTTCCACTTATGTTTTTTCTTTTGTTTTTGCTCGTGGGCGCTCTTCTCAAAACATGATGATTATCTTGGTTGTTTCTTTTTTATGTCTAATTCCCAAAATTATGCTTTCACACGTAATTGTGCAGTACACCACAATCCACCCAACTCGAATCCAATCCATTCCAATCCACACCAGTCCACCCCTCTCAATCTAGTTGACTCCAGTCCAATCCACTTGAATCCACCCCACTCCACTCCAAACCAAACCACCCACCCAGTCCACTACAATTCACCACACTCTAATTCTCTCACCCTACTCCAATCTGCCTTCACTCCAATAAAAACAATCTGCCCCACGCCAATTCAAAACAGTCTGCCTTACTCAATAAAAACTCTACTCCAATGATACACACTCTAACCAGCTCCAATTCCATAATATCTGCCCCATTCCAATCTGCCCCACGCCAATCCAAAACAATTAGCCCAACCCCAATCTAAAACAATCTGCCCCACGCCAATCGAAATAAATCTGCCCCACCCCGGTCCAAAACAATCTACCCCACTCCAGTCCAAAACAGTCTGCCCTACTTCAATCCACTCCATTCTAACCCAAAACAATCTGCACCACTCCAATCCAAACTATCTGCCCTATTCCAATCCAAAACTATCTGCCCCAATCCAATCTGCCCCACTCCAATTTTCTTCCAACCGTCTGCAACCTCGTGCTGTCCTTATCTGGCACATATGGTTTCAGGTGACCAAGCTTTCTTCCTTGTTGTGGAAATTTTAAGCGAAACAGGGGCTACATGTGTTCTGATGAACTTCTAGTTAAGCCGTGTATATTTTTCCTCTACACAAGGTGTCACATCCTTAGGACATCGAGGGGCATATTTATGCAAAAAGTGGTGCAGCGCAGCAAGTTACCTTGCAGCACTGCCCAGTTTCACGGGGAAAGGGCAAACTTGCACTGTATTTATGAAATGCAGTACATTCCTGTCCTTTCCCCTTGTGCTGGTGCCATTTTGACAGCCTAGTGCAAACGCAGGCACCATTGCACCATGGTGCAATGGTGCCTTCGTTGCATGTAGGATTGTTTTTGTGCAGGAAAGAGCAAGTTCCTGTACGGAAACAATCAATTGAGGCATTATCCTCTTTCTCTGTGTGCTGCGCATTGTAGCACACATAGAGGAAAAACGAGGACAAATAAAGATATTTCTTTTCATTACACCTGCTCTGGGGAAGCGTAAGATTTTGACACATTCCCAGATTTACAAGTCCTTGTAAATCTGGGAATGTGTCAAAACCCATGGGTGTTGCATGGGAAAACCCACTGCAGCGTCCATGGAATGCCCCCTGATGCAGAGAGACTCCAGATCTAAAGGGCCATGAAAAGCCATGAAAAGTGTATTTGTGTGGCCTCGTAGATATGGGTTTGCAGTCTGCGCCACGGAAATGTCAAAAAAGTGACGCTCTGTGGTGCACAAGGCTTGACACTATTCCCCTGAGTGTCTACTGCCCTGTTGCACTAGACTGGTCTTAATGTCGCTATTAGGATGCATATGTCTTCCTGTTCCACTTCCATTTATAGACCAGGAGCATCTTTTGCTAACACCTGCCTCTCTCAAGGTAGATTTAAATGTACTGTCTACCACTTCTTGTGGGGAATCTGCTTCCATATCAACCTATGTCTTTTCTTCCTACTGTACAAAAAAGATAATTTTGTCTGGGTCTGCCTCAAGCTGTGTCTGAAGTCCTTCCACATCTCCCTCCTCCTGCTTGACCTCTTTCTATGAATCTTTGTGTTTGAGAACAAAACTGTTACTTAATGGTAGGAGTAGTTTTGCAGCTTGAAGAATTTTCCAGATTCACATGCTGTGCACCTCTCCACCATCTAGTGGTTGGTTCCGGAATTTCTTGTGTTCAGTAGTAGTCTTTCTCTTTTTTTGTTTCCTTTTGTTGCTTGAATCATCCTCCTGTGACATCATATGCCCTCCCTCGACACCTTCCTCTTGGTCGTCATTTTTAGATTCTGTTTTTTTTTGGGGGGGGGCTGTTTTTGGGATCTTCTGAAGAGGCGGGTTGGTTGCTAGTGAATCCAGAAAATTCTTCAAGCTGTAAAACCACTCCTACTGGTAAGTTACCATTTTATTTTGCAGCATTCATTTTTTTTCTCGATTCACATGTGTTTGCACAGTTTTGCATCAAAAAGTATAAATATGCCCCTATGTCTTCAAGAGCCATGCTGTTAGGCTCAATTTGTTTGATTCTGGATTCTAGAATCCTTCCTTTCTGCATGGAAAGTAGGTCTGTGATACTGGTAGGTTTATAATTTCTTGCATTATCTCCATGAGTTCAGAGAACCACATTTTCACACTCACTGTGGAACCATTAATATTAGTGTAATTTGTGAGTGTTTGCACTTCTTTATGAGATCAGTGGTATCAGGGTAGAAGTGTAAGCAAATTTGTTTGACCAGCTTATCTGCAGTGCATTCCGTATGTACAGGGGGTATGGCTGCCTGAACACGAAGTACTGGCATTTTGCATTTTGTGGCGTTTTGAATGAGTCCACTTTTGGAGTTACTCACTTTTGGAATACGGTCTCCAACATATTTGTTTTCGCTCCCATTCATGTGAAACGGACACTTGTCTGCTCAGTTTGTCTGCTAGCATGTTGTCCACTCCTGGCAGAAATATTACAGTTGGTGTCATCTGTCTTTGAATGGCCCATTTCCATATCTGTTGTACCAACTTTGATAGGAGAAATGATTTCGCCCCTCCCCCCCTGTTTGTTTAAATAGAACTTATTATTGTTTTGTCTGTCTGTATTTGTACTGATTTGTTCCACAACTGTAGTTGAAACGCTTTTAAGACTAGGGACACTGTTTTTAACTCCAGCAAATGTATATATTGGACTGCCTCTGTGGGTTTCCAAAATCCTCTAACCTTGAGCCTCCCCATGTGTGCTTCCCGTCTGATATGTTAGGCATCTGAGGTATTGGTCACTGTTGGAGCTGTGGTCATAAATGGTCTTCCTGCTATTATTTTTATCTTAATCTACCAGCTCATCTCCTCCTGTATCTTTTGTGTTACAACCACTAGATCTTCGCAGCTCTCTGTTTCTTGTGACCATTTACTCTGTAACCATTCATGGGTAGCCTTGCATGAGGAATTAATGGTATGCATGATGCCATCATTCCCTGTAGCTTCCCCACATTCCTCACTGTTAGAGACTGACCCTTCTAGTACTGGAGAGCTTCTTGTGTTAAGGCTTGTACCCTCTCGTCGCAAAGGAAGACTTTCACCTGAATTGTGTCTATTGTTGCTCCTAAGGGCAGCATTTGTCCTTCTGCTATAGGCAAGATTTTTTTTATGTTTATCATGAATCCCAACCTGTGTAGTGTTGTCATTACTCTTTCTACTTACTCCTCACACTTATGTTTTGTTTTGTCTCTTACCATCCAGTCATCCAAGTATGGGTAGACATGTATTCCTGTTCTTCTCAAATGTGCCGATACTACTGCTGCCAGGGCCTTTGTGAATATTCTTAGTCCTGACTTTATGCCAAAGGGTGACACTTTAAACTGGTAATGTTATCCTTTTATAACGAAGTGCAGGAACTGTTTTGTGCTTCGGATTTATTGAAAAGCGAAGATACGCATCCTTTAGATCTATGGTTGTTATGAAATCTCCTTGTTGGATTTGGGATATAGCCTCTTGTTGAGTTGTCATTTTGAACTTTTGTGTTTTTGTTAATTTGTTTAGGAAATGTAAATCTAGTATAGGTCGCAATGTCTTGTCTGGTTTTGGAACCAGAAAGTATGTTGAATAGACTCCCTGATTTTTCTCTTTGGAGCGTACTTCTACTGCTGCTTGTTTTTGTAACAGTTCCTTTACTTCCCTTTGTAGATATGTTATTTCTTCTTCTGTGTGTGTTCTTTGTTTTGAGTAACGAGTTGGTGGGTGTTTCTCCAACTTTATACAGTATCTGTGTTGTATTATATTGAGTACTCACTTCTCTGTTATCTCTCATCACTCCTGGAAGAAGTTCCAATTCCCGCCCCACTGGTGTTGTATGTGGGTGGGTGTTCCAATTTAATTTGTCATTTTGATGGTGTTGCCTCCCCTCTTGCTGTCTGGCTTCTCCCTCTAGCTCATCCTTGAAAAGAATGCCTTCATGGTGTTTTAAATTGCCACTTTTTTGAGACAGGCTGCGTCTGACTTGTACCTTGGAATCCCAGCTGTGGTCTCTCCGTATGAAAAGCTCCTCATTCTGTAGGTCTCCTATTTGGAGGCATTCCCCTTTTGTCTGGCCTCTGAATTGAAGTGCTCCCGTAGGTCTTGCTCCATCATCTTTTCTGATTTGTTGCAGTGCATCGTCTGTAGCCTTTACAAACAGGTGCTCCCCATCAAGGGGGCTATTGCCAATGTTGGCTTGTACTTCGCTATTGAAGCCTGATATGCAAAGCCATGTGTGAAGTCTTACAGTTGTTCCTGTCATCATTTGTTGTTTAAGTCAACATTTGTCTTGCTGCTGTGTCTGCTGCATCTAGCGCAGATTTTAGGTATGTATTGGCAGTGCTTTTTCCGTCTTCAGCTAATGCATTTGCCCTTTCTTGGTACTGCTCAAGTAGGTGCCTCATAAGCTCTGCCATTTCTTCCCTGTTCTGATGGGCATACCTGTTGAGAAGTGTATTTGAGATTGCTATCCTCCATTGTGTAGCAGCTCCTCTTTCAAATTTTCTACCCACCATGTCAATTTTCTTGCTTTGCCTGTCTGGTGAGGGGCTAGAGATGGAAGGAATATTTGCCGGCATTCTAGCTGGGGCCACGATTATTGAATCAGCCACTACATTGCCATATACGCATGGTGGACATTTGGAGGAGTGTCTAAATTGTTTCTCCACTCATAGTAAATGCTTTATAAGTAGCTAGTTCTTTAAAAGCCTCTCTTCCCTGGTATATGATACTTGGTAGCATAAGGAGGTACTGCACTTTGCTGTGTGATGGTACCAGGGTTTTAAGTAGGAAACAAGTCTTTGCCTTTTCTTCTTCCACTAGGACCCCATACTTAGCTGCTGCTTTTTTTCACCATCTGATTTTACACTGTTGGATCATCTGGGGGCGATGGTCTTGAGAAGTATGAGTCAATGGCTTCTTCGAGGGAGTCTGCCTCTAGGTCCTGCCATTGATATTCAACTCCTTCATATTTTTTAAATTATTGATAGAAGCTCTGTGCCTCTGTATACTTCCTTGTAAAGGATCGCTTGTTCTATCTCCTCTTGAGGCTCAGGGTTAACAGAACGTTTCTTACCTGTAAGTGTAGTTTTGCAGCACGCAGATTTTCTAGATTCACATGCTGTGCATTATTCCGCCATCTAGTGGTTGGGTCCGGTTTATCTACGATTTCTTTTCCTAAAATGTTTTTGTCAGTTTCCTTTCTCTACCTTTGTTTTGTTGTTGTTGTTGTTGTTGTCAACAGAAGTACCATTTGGTGATTTATGGTGATGTTGTCTTTCTTCCTCCAGATGTCTCTGCCCCAATTGCCCAGCTTCAGATTCCTTTTTTTTATTTCTTCTCTCCATCTTCTTGGTGGAGGCAGGTTGGTCGCATATGAATCCAGAGAATCTTTAAGCTGCAAACCTACAGGCAAGAAACCTCCTGTTTTGCAGTGTGAATCTTTTCTGGATTCACATGCTGTGCATTGATTTTAAAGCATTTATTGTGGTGGCTGGTTTGAAGATGGATATTGATTCAAAAATAAATGTCATAACACTCTTTGTATTACCTGAGCTTATTTACTCATTTGTATGTCAATACAACATTGTTTTGTAAAGGTGCGTACTGAAACCCAAGCTGCTGCCATACAGATTTCTTGTAACGGTGTGTTGGACATAAAAACTACGGTTTCTCCCTTCTTCCATGTAGTGTGCTCTGCTGGTGCTCTAGGTAAGGCTCTCCCTGCATTTTTGTGACATCATTGGATTACTTGTACAATCCATCTTGAAATTGTGTTCTTTGATACTGCCTTCTCCCCAAATCTTTGGAGAAAGCAACAAACAATTGCTGATATTTCCTAAAATGTTTAATTCTCTTCATGTAATACATGATGCAACATCTTGTATCCAATATATGTAGGCTTATTTCAATGTGCATTTTTGGGTTTTGAAAGAAACTTGGTATACGAATAGATTGATTAATATGAAATTGAGAGACCACCTTTGGAAGGAAATGAGGGCCTGTTCTCATGACAATTCAGTCTTTATGTATATGGCAATAGGGTTCTTGAACAGTGGGTGCCACTTACTTTGCATAAGGAAGTAATCCCCACTAAAAAAAAGGCCATCTTTAATGTTAACATTTGTAAAGTTGCTTTGTGTAACGGCTCAAATGATTTGCCTATGAGCGGAGTAAAAACTATATTTAGGATCAGTGTCGGTGCTGGAACCCTACTTGATGGTGCTATCCTCTTCACTCCTTTTAAGAATTGTTTTACCACCAGAGATGTGAAAAAAAGTTTCCCTGTTTGACCTCTTATATCACTATCGCAGCCACGATGAACTCTTAAAGAAGCATAAATTAGTCCTTCTTGTATTAACTGAGTTAAATATTATAGAACTCTTCTCTCCTTTGTAATCTTTTTATTCCAGATTGTAAACCTCTTCCATTTTGCATATAACATTTTTTGTTACAGAATTTCTGGCCTCTCTTAAAAATGCTAATGTGTCTTTTGCGAGTTGTAAGTGCCCAAATTCCATGTCTTCAGGAGCCGTGCCACTAATATGAAATATTCTGGCTCTGGATGTAGAACTTTCCCTTTTCCTAGGGATATCTAGTCTTGTCTTTTTGGCAGGCATTGTATATTACCCTGCGCTAACTATCAGCTCTGAATGCCACTTTTGTCTTGCCCATGGTGGCGCTATTAGAGTTAGCATCATGTGGCTCCTTTTGCTTTTGGTGATTACTCTGTGCAGAGGGCAAATTGGTGAAAAAGTGCAAGCAAATGTTCCTGACCAGTCTATCAAAAGGCCATTCCCTTGAGATTGCGGGTATGGTAGTTTGGAGGCAAAGTTTTGGCATTTTGCATTCCAAGGGGTCACAAACAGGTCTATTGATGGTGTCCCCCATGGTTTGAAATGTTGTGTACCACACTTTTGATTCAACTCCCAATTGTGCGAGCCCGTAGCCAACCTGCTCAGCCTGTCTGCCTCCTTCCCCGGTAAGTGAGTTGCTTAAATCTCTATATCTCTCTGGATCGCACATTTCCAGTTCTGTTGAGAGAGAACCTTGAAAGAGGGGGGTGATTGGGTCCCACCCTGTTTGTTGATATAGAACATTGCAATTGTGTTATCCGTCTGAATTTTAACAGTCTTTCCATGAATGTGTTTCTGAAACGCTTTCATGACTAACCAAACCATCTTTAGTTCCAGACAATTTATGTGCTTTACTGTGTCCTAATTATTCCATATCCCTCTTATCTTTGTAGAGCCCATATGAGTTCCCCATCCCATATGTGAAGCATCTGTTGTTATGGTCACTGTAGGAGTTAGTTGCAGAAACAGTCTTCCCAAAGTTGTGTTCCCTGTTGAATCAAGCCATTTCCTCCTGAACCTTCTGCGCGACAACCACTAAATCTTCTTAACTCCCAGTTGCTTGAGACTACTGATTTTGAAGCTATTCTTGGATTGGTCTCATAAGTACTCTCACATATGGAATGTAAGATGCCATCTTTCCTAATGCTTTCCACACAGTCCTTTCTCTCAGAGCTTGCTCCCTCTGGTAATGGAGAGGTTCTTCCAACAGTCCTCCTCTCTGGGGAATGCTTTTTCTTGAACTGAATTCAGTCTTGCTCCCAAATACACCCTTCTCTTGTTTGGTTTATAACTTCTCTATGTTTAAGGAAAACCCTAGTGTGTGCAGCGTTTCCATTAGATTTGAAATCTCCTGTTTGCATTTTTTTGATGTGTGCTCTCACGAACCAGTCGTCTGGGTAAAGATACACATCTACCTCTCCTTCTGAGGTGCACTGCCACCACTGCTAAACATTTTGTGAACACCCTTGGTGCTGATTTTATCCCAAACGCCAGTACTTTGAATGGGTAATGTTTGGTGTTGACTACAAACCTTCGATATTTTTTGTGTTTTGCATTCATTGGGATGTGCAAGTGAGCATCCTTTAAGTCTATAGTTGCCATGTGATCCCCTTTTTGAAGTTGAGGGAGAACTTGCTGTAAGGTTGTCATTTTGAATTTTTATGATTTTGTTGATGTACCTGAGGTCTACAGTTGGACACAAAGAGTGGTCCGCTTTTGGAATTAGGAAATATTTTGAGTGATTTCCCTTGTTGCTATATTGCTTTGGCACTTTTTCTATAGCTTGCTTGTGTAACAACTCTGACTTCCTTCAGGGGGAGATTTAGGCCCATATGTAAAAGCAAATGACAGATTGCGACACTGCGCCTGAATTGGCAGCGCCGGGCTTTGTCATTATCTTAATACAGAGATGCACAGTATTTAATTGAATACGGTGCACCCGTGTTGTCCCTGTTAACCCGCTCCATCATGCAAGGATGTCTGCGTTGAAGGATTTTATTGTTTATGTGTGGGAAGGTATCCCTTCCTGCACATTAACAATCACTAATGGTGATTTGGCACTTGTGTGTGTGCTGCAGAATAAAGCACACACAAGTGCCAAAGCTTCATTTTGAAATGATTGTTTGTGTGCAGGAAGTGACACCTTCCCCCACATAAACAATCATGCCTGGCATTTTGCTCTTTCTATGCATGCCGCAGAATACAGCACGCATAGAAAAAGAAACAACAAAAAAACGAGGAGTAATAGAAGTATTCCTCCTTGTTGCACCTTACTAATGCCACCCCCTGAGGTGGTGTTAGATTTTGGCACTGCCTCAGGTTTACGAAATTTCATTAATCTGAGGCAGCATTAAAATGAAATGGGTGTTGCGGGTGCACGTCAACAACAACATCCATTGCACACCCCTCTGACGCAGAAAGGGGCATCAGAGGGGCCCATATTTTACAAGGAGGGGTAACGGCACACAAAGTAGTGTTACACTTCCTTGTAAATATGGACCAGAGGTTAGTACCACTGGGGCAGCCCGTAAAGTGATGCTCAGGTGGCGCCAGGGGCTCTTAAATATAACCCCTTACTCTTTCCAGTGAATTATTTTCTTTTGTCTTCTTGTTGGTGAACATTTTAGTAATTCTGTGCAATATCCATGTTTTATTATATCTAGGACCCATTTATTTGAAGTTATTATTCTCTACTCATGGAGAAAAAGTTGAATTTTTCCACCTACCGGTAAATTGTAATGTCTTTTTGTTTTGATGATGTTGGAGTTGGTTGTCTTCATCATTGGTGCTGCAGTGCGGTCATTTATTTGCTGGTATTGAGATTCCTCTTCCTGATTGACCTCTGGGTGTAGCTGTACCCCTAAATGTATTTCTTCCTTGATGTTGGTACTGCCAGCTTTGTTGCAAAGGTACTGACTGTGTGCTCCCCTGGAAACCCTCAGTACTTCCTGTCTGAAAGGTAACTCTTGCTGGTGGTCGTCTTGATGGAAAGGAGCCCCTCGGAAAACTCCCTTGAAACTGCAAAGCTCTTATAGATTTTGTTGTCGTTAATTTATTTATGCAACCAGGTGTGCCCCTCCCTTTTATAGTGTTCAGGGAGGTGTTCCATCAGCTCTTCTAGCTCATCCCAGTGTTGATAGGTGTGTTTTACTTTGACAAGCACTTGAATTTGCACTGGGCCATTGGTTCACTGGACTGCGTTCTATTCTTCTCCCACGTGAGCTCCATCTTCTTGCTCTGTCTTGGGGTGCTCATATGGTTGAAGGAACATTTGCTCTTTTCCGTGCTGTTGCCAGGATTAAAGAGTCTGCTGGAATCGTTCCCTTTATATAAGGCGGATCCTTAGAGGAGAATGTATGCTTTGTCTCTGCTCTGGGTGTTACAGCTCTACACGTAGCTGGCCTTTTAAATGCATCTCTACCCTGCTCTAATACACTAGGAAGCAGGCAGATACTGATTTTCTGTTTGTGTAGGTGGTAGTGTTTCGAGGAGGAAGCACAACTGTGGGGTGTCTTCCTCCAAATGAATGTTAAATTTGTCAGCTGCATTTTTATAACCAGATTGTACATTCCTATGCCGTCTGTCGTCCTCTTCTTCAGAGGACTCTCCTTCCAGGTCTTCCCACTGACTCTCAACATACTCTCCTTCTGAAGGCTGAAAATAACCTTGGTCTTCCTCCTCCTCATAATCTGGTGTGTGAGGGGGTGAATTTCCTCCACCTCATGTTCATGGAGTTTTTTCGACGTCAAAGTTTTCTGAAGTATTGTGAGAGTTTTAAGAAGTTCGTCAAATTCCTTCTTTTTCTGGACGAGTGCGGCCATTTTGCTTCGAGCCTCCTCCTTTTATTCTTCATTTCAGACGCTCAGTCTTCGGGGATTGTTGTGATGGGGTTCCTTTTCTATGTTAAAGCCTCTTTCGCAGTCCTCTCTCGCTGTGCACTTTGATGGCTCGTGTGGTACCTGATATCATTGAATAGGGGTGCGGCGTCTTTCACCTTCCCTTCTTTTGACGACTCTTGCTTCTTTGAGCCTTCATCTCCACTGGACACTTTTTTGAGGGCACTGTGGGATACCTTTTCTTTGGGTTTGCTTGCGGACGGCGAGCGGTTCGATGCGAGGTCCAATTTCGTGAGTCAGATTTTTTTCAACTCGAGATTTAGTACAGGCCTGAGATTCTCCTACCTCTCTGCGGCTTTTCTTTGACGCCACCTCTCCTATCTCCACAATGTCCCGATGGTCTTCTGAAGTCTCACCTTCGATGCCCTCGGCAATATTTTATTAATCTTCCCTGGAAAGGCCCAGATCTATTAAAGACAGTGGCAACCACCTCACCCCCCCCCCCCCCCCCCCCCCCTCAGTGTATGGTGGGCCATCTTATGTCTATATCGCCCCCTCAGCATTTTGAGCGCAAATACTGCGCAGGCAAGACAGACCTCACTCGGGTGATCGCACGAAAGGCAAAGATTGCATACCGGATGTTTGTCCTTCTGAGCGTACTTATGGTGACATTTTTTTACAGAATTGAAATAGAGTCTTTTCCATCATGCCAAGCAGAGATTCCCCTCCTGCCCCCCAATTCAGGCATTCTCGGCGATCCATCGGTGGAAAAAAACACAAACTCCTCAGAGTCACTTCACGTATTCCTCAATGTTATTCTTTCTATAAATATCCTCTTCTCTGAAGACTTTCTTCCTGAATTTCTTGATACACTTGAGACGTCTTCACGAAAAACATCCTGAACCAATGGTGGACAAAACCACTCTGAAGACGGCAAATTGGGGCGGAGACACCTGGAGGAAGTGTGACATCACCACAAACACCAAATGGTACTTCCGTCGACACCCAACAACAAAACAAAAGTAGAAAGATGGACAGACATTTTTTAGGAGGAGAAATACTAGTTAATCCGGACCCCAACCACTAAATGGGGGAATAATGCACAGCATGTGAATCCAGGAAAAGATTCACACTGCAAAAAGGGTGGTAAGAGTTCCCCTGTGATTGTTCCCTATCTCAACCCTTCCATCAAAGGTTTCAGTGGAATCCTGAAAGCCTGCATTGCAGTGTTGAATTCTGTCTTTCTTTGAAGCATATCCACCATTTCATATTTAAGCCTGCTTTTCTTGCCTCTACTTTGGGTGTGCGTTCAACGACATCGAGAGTTTGGTGGATTCTCTTTTATGACGTAGATGTTGAGGCTTCGGCTTCTGTTGTTGCAGCTGCAGTCTTCTCTCTTTCTCGACTTTGACGTTGAAGTTTTCTCTGCACTTCTACCTCCTGCGCTATCCTTAGACTGGGACAAGAGGGGGTCTCTGTGCTTTGTCATGCCTTCGGTCAGTGAGATCTTCAGCGCAGAGGCTTACTATGTGGCGTTGTTTTTTAACTCAACCACCACAATCTTTTTCGGGGTTACCCGTGTGTGTTTCTCCTTCTCTTCCGTCTGATGTTTCTTTTCAAAGTCGATGCCTTTTTGAATGTCAGAATCTTTACCTTCCGCTTCCTCTGTGGCATTATCTTCTTCACTTGACAGCCTCAATTCTTAAAGTGAAGTGGTGTCCTTCTGGCCCTGCCTTTTTTGCGGGTTTTCAACATGTTTGCCTTGAAATCTGTGCAGGCCTCACATGAACTTCAGTCTCGGTCAATCGACAAAGATTGCACACCTAGTGGTCATCTTTCTGTGCAAACTTGTGGTGGCACGGAGGACAGAAATGGAACAGTGTGTTCTCCATCTCAGGTCAAACCGTGGTCTCTTTGAGCATTCTCGATTTCCTCTTATGAAAAAGGATAGAAATTACCTACCTTGTGTCGACAATCTGATCTTCCCCGTGGTCCTTAAGCTTTTTTTTCTTCTAGTCCTTTGAGGAAAAACATTTTTTTCTTCCATCAATCTTCTTCAGACATGGAGACTGTAGATGCTTCCAGACCTAACAGCGGAAAAAATAATCTGAAGATATGATGACCAAGGGGAATGTTTCCGGGGAGGGCTAAATAGTGGAGGTGGTCAATTCCCAACATCGCCTCCAAACCAAAAAAAAAAAGAGAAGGACTACTATTGAACACAAATTCCAGACCCAACCACTAGAAGGCAGAATAATGCACAGCATGTGAATCCCCAAAAGATTCAGGCTACAAAAATGTTGCCTTTTGCCTGGGCTTCTTAAAACCATAATGGCTTAGGTAGCTTGTGTGCAGTCATAGATTCCTTGAAGAATCTTTCATTGCCAGCTGTTCCCTCTTTAAGCACTCTTTTATTCCTATCAACCTTAACTGTGGCAGAGGTATTTTTGTCCTCATTCGAGTTTTCTTTTAAGGCTGTACTCCTCTGCTTACCGTGGAAGTTGAGCCGACACCCTTAGACACTTCTTTTCAGTAACTTTTAAACATTTGACCCAGTAGGATGGAAATCAGAATAACTATTTGATGGATGATTTTTTCCGTCATTGAGTCCTTATGCATGTGCTATCCATTATGTTTGTTTGACTTGGGTGCCTTTATTAGAAGCTTGATGGTTCCGAAAGCTTCTGAATTTGGGACACCATAGGCGGAGGGTCTGACTGTGGGGTGGACCTTTGACCCCCCTCAAGCTCTGCATCTGTACACTTTGGGCACTGTGAATTTTAAAAATGGAAGGTGAGACAACACTAGGAGGTACCAATAATCTTTATTTTCAAAGACAAAAGAAAATTCAAGTTTTTATATTACTGATTAGAAAACAGACAAATATCTATACCTGCTGTTGCCATCCCGCAGGCTGCACATTAATGTTGCTGTAACATCCAGTACCTGTGTACTAGAAGAACTTGCACTTGCATAAAGTAAATTAAAGGAACATAGGAACAAAGGAACCCTCTTCCTCCCTCCATCACAAAACGCTTAAGCATTGTACACAAACTTTGGTTTCAAGCAATAAACACAATACATTCTTTAAACTCCGTACTACAATCTTTTTGCTGTTTTATTCTTCGATTTGTGCACCGTTGGAGATCTCACCATTCTTGGCCTGGAGTCTGTTTTGACTTTCCTTATAACAAAGACCCTGAGTACATCATGTCCTGAGCAGCGAGGTTAGCTTCCCTGAGATGCAGAAGAAGAGTGTTTTGCACCCCAATTCTGCAGAGCCCACCCCGACTCTCAACTTTGATACATTTTTCTGCCACATTTAAATGTAACGTTACTGGTTTCACCCCACCCCTGGACCAGAAGCAGGGAAGGATTGTTGAGTTCGAGAGATGCGCCTTACGATTGTCATAGTTCTGGTTTACCAGCTCTAAAAATCAGCACAATTACATAACTGTATTACAAGAATGTGGTTTTCCCCCTGGTGTCACGGCTTAGTCAGTGGTCACTTTGGAACAATTAGTTGAAGTCTTGGGTAATCCTATAGTAGGAAATCTTGTTAGTCCTACAGTTAGCCCAAGTGTGTCGTCATCTCAGTCACTTTGACCTTGTCCGCCAGTAGGACCTGATGTGTACTGGTGGCTGAATATGGATTGTACATAGAAGGAACCTAGATCTGCATTGCTAGACCAAAGTCTAGAGCAATAGGATTTAGACTATTGGTTCTCTCTTATCAGTACTGGGTAGGAGAATTAGATTTTGTACTGGTAGAGGCAGATATGTACTCTTAGGAATTAGTCTCTACTGATCTGATCACAGCTGTAATAGAACTGTGATAAAACTTCGATTTGGTTATGCTTTCTACAACCAAGGCCTGGCCAAAACCTGTGTGCTGTATTGTTAGATTGCCAGCAAAAACAAGAACCAAAAAGAAAAATCAATAGATTCTCTCCCAGGACATACAGCATATCCAGCAAGAAGAAGCCAAGTGAGGCCACATTTAACGGCTGATCTCCTCAGTGCAATTGTGTTCTTTAAAAAACTGTGTTTTTGGCAAATTAATTTACACATCCGTTAACACTTGAGTTGGAGGTCAACATGGCTAGGAATACAGAACATAAGACTAGAATTTCAGCTGCCAGCTTCACATTCAGGAAGTTCAACACTCATTCATTCTCTCGACAGAGACATTAAACTAAGTGGGCAAGCATGGTTCTTTATGGCAACGAAAGGGCAGTTTGGGACTGTAGGACACCCAGTGCTTGATAGCACATGGCCCATCCCCAACCCCAATGAGGTAGATTTGTACAGATTGCAGAGTAGTTTATTGAGCTTTTGTTGCCCTTTCGAAGTCATAGAAAGACCAAGTCTGTGCTGATGACGGAGCAGAAAACGATGAGGAGCCTCTTAGGTACGAAATCTGGTGCCTTGATATCAGCAGAGAAGGCACTGTGAAAGGGTTAAGGGAGTGAAGGGAGTAGGAGAAAGAAAAGAAAAAAAAAGACACTACAGTGGTGTCCCACTAAGGGCTGGTGCCACTAAAGAAACGCTTTCTGGTGCAGCAACTCTTAAAGTACCTCTTGAGCCTAGTTATGCTTCGCCACAAATTCTCCTCTCGGTTTTATGCTCTGCCACAGTCACTTGAGACAGCCCATACATTTCACAACAATGTAGTCAAGCCTTCCCTGAGGGGCACATCTACCTCCCTGCTCAAACTATAACACTGGAGGGGGTTCTGCACGTGTACAAATTGATGGCGATACACCTTTCTAGATGTAAGAGTGAGAAGGAAACAGTCACAGCACAAAAGGGGACTACCAGGTCAATCCACTCACTTCTGTTCATGATTCACCAAGGGTCACTACACATCAAGCCACACATCAGCAATAGTAATGAGTGAAGAGATCAGTCACCCATTCTTGATACACCCATTGTGCCAGGAAACATATTAGATCCCAATAAGCAGAATAACAGAAGATGGACTAGCGGATCCTTATAGGTGAACTTGTGAATGGGAAGATGGTGGGAACAGTCATGGAGAGGGGCCTAGTGACTGTAGGCTCCGACTGCACTTTTGGCATGAGAGACCCCAGACAACATTGTATACAGCCTGCAGGTTTCCATAGACCGAGATCTTTAAGCAATGGACTATTTAGGCTGTAAAAGTGTCAAGAAAAGGTTAGATGGAAAGCTAGTTTAATGTTGCACATTGAGCTTTCTTCTAGGCAGGGCTTGGGCCATTTTGGAGTTGGCAGTCCTATTTACATGGACGTCAATTTCAGATTTCGCTTGGTACAAAACCTTCTGGAATGTTCTGTTCAGTTTGAATAATCATAGTGGGCAGCCACCCTAGTGCGACAGCTGTTGACATACCAACTTTGCAGTCTGAGTTTCTTAGGCACAAATGTTTTTCAAGTTATACACTGGGGGAAGACACAACAATTGCATGTTGTAAGGGGTATAACAGGGGTCCAACCCATGCCATAAGTAGCCAGATCACCGACACTTTGTCAGATCAGCATTGAGTTACCTAAATTCAACTTCTAAAGTAATCTTTTAGACCAATACCTGATTACGGGATAAAAAAAAACAGTCAGATGTGTTGCAAAACTTGTTTAGACCTCTTGTAATTATCAAATTGAGCAGAGGGAGGATCCTGTGTGCGCATGCATGGATCACTGCGAAAGGTGATCAAGGTTATTGTGTTGCACACCTCTGCGAGGATCAGGCTGTAAGGGAATTCTGTACCAGACCAGTGAGCCATGTACCAATCTAATCCCCAGGCTACATTAAATAAAGCAAAGGGCTGTGTGTGACTTGCATCAGAACCACGTGCTGCGACTCAGCTGGTGCCTTCAAATCACCTTAGCCAATCTAAAGGAATATGTACAAGAACCCTCCCCTCGCTCTCACACACACACACACAAAACACATCCTTTCTCAACACAGACATACATAAAGTCACTCATACCGCCAAAAACAAAACAGCCTGCACCCCGAAATTATGTACGTTCATCCAGTGCTAGGCAGCGGCCTGACATCCATCCCCTTAATGGACCACACTCAAAATACTGCTCCCTGAGATCATCCAAACCTGAGAATATATTGTGGGATAGATGTCCCTTTGATTAAAATATATAAAAATAAAATGTAATATTTATACTTAAAAATATACAAAATAAAAAGCAGGCCTTCAGTACGCTTTGCACAAGAAAATGTGTTCTGGCCTCAGTAGGATGACCCTTTAACGAGTCCCCTTACTGAAAGGACGGCAGAACATCAAATAAGTTAAGTGGGCCAGAGAACTCAAATGGTTCAGGGGGTCGCATCTGGGCAAAGATATCAAAGAATGTTCATAAGACAGTGGCCACACCTAGGCCCTGCGAGGAAATCATCGATTAGAGTTAGCAGAGACATAGGGCCACTCCCAGGCCCTGGGGTGGGAAGCCTCAGATAGAGTTCAGTAAGGACCAGGGCAACCCTGGAGCCTTGGTAGAAAAATATCAAATTAAATTACTACGGATATATCGGCCATACCAGGGCCCGTAGTAAAAATCACTTGTGATAGTCCGAAATGGTAGAAGGGTCACCGCATCTTCACTTTAAGAATAAAGATTTGTACGAAAAATCAACAAATAAATTATAAGGCGCAGGAAGAGATAAGGGGCCACATGTGCACCCCTAGAGGGAATTATTTGATAATGTTAGTTGGTAATGTCCCACAAACGAGATCACTCCTAGACCTGTAGATATGTTAGGTAAGATGATAAAGTCACTTCTAGTGTGTTTGTAAGAAACGAAATTGTTGACGGAGGGACCTCAAATAATGTTAGTAATGAAGCCAGAGACACACTGTGGACCTTGTAGAAAAACCTCAGATGGTGATGGCAAGGAAGAAGCAGGAGCTGCACCTGGAAAAAAGTCATGCAGGAAGAAAATAGCGCCATTCCTGGGCATTTTGAGTAAACATCTCAGATAATGTTAGTAAGGATACAGCTGCCCTGTCTGGTAATTTGCAACATAATTAGAGGACACCTCAGTGTTCTCCGGGGGATCAGCTTTGGATCCTTTTTTAAAAGCACCACACTTAGCTACTCAATGCCGAAACTTTATAATGCTCAAAGGATGTAAGGGAGCACGCATTGGCCTTTAAAGGAACGTCCTCACAACCTTCTATGAACACTGGAGTTGAGTTGACCTTACTGGAATCATGGGAAGAAGCAAGGCCACACTAAGAGCTTAAAAAGGAATCCTGTGGCTCTTACTGGAATCCATGGGCCAACAATAGGACCCATGGAGTCCACAGGAGGTGCCAGAGGTCAATGGGGGTGGGATGGGTGGGTGGGAAGGGATTAGGCTCTCAGAGGAATTCAGTGTCCTGTCTCCTCCACATTAGTCCCCAGGAGACCAGCCCTCACCAATAATAGAGGAGGTGGCAGCAATGGTTGATCTGAAATGCACAAGAACAGGGCAAGTCCTACAATAAACCATAAAAAATCTGTTTAAATTAAATAAAAGCAGTTAAAAAAACTAAATGTGCAAGAGTTTCCGAAGAGGCTTCACGGGATGAAACAGACCCATGTCACAGCATTATGTTTGCGCAAATGGATATAGGGGGAAATCGGGGACAGTGTGAGAATCTTCCAGCGAGTTATCACTAACACAGAAAGTGCAAGGGTGTGTGGATGATGAAATAGGTTAACCGTTAGACAAAGAAAACAGAGGTGAGACATGGAATAAAGTTTCTGGAGCGCAGCACCAGCTTCACCTGCGCGGGCTTGCTTTCAGATGTCAGAAGCAGCAGTTCCTGATTTCCAATCCCATCATAAAGTTCACCCCTCTCACCTTTGCGGTTACATATTGGCAGAGTTGGGCACAAATCTTGGTGTCCTAGTTGCTGCTGCCGCCTTCACCAGATGAGACACCACTGACATTGAAAACAAACACCTACCACTCCTCTCCCTTGTTCTCTGCGGCCACGAACACACCTGGCCAGTCTCCACTCCTTCACTTAACACGCTCAAGGATGGGAAGGTTGGACAGTTTTCCTTTGCCTAAGCAATGTGAGTATCTCACCATAAGAGAAGATTTCATGCAATCTTCAACAAGGATCATCAAAAAACATACAATTCCTTCCTTGACAGTACCTGGCCTTCCATGTTAGGGTGTTAATGCTGACACTGTGACTGCCTTGCTTGTAGATTTGTTGCTGAAGGTTCTTGACAAAAGCTTTCCACTAAGAGTATATCACTATTAGCCGAGGCTGGCAAATTGTCAAAGACTTATTTGCATCGGCATTTCACAGAGGTAAAGGCCACACACCCCTTTCCAGAACCATGAAAAAAACACCCGGCGAAAATTGGCCTTGGAACAAGGCAAGGACCACCACTGAGTCTGAAGAATCAGTTTTTAAGGATAAATCATACAAACACAAACTGCAAGCACAACTGGAATGTAGATTTCGCAGGAGCACAGGAAGGAAACCCGAATCCTGCACTAACATCCCAGACCACCGCCTGATATCAAGTTCCTATTTTTGCCAGAGGAGCACACCTTCCATCACCTATCCTGGCACAAGTTAACTTTATATTCCTACAGCTAAATTGCAGGCCTAGCAGGAGGCCAACTCTTCTTGGATGCCCTCACTGTTGTTCTATCTTCAGGTATTGCACAGCCAACCTAGCAGCTTATAGCCCAGTCACCTAGAACCCCTTCATTGTTCAGGACTATTTCCAAATGTGAGAAGCACAGCTGAAAGCTTACATCTGCTTTGTCTGAGAACAACAGCAACTGGAGTGAACGGCCAGGGTAGAGTTTGCATGATTCTGGAATGAAGTGTAAAAGGCAGTGTCAAGAGACATTGTGCACATGAGGTGGTGTGAGACAAAGCGAATCTGAGAGTTTTTTGTACAGAATTAATGAGAAATTCCCCAGAGCCACTTAGGCTGGGATGGAGCAGACACCTTCCAATGCCCTCATAAGCCCATGTCTTCCAGCATTATTCACCCATCTCGGTGTAGTCCATGAGCTTTTCACTTTGCAGATCTTCCTTTGGTGGTGAGTTGGGAGTTTCCTGAGAGCTAGATGTGAGCGGTGCCTTGCTTGGGCAATTTGCCACCATGTGATTGAGGCTTTGGCAAAAATGGCACTTCTTGGGCTGTGGTGGGAGCTTGCATTCCTTGGCATGGTGATCGAGCCCACCACAGTTATAACACCTGGAGAAAAAGAAAGGGAGACCAATGGTTACTATCCCCTAGTAAATATTGGCATTTCAATTTGCAAGTCGTGATAACAAGTGCAGTCTACAACAGTTACCATGTCCTTTTTAGGCTTCAAGCCCAATGAGGCAATGTTCTGGCACAATTGGCCCATTCTTGATGCCCCCCTAATTTGCACTGTAATTTAGTTACCAGAAAGGAAAAGGATACTTCTGTGTAACAAATGGTTTGCAGTTTGGGGCTATAAGAAAAGGACATTACATTATTCCCCCTCTCCCTAAAACACAGGAACCTGGGTAAGTTAAAAAGAAAAGGGAACACTATTTTCGTCCGATTTGTTTGGAAACAAAATGGTTACCTACTGGTAGTGGTAGTTTTGCACCTAGAAGTGTTTTCTGGATTCACATGATGTGCATCTATTCCACCATCTATTGGCTGGGTCTGGAATTGTGTCTTGCCCTTCTCTCTTTCCTGCTTTTTTTTTTTTCTTCAAAAGTGTCCACATCACCGACCACCATTTGGTGGCAAGTCCATCCCAGGTGTGACATCAGACAGTGCCCTGGAAGGTTCTGGCATCTGTTTTCATTGGAACTTTCCTTGTTTTGAAGTGTGGCTCGCCTTGCCTGTCTGCTTTATCGCTATTTCCTGGGAGGCAGATGGGTCGCATGGGAATCCAGAAAACTCTTCTGCCTGTAAAACTACTCCTACTGGTAAATAACCATTTCATCTGACTACGTAGTGGTGTTTGGTTCCTTGGGAAGGATGGATTGAAATGTGGATGAATTGGCAAACAGTTGAGGCACTCTGTCCCACCTGTACAGCCATGCAGATGTCGCCGTGGGTACGTTTGCTAGGAATGCTATATGTGTGTGTCCTTCTTCCTGGTAGAGTGCCCCCCGGGGAATGTGGGTAAAGTTTTTCCTGCATTAGTGTAGCATGTTTGAATCATTTCCACTATTCATTGTGCGATTGTTTCCTTAGTTACTGGTGTACTTTTGCTTACCTTGGCAAAGAAGACAAAGAGTGGTTTCCTTTTTCAATTTTTTCACCTCTGTGGGCAGTACATGAGTGTTCTTCATATGTCAAAGGTGTGCAGTGCCCTTTCTGCCTGTGAATTTGGCTCCTAAAAAAATGCCGCTAGTTGAATGCGTTGGTTGACTTGGAATTGCAATACCACCTTTGGTAGGAAGTGTGGGTTTGTTCGGAGGGCAACTTAGCCTTGCTAATTTAAAGCTATGATTCCTGAATCGTGAGCGCTTGTAGCTCATTGACTCTGCAGGGTGACATAGTTGCTATAAGGAACACTATTGGTATTGTGAAGCGATTATTCCCTGCGTTTCCTTTGGTGTGTGCAATTATGGTGGTCGGGTGGACCTTTAGTGATGCATAGATCAGGCTACTGTCTAGTAGGTGGGTGAGGTATGTTAACATTGTACCGTGCTCTGTCCTAGTCTCTTGTTTTTTGTGAACCTGTGCACCAATGAATGTAGCTGATCCACTTGGGAGTGCAGCATTTCCTAGTGCTTGACTTGACTCTCTAGCCTCCTTCAGGATTTGATGTGGGGGTGGTGGGGATTCTAGGTTTCTAAATTCTGGGCATTCAGGAGCCATGCTGCTACTTTGAGTGTCGCTGGTTCTGGGTGACACACACTTCAGTTATGCATAGTTAACAGGTCCTATATTGCTCTGATGGTATTATTTGCCCCCTGGACATCCCTTGTAGTTAGGTCCAAATACCATGCCTGTCTGGCCCACTGCGGTGGTGCCAGGTTTCCTGCATTGGAGGCAGGATTGTTTTTGTGCAGGAAGGGACACCTTACTGCACAAAAACAATCCTCTGAAGCTTTTTCCTTTTTCTACATGTGCTGCACAAAGCAGCACACTTAGGAAGAGGAAAAAATGAGAAGAAATAAAGATATTTCTCTTCATTATGCCTCCCCTGGGAAGGTGTAGCATTTTGATGCAATCCTAGGTCTCCCACTCATGGTAAATCTGGGAACGGGCCAAAATCCATAGGTGGATGTGTAGGGCACACATCACCCATAAAACTGCTTCGTTGAGTAAAGTAAGGCAAGGTGGCCTTGCGTGGCTTGGTAATTATCATCTAGGTTTTGCGTCCTCCTTGTGTTACCTTGCATGGTGCAAGGGCAATGCAAAACTTAGATGAACATGGCCCTTCATGTAATGGAAGTTTTAGAACAAGGAAGTTGTAGGAATGCAATCTCTGGCCTATAGCATGAAGGGGACTATGTTCAAGAGCCCCTTTTGAAATCAGAGGGAAAACCCAGTCAGGAGGAGGAAAAGAACATGTGAGGATAACAGGAAAAACAGTGTAAGGTAGGATGGAGCCAATGCTTGCAGAAGATGGACCTCTTCCTTTGTCTTCAGTGGAGTGGACTTTCCTGAGATGGTAATGCTGATAAAGAGGATCAGCACCGCACCAACTTGCACTGCTTGTGCTGAAACCAGAGACTTTGGTGATGTTGCCTTTGAGAAATCAAGAATGCTGGCATGCATCCATCATCTCCACAGCTTTCCGTTTTTGCCTTCATGTTTTCCAATGCATATCATTCTCTGCTTGGAGCAACGTCTTAACATTGAAGTGTGAGACCTCAGGACTGAACCTCAACCTACTTAAGGGACTAATTCAAGCCCCGCAGAGCCATGGATTCCCTTTGGAATGGAATGATGCATGCATCATCAAATGATGAATACCGCAAATTGTGGGTGAAGGTCTTTATCAAAATGATTCTGTTAAATTACTTGCGTGAAAGTATTAAGTTAGGGAGGATATCTTTACGGATCTCCTTTTTCCCTCCTATTCCTTGCTATATCTGCAGTACTGAACCCTGAGATATTCAGACAAGAAACATTTACAAATTAAATATCTGGCAGAAACTGCTATGTGTTTGGCCTGGTATCGTCCACCTCTAGTGTCACAGAATAAGTGATTGTGCCTCACTCCTTTAATAAGGAGTGTACGAGAACCACCATCCTGTCCTACATGATTGATCACAATCTGAGTTTTGATAAATGTGCATTTTTTGTGACATTAAACATGTGGATGCCCAAACTCTTCCTCAGCAGGCGCATAACCTCTTGCTACCAGCATTAGGTGACAGAATTTCTAGACGAACAGTAAGGGTTGGAAAGCATCACATAAGTTGGTCACTGAGAACGACTTTGTATTTTGTTCCACTCGTGGAGCGCACATACCGACATATATAGAAGGGGATTATCTTTACCAGGCTCAATGAGGTTTCCCAGCAGTAAACTGTGAATCCCAGTGCAGCTGCTGGTTCAAAGTCTACCAAAAATCTTTGATGCTCAACTTTTTCTTGTAGGGAATATTTTGTGCCCTCTTAACACAAAGCGTGAGGTTAGCGAAAGCCACCGAGTCATCAGACGGAGGAGGAAGTGAAGATGGTAAACTCCCCTGAAAGTTGATTTAACCATATCTTCTTACCCGTTTCTGCTGGAATAATCTTTTTTTCATATGTGTAACTCCTCCCATTGATGAGCTGGGGAGCATGCTATCACCGCCGAGAGGCATTTAGAGTCTACAGCAGGCTTCGAAATCAAGCATCGCCTCCATATTGATACCTCTAGTCGCAGATTCACAGGTGCTCCATATCAAAGCAGATGGCATAACGTGGACGAGTGCAACACTCAATGCAGATGTCAACACATCGCAATTATAAATTAAACTGAACTTCAATCGAGTTATCTTTCTATGAGCAAGCTTGGACATCACCTTCAAACTGATGGCAGTTGGCTTAATAGAATGTTATGTTTCACAGCAATCTGCTGTATATGCTGAATTCGGACGTCATCCTTTGGGTGGAGTGCAAGCGACATAAAGCTGCTTAGAAAAGAGCAACTGTGCGAGTCGGATACTAACCTCTTCCCAACCAGGCGATGCAGTATCTAAACGGAGCTCTTTCAACTTATTAAAATATTAAGTCCAGAACTGCGAGTCGAGCAAGCCAGTAACAGGTCGTTACTCTACCCAAGCCCGTGTTACAAAATGTCCGTGTGAAGTGCAGTTAAATCCAAGCGGCGGAGGAGGCGTAACAAAAATCTGTTAAATAGCATTGATCAATGCGAAAAGGATTCTGGGATACATCATACATGAAAACGTCACGAAGTTTTGAAATGCCCGTTGATAGCAAGAAATGTTTTGATACTTTCAGTCACTGTTCCCTAGCAAGCCACGAGGTGGTGGTAGAATGCAACATGCAAGCATTAGAATCTATGAATGTGGTACGCTGCAGAACTATATTAGCAGGCACCTTAACACGTTAACATCCACTCACATTCACTTTATCTGATACTTCTAACCACCAATTCCTTGCCTTGCCAATATACTGGAGTCAGACTGGACCTCGGAGCCTTAAACAGGGTGCGTTATGCGACTTCATGCCGACCATGTTCTGCACCCGAGTGAACGAGCAGAGTGGCATATAAGCGCAAAACGTGCACGCTGACGCCACCTCCTTTATTTCCATACCTTCAGATCCACTCCTCTTTCCCTTCATTCCTCGAAGAGAATGAGTCTTTCAAAAATGTTCCACTGTACAAGGGAACAGGTACCTTCCGAAGGCTACAGGGATTAAACATTTTCTGGGCTGTTACAGATGCCCACGAGGCGTGTGTCTGGTATTTGGAGTTGAGGCATGACTCCAAACCCTATGATGACTGCACCTAGATGAACCTTAAAGCCATCCAAAAACATTATGCAAATGTCCGTGTGGCAGGACACTGGAAGATTTTTACGCAGGTCCCGCTCCTGAAATTCCTGTGGCAGATCTTCTTTTCGGTCAAAGTATTTAGGAAAATCCAAATAGAAACACAAGACGACCAAGGGCGATTTAGCCCCTTCACGCCGCTTTCCCCAAAGAAGGCACAAGGGCATTAATGTGCCTCCAGGTCTCGTTTCCATTTCAACGATGAGCCAATTCTACCCTTGTCCCCAAAGAACAGAGTTTCCGGGGACGTCAGTGATGTTGCAGCAGGATGAAGCCTTTTGTGAGGCACACTTCCGGCAAGCCTTTGGGCCTCAAGGATCTGCAAAGACCTTCAGTTGGGTTACCTCCAGCAGATTCACTCTCTGCTCGTCTGTGCCCCCTGAAACTTGCTTCAGTTTCCGCATAATTACGAGCATTGCGTCTGGTGCGGAAATCAGCGCCATTCCCTTGAATATCAATGCCAGCAGCGAAACCGCTGGCAGAGGGTCCCCAAGCAACCAGGGTGTGTGACTCAGCCGAGTCCATCTCACCCTTAGCCACATTTAGATCCAGCTGTGGCACAGCCAATACTTAATTCCTCCGATGCGGACATCATACTACTACCACACAGTCGCGCCCAGGCACTGCGTCAACTTTTTGGTTAGTCTGACCAGAATCAACCCTGTTTTGTCGACAGCTGGGGTGATGGAGACAAGCTTGCCCCACCTCTGAGGGGTACACCTAGTACATAGTCCATTGGGGAATCGAACCAGTATCTGGTAAGGTAACAAGCACACTGGCATCCTGTAAGTCTGTGCACTAGGTGTCCCCCTCATAGGGTGGGGCAGGCTAGTCTCCATCACCCCAATTGTCGTCTTTACAGGGTTGATTCTCCAATGGACTATCAACAGAAGAAAGCACATCCAAGCTGCTTAAGTCCTTGAGCTCCGATTCACCACTATGGAGGTAAATAACAGCGTACTTATTGAGATCGCTCAGTATGACTACTCACCAACTGAACCCCTACTTTTCAATCAGACTCTCACTGATACATTCATAGGCACGTGGTTTAAGCCATGTTTTGGCCCTGTGGTCAAAGAACAGTCAAACACAAAATTGGAGAGGAGGGTAGCATAAAGGAGCAGTCACAACACCCCTTTTATGGACATACAACACAAAAATATGACTGCTTCTATCGGGAAGCCGCCTTTTCTGTTACTTCACACAGAAACACTCATTGAGTTTGATTCCTATTCTCACACGGCTTCACTAGGGTCATTTCCTTTTATGGAAGAAGAAGTCTCCTTGGCTTCTACTCCCCACCCTGGCAGGACCAATGCCACCAAGGCAGGCTCAACCACCTGTCTCCTCTGAGCATAAGGGGATTCTTGATAAATAATTACTGGATAAAATGACTGGGATCCAGATTCATGAAAATACCTTGTGGATTACCCCTGGTATTTCCTTTATTAGTGGGGAACATATATGTTAAAAACAACATATGGTGAAATCACAATAATAGTTTTTTGTGTCACCTGTTAAGCCAACATGTTTCTGCCCATTTCTATAAGCCACTAAGGGTCTCGGGCATTAGCAAGGACCAAGGATCATTACTCACCTAACTCTGCATCTCTAGTCCCACCCAATAAAACATTGTGCAGGAAACCATCAGCATAAAATCCTACCTTCGGTAAGGTTAATGCTTCACAGGGCACCCTGAAATTGAGAGCCTCTCGTTTCTTGGTCCATGAGATGGGCAATGCTCCTTGTAGTCACACCTTCGCCAAAAGGAGCGTTGGTCCGATTGCACCTATCTCATCCCATCATCAGGCTGAACTGGTCAATCAACAGGTCACTCATCCTTAAAGAACAGCTCCAGGAGACTCTGACATTAACCCAACATGCTACTCCTGAAAGTTTGGTGGTAGAGACATCTACCACACCTTTTCAACTTCTCCTGACAGAATCCAACGGTATGGAGATGTTTGGAAAGAGAATGTTCTTAATGCCAGACTTGCCTTGAAGTTGGCCAAGGTCAGCAGCTCCCTTGGAAGTTACATCTACACACTGAGGGACATGGTTGGTGAGATCTTACTTGCAGTCCCAGAAGACTTGTGCCTTCATTAGCCCAAATCATCTAAAATGGATGTGGCTAAATTGGTCATCCCAGTTGGGCCTGGAGACCACTGATTTTATAGGAAGGGCCAATGGGACAACCCAGGTGCTCAGAGCCACACATGGTTAAAATCCACAGGCTTCCATGAGGATGTTAAAGTGTCCCTCATTGACATGCCCTTAAATGGTTCCCAATTGTTTGGTGAGAATTTTGAGTAGAGTGGGCTATGCACACTCTATAGGCCTTTCAGCACCAGTCCACCAACACCGCCCAACCTCATCAGTTTTGTCCTTTTCTGGGCTATGCCAGGGGTATATCAGTAGCGATAGGGGCTTGGTATATCAGTAGCACCGGGCCCATTGTGCATACAACAGCATTCCAGCCCTCTCGAGCTTTGGGAATGTGAGCAAAAAAAAAAAAAAAACACATTTGCCCGCGCCACCAGGGCAGCATACTTCCCAACTCCTTGCCCCTCCAGCATCCACTACAAAACCTCTTTAGTGTACCCTAAGCAGCCCACAATCATCCAGTGGAAGGCAAGCCATCTATTTGCTTTAAGAGTTGCAGAACATCATATCTGACACATGAGTCCTTTAAATTGTCTAACAGGGCTAAACCCTGCCATTCCTTTTTGACTCACTGCATCCAAGGTCTACATCAGTGCAGGTTTTGGAGGACCTTCTGTCTGATTTGTTCTAGGGGATGCAGGCTTTCTTCCTCAAAGGAGCCCTACAGAGGGTACCGGCCTCAAAAGTAGGGACTGAATGTTATTACTGTTACTTCCTTGTGCCGAAGAAGGACAAAGGCCATGCTGGCCCAGGTTTTTTCTGCACTGTGTCTCCAAGACTGCATGGTAGCACTGGACCTACGGGACACCTATTTTCACATACCTGTCCTGCAGGCCCAAAGAAGCTACCTCCAGTTCAAGGTGAGCCATGTGCACTTTCAGCTTGCCATGCTCCCTTTAAGCCTCACCGGTGCCCCTTCAGGTGTTCAGAACGGCAATGGTGGTAGTCGCTGCCATCTTTGGAGGTCAGTGGTCTCTGGGCTTCCCCTTATTTGAGGGCTGGCTGCTGAAGGTGGACTTGCAAGTCAGTCACAAATCACCTCTGGAATATCAAGTCCAGGAAATTGAGGCTATGATCCAGATGTTTCAGTTTCTGTCCTGGGTCTGAGTGAAGATGGGACTGAGGGATCTTGGCCTTCTGACTTCCTGCATCCTAAACGTACCAGGCGGCACATGGAGCTTTGCAGTGGGATTTGAAGTCTCAGTGGGCTTAGCACCAATAGTTGTTTGAATGCAAGTGGATCAATGGCAGACCCCCCTCTTCCCTACACCACTCAGAGTGGTCAGTGGTGGCAGATGCATCATTAGTGGTTTGGGGAGGTCATCTGCGAGAGGACCAGAGGCCTGCTTCTACAACAATTTGCAGGAGTTGTATACAATTCATTTGGCGTTATATGACTATCTGCTATCCGTAAAGGGGAAGCTGGTGCAGGTTATCACAGACAATACCACCACCATGTTGTATTGCAACATGTATGGCAGGGTGGAAACCTGGGTCCTATGCCAGGTGGATCTTTTGACTTTGGAACTAGCTGAATCGCAGGGCATTTTCCTGATTGCACACAACTTGGCACGATCTTTAAATATCAGGGTGGACAAACTCAGCTGACTAGGCCTGCTGGTCCATTAATGGTAGCTACATCTGGAGGGGGTGTACTTTCAGCAGTGGATAACTGCTCTGGCATGATCTTTTTTGCCACATTGGAGAATGCGCAGTGTCAGTGCTTTTGCACATTGGAGTTTCTAAGAAGCCTCTTTCAGATGCATTCCATGTAGAGTGGAGCACAGGACTCATGTATGCCTCTCACTGTTGCCTCTCATGCACAGAACTTCAGAATGTGATTAGGAATGAGGAGGGCAGAGTCACTTTAATGGCTATGGATTGAGTACAGATATTCTGGGCATGTGCACCTGTCCTCTGATCAGGCTGTTGCTTTGGGAGGATCTTCTGTAGCGCATCAGGGACTTGATCTCTGCCCAGTGCAACCTGCACCTCCATCTGTGGAGATGGAGTGGCAGCAGTTGATCTCTTTATTTCCCTTTTTGAAGTACCTGAAGTAATCCTGGCAGTCAGGTGCTCCGCTATGAAATCAGAGCACTGGGTAAAGTTTGTGGCTTGGTGTGGCAGCCACCAGATGCACCCAGTGGAGAGGTATGCCGGTGCAGAGATGGCTCTTAACTAAAGCAGGGGGCAGGCGGATACCTTTGGAACTATAGAAATTCACAATACACTGGACCCTGGCAGGGAAGACCACAGGTCATCTGTGATGGGAAAAGGAATTAGGAAGAACCCTATGGGAGCAGTAGGAGCTGAGCTAGCGATTTTTCACTTGATATCCTTTATATCGCACAGCACCCCTTCAAATAGAGACTTATAAAACTAGCATCCTGCTGGTACTGCAGCACTACACGCTTGGAACACCAACAAAGCTGGCACCTGCCAGAGGGAGTATGGGTAGGCTGAATCATTGCTTCACTTGCTTTGGCACTGCCTCAAACCTAAGAAATGTTGGGAGAAGATACTGAGTTATATGGTTAACACATTTAACACAAATATACGAGACTCCCTGCCTATGTAATCCTGGGGGTGGATGACAGTCTTACGTGACCTCTACATTCCAACAGAGGCAAACTGATGACATTTTTGCTGAGTGCAGCTAATATGAGGGTGATATTGAGGACTTGGGGGGGGGGGGGGGGGGGGGAGGGAGGTTGCTCACACACTAGAACGCTGGCATTGGCTATATAAGAATTGGAAACTGCTAAGCATGGAAAAAATATTGTGTGACAATTGACCAAAAAGGAGATTAATTTGCGGAACGCTGGCAACACGGCATAAACCTCCCCACGTCTGAATTTAGAGAACTCACTTACCCTTATTTCTTCAGGGTCCTAAGGCTAGCCGAACAGGGGAAAGGAGAATGTGCATTGCATGGCCTCAAGTGGTAACATGGGGAGGTTGCCATGGGGTATAATATCGGAGTATTGGCGGTGGGATGGAGGATGATGCACTGCCACAGGAGGGAGGAAAGAGAAGGGGAGGAGGGTTGGTTATGGATTCCGTTGGTATGTTTCTTTGGTTAAATATATTCTCTCATCTTTCCCACTCTTTTTACTTGATCCGCTGGCCGCTGTGATGTGAGCAAAGTATGCAGTTTACTACTTTCTCGTAAAATCTCAAAGAATAACTGATTCTAAAAATCATAAGGAGTTCTGCTCTGTAGTGTTAGCACTTCGGGGAAACAATCCTAGTTTCCCTGCTGGATCGAATTGTATGCTCCAAGGAAATCGTTTTATTACCATTAAGGACAAATCCCTTTATCCCCCGCATTTACAAAATTCATGTTGTTATTCCTCCCCAAGGTGTATCTTTGTAGTGCTTTGTTCTAGAATCAGTTATACTTTATTGGGTTTTTAGAGAAACTAGGATACAGCATACTCTGTGCACATCACAGTGGCCAGCGGCTCAAATAACAAAAATGGGAAGGGCGAGGGTGAGGTTCTAGGGGAATGAAGGAAGACATAATGCACATAACAGTTTCCTCAGTGTCAGATGCAGCCCCTTGCGAAAGAAGTGACTGCTTAATCTTGCATTGACTGTCTTGTCCACTGGTAAGGCTCTTGTAGTTTGTTAATTTGGGATAGCTCCCAGAAAGGTATTTTTCCTTTTTGGTTTTAGGAGTGATTTTTCATAGATAATGAAGAATCCCAGTTTGTGTTATGTCCTTATGACCTTTTTGATGTTGTCCTTGCACTAGTTGAATGTAATTGTCTTTACTAGCCAGTCCTCTAGGTATGGGTAGACATGTATTCCCCTACGCCTGAGGTGCACTGCCAGGAAACTAGGCACTTTTTGAATACCAGCGGTGCCGATTTTATCCTGAATGTAAGACCTTGAATTGGCGGGTATTTTGTCCAGTGTGGACTGTAGGAATTGTCCGTTTGTTCGTTGGCATGTGGAGGTAAGAGTTTTGAGGACTATAGTTGCCATGTAGTCCCCTTTCCCCTATAAAGGAACTGACTTCTTAAAGGGATGTCATCTTGAATGTGTGTGTTTTTATTGACTTATTCAGTATTCTTACATTCATTATTGGTCCTAGTGTCTTGTCCGGTTTCGGTGCTAGGAAATAATTTGAGTATACTCATCTGAGTTTTTTGCCTCGGTGGTAATAATTCTATAGATTGTTTGCTTAATAGGTCTTTAACTTCGTGTTCTAGCCAAATGTGTGCCTCCCTTTGGATTTTCTGTTTTTGGTGAAATCGTTGGAGGTGGCTTTGTTAACTCCATGCAATAACCATGTCTTATAATATTTAGTATCCATTTGATGGCAGTGATCTTTCTCCATCTGTCTAGAAATCCTCAGATTCTTCCTTTGATCAGTGGTCTCTTGTGTGCAGTCACTTGTTTGAATGGGTTCTCCATGGGGTACTTCCTCTTCCACATCAATGAAAGGGCTGCCATGTACTGCCGTTGTGGTGGTGCTGTTGCATCGCACCGTTGGTGACCGAAGGCTGCATTTGTGATGTGCAGCTGCACGGATCCTTGTGTGGGCATGCTTTCTTTGTGCAATGCCACCTCTGAATGGTCCCTTGTATCGTAGGGCTGCCTTGGTGGTCTCGTTATCTTTCTTCATGCGCTGCAGCACTTTGTCAACTATCTATCCAAAAAGGGTGTCCCCCTTGTAGGGCTTGTTTATTATCGCTGATTGGACCTCTTGCTTGAACCCAGAGATCCTCAGTCAAGAGCGCCTGCACAGGGTAGTAGCATTGCATAGATGCCTACTGGCTAGATCTGCTGTGGCCAATGCAGACTTGTGATGGCGATAGTCTTGCCTTCCTGTAACACATTATTCACCCTCTTCTAAAACTCGTCTGGCAGGTGTTGCATGAGTTTTTCCATATTATCCCACTGCTGGTGGGTGTACCTGTTGAGTAGGGCAGTCAAACTGGCTATGTGCCATTGAGTTGCATCTTTCTTCCCACCAGGTCTAGCCTCTTGTTTTTCTGGTCTTAACATGAGGAGGTCCTTTACATATTGGTGTATTAGCTCTGTTGTGTGCTGTAGCCACAATGTGGGAGTCAACCAGCACATTTCCTCCGATGTAGGGTGGACTCTGAGGGAAACAGTACTTCTTTTCCACCCTTGGGATTTTAGGCTGTATTGCAATGGACTCTTTGGAGGCATCTCCACCCTGGTCCAGAACACTGGGTAACATTTGGAGGACTTGGTGCCTCTTCTGGTCCTGAAGCATGGCTCTAGAAGTAAGCTTGTTTCCATCTGTTCCTTTTCTAATGCACCCCATATGTAGTTGCTGCTCTTAATAACTGCATTATATGCAGTGCTTTCATCTGGTGGTGATTGCCTCATCTCGAGATTCACCATAGATGTCCTGCCACTCATCTGTGGATTCTCCCATCTGTGAGTATTCCTGCTACAGTCCTCTTCCAGTTCCTCCTGTGGCTCTGGTGTAGGGTCGTTTCTAGTTCCTCTGTCTTTCAGGGTGCTGTTTTAGAGGAATTTGCTAAACTTGCAGAGAGTTGTCAAACTCTCTCTTCTTTATTATCAGGGCCTCTAATTCTGCCTCCAGGCATCTCCTCTTTCTTGCGACCTCGAGTAATCTTGATTCACAGTAAAGTTAGGCATTCCCATTTTGCTTTTTCAACATCGAAAGGCTCTTCGGTATGAACGCCGAGCTATTCTTAGGTACTGGGGACCCGCCACCCTTTGGGGTGGACGTTAAGGTGGTCTTAGGCATTGAGGTCTCCGAATTCTGCATCAAGCCCTTTTTTCCGCCCCTGGAGAGCTCTTCTCCCACTCAAGCATTTGATCCTTTCTCAAGGTCAGAGCTGGTATTGAGGGCTTGCCTCCAGGTGACTTGCTTTAGCTTGTGTGGCCTTGTGGGCCTGACCTTAAGCATCACGGTTTCCGATGTTGCTGTTGGTTTTTAGTTTGATTACCGATCGACCCTGAGGGTTTACCATCTGTTTGATGTCATCTCTCTGCATCTTCTTATGCCCTTTTTCTCCTGGTACTTTGACTAAGTCCTGTAGTCCCCATTCCTTTCCTTGGGCCTCATCTTTGTCCCAGAGTGTAGTTTCCTCATCGGTTGACAATCTGAGGTCTTTAAAAAAACTCTCCAGTTTTCCTTGTGGTGAGGCCATAGCATTGTGTGTCCATCTCTACCTTTGTCTTGCTCTGATGGTCTTTGGCAGTCTTCTTAATAAGATGCTTTAATAAGTGCCATGTCTTCAAGGCCTTTCTGAATTGAAGATAAGGCATACTGTGCCAAGCATTTCTATGGGAGCCCCTAAATGCATTATTAGCCATACCAAACCCCTAGAATTCAACTGACCGAAAAGAGAAGTACTTTTTGAAGATCAACTCAAGATATTGTAGTAGGTGACCTAGCTTGACCTGTGAGCCATAAGAAAACGGTTACACTTCACATGCTGCTTTGTGGGGAGCCAGTACAATAACTTGTTCAAAGGAGTGACGTGGCCAATTTTAAGCCTATAGAAAACTCAGACATATACACATGCAGGTAGGAGCTCTCCAGGCCCTGCCTGTACCTACTCCTCTGATTTCCCATGCCCTTGATGGCCCCACTCCTCCACTTCCTGCTCTTGACAGCTCCCTAGACGCTGCATGCGTGTTATCCTGACGGCACCCCTTGCATGTGTCTGCACCTCAGAGTTCTACTGCCCGCAACCCTCCTTGTCCCTATCCCTTACCTGTCTCCCTTGGATCTTCTCTTTGGCTGGCTCTTGCCCTTGGGCCTTCTCTCGCTTCCGATGCAAGTAGCTCCCCCTGGTCCCGTCACACGCAGAGACTCCAAACCTTTGGAAGATTTCTTAAAGGTGAACTCCACCTGCTCGCCTTCCTTCAGGCTGCGGAAGCCATCCATGTGCAACTTACTCTGAAAGAGATGGAGTGGATGTCAGCTTTACTCCAGCAAAAGAGCAGGCACAGCATGAGCGGCAGCAAGCAAGGCATCATTTACACATGCTGAACAGGCACAGCAGGGGAAGTAGCTATGTAAGTTTTACTCACACCATAGACCGGGTACAGCAAAGGCAGCAGTACAACTTGGGTTTTGATTCACTAAAATATCTGCACTGGCACCTTCATCTACCAATCACATCACAGAGTTGGCCTTTTCTTCCACCCATAACCACCACCCAGCCTTCTATGTACTACCGAGAGGCTGGGAGGACAAGGCGTGGGAAGTGTAGGACGCAAGCTGCACGCCTTTCACAGCTGCTTACTTTCTGTTCCTGTCACTACTTTTAGTTACCCGTGAGAGAGAGGGTAGTGCCAGGCGTGCCACCCTACACACACACACACACACACACACACACACACACACACACACACACACACACACACACACACACACACACACACACACACACACACACACACACACACACACACACACACACACACACACACACACACACACACACACACACACACACACACCCCCCAGAGGCATGCAATGAAACTAAGAGCATGAAAAAGAGAGACCATTCATAACTACTTCACACACCCTGACCACTGAAGCATGAGACTATCCCATTGCCCGCACAGAGTGGAAATAAAGTGCGTTTGGTTTTAAGATGCATCAAAGAGCATTAGTTTCTCATCATATTATGCCTCATGGTAGGAATCAAAGACTGACCTCGTTCTTGTAAGATCAGTGTTGACATCAGCTTACCTTTTGGGTGAGCACCCCTTCAGTGTGGGAAACCAAGAGAAAGGTGTCCTTTGAAATGGTTCTGTGCCACAGTTCCAGTAAAAAAAAAAAAGTAACAAGCATTGGCTGTAGGTCTCAGCAGTCCAGTAGCTATAGGTATTGTCAATGTTAATGCATCTGTGTACGACTCTGGGGCTGGTGTTAATATACACAATGTATTAACACTGTCAACGCCTATAGTTCTTGGATCCTAAATCCTAGTCAGCCACATTCTCTTTTCAGTGATCCATCCGCAAGATTACGGGACCCGAAACTTTCTCCGAACAAGCCCGGCCTCACAGAACGCAGATAAAAGCTACAGATGGCAGAAATCCAGCAACACGGTCTCCGGGAATCACTGCAGCCAGCAGTAGCACAAGGGGTGTGATGGGAGGCACAGTGTGTGCTTTGAGGAGCACAGGCCCTGTCGGGGCAACTAGAGCCACCTCCTGCCAAAAGAAGCCCCAAACAAGCCCAAACTGCAGTGCGAGACTGCCAGACTAAGACAAAGGAGTGCTTACACCATGATATTAGAAAGCAGCCCAGCTTTTTTTATATGCCACCTGCTGAAGAGTAACTGAAGACCCCCTCAAATGTGACTTAAGGTGTGCGAGTCAGATGCTTCAGGCTTGATAAGTGTCTGGTTGAAGGCATCGACTTAAGTTCTCTGCAGTGTTTGGATTGTTTTCAGCACTTGGCGCGGGCGTTTGTATTTTTAGCTGCTCCGTGCTCGGACGTGCATTATTTTTTTGTTTTCTGCGCTTAACACGAGCACATGTGTTTTCGTCCAATGATGGGGAAGACGGGCGCTTGTGTTGAGTGCTCAAAAGAAACAAGGGGATGCATGTGGGAGCACGGACTGGCTAGGAACGCAGGCGCTTGTGTTGGGTGCTGAAAACAAACTAAAAAAGTAGTCCCTAAACACTAATCTAAAATGGGAGGAGTAGATGAATGGTAGCATTTGGTTCCTCCTCTCAGGGGAGGGAGAGGGGCAGGAAGAGGCATGACGCATGCATGCCATTACAAATGAGGAGTAAAATTAGGAGAAGGACAATGAAGCAAGCAAATCAGAAGCTTAAGGGTGGGCTGAAGCTCATGAAGTAGATACAGCATGTCTCGGTTTGAGACAGCGCATGTGCACCATCTGGAGCCGAGACCTAAAAAAGTGATAGGCTGAATGCTTGAATTTATCTCAGCCACTTGTCATTACTCGGGTTGCATTCCAGACCAGCATGTTTTTCGTCCACAATGTCACCTTAGATAGGAACCAGGCATATGCAAAAACAAGAGCACTTCTTATGTGGGTAGAATAAATCAGTTTTAATAAATGTTAAAATCCATTGAAAGTTTACACTTTAAGAATTTTTGGCTTACAAAGTATTTCAAAACAAATGTAATGATTCATATCATACAACTGCTCAATGCATGTCAGGACTTTTCTTGTCCTTACATCAGTGTCAACAGTACAGTTATTAATTTGGGAGGGGTGGGGTGCTGGAAGGGGGTACGCTTACCAACCTAATAAATCCACTCTGGCTACATCAAAACACAAAATCCTTCCTCAACCCCTAGTAGCAATGACACAAAAAGTAGAAATTCAAAAATAAATGTGTGCCAAGTTCAAGAAATACCAAGAATTGTTAAGTGAAAAAAACAACTCAATAATATTCCCAGAGCAACTTAGAGATTCGCTTGTTATTCTAAGTCTTCTACTGCACTGTGAAAACTTGGAATGTTTACGATTGTGCTTTGGAAAAGAAACTTGTTACTGACCTTTAACTGTAGTTTTTCAGTGTGGAACTCTTCTATATTCACATGTTTAATGGTTGGGTCCAAAAAACCCGACTAAACACAAGTTTTCTTTTTTGGGCAACCATAAGCAAGGGATAGGATGTTAAGCGTTTACCCACAATATCCCAGTTCATTGCCTCCCTCTTTATACTCTTTTTTCACTCTATAAATATTGTTTGCACTACTCCTTCACCAGGGAGAGGTTTTGGTGGAGAATAAGACAGAACAACTCCTATTTACATACCTTTGAAAAAGATGTAGAGACCATCATTAGAATGTTTGAGGCAGAAGGCTACCCAGCTAAATTGGTAAACAAGGCATGAAAACAAGCCAGAAACAATAATAGAAATGTATTACTAGACGAGTAGCCAAAAGACTCAACACTCACTATGACCACATTTTTGAGACTATCTAAAAATTGGACAATCTATTCGAACAGGGGATTCCAATTTACCCAAACCTCTGCTCTCTTGGAAAGAGGGAAAAACATCTATGATGTGGCGACACACACCAGACCATGGGTCACAACAAAACCCCAAAAGACTCTGTGAGATCTCCGCTGTAACTCGGGATATGCACCATGTGGTTTATGCACATATATGACACATACATGTCATGATCCAAGTAGTTGGATATGGGATTCCAATGGGAACAGCACGTTTTGTATTGTAAATTACACCTTAGAGCACTTGATAACAATGAAATAAACAGCACGAGTCTCTTGTGTCAGTCCCTTTGCGGTTTTATTTTCTCCAATAATTCTTCATGCACCCTCTAGCCAAGACTTGTTGTCATTGGAGCTAGGTGACCTTGACGTCAGGGCAATGTGTTATAATGTTAATTTAGTAGTAAGTGTCCAAAAATAGATCAATAGTTAATCTGCTCCAGCGTGTCCTTTCCTTACTGTAGGAGGCTGGCCTGGTTTTTAGTGGGTACCTAAGGTACTTACACCTTATACCAGGTCCAGTTATCCCATATCAGTGAAATGTAGGAAGTGTTCTAGCAGCTTAGGCTGTCTTGGGGTAGCTGTAGCAGAGCAGCTTAGGCTGAACTAGGAGACATGCAAAGCTCCTGCAATACCACTACAGTTAAACAGTATGTATACACAATAAAAGACAATATTCAGTGTTACCAAAAATAAAGGTACTTTATTTTAGTGACACAAGGCCAAAAATATCTTAGAGACAATACTCCTTCTAGAGGTAAGTATCAGACACAATATATACACTAGACTTATACTAAGGCAAGTAAATAGTCATAGGATAGTGCAAACAGTAGAAAATACAATAGAATGCAATAGGCCTAGGGGCTACACAAACCATATACTAAGAAAGTGGAATGCGATTCACAAATTCCCCTCTAGGCAAGTGTAGTGTGTAGAGGGGCGCTGGGAGTGTAAGAGAACACCAAAAGTAAGTAGAATACCCCACCCCAGAGCCCAGGAATGTAGGAGTAAAGTATTGCATGCTTCCTCAAGATACACTAACCCTACAAGTCGTGATTAGAGTTAGTTCAAGAACCAAGCAAGACTGCAAGCTACAAATAGTGGATTCCTGGACCTGAAGACCTGTGAAGAGAGGAGACCACATCCAGAGGTTGCAGAAGATTCCAGGAAGGACAGGAGCCCCTGCCAACCTAGAAGATGATTTGAAAGAGGATTCTCCGGTTAGAAGAAGTCTGTAGAAGAGCACCAAAGAAGATGGCTGTGGGTTTCTGTGTGGTGCAGGAGATGTCCCACGTCGAGAAGTTGGATGCAGGCTGTTTGAGTCACTGGATTTGTCCAACAAGCCTTGGTTCAAGCAAAGTCATGGTTTGCATTAAACTAGCGCTGCCTGGATCCAGGAGGGACCTGGGGGCCTCAACTTGGACTGAGGAGGCACAGGGGGCTCCCGACACTGGAGAGAGCCCACAGATGACCAGGCAGCACCCACGGGAGACCCAGGACATGGGGACAAACAAGGTACAAATTGCGGTTGGTGCAGCACAAAGAAAGAAGGTCCCACACCGCCGGAGAACAACTCAGCGAGCTGTGCATCACAGGATGGAGTGCTGGGGACCTGGACTACACTGTGCACAAAGAATTCTTGGAAGAAGTGCACAGAAGCTCACAAAGCTGGAGATGATGCAGTGCACAGGGATACTGTTGCAAACCGGGAAGGCAACCTCTTACCTCCTCCAAATTTGGACAGCTGGACCTTAGGACAGCCTGAGTCGGATGGGTCCACCACCTGTGTTCCAGGGAGCATGCTCGTCATCAGGAAAGGATTCCCAGAGAACCGGTCGTTGTCTTGGAAGGTGCCTGGAGGAGCAGGGAAGTGACTGTCACTCCATGGGAGATTCCTTCGGTTCTTCTGGTGCAGGGTGAAGAGAGGGAGTTCTTAGAGCATGCACACCTTGGAAACTGTTGCAAATGCTTGCTGGAGCTGAAGTTGCAGGTCACAGGAAGTCCTGGATACTTTGTTGCAGTTACAGCAGTTCCTAGAGCAGTCTGCGGTTGATCCAACGGTCAGAAGCCGGAGCAGAGGATGCAGAGGATTCCAGGAGGAGTCCTGCAAGCTGAATGTGAAGAGGAACCCACAAGAGAGACCCTAAATAGCCCTGAGAGGGGGGATTACCTACCCAGGTATGCACCTATCAGAAGGGGTCTCCGACGTCACCTGCTGGCACTGGCTACTCAGATCTCTAGATTGTCCCCAAACCTTGGAAAACAAGATGGCTAACACCAGGGACACACTGGAGGAGCTCTGGGCACCACCACTGGGGTGATGACGGACAGGGGAGTGGTCACTCCCCTTTCCTATGTCCAGTTTCGCACCTGAGCAGGGACTGGCTTACGCAATGAGGGCACCATCTGTGCCCTTCAAAGCATTTCCAGAGGCTCTGGGAGTCTACCCCTCCCAAGCCTGTAACCCCCATTTCCAAAGGGAGAGGGTGTGACACCCTCCTCCCAAAGGAAATGCTTTGTTCTGCCTTCCTGGGATTGAGCTGCTCAGAACCCAGGAGGGCAGAACCCGGTCTGTGAGGTGGCAGCAGCTGTAGCTGCAGCTGCAGTGCAAGCCTCAGAGAGCTTGTTTGGCAGTACTGGGGGTCCATGGTGAAGCCCCCAGGATGCATGGGATTGGCTTCCCAACACCAGATTTAGAATGGGGGGACAATTCCATGATCTTACGACACCTTACAAGGCCATATTCGGAGTTACCATTGTGAAGCTACATCTAGGTATTGACCTATATGTAGTGCATACGTGTAATGGTATCTCCGTACTCACGAAGTCCTGGGAATTGGCCCTGGCACCGTGGGGCACCTTTGCTAGGGCAAGGGTGTCCTCACACTCAGTAACTTTGCACATAGCCTTCAGTAAATGAAGGTTAGACAAATAGGTGACTTATAAATTACTTAAGTGCAGTGAAAATGGCTGTGAAATAGTGTGTGCACTATTCAACGCAGGCTGCAGTGGTAGTCCTGAAGAAAGGTTTGTCTGAGCTCCTTATTTGTGGAAATGCTGCATCCCTTAAGGATCTCCTGGAACCCCAATGCCCTGGGTCCCTAGGTACCATATACTAGGGGCTTATAAGGGGGGTCCAGTGTGCCAATTGGAATATGAAGTCACTAAACTATAGTGACTAATTTGGAAGCAGAGACAGCATAAACACTGGAGTCCCTGGTTAGTAGAACTTCAGTGACACAGTTAAGCACTAATGACAACACACGCATAGGCCACACACTATGAGCACTGGGGTCCTGGCTAGCAGGATCCCAGTGAGACAGTAAAAACACACTGACACACACTCACAAACAGGCCAAAAGTGGGGGTAACCATGCTAGAAAAAAGGCTACTTTCTCACACTTACTATATCATTTAGGATAGTTTGTTACTATGACCTCATGGGTAGGAGTTCCCCATTGTTTTCCAGAGAGCATTCAATACATATTGATGGCCAGATCATTTTAGAGGTATGTCGAAACTACCTCTACCCAATCAAGTGTTGTCTAAGGTCCAGCCAAGGAGTAGATGAGCTACTTTTCCCCTACTTAAAGCCAGAACTACTACAGCAGGGCGGTTGGAAGAGGTATTCTATACGCCAGCCATACTCCATTTCTCTCCACAGGCCAACAGGGTGGCAAGTACAACAGAAGAGAACCTGCCATCTAGACCCTTCAAACAACAAGGGTATGGAAGGGTGAGGACTTCCCTCAATGTCAGAGGAGAATACCCTGCATGCAAAGGTTGAGTTAACAGCTTACAAGAAGAATAAGTCATTTAACTACTATGGGACTGATAACAAGTAAGGTGTGATGAAATTAACGCATGCTTGATTCCTGGTTATTAGTGGTTAGGTTTTAGAAGAACCCAAGAGATTTTTCCAAGCAAAAAGGGTAATAAAAAAAAAAGGCATGAGACTTTTTCCGATGTGTTGGTATGTATCTGGGCTTTTAACCACGCCCATCACTATCACTCGTTCATTGGATTGCCTTTCAAAAATCCTTTGTTTCCGTTGGTAAATGCTTTACAGTTGTCCCTTCTTATGGCGGTTTTGTTACCGCCTCGGCCATCAACCCCATGGATAATTGCAATTTGCCGATAACTTTGGCTGCGAGTAAACATCTTTTTCCTTTCGTCTCTCTCCTCTTTGAATCAGCTCACCTGGGTCAACTGTTTTACTTTTTATTTTCAGTTTGTGTAGCAAGAAAAGTCCAGTTAGGAATTTACAACGCTAATAGCTATTTCGAGCAAACGCCAGACCCATTCCATTGCAAATGCTCGCTTCTCTAACGGTGGAAGCATACAGTGGTTCCACCCACTTTAAAAGCAAAACAACAAAAACCCACAGCTTCTACTTTCTTCACCAATTTTCCAACGACAAACCCTGGCTCTTGCATACATTTACCACTCTTTAGAGCAGGTGGTAATTGTATGCAGTCAAGTAAGGTTTTATGGTCTAGAGAAGAAAAAGAAAAATCCACCCTATGCTGTAATTCCCCATTATATGGATTTGCCTCAGAATTTCACAGTAGAGGGGATGATTTTACCAGCACTTCACTTTCTAAGGATGACCATGAGGGCCGGCAGAACAGTAGAGGGAGCACTGGGACACAATTGCTTTATATGAAGAAAATTCTAGATAAAAATGAATGAGTTTGCCAGCAAAACTCACTTTTGCCCAATAGAGTATCAATGACATTTGAGGGAACGAAACAGAACTATTACAATTGTATTTTGTAAGTTTGCGCTGCTTTTGCGTCAAAAAATGACGCAAATGCGGCGCTAAAAAAGTATAAATATGGGCCTAGGTTCGATCTGATGTGTGCTGCTTCTATCGGGAGTGAAAGTCATTCCAAATGTGTAGAGATGGACTAAAGCTGTCAAGCAGAAACAAGTTTATCATATCGTAAGTGGCCAATAACTAACTGTTAGCCTGCCAAGCCTGAGTATGCCTGTTCCAATTGAAAGGAGCAGCAGTTTAACAAAGGCGTCCTAGAAAACACAAACAGGCGGCATCTTACTTGTAACTGCATTTTGTTTTTGCTTTCAGTTGTACATATGTTCGTTTTTCCTTTCCCAACTGATTTGTCCCATAATAAGGCATCGATGAGTCATAGGACTGCGCTCGAGAATCTTCCAAGTGTCGATGCAGGTGTCTATCGGCCCCTTCTGTGTACATTTGCTGTCTCTCCGTTTTATCTCCCTGCCTCGGTTTGGGGGTCAGATGTGGCTTTCACAAGGTAACCACAGAACTGACAGCACCTAATAAATCATGTGTAACGCTGTGCTGAAAACCAGGGGACAGCTTGTACATTGACAAATATAGCTGACAGCCTGAGTCCTCACCTGGTTGTTGGGAGGAGGGGGTATTTCAAGAAAGGGAAATACATACTGAGAAAGTGAGATCTCTGGGAGTTCTTAAAAAAGAAGAGAGGCTTGCCAACTATCCCAACCAATAAAATTGCACGTGCAGAGTGGCAAGAGAGGAAACAAATCTAGTCAGATTGGCACAGATGTACTATTTAACGTTAGCAAAAAACAGGTCTCAATTTGTGGGCAGTACATTTTCAATCAGGAAAAAAAAAACAGTAGCAGATTGCTGGTTCTTTGGAGGTTTGTGGCAAGGTATATTTGCTATTTTTAGGATTGTAGGATGCTGGCCTTTAGATAGGAGCAAAACTTTGGGTTGTTAGTGCAGGTGTTGGGTTTTGGTTACGGATTGTGAATACCAGGGTGTTAGGTGCTGGTTGATATTTTGTTATGTGTTAGTTGTTGAATTGATATTTGCTGCTTTTATGTGTACTGATGCTGACAACTGCATTTCTCTTTATTGAATGTGCTTTTTTTTTTTTTTGCAGAGTTCATAGGTGATGGTTTTTTGGGTCACTAGGTGCAGACCCTTGCATTGTTTGGTGCCATATTATGATGTATAATGTGAAAACATCCGTATGCACATGTAGTAAACCGTCTGGAGTAATGGGTTCACTGCAAGGCAAGACTCTGGCTGTATTTTTTTGTAACTTTTGAACAGCTTGTCCAGGGGCAAGAGGAAGCATTTTTTGTTAACATTTGCAGATTATGCAGCAGATAATTATGTGTCTTGCAAATGTGTAAAATTCTTAATTATGTGGAAATGTAGAAAAACAAAATTGCCTAATTCCAGTGCCCTGCCTATGGAGGACACAGAGTACCAGCATAGATTGGTAGTTTTCTTTTGGGTTGGCTCTTTACATTCAAAATCTAGACCTCTTGCCCCTGGACATCACCTGCATGCAGCTACCCATCCACCTCTGCTCCAGATAACCTGCTTATGCATTGCTTAATTTGTAAATAAAAACGTGTCTGTGCCCAAGCCCTCCTCTTCAACATGCAGCTGCTGCAATTTCTGTTTTAATCACGTGGAAGGAACTGCCTGTGTTATTTGTGTTTTTAAAGAAAATAAGAAGATTTTTTGAGACATTCTGAGAACTGCAAAGAGTTTTTTGAAAAAAGACAGCTATACCGCATGTAGCAGCAAGTCTGAGCTATTCAGTAATATTGAACTTTGGAATTTTGTACTGTAGGTCAAACACACATTTTCCATGGATCGTTTCCTGCTGCAAAAAGATGGTAGGGCATTCAAACGAAAGGCTGAAACAGACGGTGAGAAAAGACCTGAAAAAATTAGGTCATATGATACCTCCTACCTGAATTTTGGATTCACCTGAATCACCATAAATGGCGAAATCAGGCCACAGTGTGTGGTTTGTGGCATGACCTTGGCTAACGAAAGTCTGAAACCAAACAAATTAAAGCGTCACTTGGAAACTACACATGGGTTACTGGTAGGAAAAAATACAGATTTTTTTGCCAGAAAGCTGGAAGACATCATCCACCAAAAAGACACTGTAAAAAATATGGTCTCCACGCCAACAAATGCCTTGAAAGCATCTTACCAAGTGGCATAACACATTGCCAAAAACAAAAAGCCTTTTACAGATGGGGAAAAGGTGATTCTTCCAGCAATTCTTGACATGGCCAGGACAATGCTTGGTGAAAAAGCAGCGGAGAAGTTTAAAATGGTACCCATCTCAGACACAACAGTTTGCCGTCGCATCGCTGACATGTCAGAGGACATCCACAGACAACTCATAGCACGCTTGAAATCCAGTTTGTTTGCTTTGCAATTGGATGAAGCAACTGACTTATCCAAGGAAGCTCATTTAATTGCTTATGTCCAATACTGCCACAAAACTGTAATATTGGAAGATTTTTTATTCTGTAAACCAATCAAGGGACATGCAACATCAGCAGCCCTGTTTTATATTCTCAATGACTTCCTGTGCTCCAATGACTTAAATTGGGAGAGCTGTGCTGGGATCTATACAGATGGTGCTACTTCCATGTGTGGGGCTAGGGCAGGCCTAAAAGCTAAAGTGTTGAAAGTGGCTCCTCATATTCTATGGACCCACTGTATGATACACCGGGAAGCCCTTGCAGTCCGAAACATGGATAGAGAACTTGGGGAAGTGTTGAATTCTGCTGTGAAAATTGTTAATTTCATAAAGGCACACCCAACTAGAGCTCGTCTGTTTGCAATTGTGCCGAAATGGGAGCCGAACATGATGGTTTGCTTTTCCATACAGAAGTCCGATGGTTATCCAGAGGGAAGGTTCTGAATCCCCGTTGGCTTGTGCTTTTAGCATACCTTGCAGACATCTTTGATAAATTAAATTCCTTGAATTTGTCTTTGCAAGGAGCTGAAAGTACGTCTTTCACCATGTACAAAAAAACATCTGCCTTCAAGAAGAAACTGGAGTTGTGGAGAAGACTAATTCAAGATGGCCTGCTTGAGGCATTCCCCTGTTTAGCAGAAGCTCTTGAGGACACAGGATATGAACTTGAAAGTGCTGCTGAGGTCATAATAAATCACTTGACTTCTCTCAGGGACAGTTTAGAAAAGTACTTTCCTGAGGAAAACTGATCATGTCAATGACTGGGTCTTTCAACCTTTCCTAGTGGGTGCAGGTACTCTTCTTCCAGGGCACCTTCAGGGAGACCTAATTGAGGTCCAGAGTGACCATATTCTCCAGATGCAGTTCAACAAAATCTCACTGGGAGAATTCTGGCTGGCAATGTCTGAAGAACATTCAGGTTTGTCAAAAATTGCAGTCAAGGTTCTTCTGCCTTTTAGCTCATCATATTTATGTGAGATTGGGTTCTCATCATTGGCAGTATTAAAGACGAAGTACCGTGCAAGAATACATCCACAAATTGACCGTCTCTCTGGAGAAAAACAGGCACACCCATCACACTAGTTCAGAAATGTGTTATCATCCAAATACGTTTTGTTAAATTATGTTTTGATTGAGAAAAATAAAGTACCATTGCATATTTTGGGGCACTTCTTTTGTTAGATTTTTTTGTTTGATCTGTGTAGTAAGTCTCTGACTCCAAACCACAGTCACCCACAAACCTTTGATTTGCTAAATACTGTCTACTAATATTCCCTTACCATAAAAATGATTTGCCATGGATATTGGGGGCATTTATGCTTGTCGCTGATGAGGAGTATCAAGTTCTAGAAATTTTTTTGACAGGAAGGGGTCCTCACACCTGAAAACTTTGACAAGGGGGTCCCGGCATCCAAAAGTTTGAAGACCTCTGCTCTAAACGCATCGCATTTAAATCATTATGCTTCATGTTCAAAGCTAATGCTGGCTTTGGCCCCCCACCACAATTAACAAGCATTTTCAATGCAACAGGGCGCGCATTTGCTCGAGTTGGAGCTATTTGCATTGTAAACTCCTAACCTAACTTTTTCTTGCCACACAAATTAAAAGAAGAAGAAAAAAAACACAGCGCGATCGCGCTATGTAAAATGCAGTGTGATCGCGCTGTGGGGAAAATTAACAGATAAAGTAGTCCAGAAACCAGGCTCAAAACATCGAGCCTCGTATGTTTCTAGTAGTTTACTGGTGCTGTGTAGGCAGGCTAAACACCAAAGACATGAGGTATGCATGCCTTTCACAAATGAAAGCAAGCAGATTTTAAAGGGTAAACCCAGGAACCAATCAAAGAGACTGACGTGACCTGGGCGTGGTTTGAAGCCCAAAGAGAGATTACTTTATGGACTGAGCGCTTTGCGCTCGCCCATAAAAACTCACAGCCCATGCGATCCTCTTCTCGATCCCTTTCAGCAGTACCCAGTTCTATGATTCATCCATGATAGGTTGCACCTTCTCATATCTGGGCCGGAAATTGTGTAATTCTCTCCCTGAGCACCTGAGAGCTTGCACTTCACTGCTCGATTTTGGTAAAGGCCGAATATGTGGCTTTTTAAACTATAATTGTTTTCTACCCCACCGATGCCCTTGAACTGGGAAACCTTTTGAGGTAGCTGGGCGCTATACAAATCTTTAGGAATAACAATAATAATAAATAATAATAATAATAATAATAATAATAATATAGGCAGGGCCAGAGTAATAACGCAACATCGGCATAATTTGCAGATAACAAAAAAAAGTGTTGTTTCTAACTCAACCGATCATAAGACACGTGATGCCGCACAGTGGCATGCCTTTGTCGCACAGCGGCAGAACCCTTTCAGCTGGCTGTATTTAGGTTAAGCTAACAAGAGGCCTATATAGTGGTTACGCGTAAAAAAGAAATGTCAAAACATAAGTAATGCTGCTTCAAAACATGCCATATTATTCGCCTGTTTTCGCCGTATAACGTAGTAACCCCTGTCGCATTATTTGGGCCACCCTTACCGCATAATTTTAAAGGCACTGCTTAGGTGCATGGTGGTTGCAGAGCAGAGAAGAGGTATGGCGGGGCTTCCCGGGTGGAATTATGGATGGGACGCCCCCCTACAGCGGCCCTAAAACAACAGTCAGGCTTTATAGTCCCAGGCTGCTGCGACATTCCTGCAATTCCAGAGTAAAGGTGGGGGAGGAGGGGAGGGCGGCACAGACTTGCAATTGGAAATCCGAGGAGGTCGGACGTTTACAGCTCTATAATTGAAACACTTCCTTCTCTACTTGACACAAGACATTTAGGGAATCCCGGCTCCCCCACTGATTTTCTGTGTGGCCGTGGGCGCGTCCTCCTCACCTTACCCACTCTCAGATCAAGGTCGGGTCATAAATACAGTATTTAATTCTGTCGATCAAGTGTCTAGGTCATCTGGCCCCCCTCTCCGCTAGAGACAATAGATGATCCACAACCCTGCCCACGAGGGGCACGAACTGACTAACTTCCGTGTCCAACCAAAAAACCGTAAGCACAACTCATTCCATACATACTGTTACACCAAGCTGAAAGAGCTCGGGGCATGTTTAACGGGGACATATCTGTACTCATGGAGAGAAGTGAATCATATGTGTGCCCGTCGGCTCACTGAGTGACCCACGGACACAACAAACCGCACCACATCTATGCCCATGTACAACAAACCGAGCCGTGCCTGTGCCCGGGGGACAAAACAAACTGAGCCCCGTCTGTGCCCTTGGACACAAAGACATGAACCAGATCTGTCCCCGAGGACACAATGAATTGAACCCCATCTTTGCCCAGGAACACAATATAAGACAGAGACTGAGCTGCATTTGTGCCAATGGATACAATGGGTCAACCTGCAAACGTGCCCCTTGACAATACAAACGGAGTCACTTTTGTGACCATGGCACAATGAACTGAGCCTCATATGCCAATGTGCACGATAGAAGACACGAACTCAAACTGTACCACTCAGTGGCACTGGAAACAACCGAAGATACGAACTAAACCACGAGTGCCCACAGACACAAAGAACCCCATCTCTGCACACGAAGTCAACAAACTGAGCACATCTGAGTCCATAGACACAAAAAACTACCTCTGTGTCCAGGAACACAACAGAAGACACAGACTGAGTCACATCTGTGAGACCCATGTAATTTACAGCACCTCCAAGCGACAGACGTGTGGTATGAAGTGCAACATTTAACATAAGCTATAAATGCCACGTGTCCCCGTTAAGCTAACAGTAACGGAAGTCAAGCATACAGTCACCAGTTTTTTTTTAGTTAGAGCGCGCAGGCGCTTTGGCCTGTTGTAAGGTTTGTGGGCTTTTAACCACACCCACCACACGCCCATCACTATCACTCGTTCAAAAATCCTTTGTTATCATTGGTAAATGCTTTACCTTTGTCCCACTCTACTGCATGGATAATTGCACTTTTGCCGATATATATGACTGCGAGAACATTTTTCTTTTTGTGCCGCTCCTTCGCGCTCATGGCGCTTTGAATAGGCGCGCTCATGTTAACTGTTATGCTTTTCATTTTCAGTTTATGTGGCAAGAAAAGCCCAGTTAGGAATTTACAGCCCTTATAGCTCTAACTCGAGCAAATGCGAGACCCGACGCATTGCAAATGCTTGTTTTTAGATCTTGTTCTTTGTACTGGTCCAGAATCATGTGCATGCACCAGGTCTGCAGTGGCCTGACAGGACAGTGTCAACTGTGGTTGCCCAGTTAAGGCCCAACTCCTGGAACGCAGTGGAAAGGTTAAAACCAACCAAGTGTAACGCAGGGGGTCACAAATAACGGGTCAATGGTGCTTTTAAGATATAATACATATTGTAGAATTACAGTAAAAGAACTGGTTAAATGATGACCTGTACGTAAAACTAGAACTCTGTACCCCAGAGGATTCACAAATTATACCCCACCTTGGTATCGCACACAGGTCATCCCCTGCCTTAGCACCCTTTAGGAAGAGAAGACCTATGTTTGGAAGCATCCTTTAATAAAAGAAGGTATGGCACTTATTGGGCTACAAGGGTGGGGGGCGGGGGGTCCATGAGGAGAAGTTGTTGGCACCGCTCGGGTACACATTCAGAAAAGACGTCATCAGGTCTTCATGATAAGGCATTTTCAAAGTGCCAATTACAGGGGCCATGTTGTTGCGCCGTTCTGATAAACGGAACCCCGCTCCAGCGCCCACAGAAAATATAACTTTGTTAAAAATTCAGACGTCTTGAATGGCCTGGACTAAGTGTTTTCATGGACTTTCAGCCTAGGTAGATCTTGGAAAGACTATCTAGTCTAGTGTCAAGGGATGCGTTTCTTCCAGCCAAACTGGGCAGGAGAAAATGACACAATTCAAGACCATTGATATTGCCATCGGCTTTTGTGTACATTGCTACCAGTAAGATCTCTCTCGAGCAAGTATCCCAGTCATGCATGTTTTCCAGGACTCCTTTTACACAATTTAGTACTGACAAGACCTAATTAAATAGGACTTCCTGGGGTTCGAAGTGAAATATGGTTGTAGACCTCATTTTCATTGTACTCATAATTAGAGGAGTACATATTCACGAACGTGACATTTACCAAGTGCATCTGAACTTTTTTTTTCTTTTGGCTCCTTCAACACCTTGAAGTAGTGGACTAATTTAAACCAAGCATTGGCAGAGCCAATAAATCTCGCCTATACATGAGCGATTGGCTTGGCAACCTGTTTTTGCCATGTTGTACACTATTGTGTCTGCTGTACAGCATGGCTAAAAGTTAGTAGCGGATTGTAGAGTGGAGTGGGGAAGTAGTGTTGTAGAGTGGATGTGTTGGAGTAGAGCGTCAGAGTCGAGTAGCAGGAGTAGAGTGTTGTAGAAAGGAGTAGAGTTCAGTGGCACAAAGTGTCAGAGTGCAGTGTCGTGGTGCAGAGTGGGGTGGAAACGGGTGGAATAGACTGTAGTGTTTTGAAGTGAATTGAAGTTGTCTGGTTGATTGGAGTAGAGTGGGGTAGATTGGATTGGGGTGGGTTGCGTGGACTGGATGGGGTGGAGTGGATTGGTGTAGAGTGGGGTGGATTAGGTGAACTGTGGGGGTGGATTGGAGTGGGTTGAATTAAATTGGGTGAGGTGGTGTGGATTAGTTTGGATTGGGGTGGGTGGAGTGGGGTGGATCGGACTTGGATTAGGTGGGTTGGTATGGGATGAATTGGAGTAGGGTGGAGCGGAACTGGGCGATTAGATTGGACTGGGGTGGATTAGGTTGGAGTGGACTGGATAAGAGCAGTGTGGATTGGAATATATTGGAGTGAGGTGGATTTGAATGAATTAGAGTGGAGTGGATTGGAGTTGGGTGGGGAACATTTCGGTGGGGTGGATTGGAGTAGATTGGAAAGGAGTGGGGTAGTTTAAAATGGAGTGGAATACATTGGAATGGGATAGATTTAAATGGAGTGGAGTACATTGGTGTGGAGTAGAATGGAGCAGGTAGGTTGGATTGAAGTAGGGTGGATTGCACTGAAGTGGATTGGAGTGGGGTGGGGTGGGTTGTCAGAGTGGAGAAGAGGGGAGTATATTTCAGTGGCAGATAGTGACGTTGAGTGGAGTAGGATGGACTTTTAAAGTGAGGTGGATTGAAGTGGACTGGATTGTAGTAGATTGGACTGTAGTGGGGTGGATTGGATTAGAGTGGAGTAGACTTAACTGTGGTGGATTGTCAGAGTTGAGTAGAGGCTAGTAGAGTTCAGTGGCAGAGTGTGCTGTCAGGTGGAGTGGATTTTTGGAGTGGGGTGGACTGGAGTATAGTGAATTGGAGTAGAGTGGATTGGAGTGGGGTGGATTCGGCTGGATTTAAGTGAGGTGGGTTGGAGAGGAGTGGGGTGAGTTGGAGTGGGATGAATTGGACTAGTGTCGCGTGGATTAAATTACAGTGGAGTGGACTGGATTTAGGTGGGCAGATCTTTTGGAGTGGGTGAATTTTTGAAGTGGAGTGAACTGGATTGGTGTGGGGTGGATTGGGCTGGAATGTGGCGGAATAAAGTGGACTTGGTTGAACTGGAGTGGGGTGTGGTAAAGTGAATTGAAATGGAGTGGGATGGATTGGAGTAGGGTGGATTGGGCTGGAGTGGGGCAGATTAAGGTGGTTTGGAGTGGGGTTGATTGGATTGGAATGTGGCGGAATAAAGTGGACTAGGTTGAACTGGAGTGGGGTGTGTTAAAGTGAATTGAAATTGAGTGGGATGGATTGGAGAGGGGTGGATTGGGTTGCAATGACATAGAATGGATTTGATTGGGTGGGAATGGATTGGAGTGGGTTGAATTGGCATGAGGTGGATTGGACTTGTTTTGGATTTGAGTGGGTCATATTGCAGCGGGACAGATTGTTTTGGATTTAAGTAGGGCAGATTTGAGTAGTGCAGACTGTTTTGGATTGGAGCAGGGCAGTTTGGAGCGGGTGGATTGTTTTGGATTAGAGTGCAGGAGAACTTTTTGGAATCGAGTGGGGCATATTTTTTTATTGGAGTGGAGCAGATTTCTTTGGATTGGGACTGTATTGGAGTGGGGTGATTTAGATAGGGGTGAGGTGGGTTGAATTTGGTTAGGGACGACTGGACTGGGGCAGATGTTTTTGGATTGGAGTAGATCAGATTTTTTGCACTGGATTGGAGTGGGGTGACTTCGATGGGGTGAGGTGGATTGAATTGGGTTATGAGATTGGATTGGGATGGCAGATTGTTTTGGATTGGAGTGGGGCAGGTTAGTTTGGATTGAGTGAGGCAGGTTATTTTGGATTGAGTGGGGAAGATTGTTTTAGACTAGCATGGGGCAGATTGTTCTGGACTGGATCAGAGTCTTTGTAACTCTGGATTCCTTCTAAGACACATAAGAAGGTGCCAGTTTTGAATCAGGCCCATGGGACAGTTACTGTATTAATATTACACCTATCCTGCCCGCGTGGGCAGATAGGGTTGTCCTCGTCATTCAAACACTGGTTGCCAGCAGCAGCATTTTGTCAAGATTTCCCGATTTACTAGATCTCTACATGGCAGTGTATCTAGATGATATACGTATCTACTTAAACACCCTGGCGCGGTCCTATTTAAGAGGTGCCCTTGCGCCTTTGAAAACATGCTTTGTATGCGAAGGCAGAAAAGGTCTCAGAGTACCCAGTATATCCTTTTTAGGGTTCGAGATGTCTGGAGGATGCTTATGGTGTAAAAGCGTTCTTCAAATGCCCCCCACTCCCAAGGTTTTCAAAAAAGGTGCTAAAGTTTGTTGTATTCGTCACCTTCTCCAGGTAATTTATGCAGGACTTTCAACAATAAGCCAAGCGCCATAAAATGAATGAAAAGATGTGCCATATCACAAGGAAGAAGATCAGGGACAGGCTTTCCTAATATGAAATAATGAGTTTACAACAGCATTCATTTAGGGGCAGCCTAATGTATTGTTACTGCTGTAGTGGTGAAAAATGAATTTTCATTTGCCATTGGTGCAGTGGTGCCTCGTTTGGATGTCCAAAGGTGCATCCTGTTGCCTTATTCTCAGGAAGAAAAAGGGGTAGAATTATATGATAAATGGCAGAAAGCTGCTGGCTAATGAAGAGGACTTTAGAGGGGCACATCACAGAATTTTACCATAGAAAGAGCATAAAAACGTTATTCCTCCGGCCAGTGCTTAATTTGTAAATAAAGAGGTGCTGGTGCTCAAAGCCCTTCTCTTAAACACGAGACTGCTGTAATTAAATCTGCCAGCACTGAATACTGAGGCAGCGTAATCCTGAAGCCATCTCGGGCCTCTTCAATCCATTTACTGCCACCCCTGCCCCTTCAGCTCACCCTGCAACTGTCTACTTTCTCCCTTTATCATGCTTTTTAGTTTTTCCTTCTTCCATCCTTCTCATGTGTGTCTTTTTCTCGCAGCAAATGCTTGAGGCATAAGAATAAGCCCCGGCCCTCACAAATAAGTGCCGGTGCTCAGCACCGGAAACACCAAGCACAAATTAAGCACTGCCTCCGCCCGACGAAACGTGCCACTTTGAGGTATCCTAGATTGACATTATTTTTATCTATGTTTCACTACATAGTCACCTGCCAACCTGGTAATATACATTACAAGGCAGATACTCTCTCGCCACATATACAAGTTCCTCCAATCCGCCCCCCCCCCCCAAAAAAAAAAAACATTCTTTCAGATACCATAAAGGAATCAAATGAACTGCCCACATTTTTAAAGCAGGTAAACAGGCACGACTAGATATGCATACCAAGCAAAGGATTCAGAAAGTACCAGATCACAGGAATATGCAAACCAGTTGTTGTAGCTGAAAGAAGCACTCTACATTCCTAGTACAGCAAACAGCAGCTTATGAAGTGGTGCCTGGGCTGGACTTCCGGAAAAGAGGAAAGTGCAAGCGACCGCCAAGGTAGTCACTTTTGGTGACCTCACTCCAAACAACTTGTCAAGCAATAGGCTCAGCAATCAAGGCCAGCTTTGCACTGGGGACGCCCAGTCTGACAAGCTTTTTTTGTTTGTGTGCCCCTGCGCCCCTCCCCCCAATAACCTCCTTATCCGCGAATCCTCTCATTACAACCGTCCAACATTGCCTCTCATCTCTCCATAGCTCCTCTCTAACATACATTTCATTTTCTTTTATAGCGCTACCTAATTCACTCACACTCAGTTCTGTGACCTGCATGGTAAACGCTATTTGCAGCTGACATATTAACCCTCTGTGCTACCTCATGATGTGTCAAAATTGCTACAACACACCAACACTCCAGCAGGAACATTAATCATCAACGTTAGCTTGACATTTCATTGGTGCCTGAAAACTGCTAGACACACAAGGACCTCTGAAGCATGTGCTTTAAAAAAAAGTTATTTTAAACACAGCATTCACATCCCCAGGTCAGGGCCAGGTGTGGCTGCACTGGGTCCACCGCCCTGAAACCGGCCCGGTCAGCAATGCTCGGCATGTGCACAAGCAAACACCACACACACTCCACCAACTGGACTACTAGAGCCATTGCCAACTCCTGCTCATCAATGGACCATGACGTCAATGGATTTATTTGTGTAACTCCCATTCTGAAATGGACACACCTCAGTGCTGGCAGTAGTAGACCATTTCACCAAGATTGGTAAATTGATACACCCCCAGTGCTGGTAGTGGTAGACCCCCCCCCACCAAGATAGGTAAACGGACACAACCTGGTGCGGTAGCAGTAGACTCTGCACCACATAGGTAAAGACACACCCTGGTGCTGCTAGTAGTAGACTGTTTCACTGAGATAGGTAAATGGACACACCCGGTGCTGGTAGCAGTAGACACTTCACCAAGATAGGTGAAAGGATACACCCCGGTGCTGCTAGTAGACTGTTTCACCAAGATAGTGCACTTAATGTCACTCAAGAAGTTATCTACAGTAGCGAACTTAGAATCTTTTAGTCCACATTTTTCGTCTGTATGCGCTGCCCAAAAAAAATGTTACAAAGGCACTCACGTACAGCTTTATTGTCGAAGGAACTTCTGGAAAGAATAGGGACCGAGGGATTCAACTCAGCCGAATACCACCCTGAAACAGATGTACAAACTGAATGCCTGCCTCAGTCCATTGTACACAGTGCTTCAGGTGTATTCTCATGAGCCACCCAAAGGCTTGAAATAGAGGGATTGTTCCTGGATACTTTACATAAAACAATGTTGTCAGTCTTCTAGAGCGCATCCAGACTTTCCAAAATGGAAATTTATCAATATCTGCTGCAAAGAAAAGTACACAAACATCCAGACTATCCAAATGGCAACTCATCAAACAAAAGTATACATACACACTTTGCTGACTGTCATTGGAAAGCTGCCCTAACATTTCAGAAAAGGGACAGGGTCTGTTTCCAACCAGACATCTGACAGGTCCCGGGTTTTACCCCAAATGCAATTCCTCTATTTGTAGGCTCCTTGAAGTTGATGGTCAAATAGGAACCTTTGTATTCCGTTTATTACTGCCTTCACATTGGCACATTCAACAAGTGTTCAATGTCTCCAGGCCATAAAAGCCTCCATAAACAATTCTTGCACTGCTACCGCAGTGTTACTAGGCGGTTCTCCAGATTGTGAGATTTATTCCATCGTACACAGAGCACAGTTGCAGCATCTATTTGCTTGGAAGGGTTAGAATGTTTCAGAAATATATGGGAACCTACAGATTATGTTCAAGCCCCCAGATTGATGCAGATGTTTCACAAACATCTGCCACAGAAACCGGGCCCAGCTGTTTATGGAGTCAAGAGTGCTGCTGTTAGGATTCTGAAACATCAGACATTGGGTCACTTGCGGCTCTGATGACGCCTGGGACGCTAACAGTAGACCCCACAGCTCTGTTCCACTTGATATCCCCGTTTCTGTGAGCGTCTGCATCTAAGGCCATTTCAAGGCGAAGCAGACGCCCGGCGTAGCGATTCCCTGCTTCACCTTAGTTCGCACTGTTTATCCATCCCTGCACCTTCGTTATTTTCTCATTTTCTGGTTTCCTGCGGTCAGACCTTCTCTTTAATTTCTTACATTACTTGAGTCCTTTGCATTGGTCCCTTGTGTTCCCCGGTTAGCTGTTTTGGCTCCAAGTTTGTAACTTGCTTAGCTCCTGGACTGAGATTAATCCACCTAGAGGGCAAATCCAGTTGTGGATGGCCGGACGTTTGTACACTGTGCATGAAGGGATGGCTCCTAGGGGCGGTTCTGTGCCATAAACCAAGGATCCATCTCTCCCTGCATAACGATTCTTTTGGCTTCTACTCCCAGGTGGAGCAGTGCTCAATTTGTAAATAAAAACGTGCCGAAGCTTTGAAACTCGCGGCTGCTGCAACTGAGTGTGTGAGCACAGAATACTGAGGCAGCGTAATCCTAAAGCCATTTTGGGCGTCTTTAATCCATTCACAGCCACTTCAGCTCACTCCTGCAGCTTCCTGCTTTCTCCCTTTGTGACGCTTTTCCGTATTTCTCTAACCCCGTATTTCCTATAAGGGACTTTTGCTCGCAGTAAACGCCTGATGCAGAAAAATAAGTGCCGACCCCCAAAAATAAGTGCCAGTGTCCCACACCGGCAACCACCGGCTCAAATTAAGCACTGAGAAATGTCTTTATTGTACCAATTTTCATGCTGTGAACGTTGTTGAATAGTGAGGATTATGATCTCATAGTGTAATTTATGATATACTCACACAGACATATAAAAAATTGCCGTTGAGTAAAATTATTAACAATTAATGATGTTTTGAAGAGGCCTACTGTGGGGCTATATAAATGAAAGTAAGTAAGGTTCTTAATTACACATAAATTCTGCCCATAATGTGGGCCATTTACTTTCTTGCTATTTTTTCTATTAAATCGTAAAAGCTATAACTTAAAATTTATAGCGGTCGATAATTCCTAATAATGCATAGCACAATATAATAATGAAAACATTAATACGTGATAAATTGCAAAATTCTTAGGAAAATAAATGCAAATCGCCAACAAAATTAAAGAATTCTCTAGCAGTGATCACATGACTTTGTATAGTTCACATCAATGACGGTGCTCGTATGACAATCATTTAATAACTTTCCTAAGAATGCAACCCTGGTTAGTATGGAGAGAATTGAGGAGGCTAACTCTACTGCTCGTATCGAATATGTGTTAAACATGTTTTTTTAATAATATTTTATACATACTGTTTGGGGCAGATGCACACAGAAGCATTGGCACAGCCCCACCCCTGTTTCAGGCCCCACTGTGTCCCGCCCATTCAGCACCTCCTCTCATCCCCCCCACCCGAGCCCCTCCCACTCCAAGACCTACTTAATGGCAGTCACTGCGTGATCCCACTGATCAGGTCCCTCCAGCTCTCCCTGCATTTATTGCTAAGTGCTTATAGCGCTTGCAGTATAGCACCTACTGCCCAGCCCTGTTTTGCTGCCATGTTTCAGGGCCCGCCGCCTCCCGTTGCTCTTCCCGCCCTTTTTGCCACCGCTTCAGGCTCCACCCTATCCTGCCGTTTTTCCCGTTCTGTGCCCCCTCCCGTCGCCCCCACACCCATACCACTCCAGGACCTACTTAATATCGGTTTCTGTGTGACCATGCCACCATCTGCTGTTACTCCCTGAACAAGCCCCTAGTCCTCAACACCGGACACAAAGACTCCCTCTGCTGCACGCCTCCCACATACCCCATTGAAGTACCTTTCAGCTGCCGCCACTGCAGCTTCCCCTGCCTCACAGGACCACCTACCCACAGAGGACCCATCACAACTGCCTCCCAGAAGACCACCATCAACCCAGAGTAGTTAAACTTCATCCTGCTCAACGCCCGCTGCCTCAGCAAAACACACCATGGAAAACTGGGACACCATCACCACCCTCACCCCAGACGCCACCTTTCATCACTGAAACATGGCTCAATACCGCCTTTGCTACTGCTACCCCCGACGGATACAAGATGATACACTGGGACTGCCCAAACAAGCACTACGGAGGCTTCGCCATAATTTTGTAAGGAAACCACCCAATGCTTTGCCTAGAATGACGACCCAACTTTGTTCCTGGAGCACCTTAACTTCCTACTACATATCAACGTCAAGACAACCATAAGGGGTAACCTCAAATACAGACCACCAGGACCCCGACTAGCTTTCTGCGATGCCATCAGCAACATCATCACCCCCCCTCACCATTGACCCCCTCCACTACATGCTGTTTGGCGACCTCAACTTCCACATCGAGGATCACAAGGATACCAACTCCACATCCCTACTGGAGAACCTCAACAACATTGGACTCACCCAACTAGTCTCCAAACCCATCTACAGAGCCAGACACCCCCCCAATACCCTCTCCTCCTCCAGTGACAGAATCAAATTCACCCACACCACAGAACTCTCCTGGATGAACCACACAATTGTCCACTTCACAATCTCCAAGACCAAGCACACCATCACTATGCACAAAAGTGCCTCCCACCGCAGCTGGGGAAAAGTAACTGAGAGCCAATGGACTCAGGCTCTCAGCACCAAACCACCTGACACATCAGTCAACCTCGACCAGGCTATCCACAACTTCTCCGCCTGGATCAGCAAATGTGTCAAGAAAGTCGCCCCCCTGAAATCAGCAAAAGCCAACCGACATCAAGATAAGCCAGCTGGTAAACCTCAGAGCCAAGAACCATCAAACGTGACTGTCTTCTACTCGAGAAGCAATGGCACATCTCCAAACACCCCTCACACAGAGCCACACATAAAAACAGCACTCAACAACCACCACCAGCGCATCAAGAAGGCCAGAAGAACAGTCATCACGGACTGCATCAATGCCGTAATCAACCCCAACAAGGAGCTCTTCAAGATCATCAAGAAATTCTCCAGCCCGACTGCCACAGAGACTAGAGTACACCCTCCCCAACAACTCTGCGACTCACTATCCGATTACTTCCATAGCAAGATTGCAAACATCTTCAACAACTTAAACCCTCAACCCACTTCGATCAGAAATCGACAACCTCATCCAATCAGTGAACCCCCAGCCTAGCCATAACCATCTGGTCCCCACTCGACGTCCAGACCACCACTACCACCATGTCCTCCATTCACTGCAGGTCACCCACTGACTCCTGCACCCACTATCTCTTCAACGTTGTATCCAACATAATCACTTAGAACTAACCAACCTCCTCAATGCTTCCATCTCCACAGCATCCTTCTCAGACGGATGTACGCACACAGACATTAGACCTTTCCTAAAAAAAAAGCCCTCGGGCGACCCCAGTGATGTCAAGAATTACCGGCCGATCTCACCGCTTGCATACCCAGCCAAAGGAACCACCTATTCAGTGCATATCAATCAGGTTTCTGGGCCAACCATAGCACCAAGATCATGCTCATCACCACAACATATGACATCAGAACCCTCCACGACCAAGGAGAAACAGTGGCTCTGATTCTACTCAAACAGTCCGCAGTATTCAACACTGTCGATAACCACATCCTTATTGACATACTCCACAGCACTGTTCACCGACACACCCTCAAGTGGATCACCCTTAAGTGGATTACCCCCATTCCTCTCAGGATGCACCCAGAGAATCTGCCTACCTCCTTTCACCTCCGCTCCCAAGATCATCATAAGCCAAGTGCCCAAAGGATCATCGCTCAGCCTCACGCTAATCAACATCTACAGGACCTCCTCGCGGACATCGTCAGATCCCACTGACTCAACATTATCTCCTATGCCAAGGACACCTAGCTCATACTCTCACTCACCAAAGACCCCTCTAACATCAAAAACAACTTCTGCAAAGCCATGACCGACTGGATGAGAGACGACTGCCTGAAATTGAACTTTAACAAAATCAAGGTACTAATCTTTGGAAATAACATCTCCACTTGGGACTACGGCTGGTGGCCAGAAGAACTCGGACCCACTACCACACTGACTGAACACACTTGCAATCTCAGCATAATCTTGGACAGCCCAATGCCAATGACCATGAAACAACAAATCAATGCAGTTGCCCTCTCCTGTTTCCACATCCTCAGCATGCTCTGCAAAATCTTCAGATGGATCCCAGTAAACACCAGAAAGATCGAACAAGCCCTTGTCACCAGCCGACTCAACTTTGGCAACACGCTCTACACTGGTATCTTCACCCAGCTCCTCAGAAGACTCCAAACAATACAGAACGCAGCAGCTAGACTCATCCTGGGTCTCCCGAAGCATCCCCAAATCACTCCTCACACCAGGAAACTCCACTGGCTCCCTGTCCAGAAACAGATGCCAGTTCAAGACACATGACTACAAAGCCCTCCATAAACTGGGACCATCCTACCTCAACCACAGGCTGAACTTCTACCTTCCCTCGAGACACCTGTGCTCCTCTTCACTCACCTGTGTTCCCCCACATTCATCACACTTTCAGCGGGGCTCGCGCATTCTCCTACTTCGTCACCAAAGCCTGGAATTACCTCCCCCTCCACCTCCAAATGGCATACTCAGTGGCAGACTCCAGAAAGCAACTCAAGACCTGGCTTTTAACTAAAGTATTCATACACAGTCACACATGCACAAAACATGAAAAAAACAAAAGGTTTGCACCTTGCTTAGACTACAATTTAATTTCACTATTATTTATGTGCCACTGGGGGAACTCCAGGCCAGTCTTCCACCGCCCAGCCACGTGTGGAATCACTCACGTGTTTTATCAGAAAAACACCACTGCACTGCATAAGTGCGTCTTCACATGTTTTTAAAATATTGCCAGTAGAGGTGGAAATCTGGCCAACATTGAAAATACTAGAGTTCAGGATGGTAAAGTGAAGAGCGGAGACAGGCTCTATGGATGTTTAAATTGGATGCCAAAGGAAAATTATAATAATTCACAAAGCAGGAGTAGGTTTTGAAAAAACTCTTTCTCCTACACCACCTTGGAATGGCAAAGGAATGATCTGCTATGGGCAGCAGCATTCCATATGGTCTCCTGGTTTAGAGGAAGTGGCCACATGGTTTGCGGCCAGGGCACTCCAGATGAAATGAGCAGCAGGCAAGCAAGAGATCAGTTAGCTCTGCATGGAGAGCTGTAATCTCTTAAACATTAAAATAAAAAGAGGAGAAGTAAGGAAACCAAAGGGGAACTATAAAAGAACATTGAAAATGAAAGGACTAACCAGCCCCGAATCAGAAGTGTGTTCATTTTAAGGTGGGTGTACACATTTGATCGTAAAATGCTGTCATTCACAGTACAAGTGAACCAATGACTGATGTGGATGGAACCATTACCATAGACAATACATGGTAATGCTTGGAAGCAGAGTGTAAATAACACACAAACAAGTAGAAGAACCGAGCGGAACAAAAGGCCCTCTGTTTCTAAGTGGATATGTACACATTATATAATTTAATTTTTCATTTCAGGATCGCAGGAACTATTACAGTGCAAATATTCTACCCATGGAATTTGTCAGAGGTGGTAACCAACACCAAAATCCGTCCCTAGGAAGGTAATCTGACATTTTATGCAACAAAATACCTACCTGTAGGCCTTAGAGAGAAATAACAATCCACTCTTAAATACTTGTTGAATTTCAACCTACAACTTTCACAGTCAATGTCAGGCATCATTTCTTTTTTTTTTTTTTTTTTAATCAGAACTTTACATAATAAACAGATCAGATCTATGGCATCAGAAATATTTTTCCTAGAGAACCAGTTAGTCCCCTACCTGGCATCCCTGGATTGTCACCATAATGAACTGGGGCCTCCTGTACTGAGTTTAAGCATTCCCAAAAGGCAACCACCGGTATATATTGATAAAATTACAAATATGTACAAAATGCTATCCAATATACAATCTCTACTAGTAGAGCCTTATAAGGATTACCTTAGTGCAAATTGTCTATCCCCACTCTTTGTTCGGGTGGGTCAAAAACACCAAAACATTGCCTACTTTGGTAATCTGTGATACTGCATATAACAAAATACCTGCCTATAGACTTCAGCTGCGTAATAACAATCAACCCTTAAAAACAGATTATATTTAACACGTGGTTGTCACAAAAATTAAGGTCCGATTGCTTTGTCATGATATTTCACCATAACATCTAAAGAACGTGACATGACTTTTTCTAATCAACTTTTAAGGATCCAGCGTTTACCAATGACTTGACACTATGTGCAACTCAGGTATCCTCAAGTGTGCATAAGCTGGCAGCCATCGGGCATACATTTATAAAATTACAAGATAGGTATAAAATTACTGTTGGCAAAACAATATACAATCCTACTCAATAGGGCTTAACAAGAATATTAACAATGAAATTCTACATGCATTGTTTTCAGAGTGGATGACCAAAACCCTTGCCTAACATGGTAATATGAGAGATTACATGTAACCAAATGCCTTCCCTTTAATCTGTAACGTAATATGATACCAAACTACTGTTAAGAGCCTATTGGCTTTACCATATACTTTCCAAAATAAAGAACGCCGGCCCTACGGCCTTTGTAACAACGTTTCATAATAAACCAGACCTAGGCACCTGGCAGAACATTCCTTTGCTCATCAAACAAGCCTACAGTTGTTATCATTGGTTTATCACCATAACCAACTCACAACTACTGTACTGAGCATACAATTTCCACGAGGCAACCATCAGGTATGTAGTCATAAAGAGACAAATGTGTACAAAATTACAGTTGTTGAAGCAATATATGATCTCTCCTAAGAGCCCAACAAGGAGTGTTGTAGTGCATCTCTTTTATCTCCACGGTTTGCTCTGGTGGTTCACTAACACTAAAAACCCTTGCTTGCTATGGGAATCTGCGAGATTCCTCGTATGGAAGTACCTCCCTGCAGGATATAGCATAGTGCAATAACCATCAATCCCTAAAAGCCGATTGTATTTAACAGATGCTTTTCACAATAAGTAAGGGAGGCCTACCAGCTTTGTGAAACCATTTCACACTAAACAGACAATACCTATGAAATCGGGCATGACGTTTCCCAATGAACTAATGACTCCCATACCCTGAGCTACTGAAAGTATGTGGCAGGGGAGGAGCCAGATTATGCAGCCAGGTTGACTAAATTATTTGGCCTAATGTAGAACATTTTGTTATAGTATTACCTTACTATTTTATCTTTTGTTTCCACAGGATAACAGTAAGCAGTCAAAGGTTGACACCCAAATGCAGCAAAAAACAACAGAAAAGTGACCAGTCAACCTTTGTAAATGGCCTTCCACTGCGTGGCAACTTGTATTGTTGCTTTTTTTTTAAAGATATTTTACCTTTTCCATTTGATCAATATGAGCTAGAAAATATGTTTTGGTTAAAATCAGCAGATTATGCAGCAAATGAAACAAATCCAATATTATGCAGAAAATACAGCACCTGCAAACATCGCATAATTCCAGCGGCCCTATCTACACTCTACCATTGGCTTTACTCCTCACCCATCACTAACCTATTCAAGTGCACATTAAGTGGCAACCACCAAACCATCATGCATACAGTTATAGAGTTACAAACATGTTGTAAAATACAGCTTGCAAAACAATATACAACCCCTCTCAACAGGACCTAACATGAATCTTCACAGTGAAAACCACCAGAGTGTTGGAAAGGATGGCCAACACCAAAACCCTTGCCTACTGTGGTAATCTGTGAGATTAGTTGTAACAAAATACATCTGTAGCCTGTAACACAATGAGATAGCCAACTGTTGACAGTTTACCAGCTTTAACAAGTGCTTTTCACAATAAATAAACTAGGCCAACTGTCTTTGTCATAACATTTCTTAATCAGCAGACGAGATATATACCATTGGACATAACATTTCCCAGTGCACCAATCAGGTATATATTTTGTCACTGTAACCAACTCAGGCTTGCAGTATTAGGCATAAACTTTTCCACAAGGCAACCATCAGGCAAAAAGTCATAAAATTAGGAAGGTATACAAAATTACATTTGATCAAGCAAAATACTATGTCTTTTAAGAGGGCCTAACAATTATTCTCACAGAGCTGCTTAATATCTTTGTAGATCGAGGGAATAATATGCATTTTCTCCTACCCAACCTTGGAAACGTAGGACAGTGTGGTCATAAACTTACTAACATAATATAACCATGGTGATAGTGGGAGACATCAAGATGGACAAACGGGTGCCCCATGAACATGGAGCATTGGCAACACGCGGACTACGCTGTGCCCAGTTACCAAGGGAAATGTATGAGCCAATGGGATACATTCCTAAATATCAGAGAATAAAATAAAGGATGTCACTTGCTCCTATCTAAAATGTAAGTAATCTTATCCTTGTTCACATGTATAATAATCACCTGGGCTAGTAAATTACTAGCTATTAGGAAAACTGCTTGTCAATTGCTATGCGCTAGGTTAGTGTGTAATAAAAACCTCTAATTGCATCAATTTATGTCTCAACTTATTAGACTCCAAAGGGAGGCAGTGCATAATTTGACCTTCTGGTTGCACCCATTGCTACTCATTTTTGGGGGGCCCGGTACTCATTTTTCCTCAACAGATTCCGATCCAGGGCAAGAGAATGGAAAACACAAAAAATGGAAAGAAGGAAGAAGATAAAGATGGCAAAAAACAGTGCCAAAGGGAGACAGCAGGGATGAAAAGGAACATGCCCGAGTGAGATAAAGAGGCAGGGAGTGGCTGGTGATGGATTAAAGCGGCCGGAGGCGAAATCAAATCTATTCAGCCTCGGTATTCAGCACTCCAATCTTCAATAGCTCCGGCCGACGGCTCCTGAATAAGCTGTGGGCCCAAGCACTTATTCTTTTACAAGCACTGTGGGCAAACACAATTACAAATAGCCCTGCAAAGGTATCCGACAAGTCTGAAGTAGTCTTAATACTGGCCAAGGCCGTGTGGGTGACTTAGGACACAGTCAGTGAAACTCCCATTTTCACAGTTCAGTGGGCTCTCCAGCTATTTATTTGCAGGCGAAACTCCTTTATCTTGCATCACTTGTACCGCGCCCCTCCAGTCCAACAGACTGCATTACACCGGTCCAAATATGGGAAAATCCAATGAAACCTGTTGGTTCATGCTGGTCTCAGACAATGCCATGTCACAGCACATCCCCACCCCGCATCTCCATACTTTATAATCCGCTCCAAGATCCCTGCCCTGTGCCACCTTCTATCCTGCCAGTGACCTGTGCCCTGCCCCCGTGCCTTAGCCCCTATGCCATCAGAAGACCTTGTGCTGTGACATGCCATCAGTATGCGGCATGAGGCTGTGTGCTTGGAGGATAGCGCCCAGACTCCACGAGCCAGAGGCTCCTCGGAGGTGCAGCAGAGTGGTTACTGACTAGTATCGCCGAAGTCCCAGAGTGGTCCCCGGAAGGTGTAGCTTCCCTGAGGTACCATATGCCTTGTTATATGGTGCAGCTCCCACCCCAAGGCTTTTTTAATTAAAAATAAAAGTTAAGTTTGAGATATAACGTCTCATCTAAAGTATCCAGTCGATATAGCAGCTACCATGCATCGCAGTATAGCGCTCCGACCTTTAGGGTGCTGTGTGCCTGGCTACAGTAACCACCCCACCTCCCTACTGACTTGCCCAGTCGTTGATATAGCCTACTGTCGTCTCATGTCCGAGCCGCCTTTCCTCACAAAAATACTTTGGGTAAAGTGTCTCCCTCTGCGGGATGCTGTGCGTAAGTACACAGTTCCCTATTCGAATTGAGATGCCAAGTTTAGGGATACTGTCCCTCCTCGAGTCTAGGGTGACATGTCTAGAGTAATGTGCCACTATTCCATGGTGCCACGAAGCAGGGGTAGATGCTGTCCCATCTGTGGTGCGCTGTCAGAGGACGGCGTCTCTCTGCCATCACCTCATGCATCTAGGAGTAAAATCCCGCCACCGGGCCATTATTTTCACGATCTGTCCATTATTTTGGACAGAAGTGCAATGTCGTAACGAATTCTGAAAGGAATAACATTTGTCCGTAATTTCACTGGGGACTAGGGATGCATTATATGCCTTCTTTTGGTTCTTAGCAACAGCTAAAGGTAGCTCTCCTACCCCCTCTTTTTCTTTCTCTTGTGTAATTTCACTTCTTTATATTCCTTTGTTTTTCTCATTCGCAGTCTCTTTTCTCAGTCTTACTTCGGTTTCTTGATTTTATTCTTGTTCTCTTTACTTCTCCCCTTCGTTTTTTTCGCTCTCTTTCTCCGCTTTCTCACTTACTTTCTATCTCTATACCCTGTTCCCTTCCTGTCTGTCTTTTTGTCTCTGCCTCTCTCTTCCCTTTCCGAAGCACTGAGTCGCAACAAAACATAAGGCGATGTACCTGCTGTACTAATATACTGCAGGTCTCAAAAACAGGGAGGCAAGTTGGGTAAAATCGGGAGCAAAGGCAAGTCTGCTTGGCAACACTGTATGGTGCACACCCTAGGAGAATCCTTTGGTGCATTTAGTGGAATTGACCGGTGTGCATCATCAAGCCACATATTTGAATTCCGTCTGGGTTAACCTAGCCTTTGTTCATCTACTCTCCTAGTGTGAACAGATGCAGGATCCGTCTAGAAGAGCAACCAGCAGTGGGTGTTTTGAGGGGGGTCATTTTGCTCTATTTACTGAAAGATTGCCATTTAAAAGGCCTATGCGATAGCAGCTGTCCCTCCTTAAGCCCTTTGGCTTGCCTTTCTGTCTCACTTGAGTAGAATGTAGGGTGCTGAGTCGGATATTAAGAGAGGATGCGAACAATCAGTCGATCATAGAATTCTCAGACCAGTACTGAACTACTCTGTCCCATTGGACCAAATTGTTTGACCCTTGGCAAATTACATTCACTTGTTTTTCAACTCTTATCTGCCAAAAACGACAGAAGCTTAGAATAAGGCTAAACTCCAGGTAGCCTTGCATGTCGCATCATATCCTGGATTGGTTCTTTTGATGAATAGACGTCACCTAGTTAGTGTGCCCCACCTGGGCTTTTAAAGCAGAGTAGCGCTGCGATGAAGCTTAGAGTCCTGCAAGATCTGCGTGTCCCACAGGATGTGATGCAGGCAGTACCAGCTTTTGTGACTGTGGCTGGCTGTCCCGTTCTCTGGCCATGTGCAGTGTGGAATGGTTGAATTAAACCTCCCGACGGGACTGCGCCTTCTTTCCACCTCCGGAACATTTCAAGGTGATTGCTGTGGCGCAGAACTCCTTTAAGCGGAACTGCAGACAGAGGTTAAAAGAACTAAGCGCCTGGGAAAGCCACTCTACTTTACCGAACAGGTCCCTGCAGAGTAAGGGGAGAAGTGGGGGGGCTACCGCCCAGGGGCCCGCATCGAGCACATTCCGCAGGGGGCATCCTTTTGCGTTACTCCACTAGGCCGAATCCTATTACTATTGTTCCGTACGTTAGCTGTTGGATTTCGCTTATTCTGCGTACGTTTTCTGTTTTTCAGTCTTTTAGATAAGCTTAATTAGATCTCAGCGTTTGATCAAAACTTCTATGTAGTATACAAACCAACAAAATGTTATGACCCGTACTTACGCTGGCTGTGTATTTGCACACTCTGGGACTGATTGGCCTTCTCAGATGCAACCCTAAATCTGACCTTTTATCTTGATTCATACCATAGAGTGGCCTGTGCATGGGGCATAACGACCACTTCATGGGTCCACATTTGCTAGCGCTAGGATACTCCTAGGAGCAACTGTGTGCGCTACAAGAGTATATCATTCTGTAACTCATTCAAATGTAGTGTGTCTACCCTATTTGCGTGTCTGGCTGTAGCGTCCGTTTGGGGTGCCCCGGGCACGATTTAGCCCCCCTCCTTTCGCGCGCCACGTGCCTGGTGCGCCCTCCTCTATCATTGCGTCCTCGGATCACAGTCCCTCCCTCGAGAGGGGCTTCCCAGCCCCCACCAAGGCTGCATTCCTGGCGCAGATGCCGGCCAGGCCCATAGGCTGTCAGGGGTTTTCTCTGCCATGGAGATGTTAATGCTCTGAGAGCAGATAAAGGCACTGCGGTGGGGGTGGTTGACCCCCTGTGAGGGCTTATTCACTCCAGGTTCCTGTCATAAAGACATTAAGGGCTGAAGGGCCAGTGTCCTGGGCTGTAACCGCTTCCTGCAGCTCTCAGTCACGTATGTAAATAGAGGGGACTGCCTCTGAAGCAGATGGTTTGAGCCATTGTCGGGGACCTACCCCCGCCTCGTGTGACCCTCCCCCCTAGGAGCCCAGGCAGATGTGTCCATCAATCTGCCTGTGTCCAGTTCCTGCGGGTTATGGGCTGTCATTGATCTGACCCCAGACATCCGAATGGGGGGTGGGGGGTGGTACAAAGGAGAATCAAGGGTTCGCGAGGACCTCAAGTGACCACCAGACAGCTCTGCCAATACACCTCTTTCAAGGCCTCAGAGCCACGCATAACTCATCCAATGTAACCCCCAGTGTTTATCAATAGCCCCTCCTATGAATTCAGGACGTGGACACTAGCCCGCCCAAAGCACCTCAACCAAGGTCCGCAGCACCCCTGGGCAGCACACAGCCCTAGTAAAGCAACCCAAAACATTATCAAAAGCGCGCAACCCAGGTTTCAGTAGAGAATGGGGCATTTATTGCAGACCCCAACATTCTAACCGATAGACCTACATTTAACCTTAACCCAGATGAACAGAACCCACTCACAACTGACACTGCCAATGCACCTCAAGCAGCAAGCATACAGCTACATGAACCGAGCCCTTGCCAAGCCCTGCTGTTCCATCGCCCAGATTTAGCTCTGCACAACTGGGGCCCTAATACCAGGGACATCGTAAGGATTGTGGTGGCCCTCGGCCAAATGTATTTTGGGGGCCCTGTTACGAACTGCTTTGAATTTATGACCCAATTCGAGCTCTTGCATGCCCTGTTTGGGCAGGTCACTGCACAGACACACTTGCCCAAATTCCAAATGTGTTCACATCAAATATTCAGAGATAGTGACGTGTTTTAATATTTGTAACATACCTGCAGCTCACTAATATAGTGCAAATAATCTTTATGACACCCTTCCACTTCTCATGTGTGAGGTCCCGTTTCAATCTAAAAAACTTTTTATAGATACTGCATGATGTAACATACACAATATTTATCTGCATTAAGTCTGTAATAGACTCTCACACATCACACCACATTAAAAATAAAAAGGAAAACAGTGTTTAAAGCAATCTGCTTAAGAATTATTCAAGGTCATCAGGTAAACACTCTGCATAACAGAGGTGGGGGAGGAGTTGGTGGGGAAGGGGCTGGAGTGAAAGGCTGGGGCACTAGGCCAGAGCCCACTCTGCCCATGCCTGACACCTTCTCTGCCCAATACCGCTCTGGAGTGGTGCACGTCAGTCTATACCTGCACCCTCTACCTTTCCCGTATTAAAGACGCACACACGTCTGCAGCGCTCCTACTAGTAACACACACCTGTTTCAATATACATTAGGCCTGTCCTGCAGCTTTCCACCACAGCAGTGCAGGAGTCGCCAATGTATCTCAAGCCAGACCTGCGGATAGTCCTCAAGCTGCCGCAGTGAGAGCCATGCAAAGATGTGCTAATGCACGCCTGTCCTGGGCCTGTACGCACAAGGGCGAGGTGTGAACGACGGACTATACGTCTGGCCTGCACGCACAAGGGTGAGGTGCGTACGACGGACTGTACGTCTGTCCTGGCCTGTACGCACAAGGGCGAGGTGTGAACGACGGACTATACGTCTGGCCTGCACGCACAAGGGTGAGGTGCGTACGACGGACTGTACGTCTGTCCTGGGCCTGTACGCACAAGGGTGAGGTGCGAACGACGGATCTGGCCTGTAAGCACAAGGGTGAGGTGCGAACGACGGACTGTTCACCCACTTATTCGCCCCCTTAACAGGACATAAGTTTGCAGAACATAGTAGTAAATTACTGTATTTGGCTTTAACCATTACACTACAAAGCATGCCCTTCTTTTCAAAATGGGTACTATTCTAACATGGCACAGTATCCAGAACAAGCTGCATAAAAGGGGGAGGGCTTGATGGGGGTGCGAGGGGTGGGCGTTCTAAAACCACTCATAGCGCTTTGAGATCCATCTGGACTGCATTAGGCGTTTTACAAGCAAACAGCTTACCAGGCGCAATCGTCCTACAAGGCAGTTATTTATTAAAGGCGACTTTCGCCTGCAATTTGATGGGCTTTTGAAAACCCTAATGTCCCCCGTCCTGCACTTTCAATGAAGTCATTTTAAAATACTCGTGCCCAACTAGGGAACCAGATAAACGTTTGAACATTTTACTGTCCCTTATGGGCGTGGGAAATAAAATGACTTCTTTTAGGGAGTAAAACGGCATGTTTTGTTTCTAATAGGAGTACTCTTGGGTGGGGTAAAGTAGTTTTCATTTAAACATAGGTACATGTAGTGTAATCAGTTGATCCCTTGTTTAAATGGAGAGATGCATTTTTTTTTTTTACCTATTTCGATCAGGCAGCAATAATCGGACAGCTCCCCCTCCCCCCCCCCCCCCCCCCCCCAACACGACATCGATGACGTCCCTGATCTGGACTTGTGCCAAAAGGGTAGATTCAGTAGGATACGTTCAAACAAGTCTCACGTGTGCCCACAACGTCACCGATCTGTACCGTGTATCAGCAGGGCAGTGATGGCACAAACGCCAGACCCCTGTATGTGTTCAGTTATTACATCCTCTTTGGCATCACATCACCGCTAATCCCGCTCGCACGATTCCGTAGGGTACTGTGAGCGGGAGCCTGTCCATAAGAGGTCACTGATTTGGACAGTATTAGTAGGACAGTGTGGACAGATTCCTTTATCTTTACAAAAGTAAACACCCACTTAAATCACGTCATTGATTTGCACACATGCCTGTAAAGCACAGGGGGTAAAGATTGGGCAGATCCTGGAGTCTACAACAATCCGTAGAGTCACTTTTTCTATGATGTCCCTGCTGATATCCCAGATCCAGACGTGTCAGGGAGCCAATACGTACAGAAGTTTAACCCACGTCTTTGCATCCCTACACAGGATGTCCGATGGACAGATTTTCGTAGGCACTTCTGGGCACACATTTGGGAAACTCACATGCTTCTATGTATCTCGAGTAGTAAAGCTACATGAATCACTGGCCTTTATAGGACAATGTGGTGGAAACCACAGACAAACACAAAATGGTAACTAGGCCTGAGGGGGGAATAAAGCAATAAACAAGGAACAATCACTGTTGTGATCTTTAATATCCAAAAATAACTGGAGGAGACACCTTACCCACTAATAGTTTCATCATAAGCTCCTATCCACACCCTAGGTGGATGATACCACCATGAAGACATAACCATATTTGGGCGTTCTTATATAAAGTATCTTACTGGATAGAAGCAGGGATCCACAAAAAGTTTATTAAAAATACCTCCCAGTAAACCCTGAGGCTATTAGTAGCTGAGGCGTCCACTCCAATTCTTTTGGATATTAAAGATCTCAACAGCGATCCCTCCTTTAGTATCGCATTTGTATTTACCACCTTTTATTTATTTTGAGAGAAATGTCCAGATTATGCAAAGTAAAACAGCCAGCTGACATTATTGTATCACACTAATCCATATATTCAGTGCTTCCTCCTCAGTTAGTAGCCCTGCTTTCGATGGAACAGGTTTTAAGATTATTTGCTAACATCAGCAATATTAGCGAGCACAAGCATACGACTACGACCCTCAAACCTACAAGAATGCACTTTGTCAATTACCTTTTCTATCTACTAATCGGCGAGCCTTCAAAGAGAACCTAATTAAGGCCCATTTTGCAGAACAGAATGTAATACTTCAGAGATCGGCTTCTGTTTCAACAGGTCTTTATTGTTGACAACCGCGTAGAATTTTCGGGGCAAGCGCTGGACCGATGAGAGCCTTTAAAATGGCCGCCACACAGGTATCCTCACCCTGCGCTTGCGCATTCTACCTGCTGCGCTAACAAACCTTACAGTTAAGCAGCATGGCACAATATTTGGGAGATAGCTCCGCTTAGTGAGAGGAAGTAGAAATCAAGGTCCTCCCGCTCCTAACACCGGTGGTTCGAACAGCAGAGGGACTGAAGCAGAAGATCTCGCCCCTCGGGCTGTGAGGGATGGTTTAGCCACCCGAGCACTGCTTCCGTACTGCCCCCATGTGTGGCGCACAATGGGCAAATACTGAAAAGCGGCCGAGTCTCCTCCTTCAGCTCACCGCCTTGGAACATTAACCAAGCTGCGACACAGACAGCCTGCAGTCTGGTTTAAATATGATTTCTTTTCACCGGCAGTGCACTGTGGTTAGACTATCGTGGGAAACTATCAAATTACCAATCAATATGAGCGAGGCTGCTGCAACACGGACAGTAGTCCAGAAGGTGTAAAAAGGGCCCGCGAGATGCGCAGGGTGGTGGTTACAGTTTCTCTGCAGGGAAACGGGCATCTAAGCCACTGCATTTCTCTAGCTCTTTTCACAAATCCTTTGGAAATAGAGAAAATGCAATACACAGCCGGCACCCACAAATCAAGTAAAATGTAGTAGCAACCCTTCTTCGCAGGAATGGCCATCAAGATTCCCAATGGCTTAGCCTCTCCACACCACAGAAAAGGGCTCTCTAATAAATTTCTGAACCTCATCTGAGAGGTTCTGTAACAAAAAAAAACACAAAAACAAACAAAAAGAATGGATAAAACACAAAAGACAATGAAATGAGGGGAAAAAAAAAACACAATTCAAAATGACCATTGAATTAATATGGTGTTAAGCGTAAGGGACACGAAGGAACGGTATGGTCGGTTTTAAGGTGAGCTCCTCTAAAGAAGATGTAGTCAAAGACTACATATCCTTGTCGAGAAGCGCAGAGAATCTGGTATGCTGGATACAGAGCTGCCCCACCAACTTAATGATCAAGCACAAGCCCCCTGTCTCACACCTCCTAATTCCCTTAGAACCACTGACCACTAGTCCTACCTGGTGCACAAAGACGTCGACTGGTGGGTCCAGGCCAGCCCCATCGCTGCTGGTCATTGCCAAGAAACCAAATCCCATGCGGACATTGAACCACTTGCAGATGCCCGAGCCCCGCGACAGGGGCTCCTCATCTTCACCCTCTGGTGCGTCTTCTGGCTCATCGAGGGACTTCACGCAGCCTCCTGCTGAGGAAAGAGGATATCAGTCAGGTCTGAGGGTGCATAACCAACTTCAGGCTACAATGCCTTTACCAGTGTACAAAGAGACATAGCAAAGTAGTCAGTTTAAACATGTACCCAATTGTTACATTGGTGATGCACCTAGGATGAGGTGTATTGTGGTGGCTATGTTGAAGACAATGGTCGCTTTTCAGTGATGCGTCTGGTGTTAGTATGGACAAGTGTAGAGTGATTACATTTGGTGTGATGTATATAGTAAAGCTGGAGATGTGTCTTGTGGTTACTTGAAGGTGATGTGTGAACATTGTGGTTAACTTGGCAATGCGGGTTGGTAGTTACCATGGAGATGCGGTCTGGTAAAACTACACTGGGGCGCTGTCTCTAATGATTAAGTTTAATAAGTTGAGTAGCTATTACCAAGATTTTGGTTAATGTGAGTATGTGGTCTTATGATTGCTTTGGGGGTGGGGTGGTACTTTCTAGCAGTTAATATGGTGATGTGGTCTAATTGTAAAGTTGGAGAAGTGTCTGGAAGACAAGGTGTGGGAGAGGTCACAAGGAGGTAAGACCAAGTGCTTGGCTGGGGGTGATGTGTGCAGTGGTGAAAAAGGGTGAGATGAGGCCTGCAGGTTGGTTGTGGCACAAGCTCTACTTCCAGTTTCTCCACAATGATCAATAGAAAATCACTATCCCCTAGGTCGACGTTACTCAAAGTACGGCCCGCGGGCCGCCAGAGGCCCCACGGGCCTATCTTGGCGGCCCGCGGACATCCGAGAAACGCCATATAATAATGGCCACAGTACATAAACATAGAAGAGGGCCGCGGGAGCATGCGCAATAGTGGCTACTTCGCGCATGCTCCCGCGGCCCTCCTCTATGTTTACCTAAGGCAGCCATTAGTTATGGCGTTTCAATGACGATCCTGGCTAGTGGTGGGAAGCCAAAGCCCATCAAAAGTTAGCGCTTGCAGCTAACTTTTACAGGGCTTTTTTGTCTGCTTCCTGTCACCGTCTCCACGTCTGCCGCCCGCCCGCCCGCCTGCCATGCCGTTGTACATTTGTGGCATCTTTACAGTGCTTTATTAAGGCAGGTAAGGCTCTTTGGTTATTTATTTATTTGTTTTTAATGTAGTGTGTGTTACTGGGGTAGGGGTGAGAGCTAATGGCGCTGTGTGTGTTACTGGGGTGGGGTGAGAGCAGACGGCGCTGTGTGCAGATGGCGCTGTGTGTGTTACTGGGGTAGGGGTGAGAGCAGAAGACGCTGTGTGTGTGCACTGTGTGTGTGTTACTGGGGTAGGGGTGAGAGCAGATGGCACTGTGTGTGCGCGCTGTGTGTGTTACTGGGGTAGGGGTGAGAGCAGATGGCGCTGTGTGTGTGTGCACTGTGTGTGTTTCTGGGGTAGGTTTGTAGTTACACCTGGATTCAAAATGCAGCATTGTTTAGCAATGTTTTGAAAAAGGGGGCGGGGTGGTTGTGCTCCCTATAAGCCCCCCCCCCCGCTGTCACTTCAGTGCGGCCCTTGGCCGCAAACCATACTGCAATTTTGGCTGCGAGAAAAAGTTTGTGAGTACCCATGCCCTAGGTCCTCCAACTACTTGCAAAGAACACAAGCAAATCTTGCCCAACCCGAGGTCTTTAAACTGGCTCCCCATTGATAAAACATGGCACACCTAGGATGGCATGCGTAACCTATATAACTACTCCACAGCATGCCAAGTTACTTAGCTCAACTCCATATCCCAGGGGAATTTAATTTCCTGAAACAAAGAAGGGTAGATGCTTGAAATTCCACAACACAATGAAGAAGAAGAAAAAAACCATTTGCGCTAGTCATTCTCTACGACAGCACAGAAGATTTGGAACAACAGTCCCCTAGAAATGAAGGCACCTTTATTCATCATGGTCAAGAGAAGAATAAAATAATGTCTAACCCAACATTAAATAAACACCTAGCTCCTCGCCGCTTCTCGGACTTACCCAATACTCTTCTGTAGTCCAGGAACATCCTACTAACTCTGCCCTTGCCCACACTCCTTTTTAGATTGTACCTTGCAATGTGCTTGTATGTATGTATGTATGTATGTTGTAGCAATAGATTTTCTTCATTTGACTGGATGTGGTTCACACCCTACCGGTAGAGCGAAGACCTCCAGCCCTAAGTTTGGTGGAGGGGTTCCAATTTTAGGGTGATCGGATGCCTCCAGTCTACTGTTAATAAATATCCTCAGCATATCGGCTAAGAAGAAACAGTCTCATATGGCAACATATCTGCCATCTGTGGCCCCTACGAATGCCCCAAAATGGTGTAATATTTATTACTCCGGATATGACACCAAAGGGATGGGAATTTGTCAGGTGGGAGAAATAGCACCCAATTACAATTACTTGTGTCACAGTGGGCCATGGAATGCGGGATTTAATGTTTACAGTACCTAAATACACACAGTCCTAGTTACTGGAGGTTTTGTCTGGTTTGACCTGCCAAAATGTAACAGGGGAGAAATGTGGGAGATGTAATGCTTAGCGCACGACTCGAAATAAAACCACAATCTACATGGTAAGAAAGGAGGCTCGCCCCCACTATCTGCATGCGACAACAGATCTGCTATATACGAAATAAGGAAAGGCCCTTAACTATTTGTCAGAAACAACCCAATCTATATGTCAGACATCCGAGACTGCAGAGGTTGAGCCCACCGAGAGAGGTGAATTCCTCGTGTGGGAAACGTGGCCATATTGTTAAACTGCTCCGTAAAGAACTGGGAGAGCTGTGGTCCGATCTTGGCTTCCCTTTCCTATTTTTCATTTTGTGTGATATGAGGCAAATCTTATGTTCTTCTGTGCCTTGTCAAATTACCCACGAGGGCATGTTCAGCGCTGTATCTCTCAAGTTACAAAACGGGAACAGCACCATAAACGGGGCCGCTGGAATTATGCGACTTTTGCAGCCGCGGCATTTAGCACATTATTATGTATTTGCTTCATGTGCCACATAATCAGATGTAGATTTCAGCAAAAAATGTTTCTAGGTCAAACAGATCAAATGTGACAAAAAATGCGGCATCTAAGCGCTGCCGTGCAGTGCGCAGTGGAAGGCCCTTCGTAAAGGTTGGCTTGTCATCTTTCTGTTACTTATTTCTGTATTTGGTTGGAGGCGATGTCAAAGTGATACAAACGAGGTGAAACTCTTGCCCAGATTGTGTTAACGTGTAAACATTGCAAAACAACGAAGTAATGCTAACACTAAATGTTGCGCATTAAGCCGCGTTATTTGGCTTTTCCTGACGCATAATTAAGTTAACATTGCCCCATAAAGTGGTCCTCATCTAATCCATAATTCCAGTGGCCCTGACCCCAGGGTTACCTAGAGCAAAGATATATAATAACCAGGGGCAATAAATAGAAGAGGAGTACCGCAGTGTGGCAGGTGAGGAGTATTACCTGAGCGCAGGGGTCCAAGGAAGGCCAAAGTTTTATCCAGCGTATTTTAAAGCTCTTAATCATGCAGGGGTGGTGGCATTCCATGGCCTCCGCACCCCACAGCCTAGCACGCCGTTGAACCCGGAAATATAAATAAAAGCGCGCGACCAGTGCTGTCTCGCGTCACGTGTGACACCTTCAGTCAGCATTTTCACTTTGAGCCCACCCTGACAATGTAAAAGATGAAACTACAAACTATCGTTCGGTTGTCTAGAAGCCCATGACATTAACTTACCGGCTACGTACTGCCCTCAGCTACCTACCATTCTCCCAGGTTTAGACCCTTGCCAATCCACACTCCCGGGTAATGTCAGCCCTGCTGGTTAACGCCTCCACTGCCACTGACTGTACTTCTTCGTGATAAAAGTGCACCTTTCTATCCAGTGGTTCGAACATCTGTCAAAAAATAAATACCCTTCAATTCCCACACTGTAACGGCGCCAAACTGACCTAGATTCCTTACTTACACTAACTGATCAACTCCCTCTCTTAAGGAGATCCCATCGAATTCGTTCGCCCTTCTCTTTAACAGGACGATAAACTCATGCGCCAGGGCGCTGAAGGTAGCAAGCAACCTATAAACCCCGCTTTCCGAAGCCCACTAAGGGCCGCCACCACTAGTTTGCATACCTTGGGCCTTGGTAAGTCCGAGCTCCATATGTGCGGACTCTCTGGCCCGGGACCACTGTGCCTTGCTCTGCTGCAACCAAACTGTCTTCAGCCAGAACCCAGTGCTCCAGATCAATGGGACACCAGCCTCCAGTCCAAGGCTTCCCTTCCTCCCATCATTGCCCTCAGGTGTGCAGTGCTGACGCGATAGTCTCCCAAGACTATGAGTCCCAGAATGCACTAGTGTGCTAGGCAAAGCCCCGTACTGGCAAGTCTCCCTACACCAAAAGGCGCATCGCCGACAAAGACACCAACAGTGGGGTGGAACCCGTCTGGACGCTGGTTTCAAACAGGGGGCGCGCTACTGCACCCCGAAGATCCAAGTCCACGTCTCAGCAGCCCAGCCAGGAGAAGATTGCCCGGCCCGACACTGCCAATTACTGCTAACGTACGATATACAGCTACCCATGCATCTCTTCATACGTAACTCTACCCCAAATCCCATGCTCCCCCTTTGACTCCAATTTACATAGGCGTGCCTCTGGAATCGCGCCGGCCAAGAAGCAGCCGCTACCTTTGCCTACTTTTCAGCAAAGGCCACCCTCTTTATCAGCAGACGGTCCGACCCAGGACACTCCAATATCCCCGAAAAGGTACCCCCCAACCCACTGCAGGAACATTCATAAACCGCAACATTAATACTGTGTTCACACTGCCACAGTTGACCCTTTTTACTTAAAGCTGCTTTTATGCCCCAGGCCCCAAAAAGCAAACACATGCGTGATTAGAACACCCCTCCCCCAATGCAGTCTAACACGTCCCCAAGAATGCTCAGATAGGGCTCTTTACTCCTGTACAGGAAGTACACATTCTTATCTAGTACATCTAGGACTTCAGTTCGGTCCTTACCACAAGAACCCATATACCTCCCATTGGATACATACAAAGCCCCACCCTAAACAGACAGTATCTCCCCACGTACCCCCAAGAGGTCAGAGACCCTCACCTGTGCGTTGGTTGGAGACAGAGCCCATCCTGGCCCTCTTCAGCCCGGGGTCCTGAGCCCTCCACAGCCCGGGCCTTTTCCAGCTCTCCCCCTTCACAGCCTACGGGCTCTCCCAGCGCTCCACCCTTCTCCACTGAAAACCCCAGGCCCGTCCTGATCACATCTCTACTGGCACAATGGAGGGGGGAGGGCCCGGCTCTGAAAGGATCCTAAATTCTGCAAGACAATGGCAGGCCCATGCTTCCGCCTCCCGCCCCTTCCTGGACCAGGGAGACCCCCACCCACCCGTGAAGAAGCCTCGGGAGCCCCGCACATTCCACAATTCGTCCTCGGACCCCGCCACACCCAGAACTTGCTGACACCTCAACAATGCTGATTTCAAATGGTCCCTTCCTGATATAGAAGACCCCAACCAGTCGGGAACCCCGCGTGGTTGGATGCACCCGTTTCATATGATCTTTACATGCCTTCCAATCCTTCTGCACAGACGACGTACCTGTAAATGTGTACCCCCACCCGAGTAACTGCAATACGTGCTTATCGTTCTTGAAAAGCACCCTGACCTACAGGAAATGTTGTCTTCCCAAACTCACCCCCCAAAAAACAGCCTTCTATCCGGCTGCCTCCTCTCCCAATAGATCCCCCCTTCTGAGATGCTGGCCCCATGAACAGTCACCTTCTGCCATGATGCCCCCCTTGAGGCTTCTTTGCTCTCTTCAGCTCAGGAGCCTCTGGCAGACGCCTTAACACGCAGGCCCCCATGGACATTGGGCATCTTCATATCCTGGGTCTCCCACGCCTCGTGCCTTTCCCTGTCGGTCAAAGGCACGTGATGCCGGTCCTGGGAATAATCTCACATTCCAGGGGTTTGGGGTTCCTCTGGGTGGGGGCCTGGACCGGCCAATCAGGGGGCAGAGGCTACCTGTCAAGGCAGAAATGGATTACCCCTCCCTTCCTAGCCCCCTCCCCCATGGCTCCTTCCTTCCCTGGCCAATTTGGCTGCAAACTGACCAGCCTGACATGACCTGCCCCTCCCCCTCGGAGGCAGTGGACATGAAAGGGCTCACAGCTTTTTGGGCTGGGAAAGTGTTTTTTTTTTTTTGCAGGCAGGCTTGCCCTGGGTGGGGGGTCTTATCTGGAGGGAGAGGAGAGGACAGATAACAGTGCTGTGTGCTCACTTGTCAGCGCCGGGCTCAGTGGGAGCCGCAGACGGGCCTTAATCACTCACACAAGAGGCCATTAATGGCTGCAGATCCAGGTGACGGATCAGCTGCACAAAGGATGCTTTTATGGAGGTCTGCATCCTGGGCCACAGCACAAGACAGGCAATGGGCGGGGTGGGGACGTTGGAGAAAAAGGCAGAGAGTTATTATCTTCGCGAAACACTGGGGGACCTCCGCCAGACGCACGGGAAGTACAGGAGAAATCACCGGAGTAAATACTGGAGAGGAGACTAGAAGCGCATTATAAATAAACGGGCAGAAGGGGATTGCGGGCAAAACCACTGTAGACACAAGGGTTGTAGGGGTGAGACCACTGGAGGCCCAGGGCAAACATCAGAAGAGGCAGCTGGGGACATAGGCGTGATTTCTGGAGGCACAGGCCAATTATTTAGAGGCAATGAGGAAACCGCTCAAGGGAAGCCCATGGAGGCCGGGGGGAGAGGGGCGTCTTCTGGACATACCCAGACATCTCTAGAAGCACAGAGTAAATAAAGGTGGGGTCAGACGAGGTACATACAGGGCAAGCATCGCAAGAGGCATGGGAGGGGTACAGGAAAATTTACCGGAAGCAACGGGCAAACTAATGGAGACCCCTGGGGTCAGTGGAGATTCCCAGGATCTCCGCGGACACAGGGTCAATACAGGAGTGGTCAAAGAAAACATACTATTATCAACAGAGGGATCATGGCTGACAAGGGGTAATAACAAGGAAGCCCACTGAAGGTACAGGAAAAATCACAAAAAGGACGGAAATACAGGCGGCATATCTGGATGCACAGGAAATCCAGTGCAGGTCACAGAGGTCGCCTGGCAACACCAATTGCGAGACAACGGGGATGTAGAGATCAGCAGAGGTACGGGGGGAAAGCATAAGGCAACGCCGGAAGCACAGGGTTGACCAATAGAGACAAAAGGGAAACAGCAGAAATCGCAGGGGAATACAGGTAGGATCTCCGGTGGCACGAGGGGGCGACCAATGAAGGGGCGGGGCAAACAGAGAGACCTCCCGGAAGCGTTCGCTGAACCCATATCTCGGGAGGGACAGGAAATGAATGTCCATCGGAACGAGGGAAACAGGAGAGCCTGCATCTAGCACCTGGGAATGTAAAATAGTTTAGAAGAGTTCACATTTTTGGTTTGCAGTTTTATGTAGCGCAAACTAGACCCGAGGATTCTGGGGCGCTTACACTAGCACCAGTTACGTTACACAAGAACATAATCATTTTTTAGTAGGCAGGGGGAGATTAAGTGATTTGCCCAGAATCACATGATGCTGAGCAGACGCCCATGCTCGACCCTAGTACCCAGTGCTTAGTTTGCAAATACAAATGGGCTTGTGCCCAAAGCCCCCCTCTTAAACACGCGACTGATACAATTAAATGTTCGAACAGGGAACACTGAGGCACCATAATCCTGAAGCCATCTCGGGCCTCTTGAGTCCATTTACAGCCACTTCCTGCCCCTTAAGCTCACTCTTGCAGATTTCTGCTTTCTCCTATTGTGACGCTTTTTCATTTTTCTCTTCCTCCTTCTTTCCCATATGTGTCTTGTGCTCGCAGTAAATGCTTGAGGCAGAAAAGTAAGTGCCAGTGCTCTGCACCGAAAACAACAAGCACAAATTAAGCACTGCTGGTTCCCCACCTCCTAGGTCGGCAGCTCTGGCCTTTGTGCCACATCCTCTCCCTTGAGGAGCATGAAAGATCACTGAATGTACAGGGAAGGCAGCCCAGAACACAGACCCTACAGAAATATTTGGAGACACAGGAAAGATAGCTAGAGGCATATGGGGAAATCAGTTATGGACATCAATTCACCAAAATGCCAGGGGTAGAAGAAGTTAGATCACATGCCATGTGACCTTCAATGTGATTCACACACACATGCTTACATAAACACACATTCACACTCTCTCTCACATACCCTTTCACCACGAACATGCTTGCCACATAAACTTGAAAGCATTTTTTTACATACCCTAGCTGCCAGATAGTCATATTCCAGCAAATTGTATTCTATTTTTTATTACACAAATAGTGAATGATATTCACTATTAGTATAATGAAAACATTGACAAACAAGCATTTGCAATGCAATTGGTCTCTCGTTTGCTCAAGTTAGAGCTATTAGCGTTGTAAATTCCTAATTGGACCTTTCTTGCCAATTAAATTGAAAATGAAAAGGAAAAAAGTTGACATAAGCAAGCCAATTCAAAGCGCCATGGCTGCCTTGAGCATGAAGGGGAGATATAAAACAAAAAAGTTTGCTCGCTTTCAAATGTATCAGCAAATGTGCAATTATCCATGTAACAGGGTCGATGGCCAAGGCGGTAACAAATCTGCCCCAAAAAAGGGACAAACATAAAGCATTTACTGATGACAAGGGATTTTTGAAAGGCAAGCCTATGAGCAGAATGAAAGTGGTGGGCGTGGTTAAAAGCCCACGATTGTAACAACAGGCCAAAGCGCTTGCACGCTCGACCTAAAAAGCAGGTAAGTGGAGCCCCAACTGATGCCCATTAGGACAAGTTACCCCTGTGTTCTGGGGACTGATTTTGCCACCTCTGATGCCAGGGGTCGCAAAGGAAGTGCCAGGGGTCTCAGCTGCTATTATTTTTCTTGCTATTTCTTTTTGTGAATGAAACTAGACTTTTTTTCTCTTGCAACAAGTAAGGGTGACGTGGTGGGTATTCAGTTCATTACCTTTCACCCCTCCCTCGCCTTCCTTTAAACCAATGAGGCTTCCTGCCTCCCCATAGACCCTCCCTTCCCCTTAAACTCCCCCCACCCCCACCACCTCCTGTTCTTTTTTGTCTAGCCCCGCTAAGACTTACCTTCTACCTTCCTCCACGGCGGGGCCTGGGGGTCTTCGGTTCTGCCCTCCTCGAGGCACGGAGCTCCTCGGGGAGGGCTCCTGACGGTCGCGTCTTTGAGAGGCGGGCGGGGCTGCCTTGGAGACGCGTACTAGGAGTCGACTGACGAGGTCAGTAGGCTCTTTGCGGCTGGGGCTACAGATTCTGGTTCTTCAGCTCGCGGAGCCGCGCTGAGGTGCCGGTTTGAATTTTCGGCAAATCGGGAGGTAGGACGGGCGTTCTGCCCACATTTTTAACTCATTTTAGTAATTGTTTGAGTGTTTTCATTTGCTGGTTCTTTTTCAGAAGGAGGCCCTTTCTCTGGTATTTAAATGGGTTGGGGTCCTGTAGATGGCATTTATGTTAGGATATCATGCCGAAGGTACCTGCTAAACGTCGCAGGATTGTTTCTTCTTCCTCCTCATCAGGGGAGGAGGGTGATGCTCCTGTTTCTATGCCTGGGGGTCGTCAGGTTCCGGGAGGGGCTTCTGCGCCACTCATGTCCAGAGAAGAGGTTCAGGACATGATTGAGGTGGCTGTCTCTCGGGCTCTCCAGGCAGGGGTGGGCAGGCCTGGTCGTTCTCAGGGGGCCCGTCCTCCTTGGACTGCGGAGAGGTCCTCTTTGGGAGATGAGGATGATGACGCTCCATCTACTTCTTCTGGTGGGAAATATGTCTCCAGGGAAGAGATGTGGGAAGTGATGTCCCATGTCCAGGACAATTTAGGTTTTCCTGTGTTTCAGCCTGTGGGTTTGGATTTGCATTTGTTCCCTCAGTATCAAACGCCTTCGAAGTTTGCCATGCCTTTTCAGGGACCTGTGAAGGATATGGTGTTTCGGGAATGGAAAGATGTGGATAAGGCTCAAGTGCCGCAATTCCTTCAGAAACTTTACTTACTGGAAGGGGAGGATGTGTTACCTCCCTCTGTTCGTCTGGATTCCATTTTGGCCACACTGATTGGCAAGACGGCGGTCAATCCGGAGGATTTTGTGCCTGCAGATGCCACTGACCGTAAGGTGGATTCTGGTCTCAAGAGGGCTTTTGCGGCAGAGAATCTGGCCCTCAGAGCGGGTATATATTCGGCTTGTTTTGCCCAATCTTTGGTGCAGGATTTTGACAATCTGGTGGTGGCTGTTCAGGAAGGTTCAGAGTGCTCAGAACTTCTGGCTGTCATGGAGCAGCAGGCCAGGTTGCTGGCTGACGTGTCTTCTGATGTGGTCCGTACTTCGACTCTGGCATCGGGAACTTTGATTGGGGCTCGGAGGTCCCTCTGGTTGAAGTCATGGAAGGCGGATCCTGGGGAGAAATCTGCTCTCCTGAGACTGCCTTTTGAAGGGCGTAGTTTGTTTAGTGATCATTTGCCTTCCATGCGTTTCAAGGCATTTAAGGAGAGGAAACATGCCTTGCCTTACAAAGGTGGCTCTGCTTCTGCCAAGGGGTGGAAGAAGCATTCACGCTCTTCTCCCACACAATAATTTTTTTAGTAGGCGGGGGAGATTAAGTGATTTGCCCAGAATCACATGATGCTAAGCAGACGCCCATGCTCGACCCTAGTACCCAGTGCTTAGTTTGCAAATACAAATGTGCCAGTGCCCAAAGCCCCCCCTCTTAAACATGCAACTGCTACAATTAAATGTTCAAACAGGGAACACTGAGGCACCATAATCCTGAAGCCATCTCGGGCCTCTTGAATCGATTTACAGCCACTTCCTGCCCATTAAGCTCACTCTTGCAGATTTCTGCTTTCTCATATTGTGACGCTTTTTCATTTTTCTCTTCCTCCGTCTTTCCCAAGTGTGTCTTGTGCTCGCAGTAAATGCTTGAGGCAGAAAAGTAAGTGCTAGTGTTCTGCACCGGAAACAACAAGCACAAATTAAGCACTGCTGGTTCCCCACCTCCTAGGTCGGCAGCTCTGGCCTTTGTGCCACATCCTCTCCCTTGAGGAGCATGAAAGATCACTGAATGTACAGGGAAGGCAGCCCAGATCACAGACCCTACAGAAATAATTGGAGACACAGGAAAGATAGCTAGAGGCATATGGGGAAATCAGTTATGGGCATCAATTCACCAAAATACCAGGAGTAGCAGAAGTTAGATCACATGCCATGTGACCTTCAATGTGATTCACACACACATGCTTACATAAACAAACATTCACACTCTCACATACCCTTTCACCACAAACATGCTTGCCACATAAACTTGAAAGCATTTTTTTACATACCCTAGCTGCCAGATAGTCATATTCCAGCAAATTGTATTCCATTTTTTATTACACAAATAGTGAATGATATTCACTATTTGTATAATGAAAACATTGACAAACAAGCATTTGCAATGCAATTGGTCTCTCGTTTGCTCAAGTTAGAGCTATTAGCGTTGTAAATTCCTAATTGGACCTTTCTTGCCACTTAAATTGAAAATGAAAAGGAAAAAAGTTGACATAAGCAAGCCAATTCAATGCGCCATGGCTGCCTTGAGCATGAAGGGGAGATACAAAACAAAAAAGTTTGCTCGATTTCAAATGTATCAGCAAATGTGCAATTATCCATGTAACAGGGTCGATGGCCAAGGCGGTAACAAATCTGCCCCAAAAAAGGGACAAACATAAAGCATTTACAGATGACAAGGGATTTTTGAAAGGCAAGCCCATGAGCAGAATGAAAGTGGTGGGCGTGGTTAAAAGTCCACGATTCCAACAACAGGCCAAAGCGCTTGAACACTCGACCTAAAAAGCAGGTAAGTGGAGCCCCAACTGATGCCCATTAGGACAAGTTACCCCTGTGTCCCGGGGACTGATTTTGCCACCTCTGATGCCAGGGGTAGCAAAGGAAGTGCCAGGGGTCTCAAGGAGCAATCCAGGGGTCGCAGCTGCTATTAGTTTTCTTGCTATTTCTTTTTGTGAATGAAACTAGACTTTTTTTCGCTTGCAACAAGTAAGGGTGACGTGGTGGGTGTTCAGTTCATTACCTTTCGTCCCTCCCTCGCCTTCCTTTAAACCAATGAGGCTTCCTGCCTCCCCATAGACCTTCCCTTCCCCTTAAACTCCCCCCCACCCCCACCACCTCCTGTTCTTTTTTGTCTAGCCCCGCTAAGACTTACCTTCTACCTTCCTCCACGGCGGGGCCTGGGGGTCTTCGGTTCTGCCCTCCTCGAGGCGCGGAGCTCCTCGGGGAGGGCTCCTGACGGACGCGTCTTTGAGAGGCAGGCGGGGCTGCCTTGGAGACGCGTGATAGGAGTCGGCTGACGAGGTCGGTAGGCTCTTTGCGGCTGGGGCTACAGATTCCGGTTCTTCAGCTCGCGGAGCCGCGCTGAGGTGCCGGTGTGAATTTTCGGCAAATGGGGCGGTAGGACGGGCGTTCTGCCCACGTTTTTAACTCATTTTAGTAATTGTTTGAGTGTTTTCATTTGCTGGTTCTTTTTCAGAAGGAGGCCCTTTCTCTGGTATTTAAATGGGTTGGGGTCCATTAGATGGCATTTATGTTAGGATATCATGCCGAAGGTACCTGCTAAACGTCGCAGGATTGTTTCTTCTTCCTCCTCATCAGGGGAGGAGGGTGATGCTCCTGTTTCTACGCCTGGGGGTCGTCAGGTTCCGGGAGGGGCTTCTGCGCCACTCATGTCCAGAGAAGAGGTTCAGGACATGATTGAGGTGGCTGTCTCTCGGGCTCTCCAGGCAGGGGTGGCCAGGCCTGGTCGTTCCCAGGCGGCCTGTCCTCCTTGGACTGCGGAGAGGTCCTCTTCGGGAGATGAGAATGATGACACTCCATCTACTTCTTCTGGTGGGAAATATGTCTCCAGGGAAGAGATGGGGGAAGTGATGTTGCATGTCCGGGACAATTTAGGTTCTCCTGTGTTTCAGCCTGCGGGATCGGATTTGCATTTGTTCCCTCAGTATCAAACGCCTTCGAAGTTTGCCATGCCTTTTCAGGGACCTGTGAAGGATATGGTGTTTCAGGAATGGAAAGATGTGGATAAGGCTCAAGTGCCGCAATTCCTTCAGAAACTTTACTTACTGGAAGGGGAGGATGTGTTACCTCCCTCTGTTCGTCTGGATTCCATTTTGGCGACACTGATTGGCAAGACGGCGGTCAATCCGGAGGATTGTGTGCCTGCAGATGCCACTGACGGTAAGGTGGATTCTGGTCTCAAGAGGGCTTTTGCGGCAGAGAATCTGGCCCTCAGAGCGGGTATATATTTGGCTTGTTCTGCCCAATCTTTGGTGCAGGATTTTGACAATCTGGTGGTGGCTGTTCAGGAAGGTTCAGAGTGCTCAGAACCTCTGGCTGTCATGGAGCAGCAGGCCAGGTTGCTGGCTGACGTGTCTTCTGATGTGGTCCGTACTTCGACTCTGGCATCGGGAACTTTGATTGGGGCTCGGAGGTCCCTCTGGTTGAGGTCATGGAAGGCGGATCCTGGGGAGAAATCTGCTCTCCTGAGACTGCCTTTTGAAGGGCGTAGTTTGTTTGGTGATCAGTTGCCTTCCATGCGTTCCAAGGCATTTAAGGAGAGGAAACATGCCTTGCCTTACAAAGGTGGCTCTGCTTCTGCCAAGGGGTGGAAGAAGCATTCACGCTCTTCTCCCACACAATAATTTTTTTAGTAGGCGGAGGAGATTAAGGGGGTTATTACAACTTTGGAGGAGGTGTTAATCCGTCCCAAAAGTGACGGATATACCACCAGCCGTATTACGAGTTCCATAGAATATAATGGACTGGTAATACGGCTGGTGGTATATCCGTCACTTTACCGTCACTTTTAGGACGGATTAACACCTCCTCCAAAGTTGTAATAACCCCCTAAGTGATTTGCCCAGAATCACATGATTCTAAGCAGACGCCCATGCTCGACCCTAGTACCCAGTGCTTAGTTTGCAAATACAAATGTGCCAGTGCCCAAAGCCCCCCCTCTTAAACACGCAACTGCTACAATTAAATGTTCGAACAGGGAACACTGAGGCACCATAATCCTGAAGCCATCTCGGGCCTCTTGAGTCCATTTACAGCCACTTCCTGCCCATTAAGCTCACTCTTGCAGATTTCTGCTTTCTCCTATTGTGACGCTTTTTCATTTTTCTCTTCCTCCGTCTTTCCCATGTGTGTCTTGTGCTCGCAGTAAATGCTTGAGGCAGAAAAGTAAGTGCTAGTGCTCTGCACCGGAAACAACAAGCACAAATTAAGCACTGCTGGTTCCCCACCTCGTAGGTCGGCAGCTCTGGCCTTTGTGCCACATCCTCTCCCTTGAGGAGCATGAAAGATCACTGAATGTACAGGGAAGGCAGCCCAGATCACAGACCCTACAGAAATAATTGGAGACACAGGAAAGATAGCTAGAGGCATATGGGGAAATCAGTTATGGGCATCAATTCACCAAAATGCCAGGAGTAGCAGAAGTTAGATCACATGCCATGTGACCTTCAATGTGATTCACACACACATGCTTACATAAACAAACATTCACACTCTCTCTCACATACCCTTTCACCACAAACATGCTTGCCACATAAACTTGAAAGCATTTTTTTTACATACCCTAGCTGCCAGATAGTCATATTCCAGCAAATTGTATTCCATTTTTTATTACACAAATAGTGAATGATATTCACTATTTGTATAATGAAAACATTGACAAACAAGCATTTGCAATGCAATTGGTCTCTCGTTTGCTCAAGTTAGAGCTATTAGCGTTGTAAATTCCTAATTGGACATTTCTTGCCACTTAAATTGAAAATGAAAAGGAAAAAAGTTGACATAAGCAAGCCAATTCAATGCGCCATGGCTGCCTTGAGCATGAAGGGGAGATACAATTGAAAGCGAGCAAACTTTTTTGTTTTGTATCAGCAAATGTGCAATTATCCATGTAACAGGGTCGATGGCCAAGGCGGTAACAAATCTGCCCCAAAAAAGGGACAAACATAAAGCATTTACAGATGACAAGGGATTTTTGAAAGGCAAGCCCATGAGCAGAATGAAAGTGGAGGGCGTGGTTAAAAGCCCACGATTCCAACAACAGGCCAAAGCGCTTGAACGCTCGACCTAAAAAGCAGGTAAGTGGAGCCCCAACTGATGCCCATTAGGACAAGTTACCCCTGTGTTCTGGGGACTGATTTTGCCACCTCTGACGCCAGGGGTCGCAAAGGAAGTGCCAGGGGTCTCAAGGAGCAATCCAGGGGTCGCAGCTGCTATTATTTTTCTTGCTATTTCTTTTTGTGAATGAAACTAGACTTTTTTTCGCTTGCAACAAGTAAGGGTGACGTGGTGGGTGTTCAGTTCATTACCTTTCGTCCCTCCCTCGCCTTCCTTTAAACCAATGAGGCTTCCTGCCTCCCCATAGACCCTCCCTTCCCCTTAAACTCCCCCCCACCCCCACCACCTCCTGTTCTTTTTTGTCTAGCCCCGCTAAGACTTACCTTCTACCTTCCTCCACGGCAGGGCCTGGGGGTCTTCGGTTCTGCCCTCCTCGAGGCGCGGAGCTCCTCGGGGAGGGCTCCTGGCGGTCGCGTCATTGAGAGGCAGGCGGGGCTGCCTTGGAGACGCGTACTAGGAGTCGGCTGACGAGGTCGGTAGGCTCTTTGCGGCTGGGGCTACAGATTCCGGTTCTTCAGCTCGCGGAGCCGCGCTGAGGTGCTGGTTTGAATTTTCGGCAAATCGGGCGGTAGGACGGGCGTTCTGCCCACGTTTTTAACTCATTTTAGTAATTGTTTGAGTGTTTTCATTTGCTGGTTCTTTTTCAGAAGGAGGCCCTTTCTCTGGTATTTAGATGGGTTGGGGTCCTGTAGATGGCATTTATGTTAGGATATCATGCCGAAGGTACCTGCTAAACGTCGCAGGATTGTTTCTTCTTCCTCCTCATCAGGGGAGGAGGCTGATGCTCCTGTTTCTACGCCTGTGGGTCGTCAGGTTCCGGGAGGGGCTTCGGCGCCACTCATGTCCAGAGAAGAGGTTCAGGACATGATTGAGGTGGCTGTCTCTCGGGCTCTCCAGGCAGGGGTGGCCAGGCCTGGTCGTTCTCAGGCGGCCCGTCCTTCTTGAACTGCGGAGAGGTCCTCTTCGGGAGATGAGGATGATGACGCTCCATCTACTTCTTCTGGTGGGAAATATGTCTCCAGGGAAGAGATGTGGGAAGTGATGTCGCATGTCCGGGACAATTTAGGTTTTCCTGTGTTTCAGCCTGCGGGATCGGATTTGCATTTGTTCCCTCAGTATCAAACGCCTTCGAAGTTTGCCATGCCTTTTCAGGGACCTGTGAAGGATATGGTGTTTCGGGAATGGAAAGATGTGGATAAGGCTCAAGTGCCGCAATTCCTTCAGAAACTTTACTTACTGGAAGGGGAGGATGTGTTACCTCCCTCTGTTCGTCTGGATTCCATTTTGGCGACACTGATTGGCAAGACGGCGGTCAATCCGGAGGATTGTGTGCCTGCAGATGCCACTGACGGTAAGGTGGATTCTGGTCTCAAGAGGGCTTTTGCGGCAGAGAATCTGGCCCTCAGAGCGGGTATATATTCGGCTTGTTCTGCCCAATCTTTGGTGCAGGATTTTGACAAGCTGGCGGTGGCTGTTCAGGAAGGTTCAGAGTGCTCAGAACTTCTGGCTGTTATGGAGCAGCAGGCCAGGTTGCTGGCTGACGTGTCTTCTGATGTGGTTCGTACTTCGGCTCTGGCATCGGGAACTTTGATTGGGGCTCGTAGGTCCTTCTGGTTGAGGTCATGGAAGGCGGATCCTGGGGAGAAATCTGCTCTCCTGAGGCTGCCTTTTGAAGGGCGTAGTTTGTTTGGTGATCAGTTGCCTTCCATACTTTCCAAGGCATTTAAGGAGAGGAAACATGCCTTGCCTTACAAAGGTGGTTCTGCTTCTGCCAAGGGGTGGAGGAAGCATTCACGCTCTTCTCCCAAGATGGATTCCAAGTCTTTTTCCTTCAGCAAACATAGTTTTCAGCCCCGTTTTTCTCCTAAAAAGTCTGCCCCTTCGAACCGGGGTGGGTTCAAGAAGGGGTCCTGACAATCATTGTGGGCCTGGCATAGGGCAGGTTGGGGAATGGCTGAGGCGCTTTCTTCCAGTATGGCAGGAAAATGTCAGCAATCATTGGTTGCTGGACATTGTGGACAATGGCTCCGTCATAGATTTCGATGTGGTGCCTCCAGATTCCGGGTTTCGTCCCACTCCTCTGCCTGCTGTCGGGGCACAGAGACAGGCATTGTTGGATGGGGTTCAGGACTTGCTTCTCAAGGGGGCCATTTCCCGAGTTCCTGTGGGGGAAAGAGGTCTGGGCAATTATTCAGTCTTATTTCTGGTTCAGAAGGTGTCAGGGGTTTTTCGGCCTGTCCTCAATCTGAAATGGGTGAATTCCTGGATCAGGAGGATACATTTCCGTATGCTGTCCATTCAGACTATATTTCCTCTGGTCATTCAGGGGGGTTTCCTGGTATCTCTGGATCTGCATGATGCTTACCTGCATGTTCCAGTGGCTCGGTCTTCTCAGGGGTTCCTAAGTTTTGCAGTAAGCCTGGAGCATTATCAGTTTTGTGTTCTGCCTTTCGGCCTCAAGTCATCTCCCCGCATTTTCACCAAGGTGCTGGCCCCTCTGGTGGCTCTTCTACATTCAGAAGGGGTGTTTATTCATCCTTATCTGGACGATATTCTAGTCCATGCGCCCTCTCAGGAGCAGTTGCGGCTTGGATGGGGTTGGCGCAGATTCAGGGGTTTGGTTGCCGCTTGAGGCCAGACGCTCTTCGAATTGGCGAGAATTGAAGGCGGTTTTGTTGGCTCTGATTCATTTCCAGGTCTCCCTGAAAGGAGTTGCGATTCTTATTCGGACAGACAACTTGGTGACCAAAGCTTATGTGAACCGGCAGGAGGGGACCCGGTCGAGGGCTCTGTTCCATCTGGCGAGAAATATTTTTTTGGGGGTCAGGAATGGGTTCTTTCCCTGCGTGCCTCCTACATTCGGGGGGTGGTCAATGTGCGGGCGGATCTTCTGAGCAGGGTGATTCCTTCCTCGCAGCTTTTCTCCCTCTGGTGGTCGCTGATTCTTCATCTAGTTCACCTCTGGGGTCTTCCAGTGATAAATGTGTTTGCATCTCCAGAGAATGCGAAACTCAGTTGCTTCTGCTCCCGGTTTCATTGTCCTCAGGCTTGGGAGGTGGACGGGATGTCGTGTCCTTGGCCTCGGGGTCTTTTGTACGCTTTCCCGCCATTTCTGTTGCTCCGGGCATTTCTGTTGAGGGTACGTCGTTTGGGAGCCAGGGTTATCTTGATTGCGCCCCATTGGCCGAGGGCGAATTGGTTTCCGTTACTTCAGTTGATGGCGTCAGGTCAGATGTGGACTCTTCCTCTTTGTCCATCACCTCTGCAGTTTCCTTGCCTCTCGAAGGGGTCGTTGAGGAGGTTGCACTTGACGGCCTGGAAGTTGAACGACTAGGTTTGACGGGTTTGGGAGTGCCAGTAGCTTTGAGTTCTACTTTGCTGGCTTCCCGACGGCGTTCCACTTTGCTGTCTTATGGTAGACAGTGGAGAGTATTTTCTTCTTGGTGTTTCCGGCATAAGTTGGACCCTACGTCCACTTCTATTTTTGATGTGATGCAATTTTTGCAGGATGGTTCCCAATTGGGGTTGTCTGTGGCTTCTCTACGGGTGAAGTGGGCGGCTATTCAGGCTTTTAGGGGTCCTTGGCATAATCTGTTGGATGAGGGTCATTTGATGCCTCGGTTTTTTCAAGGTCTTCTTAACTTGTTTCCTCGCCCGGTGCGTTCTTTTCCTGCCTGGGATCTTTCCTTGGTTTTGGATGTGTTGACTGTCACCCCTTTTGAACCTCTGGGGGACTGTGACTTGCGTCATCTTTCTCTGAAGACTTTCTTTCTGGTGGCCATTACTTCGGCCCGCCGTTTAGTGGAATTGGGGGCCTTGGCCTGCTAGTTTCCTTTTTGTAAGGTTTTCCCGGATCGTGTGGTGCTTGTTCCGGTTCCATCTTTTGTTCCGAAGGTGAATTCGTCTTTCCATGCTCGCCAGGAGGTCATCCTTCCTTCGTTTTGTCCGAATCCTTCCTCGGATGAGGAGGTTCAGTTGCATTCTTTGGATGTGCGCAGGGCCTTGTTGGAATATCGGCGAATAGTTGCTCCTTTTCGTAAGGGTGATTCTCTTTTTGCGAATTTCAGTCCTGCCCGGAAGGGTGAGAAGCCTTCCACGGCTTCTTTGAGTCGGTGGGTTCGCTCGTTGATTCTGATGGCTTATTCTTTGTAAGGGGGGGTTCCTCCCCAAGGGATTCAGGGCCGTTCTACCAGGGGTATGGCGGCTACGGTGGCTGAGCTTCAGGGTGCATCTGTGGTTGAAATTTGCAGGGCCGCCATTTGGGCCTCACCTTCGACCTTTGTTCGTCATTATAGGCTGGTGGACTTGGGCAATTTGGAGTCGGTATTGGGTCACTGTGTCTTATCCTCTATGATGTAATACGGGGGTGGGGACTCGGTGGTCTTCATTGATTGTGATTAAACTTATTGCAACTCAGTGTCCGTATCCTGTTTTCTCTTGCTATGTCTCATTGGTTTAAAGGAAGGCGATGGAGGGATGGGAGGTAATGCGTCCATTACTTACGTTAATGGCATTACTCCTATTCCTACTCCCTCGCCTTCCTTTCCGTTCCCTCCCGCCCCCCGGTACGGATCACCTGAGTTGCTGCTTGGGCTTGTTTCTGTACAGGAGGTGGTGAGGGGGGGGTTAGGGGGAAGGGAGGGTCTATGGGGAGGCAGGAAGCCTCATTGGTTTAAAGGAAGGCGAGGGAGTAGGACTAGGAGTAATGCCATTAAAGTATGTAATGGATGCATTAGTGCATAATTGTAAAATGTAAAATATGTTCACAGCACTTTCTTGCCAGATATTCATGACAATAAATATATGGACCTTCATGACTGATATTTTTGCAAAATCATGAAAATCAAACCACCATTCAGATACATTTCACCATTGCATCTTGTGAAAATGCTGTTTTTACCTCGGTTCTCTTCCCCTGCCTTGTTCACTCTCTCCTCTTTTGATGTGAACATTTCTGTGACTAGACAGTGGCCTATGCTGAGTAATGGCATGAGGCATTAGAAGGTCAGAGTGGTAAAATGAATGATATAGTAAGACAGACGAAGAGTTGGGTGTACCATCTCTGTCAGGTTTTTTTGCTGTGAGCCAAGAATGAAGGACAAAACAGTAACCTTTTATGTAAATGGCAGAGCGAGAGAGAAACGGAGAGAATCTGATGGCTGAATTTCAAAATGTAAAACCATATAACCTGCAATCAATACTGGATTTTCTGCCTATCCAAATTGTATGATTGTTGGAAATGGCCCTTTTTGCAGGGTTATCCCCAAACATTTTGCCTTCTTACTCCTATTTTGTGAGGTCTGGTTTTGCTGGTTTATTGTCTCTGCGCACTTTACCACTGCTAATCAGTACTAAAGTGCAAGTGCTCCCTATAGAAATTGTACTGTTGATTGGTTTATCCATGATTGGCATATTTGATTTACTAGTAAAGTGCACTAGAGGTGCCCAGGGCCTGTAAATCAAATGCTACTAGTGGGCCTGCAGCACTGGTTGTGCCACCCACATTAGTAGCCCTGTAAACATGACTCAGACCTGCCATTGCAGTGTCTGTGTGTGCAGTTTTAAACTGCCAATTCGACGCAGGATTGTTTCTTCTTCCTCCCACTTGCCCGGCCTCAACCTTCCCTTTTACTACATGTAAGGCACCCCTAAGTTAGGCCCTAGGTAGCCCCATGGGCAGGGTGCAGTGTATGTTTAAGGTAGGACATATACTAGTTTGTTTTATATGTCCTAACAGTGAAATACTGCCACATTTGGTTTTCACTGTGCAAGGCCTATCTCTCTCATAGGTTAACACGTGGGCTGCCTTTAAATATCCTTAAAGCACAGATTCCCTTTGAGAGTAGATAAGAATGTGGAGTTTAGGGTCTCTGAACTCACAATTTAAAAATACATCTTTTAGTGAAGTTGGTTTTTAAATTGTCTGTTTGAAAATACCACTTTTAGAAAGTAGGCATTTTCTTGCTTATACCATTCTGTGACTCTGCCTGTTTGTGGATTGTCTGTCTAGGTCAGTTTGACAGTTGGGCTGTTCATACCTCTCCTCTAGACAGGGACACAAAAGGGGACGGGGTTGTAGCCTGCATATCCTGATGAGCCATCTGAGCTAGAGGGGAGGGAGGAGTGGTCGTTCACACCTGAAAGGACTTTGTCTGCCCTCACACAATGCGGTCTCTGACCCCCTGGTGTGCGTCTGGGGCCTGGCCTGGACAAGGAAGGATCTTGCAAACACTTGAGACTTTGCTTTGAAGTTTGCCAACTTCAAAGGCAGAACTGGGTATAAGAAGAAGACCCAAAACCCCAGACTTTTAGAATCTTTCTGGAATCAAGAGGAACATCTGCGCATGAGAAGAGCTGAAGAAGGAGTACTGTCCCTTTGCTGTGTTGCTTTGCTGGACTGGCCTTCAGTTGCTGCTTCTGCCTGAAAAGAGTGCAAAGGGTGAACTTTGCTGTGTGTCCTGCTTGAGAAAATTCTCCAAGGGCTTGGAATAGAGTTTGCCTCCTGTTGGAAGTCTCAGGGACACCAAAGACTTCAGTTTCCTCGACCTGCAGCACTGGGAACTGTGTGTTTTGTGCTGTTCAAGAGGAGAAACCACTGCAATGCCGGCAACAACGCCACTGGCCTGCACCGTGACCTGCCGACGCCACACGGAGTCGCATTGCCCCGCTTTGCACCGCGACCCTGGTCTCACAGATGCCGTCATTGGACGACTTCACCGAGCCGCTGCTCGCACCGCAACCTGTGGGACACACACTCCGGCATCGCCTGCTCACCCCCGACTCCTGCTGACACCGGTGCCGCTGCCTGCACCGTGGCCTGTGGACACCGCTCGTGAGGTACACGAAGCACAGCCCCATCCCGCACCGCAGCCCCGGTCCACCGACACCAGCACCCTCGACTCCTGTGTCGTCCCCAGGCATCCTGCCTGCACCGTGACCTGTGGACACCGCACGTCGTACTGCCCCGCTTCACACTGCAGCCCTGGTTTCACCGCCGCTGCTGGACGGTATCACTGAGCCGCTGCCTGCACCATGACCTGTGGGCACCGCACGTCACATTGTCCCACTTTGCACTGCAGCCCCAACGCCATCCACGCCGGTGCACCTGACTTCATCAGCCTGGAGTTCGATCTGCAACGTGTGTGACCTCAAGGGCCCGAGGACTCCTGCATTGACTCCGGACCCGACACCGCAATGTCAGTGACGCCGCTATCCGGAGCTCACCGCGAGAACACAACGCCCTGCAAATCCAAGGTACTGTTTGCGGGTCTTCCTGACACCGTAGCTGGCCCACAACGCCGCAGCCGGCCTGAACTGTTGGTTTTGTTGATCACGACGCCATGATAGCCCCAGGTGGAGCTATCGACTTCAAGGAACTGTAGTTTTGAGTAAATCTTGCAGAATTCATATTTTTCTTACTGTATGTTGGAGTTTTATGGAGATAAATATTGGCTATTTTTCTAAAACTGGTGTGGTGTCCTTTTGTAGTGTTTTCACTTATTACTGTGTGTTATGTGCAAATGCTTTACACATTGCTTCTGAGATAAGCGTGACTGCTCGTGCCAAGCTACCAAGGGGGTGAGCAGGGGTTATCTGAGCGGGTATCCCCCTTATCCTGACTAGAGTGAGGGTCCCTACTTGGACACGGTGGAAACCGACTGCCAACTAGAGACCCCATTTCTAACAATGATCCTATGCAAATATTTTATTTAGCAGATCACACTTTTCTTTTATCACATATGAGCACACATTTAAACACTAGAGTTCAGGATGTGCTCTGTACAAGCACCTCTAATATTTTATTAAATGGATTGTAATGTTTCTCCAATTATAATAAGAATCTAGGCCACCTTTAAGGTTTACATGACTACTGACATGCCTCTTAGTTCACTAAATGCATTGTCATTGTGGGCAAGCCATGAATGTTTTAAAAACTATCACTTTAAATAAATGTCTGTGTTTTCAGTGACATAATGTGATATGCTAAGGTGAAACTCTTCCCCATGTTAAATAAAAACACTTTTCTGAATTTTGAATAGGTTGTATTATATTTTTATATCTTATTTTTACATTATGTTTGTTGCATGATATACATACCAATGCTTTTCGTGGTTTGGCCCATGCACAGACTTTTGGATCGAAGCTAGAGCTATGGCTCGCTCTGGCTCACTTCGCCCTATTTATTTGCCTGAGTCTCTTTCCTCGATTTGCGACTCAGGTTTAGTACATAGGTCCAGCAGTCACTTGATAAAATGATTTGTAAAGAGCGAGGACTAGAAACTTGGAGCGTTGGCCACATGCACAGATTTGACAACTCTACCATCAGGGCTTCTTGTAGCAGAGACCAAGAGTGCATGCAGTGAAATTAAATTCAAGCAGAGATGAAGAAGAGTGTGTACGCAGTGAAAAAGCATTCAAGCAGAGATGAAGAGTGTGTGCAGTGAAAATACATTCACAGGGCAGGAACTCCAGGTCATTGTGTTGTACTTGACTGTAGTCATGTATTCCCAGGGAGAACTAACAGACCCAGGTGGGATGGGCAGAGGCATAGCTTTAGCTGGGGTGTTTTGGGTGTGGCACCCCTCAAATATATTCTTGATTTGGCAGTTCGATCTTGGGACCCTGAGTCAGGTCTGCTATGCATGTGTCTGTTTTTTCGCATCATCTCATTTCAGTGAGAGGTTTTTACTTATCTATTTATTAGTTCGGGTTTCTAAATATATAGTGAATGCATTACCAAAAAACGTAGTAGACCTACACTTATGGAAGTACTCCTTGGTTGGGTACAATGTTGCTACTTTTTGGAATTCATAAATATTGGCAGTAGTAGGCTTAGAAAGCAGAGCCATTCTCAACTTTTCAGGCATACTACTGGCATCAAACACTCAAAGATGATGAAATGAATGCTTGCAGAAAGACTCACCAGTGGTGATCACTTAAGGTACCATTCCAAACCACTGTGTCATTCCAGACAGAGGCCCACCTAATGCCAGTCGGTACTGACCCTGTGCCTCATAGAAACAGTCTATCCAGAACCTTGTTCATCTCAAACCTCCACCCTGCAGACCACTGCTTTTTTAGTTTTGAAGTTTGAGATTCACGCCTCCTGTATCTCACTGACTAAGCTACACCCTGGGTGGGTGTGTAGAAGGGTCAGGTAATAAGATTATTATAGAGAAAGCAATGAGGGAATTAGAAGGGCTATATAAGAAGAGAGATCACGTTAAGAGAGTAAGGTAGAGTGAAAGGTAGAGATGGGTGAACTATAGAAAGACAGATGACGTGTACAGAAAAAAAAGAGGGGAAGTAGAGATGAAGGAGCGAATGACAGGTGAAGTTGATACAGAGAGAGGGTGAGGTAAAGAGAGAGTTGTGTTTACAAATGCTTTTCACAATAAAGGTCAGAGTTGCTGTCTTCGCTGTAACTTTTCATAATAAACTGATATAATTTTTCCCAGAGACCCACTCAGTTCCATAGCATTGATCACTGATTTGTCACTATAACCAATTAAGACGTACCCTATTGAGCATAAGGTTTTCAACAATTCTAAACATGTAACACAAGTGCAGTATGTTTAGCCAAAGCAGACACCTCTCCAACAAAAGTTTATTGAGAAAGTCAACAAGTGGACATAGCCTAAGCTGCTCTCTCATTACTGCTTCTTAAAACATTTTCTGGTCATCAAATAAGGTCTGGTGACAGCTCTGTCAATCTATTCCCAAAGAGGAAGAGAAGGAAATGGGTAGCAAGAAAAGAGTAGGATGGGAAAAGAGATGAGTGAAAGGGAATTCAGGTAGAAAGACAAGAAGGGGAGGTTGTGAGATGGGACGATGTGGTGAATTAGATTTGAGGTAAATTATTGAGAAGTTAGGTAGTTAGAGAGAGATTAGCATGTAGTGTAGAGAGATGTCAGGTTGAGAGAGAAAGAGGTAAGGCACAGAAAGATGAAGGCAAGGTAAAAAGAGATGAGGGTAAGAGTGAGGAGAAATATATGAAACGGGTACAGGGAGTAGTAGAGTGAGGTGCAGAGAGAGTGTTGAAGTAAAAAGAGCTGAGCTATAGAGGGGGGTAGATAGATCGTGATTAAGAGGAAAACCCAAAGAGAGACAGAGAGAAAGAGTTATATTCAGGAGAGATGTAGGTACAGACATACTGCGAGAAAGAAGTGAGGTAGATAGAGGTGAGGTGCAAAGTATGGATACAGAGTACACTTCGATGTAGAGACAGAGTGATTAAGAGAAAGGGTTGAGAAGAGGTGACATCAGGTAAAGATAGAGACATGATACAGAGATAATCTTTTATAAATTAAATGAAACCAACTGGCTAAAAGTGCATGGGTTAAGGTTGACAGGCAGTTCTATGAATGAGTGTTTTTTACACACCACTATTACTATTAATGAACCGATCTGGTGACTTTATGAGGGGCCCTTTAGAAGGTTGGAAATTGGCAGTCACCCACTTTGACCATGCCTTTAAACATCTATGGGCATCAGCAGATGAGACTTGCTAAACCAGCTTTTCATCCCTTTCCTCTCTGTAAAGGTGAAGGTCCTGCAGGAAGGGGCCAATTTAAAATGAAAAGGATGAAGTGCCCTGACGCTGCCACTGGTTGCATGGAGATCACAGCAGGCACATATGAAATAAAAGAGAATATTCAGGCCACATGCGGGAAGGATCACTTGAGCATTTTATATGTTAGGGTTTTCGGGTACAGAGTGTATGGGGAGATAGGTTGTGAAGGGGGAGATCCTTGAGTTCATAGAGTGTGCCAAAAGATATTTCTATACACATTTTGGCGCTGAAAGTTTCACTGGGCACTACAGTGTGAGGTACCTAAAGGTGCTGAATGGGAAGAGCGATGCAGCAGAGCTGGGCCCAGGCGATCCCACAGGCAAATATTAGGGTGGAGTTCACTAAGGCATGTCATGCATGAGATCATGGAGACAGTGATTGTGAATGGGTGGATCATTAAGGGTACATAATCGGTTTGTGGGGGTCACAGGGCCAAAGAAGGTGAGTGGGGGGCATGGAGATCATCAGGGCAGAGAACATGAGTTGGACGCTCACAGGGCGGAAATCATCTGAGTGTGAAGATCTCAGGGACAGAGAATGTGCAAGGGAAGCTCATAAGGTGAGAGAAAGTGAGTGTAAACATTACAGGGACACACAATGTGAGAGGGGAGGTTCCACAACGTGGTGTGAAGGTGCCTGTCTCACACACACCTCAGCCTTGTGTGCTGATAGGTTCTCTCCCTTTCATAACCTTAATGTTGATATTCTTTGGGGGTTTATGGGTCTGTGCGCTCACATGTTTATCACATATTCAGTGAAGGCTATTCTACTACTCATGGGAAAAGGAGAGAGCCTTCTTTGGCCCACTCACTGACTCACAGTACGTGTCCTCTCTTCAAAGGTTCATTGTGGGGGACCACTGCTTAGCCAAGCCTTCACTCCAGCAGAGCTGCTGGTAGCACCTCAAGTCATCTCCAGAAGTGTATCTATCTGAAGATGCCCTACCTCCTTGACTGTAGTCAATCTTCCTTCCTTAACATTGCCACCCTGCACCTTTGCCATCCCAGATCTAAATAAGTTAGTTGACACCCTGATAACGCGTCCCTTTATGATAATTTATTACACATCAGGACTCGTTTTAGGCCAATGAATCTTTTGACCCAGTTGAGAGACACCTTAGGACGAGATAGCTAATCAATATATCAATCAATACTTCAGTAATGTCATCAATATTTATCAAGACAATACATTTCACTTTAGTCAAAGTCATTAATCAATTCAAGATTCTACAATGACCTTGCAGCCATGAATAACCACACCAGTTTAGTAGAATTTTATAAGTTTTATTCCCTATTAATTACAATCTGAAAGCAGATGCGTTAATCTCAACACCAAGAAACATAATAACATAGTCACGATATGGCAACTTTTGGTAAGATTTAATTAAAGCGAGAATCACAAACATCAGAACATAACACGGCGTGAACATAGATCAAATTCATCAGAGTGTCAATAACGCGTCAGTTCAACAAAGCATAGTCTCGGTCGTTTGTCTATTTGCGTCAGTTTTGGTGAACACCTGTCCTAACCACTGATTAGCATTCGCATGCTGGGCTTCATGCAAAACAATTTAGAACACTAATTTGGAAAACATCTATCTAAGGTCTCTGTCAAAAGTAAGCAGTTGGTACCTAGAAAGGAAAAGCAAACAGACAAATCACAAATGCATTGTCATAATTACCCTCCAAAGTTTAGGTCAGCACACAGGTTCAGTCTTCGTCTTCAGGACATCAGTCAAATCGCCATCAGTCAGAACTCAGCTCTGGGCAAAAAGGGGCACTTCCCTCATAAGGAGGCAAAGTGTAAAATGGGCAAATCTAAGGACGAGGATGGTTCTAAGCGAACCAATAAATCACCAAAGAGAGTGACAAAGTTTCTGGATAAAATCAATAGCATTCCCTAACCCACCTAAATGACTCCCCGTGACATGGGTTTTTATCCCTTTTCCATTGTACATTCCCCCAAAATTCTATTGGACATTTGTTATACCCCACTATCTTTAACCTATCAGAAAATACATTAGGTCACCTAACTTCTTCACCTCATATTATTTTACAAGTCTTTGATTGGTCCCTATAATTGACATCTTCAGAGGTGGCACGTCTGGTATGATTTCATCTTTCTGTAATTCTTTGCACATCTTTTAGTCAGCAGCTCCATTGTCTTCACCGATTTGAATGACCTTGTACATTACATTAATCTACACTGTTTCAATTTGCTTTTAACATTTATTCTGCAAACAAGAAAAAAAGACTGTGAGAACGGAGCTAACATGGTTCCATTTGTCTTCTAGTTTGAAGGAAAAAGAACATGCAGGGTTGTGTCCTTTTATGAGTCAGCACACTGCAAAATAGAAAATACATTTAATATGAGAGCCAGGCAGCTAAGCTTTGGCTCATGCTAACTTAAGGCCTATGAAGATTTCAGCACAGATTCAATAACGCAATCATTAGTACAAACTTATTTAAACATAATATAAACATTTTAGTCATTATTATTAGTCTACGTGTACATAGGCAGCCACTCCCCGTGGTCACATTTCAGGTGCACGTTTAAGCACACTTTAATTCATAAACATTTCATGTTAATATAGATTATATATATGCTACGCTCTCTCAGTCCCTCCTCTGATGACGTTCGTCATCACACAAACCTTTCCCTTTGACCTTAATTTTTCTCTTTACTCATTATGCACATTTCAACATCTTGTCCTTTGTGTGAACTCTCCCAAATGTCATTAAACATTTTCTCACTCTCATTTTCTTTGTTCCTTTTACTCCTCTTAGTCTAATTTCTTTTAATTTTGTCCTTTATTTTGCAAGCTCCCCATCCATAATCCTAATAGACCGGCCAGAACAATTAATAGACCACCTAATATTTTTGCAAGTACCCCATTCCAAATGTTACTAAACCAGCTCCCTACTCTGGCAATTCCCTTTCCTAATTTCTCCCACACTCCGGGTTCCTTCAAATCTGCACTATCTTTAGTTAGGTTAGTAAGCATACCTCTAATCTTTTTACTATTATCAGGTATGTATGAGCAACAATGACGCTCGTTGAGCATCTTGCAGACTCCGCCACTCTTTGCTAAAAGAATGTCTTAAGAAAGCCGATTTTGAAGAGTCATAGCTCTTTCCGCAGCAAGTTCAGTATCCATCAGGAGTATAGCCCCTGCAAAATTTGTCAGCATGTTATCCACAATAGTAGACAACTTTTGAATCTTCATGGAGTTTAAAATAACCCCTACCGAAGGAATTATGGCTCCAAATATGTCACCAACGACAGCAGCCACTGTCTCTCGTTTTTGTCTAGCATGTTGCAATTCAGACGTTTTAGGTATTTGCTTTAAGTCATCAATCTGGTAAATCTTTGGGAAAACTACTCCCAAATAACATGTCCCATACCATCTCTTAGGAAGACGGTAATAAGCATTAAGTCCACAGATATAATAGATCCCAGGGATTGCTGGATCCTGTCCATTTAACATGAATGTCCATTTACTCTGAAACAAAAACACATGCCTGCATTCACTCGTTTCCACAAATAAAGTGTCATGTTCAGATTTCGGCCTATATATACAAAGCCTTCCTACATGTAATGCATCTATAGCTAGTTTGCCTTGCGTCTTTATTGCAGTGTAAGCATAATCATTTGCATATGTGCGTTTCTCTAACCCTTTTACTAATCTTTCTTTTAATGCTTTGCGTATGTCTTCAGTGTGATCTAAAAAGCTTTTCTCTACAGGTGTCAATAAGCAAGTCAGATTGTTGCAGTGTGCATAAGCTGTCCCAAATGTAAGTGTCGGTTCAAAGAAACCTCTAACTAATTTTATATTATGCTCCTTAGCAATTTATTCAGGAACTCAATCACAGGCACAAAAGAAAACACTACATCTAAATTAGAATAAAAATATTGCACATGCTCCTGATTATAGAATCTTGTTAATAGCAAGCTACAACTTACCCCGTATGTTAATGGAAGGCTATGGTAGGTGACCCCTTCTTGCACTGATGAAGGAATCTTTGTGCACACATAACAGTTTTTCGCATCCATGGTTTTAACATACTCATTCAGCAAACGATAGAAGACATTAGTAGAAAGTTCCCCCTTTGAGTTAGTTCCCTCATGCAAGTGTTTTGCATCCTGCTCAAACTTTTCCCACGGTGTTAGTGTTGTAGGCTCAGGTTTTGAAGCATTGTTAGTTGCTTTCTTATCCAACCACGGCATTCCCACAATCACTCCCACAATTATTATTGCACATACAATACCTAATATAAGACTTAACCAACCACACACCTTACCCTTTTTGTTACTACCTCTATTATAAGCCATGTCTGTAAAGAATCAGATAGCAGAGCAACAATCAACTTGAGGACGATATAAACTCTCTTTCTCTGCGTATATTTACAGCGTTTCACTTACTCCAGGACCCTTTTGTCAAATAAGGTTAGCAGCTTGTCATAATCGTTTTTTTAAAAAGTCAATTCAGGTTATCAGTGTCGCATCCGGTAGTTCATAAGTCTCTTTCTCAGCTTCTCAGTTTTCAAATTCAAATTTTTTGTTTTAACAAAGTCTCTTTCTTTAATTGATTTCAAGTACTGTAATATTGGCCTGGCACTTCTCGATCAAAACAGAATGCTAAGAATTCTTGTTGTCATTCAGATGTCGTTGCATATGCCTATTCAGGACCTGCGTACCTTCTATTTGCGGTTCTTTTCCTTTTCTGTCTGTTCGCCTTGCAATTCTCCTTCACTTAGATCCTCTATTCGGGATGTATCAGTTTCTTCTGTTATTGTTTCACCTGGTGCGACCCTTTCTTTCGCAGACTGCTTCTCTGGCCAGTTATGCGTCTTTTTCCTGCTTGTCCTTTTAGTACGCTGAACAGCACCCTCCTCTTGTGCTATGGTGTTTTCTCTTGATGGACCTGCAACTGACTCACGGGATGTCGGTGTATTTTGATCTCTTTTTACTATTTCCCCTTCTTCTTCTTCTTCTGGATCTGTAACGGGTTCGAGCCCAACCCGTATCCGTCTGCTTCTGGGAGAAACTCTCCTTGATTTAGTTCTCCTGCTGCCTCTACTGAGATAGGCACATTGTCACCTCTCTCGAACTCGTTTATTGTTTGAGGGACTAGGCTGTTCTCAGTGGGCTCTCCTGCAGTCTCAGTTCCCTCTTGGCTATTTTCAGGCCCTGAGACTTCCCTCCCTGGAACTGTTGAGTGGGAAACTTCAAGTTCCTCATCAGTTGGACACGTTACCTTCTTTGTGTGACTGGCATGTATCCAGTTTGGAACGCCTGCACATTTCACAGCAGTGGTTGAAGTCAATATTACTTGATAGGGCCCCTTCCAGCGCGGCTCCAAACACAACTTTTTCACGTGCTTCTTGACAATCACCCAGGCACCAGCTTGCAGGGTGTGACCTGGATCACTGATCGGTGGCAATTGTTAGCTTCCACCTGGTGAGAAAAAGAGTGAACCACATCAGCCAAACCTTTGCAGTAGTCCACCACCATATCATCCGTGATATTCACAAGAGCATTTGCAGGCACTGCGGGCAGCCTCATAGCTCTACCCATAAGGATCTCGTGGGGTGATAGTCCTGTCTTCTTATTAGGGGTGTTCCTCATCGACATCAGCACTAAGGGTAATGCATCTGGCTATTTCATATTGGTAGCTGCACACATCTTCGCCATTCTCGATTTCAAGGTACCATTCATTTGTTCTACTACTCCTGATGCTTCAGGGCGGTAGCTACAATGCAGCTTCTGTTAAATGTCTAATGCAGCACACAAGAGCTTAATCACTCATTATCAAAGTGTCTGCCCCTATCTGATTCTATAGAGACCGGAAACCCGAACCTGGGTATTAGTTCCCTAAGCAGCAGCTTTGCAACTGTGAGACTGTCGTTTCTATGTGTGGGGTAAGCTTCAATCCAGTGGCTGAAAACACACACAATCACCAACACGTACTTCAATCCTCCACAAACAGGCATCTCAATGAAATCCATTTGCATCTTGCTAAATGGACCATCAGCTCTCCCTATGTGGCTCAAAGTTACCACAGTCCCTTTTCCGGCATTCATCTGTTGACAGATGATGCACCTGTGACAAGTAACCGCTGCGGCATGTCTGAATTTTGGATTAAACCAGTCAATCTTGAATGACCTGATCATTGCATCTCTCCCAAGATGTGCCTGTCCATGGTAAAACCTTGCAAATTGTGACAGAAGACTGTTTGGCAAAACCAGTTTCCCCTCCTCTGAGACCCACAAGTCATCAGCTCTTTGTACGCATTGCATTCTTTGCCAGGAGCGTTTTTCCTCCTTGCTAGCACGACTCTGGAATGTTTTTAGCTCATCTAGTGTATCAACCACCCTTAATGCAAGGTTCAAACATGTGTCATTTTCGGTTTGCGGTAACAATTCCCACTGATCCTTGAACGATATACAGTTCAATGCGCAAAACCTTGCGATTTGATATGCATAGCTGTTTCCCATGGACACAAAGTCTTGTGACTTAACTTGAGCATTGCATTTCACCAAGGCAATTTCAAGAGGTAACTGAATCGCATGTAACAAATCCTTAATTTGTTCGCCATTTTTCACGGGAGAACTAGAAGAGGTCATAAAACCTCTCTGTGATCACAATTGGCCAAACTCATGTACAATTCCAAATCCATATCTGCTGTCGGTATATATAGTGACTTTCAGATTTTCAGCTGCGTGGCATGCCTTAGTAAGGGCAATTAGCTCTGCCACTTGTGCAGACTACACTCTCTCGAGCCAGAAAGCTTCAACAATAGCAGCTATGGTACACACAGTGAAACCAGCTCTCAGCATTCCGAGTGAATCTCTCAAACAGGATCCATCAACAAACATAATGCAGTCATTTTCTTTTAACTGCGTATCTTGAATGTCAGGTTGGGGCTTGGTACACAGTTCTGTTACCTCAAGACAGTCATTCTCCACTTCCTCTTCATTATTAATCTCCGTACTTTCAACAGGAAGTAGAGTTGCCGGGTTTAATACAGTTCATCGCTTCAGTGAAACATTAGGCGACCCCAAAATGATTGTCTCATATCGGGCAAGTCGGGCATTTGTCATGTGCTGGGTCTTAGTTCGAGTCAACAGAATTTCAACTGAATGTGGAACCATTACTGTCAAGGGATGTCCCATCACTATGCCTTCACACTGCGTTAGGCTTTGACCAACTGCTGCAACTGCGTGCAAACAACCCGGTAAGGCTGCTGCGACGGGGTCTGAGGTAGCTGAAAAATATGCTACAGGGCGATTTTCACCTCCATGGACCTGTGTTAAGACAGACAAAGAACAAGCATCACGTTCATGACAAAACAGTAGGAAAGGTTTCGTGTAATCAGGCATACCCAAAGCTGGTGCCCTGCACATGCACTCTCTCAATTCCATGAATGACTCAAGCTCTTCTTTGGATAGGGTTATGGTGTACGGTTCATCCTTAATCTCTTTGCCTGTTAGCTTTATCAATGGTTTTGAGATAATTGAGAAGTTGGGTATCCACTGGCAACAGTAGCCCACCATTCCCAAAAACATTCTGACATCTCTCTTTGTTGTCGGGGGGTTCATTTGCAAAATGGCTGTCACCCTTTCCTTCGATATTCTCCTGGACCCTCTCTCAATCAAATGTCCTAAGTACTTCACCTCTTTCTGACAGTACTGCAGCTTCTTTGGTGACACTTTATGTCCATTCTTTCCCAAACGATTCAATAAGGCAATTGTGTCATATTTACAGTCATCTTTAGTCCTTGACGCAATCAGCAAGTCGAATTGAAAGGCAGTACTAAGGATTCTAAGTCCTTTTTCAATATCTGATTAAAGATGGATGGTGACTCAGAGAACCCTTGAGGAATTCTGCACCAACTGTACACCTTGTCCAGGAATTTGAAACGGAATAAAAACTGGTGGTCCTCATGAAGAGGCACCGAAAAGAAGGCTTGTGACAAATATACAACGGTGAACCATTCAGCATCACATGGAACCTGAAACATGATCACTGCTGGATTTGGCACTATGGGGCAACACTTCACCACAATCTCATTTATTTTCCTTAAGTCCTGCACAATTCGAACCTTCCCACAGGGCTTTTTCAGACCCATTATTGGTGAATTACATGGACTGCTCAATACCTCCTTCAGGACTCCCTGTTTCACAAAGTTCGCAATTATTTGCGACACCTGAATAAGGACATCTTGTGCCATATGGTACTGCGGCACCAGGGGGAATTCTGCATTTGGTTTCACTTGAACTTTAACTGGTTCCACTCCTTTTATCAGTCTCACTTCTTTTCCTGTCAAATCCCACACTTTCTCTGTCACTGTTCCCTGTAATTCAGCCGGTAAGTCAGTCACTGTAAGCATCAGGAATAATGTTATCAAAGGGTAATCTTCATTTGCGGTTTCTGCTTCCGACTCTGAGAACTGACCATCATCCCCTTCATCATCACTGTTTGTCTGCACCTCAATTCCATCATTGGAACATGTAATCGAGCATTTCGTCTTGCACAGTAAGGGGGTCATTCTGACCCTGGCGGTGCCACGAATGACGGAAGCACCGCCAACAGACTGGTGGTGCTTCCAAGCCCATTCTGACCGCGGCGGTAAAGCTGCGGTCGGAAAACCGGGGCCGGCGGTTTCCGGCCGTTTTTGCCCCAGCTGGGCGAATCCACCAGGGCAGCGCTGCCCTGGGGATTCTGACCCCCTTACTGCCAGCCTGTTTTTGGCGGTTTTCACCGCCAGGAAGAGGCTGGCGGTAAGGGTGTCCTGGGGCCCCTGGGGGCCCCTTCACTGACCATGCCACTGGCATGGGCAGTGCAGGGGCCCCCTAACAGGGCCCCATGAAGCTTTTCACTGTCTGCCTAGCAGACAGTGAAAAGCGCGACGGGTGCAACTGCACCCGTCGCACCGCCGCAACACCGCCGGCTCTATTCGGAGCCTGCTCCTGTGTTGCGGCCCCCATTCCCGCTGGGCTGGCCGGCGCTAACTTGGTTAGCACCCGCCGGCCCAGCGGGAATGTTGGAATGCCGGCAGCGGTCTTTTGGCCACATGGCGGCTGATTGGCGGATCAGGGCCTAAGTCTCTTCCCAGTAGGGATACCAGACTTGATTCACAGACTACAAACTTATGTAGTCCCTGGAAGTTGCCAATCTCAACTTGCACTGGATCTGTAATTGGATTTGTCAAGTACTGGTTTGCTACTCCGACCACTCTTATGGTACGCCTCGAAAGTGGCAATTTCGGAACCTCTGCACTTCTGACTGTAGAGCGTGTAGCTCCGGTAATAACCAAGAATGAAACCTTGTGACCCATTACCTTTCCCTCTACATAGGGTCCCCTCTGATCTACCTCTAGGGACGCTGCAAGCCTGCACTTTTCCCTGTCTGAACTGTCATCCGACCATTCCTCATTCATTCCATCTTCACCACGCAATGGGAATTGCTGTACTGTATTATTTTGGCTCATCACTTGACCTGTGACCTGCTGAGGAAGCATCACCTGATGTTGTCCCATTGGAGCCATTGGTAGTTGCATTTGCTGTCTAGGTACCATGGGAACCTGGTGTTGTACTTGCTGCATTTGCGCTGGCTGAACACGCGGCTTTTGCATTTGCTGCATTGGCTGTAGCCCTTGCATCTGAACCATATTATTTTGGAAGTTCAGATTTTGATTTCTCAATTTTGGACCTCTCATATTTTGCAATGTACCGTCATTAGTGCTTTGTTGAACGACACCATCCTGCACCACATTTGGGCATTCCCGCTTCCAATGCCCCACGCCCCCACACGCGTGACATGGTGATATCTTTTTAATCCCTTGCACGTCATTTTGAACAACAACAGCATTCAAGTCTGGACCGCAATTCACAAAACCTTGACCTCGACCTCTTGGTTGTGACTGAAACACACCATTCCCTTGCAGTTGCTGCTGTATCATCTGCTGAATCCCATTTCCCTGCATTCCTGCCTGTGCAGCCCTTATCTGCATCACCATCACTTTCTCCTTCAACTTTTTCTGCTTCAGCTCAATCTCATCGCTACAGTATTTACGCATACTGCAGCACCTCATCAATCGGCTTTGCTTGCCAGCAAATCAAATTATTCTTAATCATCTGGGTAACCTCTGGTCTCAGCCCTTCAACAAATCTGAACATGAGATGGTTCATGTCTTTCGGCTCAATGGTCTCAGTAGCACTGTAATGTTTCAATGCCTTCAACAAACTCTCATAGTAAGCATGTATTGATTCCTTAACCTCCTGTGAGGTCCGGTCGATTTTCTGCCAATCAGTTACTTTCGGCGACACCTTCTGCTTCAAAAACTCAATCACTTTATGATAGTACTTCATCACCTCCTCAGAGGGTGCTCTGGGCACCTTATCCCTTGCCGGCTCCTGCGTCGGACAGTCTACCCCTCGCTTGCACTCAAGCCATAAGTCAGCGGAACAATGACCTCAAACAAGGTATTCAGGTCTTCCCAGAGACACTTCGCAAGCTTCACAAACCTATCTGTTTGTTGATACCACTCGATCGGTTTCTCCCTCAATCTGGGATAATCATTAGTGAAGGATAGGATGTCTCCCCTGGACCATGGTACATGAATTAGAACCATACCAGCTGTTTCTCTCATTGGTAGCATCTTTACTGATTCCGTATCTGGTGTAGTTTTAGCTTTACTCGATCCTGCGCTATCACCTTTCTCCTTGTCTCTTTTCTTAGCCCATCTGCCTTCCCACTTTTCTAACGCTCCCCAGATTTGCGCACTTTGCAATATTTCCTTGAAATGCGCTTTCATTCCGGCAGACCTCATATGCTCGAAGTCTTTTGAATCAAAGTCTAACCTGTAACTTCTTTTCAAATGTTTAGTATTCTCAATATCAATATTGTATTTGTCTGCCAGGTTTGCTAATTTCTGATGTACCTTGCCTACTTCTTTAGTAATCTTAGGGCACAGATATCTCAATTCTGCTTCTGTGTATGACTCTAATCTGTTTACCCCCATTGTTCCATCCACTAGTTAAGCCGCTTCCAGGCCCAGTCTCACAAAGTTCAGGTAATCATCTTTCTCTGACCTTTCCAGTTCCACTGCAGTTACTGCAGTCTTTTGCGTAGTAAAGGTCTTCTCTAACCACTCATTCAACTGTTGTACCGTAAAACCTTGCAATGAAATGTTCCCTGCAGGCATCATTGACGACTGTGAAGCATTTGTACTTATTGCCTGTGGGGTTAGCACTCCTAGCCCTGCCTGTCTCATTGCCTCCAACGGTGCTTCAACTGGGCTAAGGTCTAACAAAGACCTTGGTTTTTCAAACGCTTGCTCTCCAGGGGCCATTACCTGGGGGATTCCTATGGACCCTCCTCTTATCACATCTTCGGTCATTACTCCCTGATCACATACACCAGGCTTACCTTGTGCATACAATGGCACCGGTGGACCAACGGTAATTGGCAATGATATTGCAGCTGGTGTCTGATCTGGTCCCAAGCTTCGTGGAGCAGCGACTCCAAAGGTCTGATCCAGTGAAGCCGGGGCAGGTATTAATGGAGGTCCTGCTGCTGGATTATATCCCGGTATCAGTTGTGGCTGCGGCTGGGGCAGCAATTGCGGAGTTGACTCAATCTGCACTAACCTCGATTTTGTATATATTGGGCCTGGCGGCACTATCAGGTTTGTAGTAGTCTCTAGTACAGGGACGTCTGGATAGATTCTCTGTATCTGCGGTGGAGGTTGCAACTGTATCTGCATGTCTGGCGCAGTGGGTACACTGACACCATTCTGTATCAAACCCGTATCACTAATCTGTGCTGTATCAGTAATTTCCTTCTCCTGCGTCTGTTTCCCAGGACCCGCACTAGTGCTCGGGACATTGTCGCTTACCGCATAAGGTGGCGGGCGATCATGTAATATCTGATTTAAGAATTCTTTGTTATCTGAATCATCTTCTTCTTCCCAAGATCTTTTAGTTTCTTTAGGCTTACTAGAGTCTTTATCTGTTTCACATGTGGCTTTCTTTCCCTGCGTCTCATCTCCCTGTGTTATTGCTGGGAACAATTTTAATCCATCAACTATTCCCCGTCTCCACATTTTGCTCTCATTGTCCCACCTAGCTTGCCTAAAAGTCTTTTCAGCCCTTTTTAGGGTCGAGCCTGCGTTGCATGCGCTCGCGCATGCGTATCGCAGCAAGACGCTTTAGTGTTTAGAAAAGAGCTCAGAGCCCTGTCGACGTCACGTCAGTGTTTTTCATTGGTTCGTGGGCTTGCCTAGTAAAATCTGCTTGCTTTCATTAGTCGAAGGCACGCATAGGTCATGCCTTTTCCGGTGGCTAGCCCTCCTCAAGCGCAGCAACCAAGTACAGAAAACAAGCGAGGCTCGCTTTTTTCTGTCAGATCGTGGACTACTTTTTCTCTATTTTCCTAGCGTGATTTCGCTTGGCAGAAGTCGAGCGCTTTACACAGTTAATTTCACTTTTTCGGGTTACGTACATAAAAGCACTTTTGCCGATAGATGAAAAGTCGGGTTACGAGTTAACAACGCGATCATCGCTAACATGAGCAAACGCGAGACCCGTTGCATTGCAAATGCTTGTTATTCTTCTTTGGAATTTTTCTTGTCTCTGTTTAATAGCCATTAGATCCCAAATTGCTAAAGCCTCATGCTGAGCTGGCCTTGGAGGTGGTTTCTGTACACTTAACATCCACCTTAAATTCTCTAGAACTTTCGTATTGAACGTCCCGTGTTCTGGGAATGCCAAACATCCTTCCTTTTCTGTCAATTTGCGCCACTGTTTCATCCATAAACAAGGCGCAACACCTTTTTCCTCCATGACTATGTAAGCTGGAGTTCCCTCAGGCGTTGTAGGCTCCCCTTCACTCGCCATAATGTATGCGTCTCCTTTGAGAGCGCTCTTAAAAGCTTCGACAAAGTTCATCTTTACGTCTTCCTTTTGTTTGTGTTTAATCAAGAAGTGACTTTCGTTCCCAGGACACTCTTCACCCACCTTTCTCAACCTATTGCCTCTCACGGACGACAGCCAATCCGTGCGCGACCCCTCTCGACAACCAACCTATCTCAGTGCGGCACCACTGACATCATACTTACACACTGCAGCTGACAAAGTCTTGCGGCTCGTCCGCCCCTCACTGGATTCACACCAAACTAATGCAAAATTATTGCGAGCACCTTTAACAACAACATAAATTTGCTGGTTTACTACAGGAAGGGTAACACATTCGCTTCAGAACTTTACAGAGATTTCACTTGAAGCCTCGGCCGCCACTCTCTCCTTCTCAGTTCCCGCACCCGCAAGCAGAATTCGATCCGCAAATCCTACTCTCGACTTGTCAATGGTTCGTCCTAGTGCACTTTAGAACTTGCCAAATCTCCATCGAAGGTTTCACACATACAATTTGACTCAATCTCGACTTGTCAACCACGCCTGGTTGACCTAATTAAACCGCACAAATTCCAACATAAACCCAAGTGTCTCCTACACTTGTCAATATACTCCAGAGTCCTAGACCACGACAGGTCCGTACATGAACAACCAACCACGTGGATAATTTGGAGCACAAAGCGCCACACTCATATGAAGTACGCCACACTCATATGAAGTACGCCGACTTCCCTACTCTCATACTGCGGAGTAAGCCCACTCCTACTAAAACAACATTACCTGGCCTAGATACACACAAACTTCACAATTCACCTGCGAAATGCATAAGCTGAGCAAGCGCAAACCCTACACCATACATGCTATGACGCCGCGAACATTCCCAACTCACTTAGGCAGGCTCCGAGATCCCAGGAAAGTCATGGTGAATTTAGAAACGCATCATATCTCCAATTTGCATTATCTCAGAAAAACAATCTAAACAATAATTCTCCATCCTAGGGCCCCAAAGTGCCAAACCGTCACTCTGCTACCAGAACTGATAACGCGTCCCTTATGATAATTTATTACAAATCAGGACTCGTTTTAGGCCAATTAATCTTTTGACCCAGTTGAGAGACACCTTAGGACGAGATAGCTAATCAATATATCAGTGAATACGTCAGTAATGTCATCAATATTTATCAAGACAATACATTTCACTTTAGTGAAAGTCATTAATCAATTCAAGATTCTACAATGACCTTGCAGCCATTAATAACCACATCAGTTTAGTAGCTTGCCTTTCAAAAATTCTTTGTTATCATTGCTAAATGCTTTATGTTTCTCCCTCCTTGGGGCAGTTTTGTTACCTCCTTGGCCTTCGACCCTGTTACACGGTTAAATGCATGTTTGCTGATACATTTGACTGCAAGCAAACTTCTTGTTCTTTTTGTGTCTCTCCTTAGCGCTCACACTCATGGCGGCCGTGGTACTTTGAATTGGCCTGCTTATGTTAACTGTTTTACTTTTCATTTTTTATTTATGTAGCAAGAAAAGTCCAGTTAGGAATTTACAATGCTCATAGCTCTAACTGGAGCAAACACGAGACCCATTGCAAATGGTTGTTACCTGGAGGGTGTCTATTTTTTGCGTTTTCTACAATCATGGTGGGCGTCCTCCTCTGGCAGACTTCTAATGCACGCATCATGGGGGCATATCTAAAATCTGCTAGGAGCTTCCACATTCTATTCTTGTTTAAGAAAATTGTTGCCTGTGGGACAAACTGTCATCGACCTCAATTCATCGAAATGCTAGGGGTAGCGGAAGTGACATTGTAGGAAAATGCCACTGTTGGCATGGTTACCCCCTAATCTTTTGCCTTTTGTTGATGCCAGCTTTGATTGAAAGTGTGCTGGGACCCTGCTATCCAGGCCCAAGCACCAGTGTTCTTTCCCTAAAACTGTACATTTGTCTCCGCAATCAGCACAGCCCTGGCACACAGATAAGTCCCTTGTAAAAGGTACCGCTGGTACCAAGGGCCCTGTGGCCAGGGAAGGTCTCTAAGGTCTGCAGCATGTATTATGCCACAGAAGGGGACCCCTCACTCAGCACATGCACACTGCCTCACAGCTTGTGTGTGCTGGTGGGGAGAAAAAGACTAAGTCGACATAGCACTCCCCTCAGAGTGCCATGCCCACAACCCACTGCCTGTGGCATAGGTAAGTCACCCCTCTAGCAGGCCTTAGAGCCCTAAGGAAGGGTGCACTATACCACATGTGAGGGCATAGCTGCATGAGCACTATGTCCCTACAGTGTCTAAGCCAATTCTTAGGCATTGTAAGTTCAGGGTAGCCATATAGAGTATATGGTCTGGGAGTTTGTCAAACACAAATTCCACAGTTCCATAATGTGAACACTGAATACTGGGAAGTTTGGTATCAAACATCTCAGCACAATAAATCCACACTGATACCAGGGTGGGATTTATTGAGAAATGCACACAGAGGGCATCTTAGAGATGCCCCCTGCCTGCCAGCCCAACTGCTAGTGCTAGACTGACCGGTCTCTGCTAGCCTGCCACATCCGGACCAGTTTTGGCCCACATGGGGTGAGTGCCTTTATGCACTCTGTGACCAGGAACAAAGCCTGTCCTGGGTGGAGGTGCTACACACCTCTGCCCTGCAGAAACTGTAATACCTGGCGGTGAGCCTCAAAGGCTTCAGCCTGGTGTTACAGCGCCCCAAGGCACTCCAGCTAGTGGAGATGCACGCCCCCCAGACACAGCCCCCACTTTTGGTGGCAAGTCCGGGGAGATGATGAGAAAAACAAGGAGGAGTCACCCCCTCAGCCAGGTCCACCCCTCAGGTGACCACAACTGAAGTGACCTCCTCCTTAGAAAATCCTCCATCTTCTTTTGGAGGATTTAGCCCAATAGGAATAGGGATGTGCCCTCTCCCTAAAGGGAGGTGGCACAAGGAGGGTGTAGCCACCCTCAGGGACAGTAGCCATTGGCTACCGCCCTCCAGCCCTAACACACCCCTAAATTTCGTATTTAGGGGTGACCCTGAACCCAGGAAATCAGATTCCTGATGACTTACAAAGAAGAAGGACTGCTTAGCTGAAAAGCCCCACAGAGAAGGAGGAAGACGACAACTGCTTTGGCCCCAGCCCTACCTGCCTGTCTACAACTTCAGAGAACCTGCACCAGGGACGCATCCTGTGGGACCAATGACCTCTGCCAACTCAGAGGACTGCCCTGCAACTAAGGAGGACCAAGAACTCCCGTGGACAGCGGACCTGTCCAACCAAGCAAGAAGAAACCATCTTTAAAGGGACTCTCACCTCACTCCAGAAGCGTGAGTCCCCACCACTCTGCACCTGACGCCCCTAGCCGTGTCCAGAGAAACCAAAAACCCAGAGAGGATCCCCAGGTGACTGTGATGACGTGTCCACCCTGTGCTAACCTCTCTGCACCCCTACGACGACACCTGGAGAGGAAATCCTGAGGACCCCCCCTGACCGCGACTGCCCGGAATGAAGAAACCCGACGCCTGGAAGAAGCACTGCACCCGCAGCCCCCAGGCCCGTGAAGAACCGACTACCGGTGCAGCAATGACCAGCAGGCAGCCCTCACCCTTGCCCAGTCAGTGGCTGGCCCGAGAAGCCCCCCTGTGCCCTGCCTACAACGTCTGAGTGACCCCCGGTTCCCTCCATTGAAATCTATTGCAAACCTGACACCCTGTTTGCCCACTGCACCCGGCCGCCTCTGTGCCGCTGAGGGTGTGTTTTGTGTGCCTACTTGGGACCCCCCCTAGTGCTCTACAAAACCCCCCTGGTCTGCTCCCCGAGGGTGCAGGTACTTACCTGCCAGCAGACTGGAACCAGAGCACCCCCTGACTCCATAGGCGCCCGTGTTATTTGTGCTCCTCTTTGACCTCTGCACCTGACCGGCCCTGTGTTGCTGGTGGTGGGTGTTTGGGGCTGATTTGAACCCCCAACGGTGGGCTACCTATGCCCCGGAGACTGAACTTGTAAGTGCTTCACTTACCACATTAACCTAACTGTACTTACCTCCCCCAGAAACTGTTGAATTTTGCAGTGTCCACTTTTTAAATATCTTATTGCCATTTTATGACAAACTGTGTACATTACTGTTTTGGTTCAAAGTCCTATCTACACCTTTGCAAAGTACCTTACATTTAATGTACTTACCTGCAATTTGAAACTTGTGGTTCCAAAATAAATTAAGAAAATATTATTTTTCTATATAAAATCCTATTGGTCTGGAGTTAAGTCATTGAGTGTGTGTTTCTTCTATTGCTTGAGTGTGTACAACAAATGCTTAACACTACCATCTAAAAAGCCTAACTGCTCGACCACACTACCACAAATAGAGCACTAGTATTATCTATTATTGCCTCTGTCAGGCCTCTTGGGGAACCCCTGGATTCTGTGCACACTCTCTCTCACTTTGAGATAGTATATACAGAGCCAGCTTCCTACATACATCACAGGCCCTTTGACCTCCACTTTCACTTACACACACATACTTACACATAGACACAAATTCACACTTACACACGCTCACATTAACACTCTCTTACACACGAGCATGCACACAGCATACATTTTTAACTTACTTCAGCTGCTAGGTAAGGGCATATTCCAGCTAACTGTACTCCATTTTTATTACACTAATAGTAAATAATATGTTATTCACTATTAGTGTGATAGAAAATTGACAGAAAACAAAGAGAGTGGAGCACTAACTGATGTCCATAAGGATGAGCTGCCACTGTGTTCCTGGCACTGAATTTGCCACTTCTGAGGCCAGGGGTCGCGAAAGCAGTGCCAGGGAAGCGAAGAGCAAGAGAGGTCGCAGCTGCGATCCCTGGTGACCATTAAACATCCATACAAACTGTATCTTTGAGAACTCAGGTTGGGGGAGGCAGAAGCCCAGAAGGTTAGGGACCAGAGAGGGCACCATTTGGTGACAGAGAGAAGAGAGGAGAGTTTGATTGGTAAAATAAAATAGGGTCATATAAAAAAATGACAGAGACAGAATTGTTTCTATACCTGTGTTGGTAATATAAGAAATTATTGTTAACTGCTGCTAGTATTTTCTTGTGTATTCCTTTGTGTGAATCTCTTGCTCATGGTGCCACGCTTTATCCAAGGTTCCCTCAGTGTTACAAGCTGTAGTGATGTTCTACCATGGACAGTTAGACCAGTTGCCTCCTAAGACTGTGCTGCAGAGATAACAAGACCTCTTCTCTGTCTGTTGCTCAAACGAAATCAGAAGTCCCAAAGCATCTTTTGCCTTAAGGGTCCTTGGCAGGATCTGGCACTACCTTTAATGATGTGGTTCAGTAGTCCTTACTCAGACACAAACCTCATAAAGCCAGCTTTTTATGATATGATAACTATCAGGCTGGATCATGGACATCTGGGGCACGAGTGGTCCAGTGACCCATAAGACTCACATCTCTGTCTCTTGTAGCCCTTTCTGCATGAAAGAGTTCTGGATACTATGGTGGTCATCATGAACATGACGGGAAAGACTGAACCGTCGGTGGTGACGGTAACCACCGCCAACAGGCTGGCGCTCTGGACCGCCAAATAATGAAGCACATGAAAATCAGGCAGCGTGAAAACCACTCACCGCCAGCAGAGGAGTGCCAACATCGATGGAAGAGGCTGCTCACAGGCCGACGGAAAGGCCCCACCTGCCCAACAAATAATGAAGCACAGGTCTGCTGTCAGTTCTGGGGCGGGAACCACCACCACGCAAAGCCTGGCGGAAACAAACCAAATAAAAAGAAACACTCACGGTAGGCACACACAATACGCCGAAGCAGACATGGAGAGAGAGTTGGAAATCATGCCAGTGCTGCTCCTTGCCAGATACTTCCACAACCGTACACTCTATCCCCTAATTCAAGTGCAAATAACGGACGATTACGACTTATCAAGGCATGTCTTCTCCTTGCATACTACATGCTTTGCTTTTGATACATTTCTGGCTTGACTACGTACCTGGAGGACACAGGAAACCTATTGAAGTATTATGACGGGGCGCTAATATGACTAATTTGGCCTTGAGAAAGTCTTGTTGACGAAACATGTGTCGGCTGTATTCTTATTTGAAGGAGGCATTTCTCATACGGAATACCTGTGGTTTATATGGGAGATATGCGAAAGCGAATGATTAAAAACCTTCTTGATGAACTACATTACAGCGCCATACGTTTCTTTACAACTATTCAAAGGACTTACCTTATGGACTTTTTGTGGTGTGCCGTGGTACATCTTGTTATGAAATTGGGTTGTTTTTCAACCTGGATTTTTGCACCTGAAGTGGTTGGGTGGGGTATCGCTTGGCACCCTCATGATAATTTGCGAACTACATATACTAATCTGGTATATTAAGGAAGTGCGAAACTTTGAGCACAGCCACTGTCTATTGTATATTATACCTCCAGGACTGTGACCACAGACGAAGATGACGATGGTAAGTACTGCAACCTACTAAACAAGTGAAGAAAGGGCACAGTTACACACCCACCCACTCCACCCACCCTGCAACACATTCCCAACCCCTCACACCATCACAAGCCGTACACACCAGAACAAGAGGTACTTACCCGATGCAAGGCAAAAACAACCTGCCCAAAGTACACATATGTGCACACCACCCCCCTCAATTAAATGATGAACCATGTCTCCAGATTGTGCCAACAGCAACACTGGGCACACAAACTTTAATACATTTGTGTAAATTCAATGATAAAATAAGGCCTTTGGCCAGTCCAACATAAAAAGGCTGATGGGCTAAATTGGGCCGAACTTGACTCCCACTTGTGCACATGGTACTCCACCATAAAGGGACATCAATGGGGCAGCCAGGCACCTTAGGAAATAGGGGCAGGGGGTGGCAGGGCTGGGGACTTACATTTGGGAGGGTGGCTTGGGCTTACATTTGGGAGGTGGTGGGGGTTTGGGTTTAGCCTTGGAAGGTGGTGGAGCGGGCTTAGACTGGGGGGTGGCAGATGGACCAGGCCCAGCACAGGGCTTCTTGCTCATTGGGTAAGGGGCACGAGAATAGGAAGGGCGGACAAGGGCAGACTTAGAAGTGGAAGGAGTGGACAGGGCAAGGAGGTGGGCACATTTAGGGACGAGATGGGGTGGGCTAGAAAAGGTCAACACTGACAGGAAATGTTTTTTAGGGCCAGTTGGGTGGACATGGAGGAAGGTGTGGGAGTGGAGGTAGAGGGAGTGCTTGTAACTGGTGTAGGTGTGCTGGACGTGGATGCTGGTGCCTGTACAGTATGCTGAGGTGTGGTGGATGTGTGTTGGGTGGGTGTCTTTGAACGTTTGAGTGTTTTGGAAGGAGGGGGGTGGACACAGCGGGACAAGACAGGCTGCCAGTGTACATGAATGTTGTCCGGGTGTCTGCAGGTCTGGTGAGTGTGCTGCATGTGTCAGTCAATGTCATTGTGGTGAGTGCAGGTGTGGTGTCTGGGGTGCATGACTGGATGTCTGATGTTGTGGTGACTGCAAGAATGGGGTCAGCAACAGTGAATGATGGTGTAGTGCTTGTGGGTGTGCATGTAGAGGTGACAGACAGGAAAGCAGGAGAGGTGGATACACTGGGGGAAGTGAATGTTGTTGTGTGTGCCTTTGTATGTTGGCTGTGTGTATGCCTGTGGTGGGAAGTGTGGTGCTTGTGTTTCTCTGTGTACTTCTTGTGTGTTGAAGTGTGTGCATGGCTGTCTGAACGTGTGCTTGGGATGGGTGAAGGGAGGGGGTGCTGGAAAGGGGCAGAGGTGGTTGGAGGGGGGACGGAAAGGCCAGGGACACTGGCTGCCGTCAAAGAGGAGGCCAGAGCCTGAAAAGATCTCTGTAGGCCAGACATGGCACCGTGAATGCCTCCAGGTATGCTTTGCACTGCTGCATCTGGGATGCTAGCCCCTAGGTGGCATTCACAATGGTTGTCTGCCCTACAGAGATGGTCCTCAGGAGGTCAATAGCCTGTGGCAGGGGATGAGGTGCCTGGGGCAAAGGAGACGCCCACCCTTCGGGGTGAGCGGGTACGGGCAACTGGGAGGGCAGCAACTGGGAGGGTCGTGATGGTATAGAGGGTGACGGAAGATGACACAGAATGGGTGGGCCCACTATGGTTCGCCACCACCAGGGAGCTCCCATCGGAGGAGGTATCAGAGTTACTACCGCCAGTGGTAGTAGCCTCCCCGTGGTACTCCCCTCGCCCTCCAACCCACTGGTCCCCTTGGCATTGATAAACTCTGCCTCCTTGGAACCGTGGGCCGCTACATCCCCACTTGCTGGTGCCACTGCTCCCTCACCAGATGATGCTGATGTACACAGACAACACAAGAGTACAGGGGTGGGGAGACAAGACATGAGAGAAATATGTAAATACCTGAATGGATGTACATATGTGGTTCACTCATACTCCCACCCAGCTTATACACCAACACACAGAATCTGCAGCTATAGTAATGCCTATGCCCCTGACTAGTGGCCACAACCCTAGCATACAACTCTTTTCCCACATGATACAAGGACCTGATGAACAGCAGACCTGCCCCTAAACATCTCCGTGCACATGGGGCCCAGATTGCTGTAAGACACCTGTCAGAGTACCTGGCACTAGACTGCATACATCCGCCAGCAACCTCAGACATCCATCAAAGAGACATGATATGGTGTTGGTACTCACTCCCTTGTGGCTGCTGTGCAGCCTTCAAGCGCCCATCGAAGTCTGGATATGTCACGGCCAGAATGCTGCACATTAAGGGGGTCAGGGCCCGACGGGCACCCCTTCCTTGTTGGGAGGACTTCCCTAGCTGAGCAACGCAGGTCTTCATGGCCCAGCACCGCAGGTCCTCCCACCGCTTCCTGCAGTGGATGCTCCACCGGTTGTAGACCCCCAGGGTCCGCACTCCTCCCTGGCGATGGCCTACCAGAGTGCCCTCTTCTTATGGGCGCTAACCTGTAGGGGACACACAGAACAAAAACACAGAGTTCAGAAATTGGCTTTGTGATACTGCTGATTATACGTCCCCTATGGGACAGACACTTCACAAGATCATTTCACCACCTCACTCAGGGTACTGGCCACACATTCTACGCCTGTGCAGGTACATACCGACCACACATGCTTACAGTCATTCGCCACCATCACACACATCCATGCACGTCAACCGCATACTCACCTGCACCTCTGGTCACCCATATAACTTGGCATACAGGGGTAGGACCCCATCCACCAGCTTCTCCAGCTCCTCCGTGGTGAAGGCCGGGGCCCTTTTCCCTGTGACTCATGCCATTTGAGTAACCAGAGTCAAGACACAGCCGCACACTCAGTGGAGTACTTCCATGCAGAGGATCAGGGAGTCAAGTGAACCTGGGGTGACGACATGGCGTACGCTCTGCAGCGATGTGCACTGTCACCGCCAGTGGCGATCATGATCGGTCCAGATACCCCATTGACAACCATGTTAACCAATGAATGGGTGCACGGCAGTGAACACCGCCTTACGCCATTACAACAACCGCCAGCGGAATGAGGTCACTTCAACTGCTGCATATTTGGATGGCAGGGGGCTGCCATTTTGTTAGCACTACACAGATATTTAATTGTCATGGGCCCCATGCAGGCTCTATGGACCCCATTCCTCAGTCGCATGCACACATGGCTCTTTCCTCCCCATAACAGTCCAGATGTTAACCTCATACATGTCCCTACAGTTGTACATCATACACTGCTTGTGTGTAACCTATATTTTGTACAGCAGTTATTCATACACAACATGTTGTGCATATGTATATGTGTCCCTCACTTGTGTTCTCCACCTCCCCTAGGTGCAGACCCATGTGCCGAGGCAGGGCCCCATCTGTGTATAGACCTCTTGTTGATTTGGAGACCATAGTGGAACGTCACATCATTATCAACTACAGACTCAATCATCCTACAATCCATGAGGTATGCGCATTACTGGATCGAGTACTGAGACCTGCAAATCGGAATCAGCATGCCATTCCTACTGAAGTGCAAGTGCTCTCTGTATGCCATTTTCTGGCCACGGGCTAATTTCAGGTGACAGTGGGCATGGGTGCAGGGTTCTCACAGCCAATGTTTGGCATCACCCTGTCCAAATTCTTGGATGCTTTTGTAGCACACCTGCAGACATATGTGACGTTTCCCCAAAAGGCTGATCTCCCTGCCCCCAAATATTATGCCTTTGCAAACATACCCCATGTGATAGGTGCCATAGATGGCACCCACATAGCTCTCATCCCCCTAGAGTAAATGAACAGGTGTTCAGGTACAGGAAAAACCTCCAACCAATAAACATACAATTGGTGTGTACTGCCGACCAGTACATATCACATGTGAATGCCATGTTTCCAGGATCAGTCCATGATTCATTTGTCCTGAGGAACAGCAGTGTACCACACATGATGGATCAACTACAAGGGGACAGATGATGGTGTGTATGACACTGGCTCTGTACAAAGCTGACATCCTGGCTGTCTGCAAGTAATGGCAGTCTGTTACAGTCCTGTTTCAAAACACTTTTGCAGGTTATTCTGGCTATCCCAACATGCCTTGGCTCCTGACACCTGTGAGAAATCCTAGGACAGATGCAGAGAGGAATTACAGTGAGGTCCATGGACGTACTAGGAGGGTGCTAGAGCGCACTATAGGTCTCCTGTAGGCTAGATTCTGTTGCCTCAATCTCTCTGGGGGTTCCCTATGCTATGGCCCTAAGAAGGTGTGTAGAATAGTGGTGGCCTGCTGCATGCTGCACAACATGGCTGTGAGGAATGCTATCCCCCTAATGGAGGAGGTTGGTGCTGTATATCCAGAACAGCATCATGTGAGAGGGGATGAGAGTGATGGTGAGGATGAAGAGGGGGAAGATGTCCACTCCAGGAACCAGCTGATCCAACTATACTTCCAGTGACTATGAGGTACTGTTCAGTGACGATGTTGTCTGCAATACATAAGAACTGTCGGACTTGTTCACTATTGGGATGTGGGGTCTGTAGTCATTGACAGTGTTACCTGAATGTAGAGGTGGCATGTGCCATTGAGACAAACATGGTGTACATTTTTGTTTACTCCACACAGTGTTGTGCGTTGCGTGCCATTCCTGCAATAAAGGTCTGATTATGGAATTGACTTGAAAATGCATTTACATTTACAATTGATTCAACAATATGACAGGGGACATACGAATTGGTGTACATGTGTTTTATTTGGTGTCCTTAATGCATTGGTGCGCTTTACAGAGATAGGGAGTGGGCTAATAGTGGATGTCCATATTAGGTACATGGGCTCAGTGACTGGTGGCAGTGGGTATAGGTCCATCTATCCCTTGCAAGTTGTTATGTTGCTATTGGCGGGTGAGGATTGTGGCACAGTGGCACACTTGGGAGACAGTCAATGTCTGAGTCACTTCTTGGCACGGCCCTTGGTCTTGGCAGATGTTGCTGTGCCATATCTAGGTCTGAGGGACCGTTTGAGGATCTGGTGCTGGCTTGCAGGGGTAGGGGTGCTGGTCTCCTGTGTGTCCTTTTCCAGTGCCACCAGTCCACTTGCTGCTGCTGATGTAGATGGCTGGTCAATGTCCTGGTCAGTTGTAGGGACTTCCTGGTTTGTTTTAGGTGGCGGCGCTGCAGCACCCCTGCTATGGTAGCCATGGAGGCATTTAGTTGTTTCCACTGCTCCATGGTCTCTTGATGTTGGGCTATCTGCAACCTTTGCCTCTGTTCCAGGTTGGCCAGGATCTGGCCTATCCTGTCCTTGGTATGGTGGTATGCTCCCAGGACCTCAGAGATCACCTCTTGGGCTGCAGCATCCATCTTTTGGCCTCCCCCTGGGCCACCGATACTCTCCCACTAGGCATAGCACCCTGTGCCTGTGTGCCTTGCACAGGTCCGGCAGTACCATTTGTACTGGGGCCATTGTTATTCTGCATGTTAGTAGGTGGAGACTCTGGCCGCTGTACTTGTTGTGTTCCACCAGTCTGTGACCTGAATCCACTGGTGTGGGGTCATTTGGCCAGAGCTGATGTTGGTGGCTGGCTGGGTGGTAGGGGTGTCAGTGGTATCCTGGGTCCACACTTCCCTCTCCAGTGTCCTGAGTGGGGCCTCTGTCTCCATGTGGGGCCCTGGCACTCCTTGGCCTTTCTTCAGGGTAGCATGGGTGGTGGTGGTGCCTGTGGGGGGGGAATGGACATGTATGTTACATTTCCTAAATCGGATGAGGATGCACAGCTCCGCCTTATTTTGTGCAGTTTCTTCCCCTGTTGGGCCATGCAGGGACCTATAGTGGGGTTGCCATTTAATTTTGCATGGGATGTGGAGGTGCCTTGTGGGTGGTATAGTGCCATTGTGATTCCTTGCAAGGGTGGGTGGCTGTGCACAGGGGGAGGGATGTGGGCCTGTTAGTGGGTTTGTGGGCATGCAGGGTGAATGGATGTAATGATTGCGGCCTGGGTGGGGTAGTGGTCTTGGTGGTAGTTGGAGGGGTGGGGTGGTCCATGCATTACAGGTGTGGTGGATATTGGGTAATTGTAGATTACTTACCTGAGTCCATTCCTCCAGTGAGTCCAGTGAGGCCCTCAGGGTGCAGGATAGCCAGTACCTTTTCCTCCCAGTCAGTGTAGTCGGGGTGTAGTTGGGGGTCCTCCCCCAGTCTTCTTTACGGCGATGTTATGCATGGATGCCATGGAGCTCTCCTTCCCCCGCAGGTCGTTCCATCTCTTGCGGATGTCGTCCCTGGTACGTGGATTGTTTCACACTGCTTTGACCTTGTTCACTATTGTCTGCCATAACTCCATCTTCCTGGCGATGGGTGTATGCTGGACCTGTGCCCCGAAGATTTGTGGCTTGACCTTCAGTATTTCATCCACCATTGTTCTTAGTGCCCTATCTGTGAAGCGTGGGTGCTTAGGGGGTGCCATGGTGTGTGTTGTGGGTGGGGTGTTGTGTGGCTATTGGTGAGGGTGCTGTTGTGTGTCTGGGTGTGTGACTTGTGTGGTGTTGCATTCAGTGTCTGCATGTTGTGTTGTCAGTCTCAGTTGTCCTGTTGGCGATGCAAAGGATGGTGCGGTGTGTATGTGTTATCGTGTTGTGGATGTGTGTCAGGTGTGTGGGTTTCAAACTTGCCAATGTGTGCATTTCTTGCTGTTGGGTCCCATTGCTAGCCGTGGCGGTCTGTACCACCAATGGCCGTTCGACATCCACTAACCACCACAGTGATTTGTGCGTCATTATTTGGAGGGCGGGGATTTGTCTGCTTGGCGGTGGTGGGGTGAGGTGTGCACCCTTTCCGCCGACAAGGGCCCTGGCGGTGGCTGGAGGTAACAGTATTTTGGGCGTTTTCAGTTTTTGGCATCATTATATGGTGGGTTTCTGTTCACCGCCAATGCCGGTCTTCTGTTCACCGTCACCACGGCGGCCAATGGTGTTTACCGCCATGTTCATAACGAGGGCCTATATGTCTAAGTAGGCATTGGAGAGCTGTCAAATTACTGATGTTTGATAGAGTTACAGAGACCAGCACCATTCATTAATTATTAAGGTTCACACACCCATATCCTGGGGTTTCATACAAACTAACTCAAAAATCAAACAAAGAGACTAAGGGGGTCATTTAGAGCTTGGAACGAGAGGTCTGTTCTCCATCGCCACTTTTTTTGAATCATCAACCTTTTGATTCCCATGCCTAATTTAGAAGAGATGGCAGTTGGTGGAGTTTGCACGAGCAGTCAGTCAAAGATGGTGGCCAGCCCACCACAGAGCCGCTGGCTTTCTTTGGTAAAGAAGTCTGCCTTCTTCAGAGCGTTCCACTCGATGCACATTGTCCTGTTTTCCTTGTTATACTGTGCTATCTAAGGTAAGATGTAATCAGGTAGGAACAAATAAAATGACTCCTTACACAGGGAGAAAACTTCTTGCACTTCATTCATTTTTTAAATCTTTTTAGTGTTTTACAAACAAACTCACGATGTGGAAGGTTGCTTGTGAAAAACCAAAATAGAATGCCAAGAACCCCAAAAAACAGACTCACGAAACTGCTCCTGAAGTATCGGTGGACACACTTTCTTCAGAAATAGATTGCCATGTGTGGCAATCAGCACGCAATAGATAAGGTACTCTGCCTGGAATTTGAGGCAGTGAGGGCTCCATCTTTCCGTCAGCTTCGATGGACTGTCCACCGGGATTTAAATGAACTCCTTGGGCTTTTATAATCCTCATTCAAGAATTTATATTTGAATTCTGTTCAAATAGTGGCACATCAATTTTAAAAACAGTACATTATTGTCAGGTGATGATTTTACTGCTAATCGTCACAATTTTAACAAAGTAGTATTTTAATTAAATAGTGTTAACACGATCTTGTTCTGTAATAAAACATGTATTTAATATAAAAAATGTTCTCATATCATTATCAATCACAACAACTGTTTGAGGTGAAAAATACAAGAAACCACACCTTAATTTCAAATTTTATAGGGGGTATATGCGGACTCCTAAATTTGATCAAAGTTATATGGAAAGCAACTTCTAAGTGCCTGTTTTAGAGTTTACCCAGAATTATACCTTATATTTTTATTTTATAAATGCTAGATGAATATAGTGACATATCTGCCTACTAGAGAAGTGATCACAGGAAAACAAATAATTTAATACATTTCAAACTATTTTCAGCGTTCTTAGACTTTTTTTACATTGGACTTTAGGAAACACATTCTGGATAGCATTGTTTGGCAGACGTGTGCATAAGCATTACTCTGAGGCCAAATGTGTAAGTCCTGGAAAGTTAGTACATGTAGCAACTTTGAAACTTTTGGGGCCAACTGGCAGGCGTTTGTTTTTAAGGAGCAGAGTGGTATTCCAAACTCATATGGAGCCCAGAACATAGTGGGCAAAATATCAGGGACCAAAATATCGATAAGGTAACTACGTATTGGTAAATATAGGTTTGCTTTACTTGACTCCACATATTTGTATTTTGCCACTATATAAATCTTCAAGATATGCAGATGTCAGGTTCCTCAGTGGACGGACTTCTATTTGCAGCCTTGGAGCGATGGGAAAATCTGAGAGTCCAGGTTTTGACTGTCCTTGTCTGCCATAAATATGGGCGACCCCTTCTGGTAGCCACGATGCTGCTGACAATAGAATGTCTAAGCAGATAGTGCCCTCCAGTAGGAGTCCCCAGGAGGAAACATCCATAGGGAAAAAACTCTGATGGTGATTGGAGACTTTCAGGAAGCCAATGAGGACTGGCACTGAAGTTTGAAGACCAGTGCTGCAGCAAAGCACAGAAGGCACAGGTAAGGCAAGTGGAAACACCAAAAATCAGGAGAATAGAAAGGTTCAGTAAGGGAAACAATAGGAGCAAGAATCACCAGCAGGAGCAAGGAGACACCTGCGGGAGCTAGGATGCACCAATAGGAGCAAGGAAACACTAGAAGGCATGAAGAAACACCAGCAGGAGCAAAGAAACATAAGGCCGGACTGCCCGTACCAGGCATCGGGCATTTCCCCAGGTGGCTGGAAGAGTGGGGATCTGCTTTTCTTACTGGGGGTGGGGGGTTGTAGAAATGCAGCAGTTTTAAGAACACTATAGAGTTCATTGTATATCCAACAGTTTTCAGGCTACAATAAAAGCGCTGAGATAAGTCTGGTGATTAATGTACCTGCCGGAGAGAGATCAGAGTTTTGTCTAGTGGCAGTTTTGACTCATGTAAGGTAGCGCAGAGAGGTTTAATATGTCTGCTGCAAAGAATGTGTACAATGCAGATCAATCAATCAATCAATCAAAGGCACTTATAGAGCACACCACTACTCCAACAGAGTGTCCTGGTGCTACATGGCTGTAGAGGCAGATGGAATGAGGGAGACTAAAATACTGAATTAAAAAGCCAAGTTTTCAGTTTAGTTTTAAAAAACACTACATCCTTAGTTGAATGAAGGTGAAAGGGCAGAGAGTTCCAACCCCTAGCTGCCAATGCAGCAAAGGAGGAATAAATGTTTTCCTCCTAGGTTTGGGCACCACAGTTAGCAGTCCCACGGCCGACCGAAGAGCAATAGAAGGCTGGTAATGCTGACGTCTCTTGGCCAGATATTTGGGTCTGAGTCCATAATAGGCTCTATGTGCTGGAGCAGAGCCTCGAACTGCACTCTTGCCTTGACAGGTAGCCAGTGCAATTCCTTGAGGTATCTCTGAACATAAATATTCCTGGGGATCCTCAGTAGGAGACGACCTGCTACATTCTGCACCAGCTGGAGTCTTTTTATGAGGTACCTTTGAATACCGATAGAGGGCACTGGCTTATTAAAGCCGAAAGCCGAAATGTTATAAGGGCATGGATCACAGAACAGTATTTTACGTGCAATGCTCATTGAGATAATGCTTTTGTCACAGAAGTGCTTTTGTTACTGTGCAGTTCATAAGTTACAATGTAATCTAGCACAGTAAGCTATGAAGTGCCATCAAAAAGCGGCATGCAAACTGCATGGTACTAGTTAGAAAGTTATGTTTTTTCCCAGTCTTGGATTATCCTAATTTTGCTAAAAAGGGTTTGTTTGGTAGAAATAAATTGTTAATAGTTGAGTCAACCCAAACCGCTATGTTACATTCTGAATCCTGAGTTTTTGCCACCCCAGACCAAGCACTCTTAAAACATGCCTATCAGTATGGATGACATGTGAATCCTACACCCTGTAGTCCCCTTTGTCTTACGCAACATTTCCTAAACACTGACATACACACAATGATTAATTGTCTCTATATGTGTGTATGATGTAAAGTGCTCCAACCCTCTAGGCTGGTATGAGAGGCCCAATAAAACAAATGGATTACATGTGAGAGAGAAGTTATGAATGGATGAAAGGCACTGTTAGAGGGTGATGGTAAGGGAATCATTGAAGTTAAGATTGATGTATCCTGGTGCACTGTCAGGTCATCATCTACTATGCTTTAAAAACTAACACAATTGAAAATATAATGAAAAATGTATTGTAGAATGCCCCATTTGGAGGGGTGGGGGAAACCCCCCAAGGCCCATTGGAGTGGCCAGGCTCACTCACTATGCTCCATATGGGGTCTAGTCTGACAGTATTTGCCAGGACTGTTTTGGGTTCGTATTCAGGCCCTGTGTACAACATCACAAAGTGCATGACTGCATCATTAGCAGATAGACAGCCTGGACATAAATATCTCATGTATTTGTATAATGTGCAAGCCTCCCAGGGGTGTAACCCTGGCCACTGTGGTTCAGGGGCCTATGAATATCTGTAAAATATTGGAAACTCAGGGGCTCCTATTCATTTAGTGATACGCCCTGAAGCCTTCAATGTGGTCCTTAAATAGGGTTCAGGAGACCACTTACATATGCTTGTCTGTGAAGAGGTATTCAACTATAAATAGCCATCCTCTTTCCACTTTGTTTAGGTGACTGTTTACTAGAGTTCCTTTTGAACAGCCCAAATTAATTTCCTGATTCAGTCAGATGATGTGCTCACTAAGTATGTTCATAATCATGACAAACTTAATTTACTGCTATCTTGGCACTTCTTGGGAAGCAAAAAGAACAAAATCATTTTCTGTTTGTCTTGATCCATTGTTTGGGGTGCTAGAAAGAAAAGGTTTATGCTGTCCATTTTTCTAGAGGAAAAGCATCCACAACAGTTTAGGTATGTGCTTTCCATATTTTTGTCAAAATTGTCTGGGGGGATTCCTAGCATCAGAATCATATTCTAATTCAGTCAATATTTCTTTCGCCTTCTATACTTACCTGTAGAAAACATGATATATTCTAAAGTACAGACTAAGAAGCCAATTTAGAGACTTGATAAATTCCCAAAATGGGTGTTTGCTTTTGACAAATAAAAAAAAACCAATTCCCCCACCCAACACACACACCCTAGCAGTTTTCTCCCAGGATATGGGGGTCGATTTGGGTTTTTTCTTGGCCCTCAGATGTTCCCTCCACAGTAACTTAAATGAAAAAAGGCATTATGTTATCCACCCTAAATAATGGTGTTATGCCCTTCCGCTGAGACTCCTATCCTGTAGTTTTGTGGGGTGGGTACTCAGTCATGTTTGTGATAGAATACCCTACCCTCCAAACTCTAAATTGTGCCTATAGTCAGCCCAAGTACTATTTAAAGTAATCTTGTGATGTTTCATTTTGGATCTCCCACTCACATTTCCTTTCTTCCTTAGGAGCTTAGTTGCAAGATGCATGTTTTTATTCATATTCTTCAATGAATTTACAACTAGAATATAAAGGGTGAAGTAACCTCCAATGTTCCATCAATGTATTGTGGGTCTTTCATTTTGAAAAGGGCCAATGCTTAACAATGACAGTCCCTTAACATTGATCAAACGTCCCAAGTCCTTAATTTTCTCTCTACATCAGTATGTTTTTTGAAAATATATTTCTCACCAGCTTCATACAATTGTGTAAGAATATGGCAAACCACCTTCAAATTCTTTGCTATAATGGTGAACTTAATTAGTACATCATACTCACATTACGGCGATCTGATCTAGAAGTACTGCTGATTGCGAAATGAAATAACACATTTATATTGAAATTAGTTCTTTATGTGAAGATACCATTATCCAGAAGTCAAATGCAAACAGGTGAAAACTCTGAAGCCTTGTATCTCTGAGAGACCACAGTCAATATATGGAAGTGGCAATCTGGGCAAGTGAACTGTTCAATTTGCTTTTCTCAGTTCCACACATAGGGCCTGATTTCAACATTGGCGGAGGGGTTACTCCGTCACAACGGTGACGGATATCCCATCCGCCGAAATCTAAATCCCAATGGAAACAATGGGATTCAGATTTCGGCGGAGTAACCCTTCCTCTGAAATCTAAATCTGGCCCATAATCTGCATTGACCATTAGGTGTCATGATGTCCAATGTTGCCCAATACTGGAATATTGTAGATACTGATAAGAGCATGCATAATTTATTTTACTTCTAAAATTGTAATTATTTCTCCAGAGACTTGAGTGATGGTAAAGGCATGTGTTATTATCTCACAAACACTGGTTCCATATTAGGATCTCCGGGGATTGTATTGTAATGAACAGTTTTCAATCCACATTAAAATTTTAAAACATAGCAGTTACCTGACTTCCACAATTCGCAGCATGGACCACAGCCCCCTTTTGCTGCTTTGACACAGTGTGTGCTTTCCTTGACTTGCTCCAACAGATTATGTTGGTATATGAGCTATGAGGTATATGAGCTAAGGGGTTACCTGCACTTCGGACTTTTTCCCCCCTTTTACCTCTTCTATTACAAGCCAATGACTGGGCCCCGTAGGTAGTATGAGTGAAAACCTTGTTCACATACTTCTCTCTGGTGAGAGACACAGACTGACATTTGGAGTCAGAACCACAAGGCAAGTGGTTTGACTGTGCTGTCATCAAAACATTGGGTGGTGCTCCCTGAGTGAATAATGGTGAGTTTTTACATGCGCCACAGAAGCAAGGCTAGATTCACTTTTTTGATATAGCCTTGACAAATATGCGTTGAGTCTAATGTGAGAAGTCTAAGAGTAAAACACCTGTAAACTGACTTTTAATAACAATCTGTCAATAAAAGTGTTGAATCATGTGCTTACAAACTGTGAACCAATAACAGTTGTACAAACAGTGATAATGCTGTAATAATAAAACAATACAGAAGACTGAAAAAAATTCTACAAGTGACCAATCTGATTAATTCAGAAGAATTTCGGACTCTGAATTCCATTCCATGATATCACATAATGAGATTGTTTTAAGAGAATATGTAGAAGTATTTCAAAACTAGTGAAACAAATCTATTTACAGTCATGGGACAAATGAGTTAAATTAATGATACAGTGTCAATAGTTCCTCATATATTGTATGATTAATCTTTATTGACTGCTGCATATGAGGATGTTGTTCCCCTCAAGTTCACAGCTAACATAAACAGTAACTTATTAGGAACACAAACAACCTGTGTTTCGCTGTTGAGACAATTTACTTCTTCAGCACTTCATTCATGCAAGGAGCCATAAATCTGAAGAAAGACAAAAATTTCTTCCTCAATTAAGAAAAAAAATCTCCTTCCTCAAGTAAAGAAAAACTTAAATTATAAGAAATCCCACAACGTCACAAGCAATATATAAAATACAGTTAATTCCTCTTCGTAGATTTTCCTGTTAGAAAAATCTCTTAACCCAGCATATGATTAAACGTGCCTATGGTAAGGTACTCTAAACAGGAGCACATAAAGATAGCTGCCTGGCTTGAACAGTCGTATTTTCTAACAACATCTAGTGTCATCTGCTGCCTTCTCTCTCAAGAGTAGCATGAGTCTGAGTATGTAGGCCATTCTGAGCAAAGCACTTCAAGGACAACAAAACGATGACAAGTTTTCATACTCTTACGATGCACTGAAGCAATCAAGGCTACTAACAGCATTCCTTTCTGTTTTCCACATTAAAATATACTCATGAAAATATAATCTAGGTTTCACATAATAGATTTTAAGTGGTTGTTTCTCAGTGTCACTGGCACGTGGCCTCACCTAACTCAACCTGTTTGTTCCTTTGCTTTATCATGAAATCAAGAAAATACCCAGAGAAAAGATGTATATGTTTCTTGTATCTTGGTGGACACATTTTTACCTGTTGCATCAACTTGAATAGGTTACAGCGAGGAAGATGCAGGAGGGGAAGGTTCTTGTATTTGAATTATAACTAAGACCCCGAGATTTCAATTTTTTCCCGATTTTTACAGATAAATACAGACTGGACACCATCTATTTTTAGGTTTAGTGCACAAGTGCTCTGACATGTTGTAATCAGTCTGTGGGCTTTTAACCATGCCCACCACACGCCCATCACTTTCACTCATTCCTGGGCTTGCGTTTCAAAAATCCTTTGATACCACTGATAAATGCTTTACGTTTGTCCCTCCTTGGGGCAGTTTTGTTACCACCTTGGCCACCAACCCTGTTACATGAACAATTGTACGTTTGCCAATCAGTTTTCTTTTTGTTTCTCTCCTTTGCGCTCATGGCTGCCGTGGTGCTTTTAATCGGATTGCTTATATCAAGTATTTTACTTTTCGTTTTCAATTCATTTGGATAGAAAGTCCAGTTAGGAATTTACAATGCTAATAGGTCTAACTCGAGCAAACGCGAGACCCATTGCATTGCAAATACTTGTTCTGTCTGTATGGAAAAATACGGAACATTTGTCCTCTTTTGATGATTCTCACAATTGTCAATCACAGGTGCCAGGTACAGACTGACAAGCAAGTGAGGTAAACAAAAGAAAAAAAAAGATTTCCTAATGAAGCTTAAATAATTGCAGTTGTACATTTGTTTAAGCTGTTCTATAGGCATATGTTTTAGATTGCTATGTTGTACTGTAAACTGCTGAAACCTGATGTATATTCAAAGATGGATTTACATGTATTGGTAAAAAATTTGGGAATATACCTATTGCAGCTTAATTTTTTATGCCAAACACAAAAGAAATGTGAATAATTACAGATAATAATAAATATGGATAAACGAAGATAGAAAAGTAAAAAAATAAATGCCATGAAACTCAGAGTGATGATTGTAATTTAATTTTCTTTCACCTCACAGTTTAACTGTACTGTATGTCAGAACAACGCATGCTGGAACCACGCATGCCTGAACAACGTGGTTGGAACAAAAACAGCGTTGTTACCACTAATGCCTTTACCACGAATGCCTTAACAATGACTTTTCGTTGTAAAGGCATTCCTGGTAAAGGCATTAGTGAACGGCATGCATGGTTCCAGCATGCGACCTCTCTGGCCCCCTCACCCCTACCCCTAAAAATTACCATGACCCCCCCACCCCTAAAACCTACAACCACCTCAACCCCCCACCCCTGCCCCTAAAACTACCCCAACCCCCCACCATGCCCCTAAAATTACAGCAACCCCCACCCCGCTCCTAAAACCTAAAGCCACCCCAAACCCCCACCCGCCTCTAAATTACTGTGACTCCCCACCCCTGCCCCTAAAGCCACCCCAACCCCCCTGCCCCTAAAATCTAAACTACCCCAACCCCCCACCCCTGCCCCTAAAACTACCCCAACCCCCCACCCTGCCCCTAAAATTACAGCAACCCCCAACCTGCCCCTAAAACCTAAAGCCACCCCAACCCCCACCCCTAAATTACTGTGACTTTCCACCCCACCCTGCCCCTAAAAGCTAAACTACCCCAACCCCCCACCCATGCCCCTAAAACCACCCCAACCCCCCACCCGTCCCTAAAACCTAAACTACCCAACCCCCCACCCTGCCCCTACAACCACCCCAACCGCCCACCCCACCCCTAAAATCACTGCGACCCCCCCACCACTGCCCCTAAAACCTAAAACCACCCCAACCCCCCACCCCTGCCCCTAAAACCTAAACTACCCCAACCCCCAAAAAGTAAAAATACCCCAGACCCTCCTCCCGTCCCTAAAACTAAAAATACCCCGACCCCCCACCCTGCCCCTAATACTAAAAATACTCCGACCCTCACCCCTAAACCTAAACCACCCCAACCCCCACCCCCAAAAACTAAAAACACCCCCCAAAACTAAAAATGCCCCGACCCCCTTCTCCGCCCCTAAACCACCCTGACTCCCCACCCCAAAACTAAAAATACCCCCACCCTTGCCCCTAAAAATACCCCGAGCCCCCACCCCGCCCCTAAAACAGCCCCAGTCCCAGCCCCACTTACCTGATCACGTCCTCCTCCTCAGCGACTCCCTTATTCTGTGCCTTAACCACGCATGTGCATGGTTCAGTACATGTGTGGGTAAGGCACTGAACAAGGAAGTTGTGGTTAACAAAAGCGTTGTTCCACTTTTGTTGTCCACGACTTCGTTGTTCGGGAGTCGTGGTTCAGGCTGCTTCCCTGTCTGAATTTTAAACATTCCGTATGGGAACCAGGCCAGTAGTGATCTTTATTCAGGAAGAGGGTGAAATAAAGTCTGTCAATGGCTCACCATACCAGAGTATACATATTAAAGTGAATGGTCTGGGAATTGGCATTGTAAACCTTGACAGAGCATTTCTATTCAATAAATGTGCCAGGGACTGTCGTTATTTACTATAATCATTATAATTTTAGTTTTGTCTTCTGGTAATGAGTAGCAAAGACTCCCATTTGTCATGATTAATTGTTGAGGCACATCAGATCATCGATTTCAGTTAATGTTTGTGCACCACTGTTAGTGTGTCTGACCTTAATAAGTAAACTTACAAAGGGACGCAAATAGGTTGATGAACCTTTTGACTCGCATTTAAGATGTTCCCACCATAGATTCAGTAAATGCAGATCAATAATCAGTAACCAGTCAATGACATTAATAATCAATGATAATCAATAGCATTAGTAATCAATAGGAGTCAGTAATTATCACACACCATGACCTTTGAGTCATAAATAACCACACCTTTTAGTAAAAGTTAGAATATTTATTTCCCTTTATTAACAATGCTAATGTCATGTAAGATAATCTCAAAATCAAATGATAAACACAGAAACATCAGCGGCAAAAGAAACATAATCTAATCAAAGCTTGAACGATTACACATTCTAAGGTTACAGTGCAAATTAATAACAGTTGAGCAAACATTATTACATACATTTATTTTCAGCAAAAGAAAGACATTGATTACTACCCCTTATAGCAGACTTTCATTAGTGAGGATCCTTATCTAACACCAGATTAGCATTATCATGTTAGGCTTCATGCAAAACAATGTAGTCAACACAAATTTAGAAAGCATCTAATTATGGCTTTATCAAAATAGTGCGGTTGGTACCAAGAAAGAAAAAACAAATGGACTTAAGAAACACATCAGTAATAATATACCTCTCCTCAAAGGGACTGGCAATCTTAGATAGTCTTTGTCATCAGGACATCAGTTCAGTTAAAAAGGCATCAGGATTCAGCATCAAAGATCAGAAAACGTAAAGTCTTTAAGCATTAAAGTAAAGTACGTCTCTAGACGATCAGTAAAGTAATGACCTTTCGGCAAAAAGAAATGGGCAAATGCGCTGTCTTCCATCAGTGTAGTCAGGCTAAGTTAGATTTCCTAAACTACTTCCCTAGTCCCTGTTGGTCAAGGGATTGCATGTTCACACTTTGTCTAGTAAAACTAAAACTTCAACTCTATAATTTCTACTAGTACACAGTTCACATGTAGCTGATTGGCTTCTCTTGTAATGTCCTCCTCGTCCGGCTCTTCAGGTAACAGTATTGTTGCAGGTTATATTCCAGTCAATGTCGCCATTGTTCTCCTCCTGAGAAAGTAATTCTTACACACATTACACCTATTTTGTTACATTTAGGAAGATCAGCATTTTCTAGCAAGTGGTTCTCATGAGAAAGACTTTTAGCTACAAGCATATTTATTTTGCATCAGTTAAAAATCTGTCATTGCAATTCCTTCAAATCTTTGTTCCCTTTTCCAATTTTCCCTGAAAAATGTTTCCCTTTTCCTCCTTCCTCTGATTATTCTTTGACCTTTTCAATTTAATCCTTTTACACAATTTACATATTCCTCATATTCCAATTAGGCAAACCATGATAATTAATATCCCCTGTATAAGTTTTAATAAGATCCCTTTCCTAATGTTGTTGAGACAATTTCGCACTGAAGCAAAACCTTCACCCACTTTCTCCCAAGCACCCGGTTCTTTCAATTCTTTCAAATCAGCACTTTCATTAGTCAGATTAGTAAATAGGCTTCTAATTTCTTTACTATTATCAGGAATTTATGAACAACAATGCCTAGAATTAAGCATTCTACAAACTCCGCCATCCTTCGCTAAGAGAATGTCTAAAGCAAGGCAATTTTGAAGAGTCATAGCTGTTTCAGCAGCTAATTCAGTATCTAACAGGAAATGACTACTGAAAAATTTGTCAGCATGTTTTCCACAATAGTAGTGTTAACGCGTCCTTCTATTTTAATTTATACACATCAGGACTCGTTTTAGGCCGATGAATCTTTGGACCCAGTGGTGAGACACCGTAAGATGAGATAACTAATCAATATATCAATCAATATATCAATAATATTGTCAACATATATCACCACAATATATTTCACTTTAGACATTAGTTAAACCTTCGGCACAACCATGACCTTTCAGTCATGAATAACCACACCTTATTGAAGTTTTGTGAATTTTATTCCCTATTGATTACAATCTAATAGCAAATGTAATAATCTCAGAACCAAGAAGCAAAAGAGCATAGTCACAATGTGGTAATAATGCAAAGATCACAGACATAAGATGGCAATATGAAGATAAACAAATCTAAACGCATAAAACCTCATATATGTTTAGTTCAGCATAGCACCATGTCAGTCACGTCAGTCACGTCAGTCAAGATGAAATGCCTCATCTAACCACAATTAGCATCAGCATGTTGGACTTCATGCAAAACAATTTAGAACATCAATTTGGAAAACATCTAACTAGGGTCTCTAATCAAAAATACACAGCAGTTGGTACCTAGAAAGAAAAGGCACATAAGTGAATTTCAATAGCAACAACATAATTTACCCTCCTCGGAATAGGTCAGCATACAGGATCAGTCTTCGTCTTCAGGACATCAGTTAGATCGCCGTCAGTCTATCTAGTCTTTGGGCAGGGGACACTTCCCTCATAAGGAAGAAAGTGTAATGGGGCAGTCTATGGGTGAGGATGGTTTTGTCTAAGTCTCAAATCACCAAATAGAGTGACAGAGTTTCTGGATGCAATCGATATCATTCCCTACCTAATGCTCTCGAGTCTCTTGTGTCATGGGTTTTATCCCTTTTTCGTAATACATTCTCCCAAAATTCTATTGGATAGTCACTACACCCCACTATCTGTAACCTATCAAATTATACATTAAGTAATGCATTTGTCATTCTACGATAATTTACATCCTTCTGATTGGTCTTCATAATTGACGTCTTTCGTAGGTGGCATATCTGGGGTTACTTCATTTTCTGGCACGTTCTTCGGGTCAAGAGTTCTCTTTTCTGTGGTTTAGTGTCCTTGAAAGTGTCCATATTTGTTGCAAAGCGTACATCTTTATCCTAAAGCAACTAGCATGCGGATGAGAATATAACGGTCAATGATACAATAAGCGGAGAAAAAGAACAAATGCTGGGTCATGGCCTTTTGCAAGTCAGCACACTGGAGAAACAGAAAAATATGGTTTAATATGAGAGCTACACAGCCAGTTTTCGACTCACGCTAACTTAAGGCTTATGGATTCTAATAAAATGCTATTATCGTACGTATTAATATATTCAATTAGTCATAATTCAAGCAATTATTTCTTACAGTCGACATTAGTTTATGCATGTGAAAAATTCTCCACGTTTAAAATACGTTTCAATGAATAATATTAGCGTTGTTAATATAAGCATTTCACATCTAAAATAGGTAATGTTTAAACTACGCTCTCTCAGTCCCTCCTCTGATGACGCTCGTCATCACACAATCTTTTTCTTTGATCTTAATTTTTCACCTTGCGCATAATACGCATTTCAACATCTTGCCCTTTATGTGAGCTTTTCCATATTTCATTGAACATTTTCTCTCTTTCACTTTCTTCATTTCTTCTGGTTCTTTTAGTCCAATTTCTTTTCACTTTGTCATTGATTTTACATGCCCCCCATAATCCTAATAGACAAATTAAAACAATTAATAGACCCATCATAATTTTTGCAAGTACCCCATTCCAAATATTGGTAAACCAGCTTCCCACTCGGGCAATTCCTTTTCCAAATTTCTCCCAAACACCAGGTTCTTTCAAATCCTTCAAATCTGTACTATCTCTGGTAAGGTTAGTAAGCATGCTTCTAATTGTCTTACTATTATCTGGTATAAATGAACAACAATGACGCTCATTAAGCATTTTGCAAACACCTCCACTCTTTGCTAAAAGAATGTCTAAAGCAAGCCGATTTTGAAGAGTCATAGCTCTTTCTGCAGCAAGTTCAGTATCCATCAGGAGTATGGCTCCTGTAAAATTTGTCAGCATGTTATCCACTATAGTAGACAACTTTTGAATTTTCATAGAATTTAAGATAACCCCCACTGATGGGATTATGGCCCCAAATATATCACCAATGACAGCCGCCACTGATTCTCGTTTTTGTCTAGGATGTTGTAATTCAGACGTTTTAGGTATTTGTTTCAAGTCATCAATCTGGTATATCTTTGGAAATACTATTCCCAAATAACATGTCCCATACCATCCCTTAGGGAGACGGTAATATGCATTTAGTCCACAAATATAATAGATTCCAGGGATCGCTGGATCTTGTCCATTTAACATAAAGGTCCATTTACTCTGAAACAAAAACACATGCCTACATTCACTCGTACCTACAAACAAATTATCTTGATCAGATTTTGGTCTATATATACAGAGCCTACCTACGTGTATTGCATCTATAGCTAGTTTGCCTTGTGTTTTGATTGCAGTGTAAGCATAATCATTTGCATAAGTACGTTTTTCTAGTCCTTTTTCTAACCTTTCTTTCAGTGCTTTGCGTCTATCATCTGTGTGATCTAAAAAGCTTTTCTCTACAGGAGATAATAAGCAAGTCAAATTATTGCGATGTGCATAAGCAGTTCCAAATGTAAGTGTTGGCTCAAAGAATCCTCTAACTATTTTAATATCATGCTCTTTAGCTAATTTATTTAGGAATTCAATCACAGGCACAAAAGAAAACACAACATCTAAGTTTGAATAAAAGTACTGCACATGCTCTTGATTATAGAATCTTGTTAATAGCAAGCTGCAACTAATTCCATAAGTAAGAGGGAGGCTATGATAAGTAACTCCCTCCTGCACAGATGAAGGGATTTTAGTACATACATAACAATCTTTCGCATCCATAGTTTCCACATACTCATTTAATAAGCGATAGAAGACATTAGTAGAAAGTTCCCCTTTTGCATTAGTTCCCTCATGCATATGTCTTGCGTCTTGCTCAAATCTCTCCCATGGTGATAGTTTAGTAGTGGTAGTTTCAGGTTTCAAAGTTGCATTAATAGTTTCTTTCTCTCTCCATGGCATTCCCACAATCACTCCCACAATCATTACTGCTCATACAACACCTATTATAAGACCTAACCAACCACACACCTTACTTCCTTTGCTACTGTAAGCCACGTTTGTATAGAATCAGAATAGCAGTTCAACAATCAACTTGAGGAAAAAAAATTAAAAAACAATCTTTGCATATATTGCAGCGTCTTCACTCACTCCAGGACCCTTTTTCGTCAATTCCGGTTAGCAGCTTGTCGTAATCAGGTTTCTTTAAAGTCAAATCCGGTTTTAGTGTCACTTCCAGTAGTTTCTAAAGTCTTTTTTTTCTCTTTTCAGCTTTCGCAAATTCAATTTCAGTCGAGTTTTTCCTTTGAATATCTTCAGGTACCGTAATACTGAACTGGTACTTCTCGATCAAAACAGAATGCTAAGAACTCTTGTTGCCATTCAGAGGTTGTAGCATATGCCCATTCAGGACCTGTATATCTTCTGTTGGCTATTCTTTTTCTTTTTAACCTTCGTTCACCTTGTTGCTTCCCTCACTCAGATCATCTGCTTGTGAAGTATCACTTTCTTCTATTATTGTGTCATTCGATACCTCTCTTATTTTAGGATGTGATTTGTCTGGCCAATTATCGCCTCTATGTGTCTTGGTTCGATGTTTTCCTTCAGGACATTGAACAGTACCCTCCTCTTGTGATATGGTGTTTTCTCTTGACGGACCTGCAACTGGTTCAGGAGACTCTGACACGTTTCGATTTGTATCTACAGTTTCTCCTTCTCTTTCGTCTTCTGGTTCTATGCTGATTTCGGACTCCAACCCGTACTCGTCTACTTCTGGGAGAACCTCTCCTTGGCTTAGTTCTCCTGCTGCCTCGACTGAGATAGGCACTCTGTCACCTCTCTCGAACTCATTGACAGTTTGAGGGACAAGACTGTTCTCAGTGGGCTCTCCAGTAGTGTTAGTTCCTTCTTGACTGATCTCTGACTCTGAGATTTCTCTTCCTGAAGTTGCTGTACCGGAAACTTCAAGTTCCTCTTCAATAGGCCACGTTACCCTTTTTGTGTGACTGGCATGTATCCAGTTGGGAACCCCAGCACATTTCACAGCAGTGGTGGTTGTCAATATTACTTGATACAGCCCCTTCCAACGCGGCTCAAGACACGATTTTCTTACGTGCTCCTTGACAACCACCCAATCTCCAGCTTGCAGAGAATGACCAGGTTCACCAATTGGTGGCAACGTGTTTATCTTCCACCTGGTGAGAGAAAGAGCGAATCACGTCAGCCAAGCCTTTGCAGTAATCCAACACCATATCATCTGTAATATTCACTAGCGCATTTGCAGGTACCGCTGGTAATCTCATTGCTCTGCCCATGAGGATTTCATGAGGGGACAGTCCCGTTTTCTTATCTGGGGTGTTTCTCATAGACATCAGTACTAGAGGTAAAGCATCTGGCCATTTCATGTTTGTTGCAGCACACATTTTTGCTATTCTTGATTTTAAGGTACCATTCATCTGTTCAACTAGTCCTGATGCTTCAGGGCGATAGCTACAATTCAACTTTTGTTCAATGTTGAGTGCAGCACACAAAAGTTTAATCACCTCATTGTCGAAGTGTTTTCCCCTATCTGATTCTATAGAAACCGGAAACCCGAATCTTGGTATCAGTTCTCTGAGTAGTAGTTTTGCAGCTGTAAGACTGTCATTCCTACGTGTGGGATATGCCTCAATCCAATGACTGAAAACACACACAATCACCAACACGTACTTCAATCCTCCACAAACAGGCATTTCGATAAAATCCATTTGCATTTTGTTGAATGGACCTCCAGCTCTCCCAATGTGGCTTAAAGTTACCACAGTTCCTTTTCCAGCATTCATCTGTTGACAGATGACGCTCTTGTGGCAAGTGATTTCTGCGGCATGTCTGAATTTTGGATTGAACCAATCAATCTTAAAGGATCTGATCATGGCATCTCTTCCCAGATGGGCCTGCCCATGGTATAACCGGGCAAACTGTGACAAAAGACTATTTGGCAGAACCAGTTTTCCCTCTTCTGAAACCCATAGATCATCTGCCCTTTGTACACACTGCATTCTCTGCCAGGAACGTTTTTCCTCCTTGCTAGCACGACCTTGTAATGTTTTCAGTTCATCTAATGTATCAACCACTCGTAATGCTAGACTTAAACTCGTGTCGGTTTCAGGTTGTGGTAACAATTCCCACTGCTCTTTAAACGATATACAATTTAATGCACAAAATCTTGCGACCTGATCTGCATAACTGTTTCCCATGGACACAAAATCTTGTGATCTGGTATGAGCACTGCACTTCACCACGGCAATTTCAAGAGGTAACTGAATCGCATGTAACAAATCTCTTATTTGTTCACCATTTTTCACAGGAGAACCAGAGGAGGTCATGAAACCCCTCTGTGACCAAAGTTGGCCAAAATCATGCACAATTCCAAATCCATATCTGCTGTCAGTATAGATAGTGACTTTCAAATTTACAGCTGCGTGGCATGCCTTTGTAAGGGCTATTAATTCTGCCACCTGTGCAGAAAACACTTTCTCGAGCCAGGAGGCTTCGACAATGCCAGTTATGGTACATACTGCGTAAAAGGCTCTCAATGTTCCTGCTGAATCTCTTAGACAGGACCCATCAACAAACATAATGCAATCGTTTTCTTTTAACTGGGTATCCTGTATGTCTGGGCGAGATTTGGTACAGAGCTCAGTCACCTCAAGACAATCATGCTCAAATTCTTCCCCATCTTTGATTTCTGTATTTTCATTGGGAAGTAAGGTTGCCGGGTTCAGCACAGTGCATCTCTTTAGTGTGACATTTGGTGACCCCAGTATAATCGTCTCATATCTAGTGAGTCGTGCATTTGTCATGTGTTGTGTCTTAGTTCGTGTCAACAGAATTTCAACTGAATGTGGAACCATTACTGTCAGAGGGTATCCCATGACTATGCCTTCACATTGTGAAATGCTTTGACCAACTGCTGCAACTGCCCGCAAACAACCCGGTAAGGCTGCTGCGACAGGGTCCAAGGTAGCTGAAAAATATGCTACAGGGCGATTTGCGTCTCCGTGGACCTGTGTTAAAACAGACAAAGAACAAGCATCACGTTCATGACAGAACAACAGGAAAGGTTTTTCATAGTCAGGCATCCCTAAAGCTGATGCCCTGCACATGCATTCTTTCAATTCTAGAAATGATTCAAGCTCCTCTTTTGTCAAAGTTATTGTGTATGGCTCGTCCTTGACTTCTTTTCCTGTCAATTTTATTAAAGGCTTTGAGATGATCGAGAAGTTGGGTATCCACTGGCGACAGTAGCCCACCATTCCCAAAAACATCCTGACGTCTCTTTTTGTTATTGGGGGATTCATCTGCAAAACAGCTGTTATTCTTTCCTTTGATAATCTTCGGGACCCTTTCTCAATCAAATGTCCCAAGTATTTCACTGCTTTTTGACAGTACTGCAACTTTCTGGGTGACACCTTGTGTCCATTCTTCCCCAGATGATTCAGCAATGCAATGGTATCATATTTACAACTGTCTCTGGTTTTGGATGCAATCAGCAAATCATCAACGTATTGCACAAGAGTCAAATTAAAAGGCAGCACAAGAGGTTCCAAGTCCTTCTTCAATATCTGATTGAAGATGGATGGTGACTCAGAAAACCCCTGAGGAATTCTGCACCAACTGTACACCTTATCCAGGAATTTGAAACTGAACAAAAATTGGCTGTCTTCATGAAGAGGTATCGAGAAGAATGCTTGTGATAGGTCTACCACAGTAAACCATTCAGCATCACAAGGAACCTGGAACATTATTACTGTTGGGTTAGGTACCACAGGGCAGCATTTTATCACAATTTTGTTTATTTTTCTCAAATCCTGCACAATTCGAAATTTCCCACAGGGCTTCTTCAAACCCATAATGAGAGAGTTGCACGGACTGCTCAAAACTTCTTTCAGGACTCCCTGTCTGAGAAAATCTGCAATTATTTGTGACACCTCAATGAGGACATCCTGGGTCATGTGGTATTGCGGTACTTGTGGGAACACTGCATTCGGCTTTATCTGAACCTTGACTGGCTCTACTCCTTTTATCAACCCTACTTCTTTCCCAGTCAGATCCCACACTTTCTCTGTTACGGTCCCTTGTAGATCAACAGGTAGGTCGATCATAGTATGCATTGGGAATAAAGTAATCAAAGGGTAGTCTTCATTTGTCTCTCCTCCTTCCTCTATGAATTGACTCTCATCTCCCTCATCGTCACTGTTTGTTTGTACTTCTATTCCATCGTTGGAACAGGTAATCGAACATTTTGTCTTACATAGTAAGTCCCTTCCTAGTAAGGATACTGGGCTTGAATCGCATACAACAAATCTATGCAGGCCTTGGAAATTACCAATTTCAACCTGCACCGGATCAGTAATCGGATTAGTCAGGTACTGGTTTGCCACACCAACCACTCGTATAGTACGCCCTGAGAGAGGTAATCTCGGGACTTCTGCACTTCGAACTGTAGAGCATGTAGCTCCTGTGTCGACCAAAAATGAAACCTTATAGCCCATTACTTTTCCCTCTACATATAGGCCTCTCTGATCCACCTCTAAAGATGCTGCAAGCCTGCACTCTTCACTGTCTGAACTGTCATCTGACCAATCCTCATTCATGCCACTTTCACCTCGTAATGGGAATTGTTGCACAGTGTTATTTTGATTGGTTACCTGGCCTGTGACCTGCTGAGGAAGCATCACCTGTTGCTGTCCCATCGGAGCCATTGGTAATTGCATTTGCTGTCTAGGCACCATAGGAATCTGCTGCTGCACTGGTTGCATTGGTACTGACTGAAAACGCGGCATTTGCATCTGCTGCATGGGCTGTACCCCTGGCATTTGTACCTCGTGGATTTTGTAATGTACCGACATTAGTGCTTTGCTGAACTGCACCATCCTGCACCATATTCGGACAATCCCGTTTCCAATGCCCCACGGCCCCGCACGCGTGACATGGTGACATCTTTTTCACTCCTTGACCGTCATTTTGAATAACAACATTATTCATGTCCGAAATACGGTTCACAAACCCTCGACCTCTGCCTCTCGGCTGTGCCTGAAACACACCATTCATTTGCGGTTGTTGCTGTATCTTTTGCTGAACTCCATTTCCCTGTATTCCAGCTTGTGCATCCCTTATCTGCATCACCATCACTTTCTCCTTCAACTTTTTCTGCTTCAACTCAATCTCATCACTACAGTATTTCGCATACTGCAACACTTCATCAATCGGTTTAGCTTGCCAACAAATCAAATGATTCTTAATCATCTGGCTGACCTCCGGTCTTAGCCCTTCGACGAATCTAAACACAAGGTGATTCATGTCCTTCGGTTCGATAGTCTCAGTACCACTGTAATGTTTGAACGCTTTCAATAATCTCTCGTAATACGCATGATTTTCTGCCAATCGGTCACCTTCGGCGACACCTTTTGTTTCAAGAACTCAATTACTTTATGATAATATTTCATCACCTCTTCTGAAGGTGCTCCAGTCACCTTATCTCTTCCCGGCTCCTTTGTGGGCCAATCTACCCCTCTCTTGCACTCGAGCCACAAATCCGGTGGAACAATGATCTCAAACAAAGTATTCAAGTCTTCCCAGAGACACTTTGCAAGCTTCACGAACCTGTCCGTCTGTTGATACCACTCGATCGGCTTCTCTCTTAGCCTAGGATAATCATTCGTAAAGGATAAAATGTCTCCTCTAGTCCATGGCACATGCACTAAAACACCACCAGCTGTCTCTCTCATGGGTAAGATTTTTACTGAATCCAGATTAGGTGTGGTCCTAACTTCATTGGACCCTGGACTATCTCCCTTTCCCTTATCTCTTTTCTTTGCCCATCGGCCTTCCCATTTCTCCAATGCACCCCAAATCTGTGCACTTTGCAACAGTTCTCTCAGGTGTGCCTTCATGCCTGCAGATCTCATGTGTTCATAATCTTTGGAGTCAAAATCTAATCTGTAACTTCTTTTCAAATGTTTAGTATTTCCGATATCGATGTTGTATTTGTCTGCCAGATTCGCTAATCTCTGATGTACTTTGCCTACCTCTTTGGTAATCTTGGGACATAAGTATCTCAATTCTGCCTCAGTGTATGATTCCAACCTATTTACTCTCATTGTTCCTTCCACTAACTCGGCAGCTTCTGTCCCTAATCGTACAATATTCAAGTATTCGTCTTGTTTTTCTTTTTCAGGTTCAAGTGTGGTTACTGTAGTCTTTTGTGAGGTACAAGTTTTCTCTAACCACTCATTTAATTGTTGTACTGTAAAACCCTGCAGTGAAATGTTCCCTGCATGTATCATTGGAGAGTGTGTAGTATTTGTACTCATGGTTTGGGGAGTTAAAACTCCCAACCCTGCTTGACGCATCGCTTCGAGAGGTGCCCCTACTGGACTAAGGTCCATCCAGGGTCTCAGTGGCTCATTAACTTGCTCTCCCGGGGCCATTATCTGTGGAGTTCTCGTAGGCCCTCCTCTTATCGCTTCCTGAGTCGTAACTCCCTGATCACACGTCCCTGTTTTATCTTGCGCATATAATGGCACTGGGGGACCAACAGTAATAGGTAACGATATGGCGGCAGGTGTCTGACATGAACTCAGACTTCTTGGAGCCGCAACACCATAGGTCTGCTCCAGTTTACCCGGTACAGGTACTAACGGTGGTCCCGCTACAGGGTTATACCCAGGTATCAGCTGTGGCGGTTGAGACACCAGCTTCGGGGTCGATTCAATCTGTATTAACTTTGGCTTTGTGAATATCGGGTCTGGCGGCACTATCAAGTTCGTAGTAGTCTCAAGCACTGGAAAATCAGGGTAAATTATTTTGATCTGCGGTGGAGGCTGCAACTGTATCGGCAAGTCTGGTGCAGTGGGTACACTGACACCATTCTGTATCAAAGCTGTATCGCTAGTCTGTACCGTATCAGTAACTCCCTTCTCCTGCGTCTGGTTCCCAGGATCCAAGCTAGTGCTTGGAGAGCTGTCGCTCACCGCATATGGTGGCGGACGATCGTGTAACAATCTATCCATAAATTCCTCATCATCTGAATCATCTTCCTCTTCCCAGGACCTCTTATTTTCTTTAGTTTTGCCAGAATCTTTGTCGGTTTTACAAGAGGCTTTCTTTCCCTGTGTCTCTTCTCCCTGGGTTTTTGCTGGGAATAACTTCAGTCCATCTACGATTCCCCTTCTCCACATTTTGTTCTCATTGTCCCACCTAGCTTCTGCATATGATTTTTCTGCCCTTCTCAGCCTTCTCTGAAACCTTTCTTGTCTGTGTCTAAGAGCCATTAAGTCCCAAATCGCTAAAGCCTCGTATTGTGCTGGTCTCAAGGTGGCTTCTGTGTACTTAACATCCACCTCAGATTTTCTAGTACCTTTGGATTAAACGTCCCATGCTCTGGAAACGCTAAACACCCTTCTTTTTCCGTTAATTTGCGTCACTGTTTCATCCATAAACAAGGTGCGACACCTTTCTCTTCCATCACTATGTAAGCCGGAGTACCCTCAGGTGGTGTAGGTTCCCCATCAGTTGCTACAATATATACATCTCCTTTAAGAGCGCTTTTGAATGCCTTGACAAAATTAATTTTTGCGATTCTTTTCTTTCGTATTTAATCAGAAATGGCTTAGTTCCCAGGACACACTTCACCTGCCCTTTCTCAACCTATTGCCTCTCACGGACGGCAGCCAATCCGTGCGCAACCCCTCTCGGCATCTGACCTATCTTAACGCGGCACCACTGACATCACACCCACACACACTGCAGCTGACAAAGTCTTGCGGCTTGTCCACTCTTCACTTACCCCTACAACTCATACAAACTGAATTATTGCGAGCACCTTAAAATGACACCACAAATCTGTCGGTTTACTATAGGGAGGGTAACACATTCGCTTCAGAACTTTACAGAGATTTCACTTGAAGCCTCGGCCGCTGCTCTCTCCTTCTCAGTTCCCGCATACGCAAGCAGAATTCGACCTGCAAATTCTACTCTCGACTTGTCAATGACTCCTTCTAGTGCACTTTAGAATTTGTCAAATCTCCATCGAAGGTTTCATACATGCATCATAACTCAAACTCGACTTGTCAAGCACGCCCGATTGACCTATTAAACCGCACAGATTACAACATAAACCACATTTATCATCATACTCCAGAGTCTTAGACCTCAACAGGTCCGTATACGACAGCCAACCACGTGGATAATTTTGAGCAACAAGCGCTACATTCACATGAAGTACGCCAACTTCCCTACTCTCATACCGTGGAGTAGGAGTACGCCTACTCCTGCTAAACAACACTTAATTTGGCCTAAATACACACAAAATTTTCACAACCACCTGCAAAATGCATAAGCTTAAGTAAGCGCAAAGACCCTAACCACACACACTATGGCGCCGAGAACATTCCCAACTCATTTAGGCAGGCTCCGAGATCCCGGGAAAGCCATGGCGAACTTAGCAACCCATCATCTCTCCAAATTGCATTATCACAGAAAAACAAATTAGACAATGAAACTCCGTCCTAGGGCCCCCAAGGGCCAAACCATCGCTCTGCTACCAGAACTGTTAACGCATCCTTCTATGTTAATTTATACAGATCAGGACTCGTTTTAGGCCGATGAATCTTTGGACCCAGTGGTGAGACACCGTAAGACGAGATAACTGATCAATATATCAATAATATTGTCAACATATATCACCACAATATATTTCACTTAGACATTAGTTAAACCTTCGGCGCAACCATGACCTTTCAGTCATGAATAACCACACCTTATTGAAGTTTTGTGAATTTTATTCCCTATTGATTACAATCTAATAGCAAATGTAATAATCTCAGAACCAAGAAGCAAAAGAGCATAGTCACAATGTGGTAATAATGCAAAGATCACAGACATAAGATGGCAATATGAAGATAAACAAATCTAAACGCATAAAACCTCATATATATGTTTAGTTCAGCATAGCACCACGTCAGTCACGTCAGTCACGTCAGTCAAGATGAAATGCCTCATCTAACCACAATTAGCATCAGCATGTTGGACTTCATGCAAAACAATTTAGAACATCAATTTGGAAAACATCTAACTAGGGTCTCTAATCAAAAATACACAGCAGTTGGTACCTAGAAAGAAAAGGCACATAAGTGAATTTCAATAGCAACAACATAATTTACCCTCCTCGGAATAGGTCAGCATACAGGATCAGTCTTCGTCTTCAGGACATCAGTTAGATCGCCATCAGTCTTTCTAGTCTTTGGGCAGGGGACACTTCCCTCATAAGGAAGAAAGTGTAATGGGGCAGTCTATGGGTGAGGATGGTTTTGTCTAAGTCTCAAATCACCAAATAGAGTGACAGAGTTTCTGGATGCAATCGATATCATTCCCTACCTAATGCTCTCGAGTCTCTTGTGTCATGGGTTTTTATCCCTTTTTCGTAATACATTCCCCCCAAATTCTATTGGATAGTCACTACACCCCACTATCTGTAACCTATCAAATTATACATTAAGTAATGCATTTGTCATTCTACGATAATTTACATCCTTCTGATTGGTCTTCATAATTGACGTCTTTCGTAGGTGGCATATCCGGGGTTACTTCATTTTCTGGCACGTTCTTCGGGTCAAGAGTTCTCTTTTCCGTGGTTTAGTGTCCTTGAAAGTGTCCATATTTGTTGCAAAGCGTACATCTTTATCCTAAAGCAACTAGCATGCGGATGAGAATATAACGGTCAATGATACAATAAGCGGAGAAAAAGAACAAATGCTGGGTCATGGCCTTTTGCAAGTCAGCACACTGGAGAAACAGAAAAATATGCTTTAATATGAGAGCTACACAGCTAGTTTTCGACTCACGCTAACTTAAGGCTTATGGATTCTAATAAAATGCAATTATCGTACGTATTAATATATTCAATTAGTCATAATTCAAGCAATTATTTCTTACAGTCGACATTAGTTTATGCATGTGAAAAATTCTCCATGTTTAAAATACGTTTCAATGAATAATATTAGCGTTGTTAATATAAGCATTTCACATCTAAAATAGGTAATGTTTAAACTACGCTCTCTCAGTAGACATCTTTTGAATATTTATCGAATTCAGAACAACTCCCACTGAAGGCATTATTGCTCCAAATATATCTCCCACTATACCGAAAGGAGACTTTCTCCTCTGTCTCATGTGATGTAATTCAGTCACTTTTGGAAACTTCTTCAAGTAATCCATTTGACAAACCTTTGGGCAAACTATTGCCAAATAACATGTCCCAGACCATCCTGTTGGAAGACGGTAATAAGCATTAGGACCACAGATTTAATATATCTCAGGAATCGCTGGATCCTGCCCATTCAACATAAATGTCCATTTACTCTGAAACAAAAACACAAGTCTACATTCACTTGTTCCCACAAATAAAGTGTCAGTGCGTGATTTAGGCCTATATATACAAAGTTTCCTTATGTGTTGCGCATCTAGAGCAAATTTCCCTTGTGTTTTAATTGCACTATAAGCATAATCATTCTTGTAAGTCTTTTTCTCTAAGCCTTTTTCTAACTTCTCCTTCAATGCCTTTCTCCTGTCATCTGTGTGATCTAAGAAGCTATTTTCTAAAGGCGTAAGCAAGTATGTTAGATTGTTCCTGTGAGCGTAAGCTGTAACAAAGGTTAATGTAGGTTAAAAAACCTCTAACTAATACTACGTCATTATCCTTAGCTCAACTCTACTCAAATACATAATTATAAGGACAAAAGAAAACACCACATTGTGGTTGGAGTAGAAGTACTGGATGTACTCTTGGTTACAGAATCTTGTTAGTAACAGACTATAACTTATCCCATAAATGAGAGGGAAACTGTGGTAAGTAACTCCTTCTTCGACTGATGAAGGAATCTTCATACACACATAATTGTTTTGCATCCATTGTCTCAACATACTCACTCAACAAGTGATAGAAGACATTAGAAGAAAGTTCCCCTTGGGCATTAGTACCGTCCTGCAAATATTTCTCATCTAACCTAAACTTCTGTATTGCTGTTAGTGCAGTAGTTATTTCAAAAGCAGACGTATGGTTGGTTTTGCTCTCGTCAAGAACAGTAATTCCCACAATCAATACCTCAAACAATATCCCACATACAATCGCCAAACCAATACTCATATAATTACAGCACCTATTTTTCCTACCCTGCTGGCTAATGTTACGCATGATCTGTAAAGAATCAGAAAGCAGAAGAGAAATTTAGAAAACAGGCAGAAAAAATCAAAACAAACAAAACGCTTCTTTCAGCAGTTATTTACAGTTCTCAGTCTTTCTTCCAGGATCCTCTGTCAAAATCAATAAGCAGCTTGCCAAAATCACATTTCAAAAGTCAAATCAGGTTATCAAAGTCTTCTCCATTTACTTTCAACAGTCTATTTCTCAAAGATTTTCTCAGAATTTTTCAACAGTTCAGTTCATCAGCTTCCTTCAAGTGCCAAAATATTGACCTGGAATGTCTCTATCAAAACAAAAGGACACAAATTATTTCTGCCAGTCACTTGAAGGTGCATACGCCCATTCAGGACCTGCATATCTTCGACTTGCTATTCTCTTTCTTTTCAACTTTCAATCACCATTCAGTTCTCCTTCACTTAGATCTTCACTCCTTGTTGTATCTACTTCTTCTTTGATAGTTGTTACAACACCTACTTCCTTTCTCTTTGCTTGTAGCTCCGGCCACTTATCTCCTTTCAGCGGACCCTTGGTCAATGTTCTTTTCAGTGTTGAACTTGAAACTTCTCCTTGCTCTGTGGTGTTTTCTCTTGACGGACCTGCAACTGGTTCAGGAGGAGTCAGATCACAGTGACTTTGATCTGTCTCAACTCCTTCCCCCTCGGTTCTGGCAATGGCTCTGTTTGTCTCTCAAAATCGTCTGCTTCTGGGAAAGCCCTCCTTTGACTAGGCTCTCCTGCTGCCTCAAATGAGATAGGCTCACTGTCGCCCTCCTGGAAGTTTTCTCCTTCGTCTCTCACAGGACTGACTGAACCGTCCTCAACGGGCTCAGATCCGGTCTCAGTTCCCTTTTGTTCTCCATCTGGCCCTGAGACTTGGTTTGCTGTTGTTGCTACTACCTGGAAAGGAGCCTTCCACCAAGGCTCCAAACATGTTTTCCTCACGTGTTTCCGGACCACGACACAGTCACCGGCCCTCAGATTGTGCCCTGGGTCATGGATCGGTGGCAGTGTGGTGGCTTCCACCTGCTGAGACAAAGAGCGAACCACATCAGCCAGACCTTTGCAGTAGTCCAACAGCATATCACCATATCATCTGTAATGTTGACAAGTGCATTTGCAGGCACCACTGGCAACCTCATGGCTTGGCCCATAAGGATCTCATGCATCGTCAATCCTGTCTTCCTGTCGGGTGTGTTTCTCATTGTCATCAGAACTAAAGGCAGTGCGTCGGGCCATTTCAGATTTGTGGACGCACACATCTTTGCAACCCTTGACTTCAAGGTACCATTCATCTGTTCTACTAGTCCTGATGCTTCAGGGCGGTAACTACAATGCAATGTCTGCTCAATGTTCAATGCTACACAAAGTAATTTAATTACTTCATTGTTGAAGTGACTTCCGCTATCTGATTCTAAAGAGATCAGAAACCCAAAAAGGGGTATCACTTCCCTAAGCAGTAGGTTCCCTACTGTGAGACTGTCATTTCTTCGTGTAGGGTAAGCTTCAATCCAGTGACTAAAGATGCACACAATCATCAACACATATCTCAAACCTCCACACACAGGCATCTCAAAATCCATCTGCATTCTGCTGAATGGACCTCCTGCTCTTCCAATGTAGCTCAAATTAACCACTGTCCCTTTTCCTGTGTTAATTTGTTGGCAAATGATGCAACAATGGCAAACTGCTTCAGCAACCTGTCTAAACCTTGGGTTGAACCAATTGTGCTTGAACAAACGAATCATGGCATCCCTCCCAACATGTGCCCAACCATGATAATACCTAGCCATTTGGGAAAACAGACTATTAGGAAAAACCAATTGACCCTCTTCTGAAACCCACAATTCATCTTGTTGCTGTACATATTTCATTTTGCTCCATGAACATTTTTCCTCCCTGTCAACATTATTCTGCAACATTTTCAGTTCTTCCAATGTGTCAATTACATTTAAAGCAAAACTTGGACAGCTTTCATCTTCTTCAGGTAACAGTTCCCACTTATCTTTGAACGATATACAGTTCAATGTGCAAAACCTTGCGACTTGATCAGCATATCCATTTCCCATTGACATGAAGTCCTGAGACTTCAGATGTGCACTGCATTTCACAACGGCAATCTTTTCAGGCATTTGAATAGCATGCAACAGATCTTTAATTCTCTCACCATTTCTCACTGGTGAACCAGATGAGGTCATGAAACCTCTCTGTGACCACAACTGGCCAAAATCATGGTCTATTCCAAATCCATATGAGCTATCCATAAAGATGGTAACTTTCAGCTGAGCAGAAACATGGCACGCTCTAGTAAGGGCTACCAGTTCTGCTACTTGGCCAGAATACACTCCTTGAAGCTAAGAAGCTTCCAGGATACCAATAATTGTGCACACGGCATATCCTGCTCTCAGTGTCCCTGTATTGTCTCTTAGACAAGAACCATCAACAAATATAATTTGGTCATTCTCTTCTAATCGACTATCTCTAATGTCAGGTCTTGGTTTTGTGCACAAGTCAGTTACTTGAAGACAATCAGGCTCAATGCCTTCCAATTTTTCAATTTCAACTTTTTCATTTGGAAGTAAGGCTGCCGGGCTCAGCACTGTACATCTTTTCAATGACACATTTGGTGACCCTTGAATACTTGTTTTGTATCTGGTCAATCTTGCACCAGTCAAATATTGGGTTTTTGTCTTTGTAAATAGGATCTCAATAGAGTGAGGGACCATTATAGTCAAGGGATATCCCATCGCAATGCCCTCACACTGTGTAAGGCTTTGTCCAACTGCTGTAACTGCACACAAACAACCTGGTAAGGCTGCTGCAACTGGGTCCAAAGTAGCTGAAAAATAAACTACTGTGCGGTTTACACCTCCATGGACCTGCGTCAAGACAGGCAAAGAACATCCATCACGCTCATGACAAAACAACGTGAAAGGTTTTGTGTAGTCAGGCATACCTAAAGCTAGAGCTTTGCACAGACTCTCTCTCAATTCAGTGAACACTTTCATTCCAGCCTGATCTAACACCAAGGGATCAGTGACTTCTTTATGAGTCAGCTTCTGCAATGGTCTTGAAATGACTGAAAAATTGGGAATCCATTGGCGGCAGTAGCCTACCATCCCGAGAAGCATCCTGACATCTGTCTGTGTGGTCGGGGGATTTATTTGCAATGTGGTTGTAACCCTTTCTCTGGATATCTTTCTTGACCCCTTCTCAGTCTGGTGACCCAAGTATTTCACTTCTTTCTGACAGTATTGCAATTTAAGTGGGGACACTTTATGACCATTCTTTCCCAAATGGTTCAGCAGGCAATTGTGTCATACTCGTCTCTTCTTTTGGATGCAATCAGCAAGTTATAAATGTACTGTACCAAGGTTGATTGGAAAGGCGATTTCAACGACTCCAAATTCTTTTTCAAGATCGGATTGAATATGGAAGGTGACTCTGAAGACCCTTGAGGAATTTGACACCAACACTAAACTCGGTCTAAAAATTTAAAACAAAAGAGAAATTGGCTGTCCTCATGAAGAGGCACAGAAAAGAAGGCTTGTGACAAGTCAATAACAGTGAATCACTCAGCATTGCATGTAATCTGACATTTTATCACAGCTGGATTTGGCACCACGGGACAGCATTCGACCACAATGTAATTTACTTTTCTCAGATCCTGGACAATTCAAACTTTCCCAAGGGCTTTTTCAGACCAAGTATCGGTGAATTACATGGGCTGCTCAATACTTCCTTCAGAACCCCTTGTTTCACAAAGTCTGCAATTATTTGGGCGACCTTCATAAAGACAGCTTGTGGCATGTGGTACTGGGAAAGTTGAGGAAAAATAGCATTCAGCTTTACAGTAACTTTAACCGTCTCAGCTCCCTTATCATACCTATCTCTTTTCCTGTCAGATCCCACATTTTCTCCTTAACCGTACCCTTTAAATCAGGATGAAGCTCCTTCGTCGTGAACACTGGAAAAAATTCAATCAGAGGGTATTCCTCATGTATTGTCTCACATTCTGTCTCTGGGGCTTGGTCATCTTCATCATCGCTATTCGTCTGAATCTCAGTTCCATCATTTGAACAAGTAATCGAGCATCTTGTTTTACACAGCCAGTCTCTTCCCAGTAGGGATACTGGACTTGATTCACAGACTACGAATTTGTGCATTCCCTGGAAGTTGCCAATTGTAACCTGAACTGGTTCAGTAATCGGGTTGGTCAAATACTGATTTGCCACCCCTACAATATGAACTGTCTTACCTGAAAGGGGCAAATTTGGAACTTCAACTGATCTTACTGTAGAGCGTATAGCTCCCTTGTCAACCAACAATGAAACTCTGTGACCCGTGACTTTCCCCCTCACATAGGGACCTCTCTGATCTACTTCTAAGGAGGTTGCAAGCAGACATGGCTCCTCATCTGAACTCTTGTTCACCCAATCATCGTTTATTCCATTCTCACTATGTAACGAGAATTGGTGTACCGTGTTATTACTTTGGTTAAGCTTCTGACCTGTAACCTGTTGAGGAAGCATCATTTGCTGCTGTTTCATTGGGGCTTGAGGTATTTGAATTTGCTCTGTAGGTTCCTTGGGAACCTTCTGTTGTATTGGCTGCAACTGTGTCCTTTGCACGTGTGGCATTTGCACCTGCTGCATGGGTTGAAAATTCTGTACCTAATTCATAATAATTTGAAATTTTGGATTAGGACCTCTCATTCCCGGTCCTCTCATGTTCTGGAATGAATTGACATCATTAGTTTGCTGAACAACACGCTCCTGCACCAACATTGGGCACTCCCGTTTCCAATGTCCGATGGCTCCGTAAGCGTGACAAGGCAACAATCTCTTTATCCCCTGCACATCATTCTGAACTACTACAGTACCCAAGTCTGGTCCGGAGTTCACATTACCTCCGCGACCTCTACCTCTCATCTGGGGCTGAAATACCCAGTTTCCCTACTGCTGCTGTGGTAGCTGCTGTGGAAAATTCCCTTACATGCCTGTTTGAGCAGCCTTAATCTGCATCATCATCGCATTCTCTTTCAGCTTTTTCTGTTTCAACTCAATTTCATCACTACAGTATTTTGCAGACTGCAGCACCTCATCAATTGGCTTTGCTTGCCAGCAAATCAAGTGACTCTTAATCATCTGGCTAACTTCAGGTCTCAATCCTTTCACAATTCTGAACACAAAATGAATCATGTCCTTCACCTCAATTCTCTCTGTACCACTGTAATGCTTGAACTCCTGTAACAATCTCTCATAATACACATGTATCTACTCCTTTGCTTCCTGAGCTGTCCTGTCAGTTCTCTGCCAATTAATATTCTTGGGCAAAATTCTCGCTTTCAAAAATTCAATCACCTTATAGTAATATTTCATTGCCTCAGGAGATGGTTCACCTGTGATTTTATCTCTCTCTGGTTCTCTTGTCCGCCAATCTATACTCCTCTTACATTCTATCCACAGATCAGCAGGGACCACTATCTCTAATAAGGTGTTCAAGTCCTCCAACAGGCACTTTGCAAGTTTTAGAAACAACCTGTCTGTCTGCTGGTACCATTCTGCTGGCTTCTCTCCGAATTTTGGATAATCATTTGTAAATGATGGAATATCACTTCTGCTTCAAGGGACATCAACAAAATTCCCTCCTGGAATCTCTCTCATTGGTAAGTGTAGGAAAGTACCATCTTGCCTGGCATGTTACCCCCATTTTTACTTTATGTCAGTTTGTTTATGCCTGTCTCACTGTGATCCTGCTAGCCAGGACCCCAGTGCTCATACTTTGTGGTCTGAATGTGTGTTCCTGTGTAGTGACTAATTGTGTCACTGAGGCTCTGCTAACCAGAACCTTAGTGCTTATGCTCTCTCGGCCTTTAAAATTGTCACTATAGGCTAGTGACCATTCTTACCAATTCTAATTGGCACACTGGAACACCCTTATAATTCCCTAGTATATGGTACCTAGGTACCCAGGGTATTGTGGTTCCAGGAGATCCCTACGGGCTGCAGCATTTCTTTTGCCACCCATAGGGAGCTTAGACAAATCTTACACAGGACTGCCAGTGCGGCCTGAGTGAAATAACATCCACGTTATTTCACAGCCATTTTACACTGCACTCAAGTAACTTATAAGTCACCTATATGTCTAACCCTCACTTGGTGAAGGCTAGGTGCAAAGTTACTAAGTGTGAGGGCACACTGGCACTAGCCAAGGTGCCCCCACATAGTTCAGGGCAATTTCCCTGGACTTTGTGAGTGCGGGGACACCATTACACGCCTGCACTACATATAGGTCAATACCTATATGTAGCTTCACAATAGTAACTCCGAATATGGCCATGTAACATGTCTAAGATCATGGAATTGTCCCCCATGCCAAATCTGGTATTGGAGTGCCAATCCCATGCATCCCCGGGGCTCCACCATGGACCCCGGGTACTGCCAAACCAGCTCTCTGGGGTTTTCACTGCAGCTACTGCTACTGCCAACCCACAGACAAGGTTCTGCCCTCCTGGGGTCTGGGCAGCCCAGTCCCAGGAAGGCAGAACAAAGGATTTCCTCTGAGAGAGTGTGTTACACCCTCTCCCTTTAGAAATGGGTGTTAAGGGCTGGGGAGGAGTAGCCTCTCCCAGCCTATGGAAATGCTTTGAAGGGTACAGATGGTGCCCTCCTTGCATAAACCAGTCTACATCGGTTCAGGGAACCCCCAGTCCCTGCTCTGGCGCAAAACTGGACAAAGGAAAGGGGAGTGACCACTCCCCTGTCCATCACCACCCCAGGGGTGGTGCCCAGAGCTCCTCCAGTGTGTCCCAGACCTCTGCCATCTTGAATCCAGAGGTGTGAGGGCACAATGGAGGCCTCTGAGTAGTCAGTGCCAGCAGGTGACATCAGAGACCCCTCCTCATAGGTGTTTACCTGACTAGGTGGCCAATCCTCCTCTGAGGGCTATTTAGGGTCTCTCCCATGGGCTTTTCCTCAGATAACGACTTGCAAGAATTCACCAGAGTTCCTCTGCATATCCCTCTTTGACTTCTGCCAAGGATCGACCACTGACTGCTCCAGGACGCCTGCAAAAATGCAACAAAGTAGCAAGAAGACTACCAGCGACATTGTAGCGCCTAATCCTGATGGCTTTCTCAACTGTTTTCTGGTGGTGCATGCTCTGGAGGCTGTCTGCTTTCACCCTGCACTGGAAGCCAAGAAGAAATCTTCTGTGGGTCGACCGAATCTTCCCCCTGCTCCAGCCGGCACCAAACTTCAGCATCACCGGTACTCTGGGACTCCTCTCATCCTGACTAGCGTGGCCCCTGGAACACAGGTGTTGGACCCAAGTGACCCAGACTGTCCAGTGGTCCAACTGTCCAAATTTGGAGGAGGTAAGTCCTTGCATCCCCTCTCCAGACAGTAATCCTGGGTACTATGTGAACTACAGCTGCTAGGGCTTCTGTGTTTTTTTCTAAGGAATCCTTTGTGCACAGCATAGCCCAGGTCCCCAGCACTCCGTCCTGCATTGCTCAACTCGCTGAGTTGACCACTGGCTTCATGGGACCCTCCTTTGCAGTGTTGAGACAACTGCCATGCTCAGTTTTCTTGAACCAGTGTTCAGGTACTTCTGTGGGTGCTGCCTTCTTGTGCATGGGCTGTCTGTGTTGCTGAGGGCCCCCTCTGTCTCCTCTTCCAAGTGGTGACCTCCTGGTCCTTCCTTGGCCTGGGCAGCACCCTTTTTCTTCAACTGTGACCTTTGCCGCTAGCAAGGCTTGTTTGCAGTCTTTCTCCAAAGAAACAGCTCTGCATCCTCCAGCACTCCGTGGGACATCTTCTGTGCAAAGAAAAAGTTCCTGGCACCATCCATTGTTGCAGAATCTTCAGCTTCTTCCACCCAGAGGCAGCCATTTTGCACCTTCATCGGGGGTTTAGTGGGTTCCTGCCCCCCTGGACACTTTCGTGACTCTTGGACTTGGTCGCCTTCCTTTACAGGTCCTCAGATCCAGGAATCCGTCTTCAGTGCTTTGCAGTCTGTTGTGGTCTTTGCAGAATCTCATATCCTGACTTTAGTGTGTTTCTGGGGAAGTAGGGTCACTTTACTCCTACTTTTCAGGGTCTCGGGGTGGGGTATCTTGGACACCCTTAGTGTTTTCTTACACTCCCAGCAACCCTCTACACACTACACCAGGCCTGGGGTCTATAAGTGGTTCGCATTCCACTTTCTTAGTATATAGCTTGTGTTGCCCCTAGGCCCATTGCATCTGTTTGCACTACTTTTCTAACTGTTTACTTACCTGATTTTGGTTTGTGTGTATATTTTGTGTATTTTACTTACCTCCTAAGGGAGTGTATCCTCGGAGATATTTTTGGCACATTGTCACTAAAATAAAGTACCTTTATTTTTAGTAACACTGAGTATTGTGATTCTTATGTTATAGTGCTATATGATATAAGTGGTATAGTAGGAGTTGCACGTCTCCTAGTCCAGCCTAAGCCGCTCTGCTATAGCTTCCTCTTTCAGCCTAAGCTGCTAGAACACTACTAATCTACTAATAAGGGATAACTGGACCTGGCACAAGGTGTAAGTACCATCAGGTACCCACTATAAGGCAGGCCAGCCTCCTACAGTAGGATCTTCACCGGATCTTGGCATTGCTGCACATTTGCAGTCAGCTCCACAGAATCCCTTTTCCTTTTGTCCCTTTTCTTTACTCATCTGCCTTCCCATTTGTCTAAGGCTCCCCAAGTCTGGGCACTATGAATTAATTCCCTAAGGTGTGCCTTCATTCCAGCAGATCTCATGTGTTCAAAATCTTTAGTTGCAAATCTAATTTGCAACTCCTTTTCAAATGCTTCGTTTTATCTATTTCTATGCCGTACTTCTCTGCCAGGTCTGCTAGCTTCTGATGCACATTGCTCATTTCCCTCGTAATCTTCGGGCACAGATATCTCAACTCTGCCTCTGTGTAGGATTCCAACTTGTTCACACCCATAATTCCCTCAATGAGTTCACCCGCTTTCATGCTTAGTCTAGCGTAATTCAAGTACTCCTCTCTCTTCGGAGCACTCTGCGGGGTATTCAGCTTGTCTGACCATTCAGTCAACTGCTGAGCAGTCAAACCTTGCAATGAGACGTTGCTGGCTTGGACAGGTGATACCTGCTGCGCAGCTACATTTGGGGTCTGTGGTGTCAGTAATTTCAATCTCTGACTAATGTTTGACCCTACCATAGTACCTGGAAGTACTCTGAATAGACTAAGGTCTAACGATCTCGATCTGCCAAAAGTCTGTCTCACAGGAGAAACTACTGAAATGTTTTCGTTATGTCCTCCCCCATTGCATTCTGTGTCCTGACATCCTGTTCACATACACTGGGTTTCTTCTGTGCAAATAAGGGATAGCATGTGGGGTTGGTCTGGTACCTAAGTTCTGTGGAAGGGTATCTCCCACGTTCTGATTCATTATTGAAGACATATCTGACTGTGTCCCTGTTACTGGAGTGAATTTCGTCATAAGTTGTGGCTGCGCCTGGGGCAGTAAATGTGGAGTTGGTTCTGTCTGAACCAACACTGGTCTTGGAAACAATTGTTCTGTAGGCACGATTAAGTTTGTAGCCGTTTCCAAGATGGGTATATCAGGGTAAATTCTCTGGACCTGTGGCAGTTGCACCTGATTTTGTACCACTGGAGTAGTAGGTGCGTTAAGACTAATCTGCATCGCACTCTGTGTCAGGCTAGTATCAACCTCTACCAGACTCACTGTCCCATTAGCCTGTGTCGGAGCTGTAGGGTCAACACTGGTGCTTGGACCACTCTCATGTGCTGCATATAGTGGTGGACGATTTCTCAGTAAATGTGTAAGAAACTCATCTTCGTCTGGCATTTACTTCGCTGTCCAGGATTTTCTAGCCTCCCTACTCTCGGAAGGGCTATTGTTAGTCTTTCTAGTAGCTTTCCTTCCTTTTTTCTCAGTCTCTTGTGTAATTGCTGGAAACAACTTAATTCTATGCAAAGTCCTGTTCCTCCAAATTCTCTGAGCACTGTCCCACCTACCCTCTGTTAAAGTCTTTTCTGCCTTTCTCATTCTCCTCTTGAATTTCAGTTGCTGTTGCTGTTCGGCTACTAGCTTTGATTCATGTAGCACCATCCTCAAATGCTGTAAAACCCTCAAACTGAACAATCCATTTGTAGGAAATGCTACGCTTCCATCTTTCTCTGTCACTTTGCACCATTGCTTTAGCCAAAGACATGGCGTGATACCCTTTTCTTCCATTACAGTGTTAAGCTGGTGTACCTTCTGGTGGTGTAGCCTCGCTTATACCCATTGTAATGTACGTATCTCCCCTTAAAGCACTCTTTAAAGCTTTGAAAAAATTTCATCTTTTTGACCTTTTTATTATTCAAAATCAAATCAGGAAGTGACTTTTAATCCCAGAATTCGCTTCACCCACCTTCTCAACCAATTGCGCCTCAAGGATGGCTGCCAATCCGTGCGCGACCCTTCTCACTAACCAAGCTAGCCCAGCGCGGCTCCAATGACGTCACCCTCATACGTACTGTGGCTGACAAAGTCTTGCGGCTTGTCCTCCCAATCTTCACACAAAACTAATGCAAAAATTGTGAGCACTAACCCAAAATCAAAAACCAAATCTGCTGGTTCATTACAGGAAAGGTAACACAATCGCTTCAGAAACTTTGTGGATTTTTCACTCACGGCTCTTCCCGCTCTTACAGCTACCCTTTCTTTCTCTGCTTCTATGATTCGCAAGCAAAATTCAACCTGCAAATTTTACTCTCAACTGATCAGTGGGCCTGTCCTGGTGCAAATAGGACTCGCCAAATCTCAGTCGAAATTTTCTTTTACTCACTTTGACTCACACTTTGACTTGTCGACCACGCCCGATCGACCTACTAAACAAGACAAATTACAACATAAAATTAAGTGTCTCATGCACTTTTTAAAATAGAGTCTTAGACCACGCAGCGTCCGTACATCAACAACCACTTAAATAATTTTTGACAACAAAGCGCCACACACATGTGAAGTTTGACGACTTTCCTACTCTCACACTGCGGAGTATGCACACTCCTTCTTCAACTTCATTTGGAGTACACAAACCCCCTAAACCCTCACAAACATCACAATTCACCTGTGATTTGCATAAGCTGTTCAAGCACAAAACCTACTCCATTCACACTATCACTAGAACGCTGAGAACATCCTCATACAACCATTGGCAAGATCCGAGTTTCTGGGAAAGTTAAGGAAACATTTTCTCTCCAATTTGTACCATTGAAAAAATAAATCCAAAACCTATACCGGGCATCTATGATGGGCTCTTAAGGAGACAAACCATCAGTCTGCTACCAAGTCTGTTAGCGCGTCTGACCTTAATAAGTAAACTTACAAGGGGACGCGAATAGGTCAATTAACCTTTTGACTCGCATTTAAGATGTTCCCACCATAGATTCAGTATATGCAGATCAATAATCAGTAACCAGTCAATGACATTAATAATCAATGATAATCAATAGCATTAGTAATCAATAGGAGTCAGTAATTATCACACACCATGAACTTTCAGTCATGAATAACCACACCTTTTAGTAAAAGTTAAAATATTTATTTCCCTATATTAAAAATGCTAATGTCACGTAAAATAATCTCAAAATCAAAAAATAAACATACAGAAACATCACTGGCTGCCCAAAGCGGCAAAAGAAACGTAATCTAATCAAAGCTTGAATGATTACACATTCCAAGGTTACAGTGCAAATTAATAACAAGAACAATTGAGAAAACAATATTACATACATTTATATTCAGCATAAGAAAGACATTGATTATTACCCCCATACCAGACTTTCATTAGTGAGGATCCTTATCTAACACCAGATTAGCATTAGCATGTTGGGCTTGATGCAAAACAATGTAGTCAACACAAATTTAGAAAACATCTAACTATGGCTCTATCAAAATAGTGAAGTTGGTACCTAGAAAGAAAAACAAATAGACTTAAGGAACACTTCAGTAATAATATACTGCTCCTCAAATGGATCGGCAAGCTTAGATAGTTTTCATCATCAGGGTATCAGTTCATTCAGCAAGGCATCAGGATTCAGCATCAAAGTTCAGAAAACATAAAGGGGGTCATTACAACACTGACGGTAAAAGCCGCTTATCGCCGTGCCGAAGACCGCCAACACACCACCGCGGCAGCGGAATTCCGCCAAGGTCATCATGACCCACTGCTCGGAATCCGCCAAAAGTGAGACACCCACACAAGTCCGCCACACCAAAGGTCAGTGATAAACTGGCGAAAACAAAACCTCCACTGTCACGCCAACAGGAATACACCCACACTATCACGACCCACGAGCTCAAAATACACACACATTTACAAAACACAACCATATTGGACAATTCGAAATACACACACCTGATACACATACACACAGCACTCCCACACACCCAATACAATATAAAACACACACCCACATCACCCACAAACCCATACGACCACAAGTACGACAGAAGGCCAGAGAGAGACACCACCATCTACAAACGAGCATCCACAGGCACACAACACCATCACTCACACAACATCCACACACCTCACACAACACACCACTAACTATCACCCCACACATCACAACACACACCACCCCACACATCACCCACACCACCCCATGGCACGGCAAAGACACCCCAGGCTCTCGGAGGAGGAGCTCAGGGTCATGGTGGAGGAAATCGTCCGGGTAGAGCCACAGCTATTCAGATCACAGGTGCAGCACACCTCCATAGCTAGGAAGATGGAGCTATGGTGAAGAATAGTGGACAGGGTCAACGCAGTGGGACAACACCCAAGAAATAGAGATGACATCAGGAAGAGGTGGAACGACCTACGGGGGAAGGTGCGTTCCATGGTCTCAAGACACCACCTTGCGGTTCAGAGGACTGGCGGCGGACCCCCACCTCCTCCCCCACAACTAACAACATGGGAGGAGCAAGTCTTGGCTATTCTGCATCCTGAGGGCCTCGCAGGAGTAGCTGGAAGAATGGACTCTGGTAAGTCAAATCTTAACTATTACATCCCCCACCCTACCTGCATGCTATCAAATACCTCCACCCTCACCCTCACCCACATCACTCCAACTCCCCACAAATGTCCCAATATCACAAACCACCCATCCCAACACCAAGCCCTGCATGCAACACCAAAGCATGGACACCCATCACCAATGCATGGCCACTGCACATACCCCTACACCCCACTAAACCATTATCACACATGGTCCTACACAGGAATGCAAGCACTGGGGTACACGGTCACCCACTCATTGCACACACAAATGCAATAATCATGCTTTTACACCCCTGCAGGACCCCTACCCAATGTCACCGGACAGGAGGGTCCAGACATCTCCACTCCACCAACAGAAGAGGCCCACAGTGATGACAGCAGCTCTGTCCAACTGGATCTAGACAACCAGCCCGGCCCATCTGGGACCTCGGGACAGTCGGTTGCCCTCACACAGTCACAGGCCACTACAGAGCTTCCCCCCTCTGGAAACACCAGCACAGCACCCACCCAGCGGGCCCATATCTCTGTCACCAGGACACGCCAATCAGCCGTGTGTCCACCACTACAGGGAACCCAGGATAACCCACCACCCCAACAACAACAGGGACCTGGGGGCAGTGGCAGTGGGCACACCGTTCAGGGGACAGAGGCCCAGGGAAACAGGGGAACTGGGAGGGCTGCTGTGCGACAGGGGGAGGACAGGCCCAGGGAACCCACTCTCCACGAGGCCCTCTCCAACATCATGGGAGCCTACCACCATTCCCAGGAGACAATGGCAACGGTACTGGCCAAGTTTCAGGAGACCCAGCAGCTGCAGGAGGAACAGTATTTGGGCTTCAGGGAGGAACTCAGATACATCAATTCCATCCTGGGCACCATTGTAGGGGTGCTGAAGGAAGTCCTCAACACCAGGCGGGACACTGTGGCACAATAAGTGGCCCCTGACACTAGCCTGGACGATTACCTGCCCACCACCTCCGCCGGAGCTAGTGGACAGGTGGCACCGCCACAGGACCACCACACCAGCACCCCACCCCCTGCAGATGGAGAACCACCCCGCAAACGGTCCCTGAGATCCAGGACAAAGACAGAGAACGATGCCAAGACCCCTGCCAAGAAATGAGACCACCCTGATTGTCATCCTTCTGTCCCACTTTGTCAACCTGTCCATACTTAAACTGCCCCAGCTCCACTTCCTATGCCCCTTTGGACAATGCACCTGTGAGACTAATAGCTTGGACTCTGCCATGGACATTCCTCCACCATCAGCCCTTACCATATAACAACCCCCTCCAATATTGAGCACTTAAACAAAAACACCCTTAAAGCACAAAACAATCTGGAGTCTGTCTGTGATTTTGAATTAGTGTTTTAGCAATTACAGTGACAAAATGCTCTTTCAATGGTAATGTCAACATACCTATGTCACACAGCTCTAGTCCATGAGGAAACAAAGCAGATGTCACACAGTGGGACCCACATCTGTGAAATCGTAAGAGAAAGTGAAAACTCAGTGACCATACACTGGGTGAAAAGTACAGACAGTAGAGAGGTAGTAGTGTTAAAGTACATGTAGTAGGCAGGTTTGTCTTCTTACCTGTGTCTCACTGGAAGTATTGCAGGATCACAGTGTTCCTGTTGTCGATGTCCTCTTCTTCTGCTTCCTCGTCTTCACTGTCCACAGGCTCCACAGCTGCCACAAAACCTCCATCTGAACCATCCTCCTGCAGAAAAGGCACCTGTCATCGCAAAGCCAAGTTGTGAAGCATACAGCAGGCCATGATGATCTGACACACCTTCTTTGGTGAGTAGAATAGGGAACCACCTGTCATATGGAGGCACTGGAACCTGGCCTTCAGGAGGCCGAAGGTCCGCTCTATAATCCTCCTAGTTTGCCCATGGGCCTCATTGTAGCATTCCTCTGCCCTTGTCCTGGGATTCCTCACTGGGGTCAGTAGCCATGACTGGTTGGGGTAACCAGAGTCACCAGCAAATGGCGAGGGACAACTGTTAGACACACACTGAATCTTAGGGATATCCCCAGACCCAGACAACTATTTCCACTGAATTGGTTCCAGGTGCTCACCTAGTAGCCACACACGGTACCTCTGGAGTTGGCCCATCACATAAGGTATGCTGCTATTCCGCAGGATGTAAGCGTCATGCACTGAGTCAGGGAATTTGGCATTAACATGGGAGATGTACTGGTCTGCCAAACACACCATCTGCACATTCATTGAATGGTAACTCTTCCTGTTTCTGTACACCTGTTCACTCCTGCGGGGGGACCAAGGCCACATGTGTCCCATCAGTGGCACCTATGATGTTGGGGATATGTCCCAGGGCCTAGAAGTCACCTTTCACTGTATGCAAATCCTCCACCTGAGGGAAAACGATGTAGCTCCGCATGTCGCTCAGCATGGCAGACAACACTCTGGACAACACGTTGGAAAACATAGGCTGGGACATCCCTGATGCTATGGCCACTGTAGTTTGAAATGACCCACTTGCAAGGAAATGGAGCACTGACAGCATCTGCACTTGAGGGGGGATTCCTGTGGGATGGCGGATAGCTGACATCAGGTCTGACTCCAACTGGGCATACAGTTCCAGGATTGTGGCACGATCAAGCCTGTAGGTGATGATCACATGTCTTTCCTCCATTGTCAACAGGTCCACCAGCGGTCTGTACACCGGAGGATGCCGCCATCTCCTCACATGTCCCAGCGAACGGTGCCTATGGAGGACAACAGCGAGCACAGAGTCAACCAACTCAGAGGTAGTAAACACAGCTTACTCAGAAAACTATTCATAACCCAAAATTTGCCTGTATGAGTGTTGAGCCAAGGCCTAGGAATGTGTGACGCAGTTAAAAATAAAGCCATGTGGGCCCCTGAAATGGTGGCTGCCTGACCTGTAAAGTGGGACAATGGGATATGAGGTAACTGCTCTGGCGTTGTACACCGTCGCAGTAGGTGGTCGAAGACCGCAGCGCATTTCTGCATTGGTTAACATTGGACCCTACGGGTCCCAGAAGCCAATGACGATGTACGCCGGTGGTGACGGTATGCACCGCCACGGACGTGACCGCCATTTTCTATCTGTTCAATCACTCAATACCTGATCTTCGACAGGAGAGCACCTACACTGCAAGTGCTGCTGTGACCTCAGTCTGGAAGAGACAATGGCTCGTGCGTCTGGGGAAAGGGCCACTGCCTTCAGCACGGAGGAGTTGAGGAAACTCGTTGATGGGGTCCTCCCCCAATACACGCTACTCTACGGTCCTCCAGACAAACAGGTAATTACACTGGGAGCATGCTGTATGGGCAATGCCTGTGTGGAGTGTTGTGGATGAAAGATAGGGGGGGAGAATGAGGCATGCATGAAATGACGGTGAGTGCATGTGCCACTTGGCAAGGGTAGGGATGCGGGCCAATGACTGTGACGGTGCAGTTGGTAATAACTTTTCTTTTTCCCCTGTACAATTCCTGTAAGTCATAGCCCACCAGAAGAAGGATGTTTGGTGTGCCATCGCCAAGGACGTCCGGTCCCTGGGGGTATACCACAGACGGAGCACCCACTGCCGTAAAAGATGGGAGGACATTCGCCGCTGGAGCAAGAAGACGGCGGAGGCCCAGCTGGGGATGGCCTCCCAACGTGGGAGGGGTGCCCGTCGCACCATGGCCCCCCTGATGTTCAGTATCCTGGCGGTGGCGTATCCGGAGTTGGATGGGCACTTGAGGGCATTACAGCAGACACAAGGGGGTGAGTACACTCTCATTCTGCTGATTCAGCGTGCAGTGGAGGTGTCTGGGTGGGGGAGGTGGGCTGTGGGTTCCTCTAGGCCAGGGCAAGTGTGCTAGTTAAGTCCCCTTTTTCAGGCAGACCCTGGGCACCCCACCCCACCTGGGTACAGTGCCAACTACACCTAGTCAGGCTCCTGTGACATCCATGTGCGCAGTTATCGCCCATAGCCTTGTAGGCCATGTCCCAGGGATTGAATAGTGGACCCCAAGTGCGCGGCGTAGTGCAGGGGGCTTCTGTGTCTGTCGTGTCCGCCAACGGTAGCGGTAATGCATGCACTCAACATGTCTTTCTTCTGTCTCTCCCCCCCCCTTTTTGTGGTCTCCCTGTACTTTTGGGCATTAGCATCATCAGGCGGAGGAGCAGTGGCACCGGAGCAGGAGGGAGCTGCATCCCACATGGCCCTGGAGGGCGAGACTATGGACTCCGATTTCACCAGTGGGACAGAGGGCGAGGGGAGCTCCACGGTGGGGACAGTAGCTGACACCAGTGATACGGACTTGTCCTCTGTTGGGAGCTCCCCTCGGTGGCGGGCCCATCTGTGCCCCCTGCATCTACAGGTACAGCCGCCACCACCCCCTCCAGCACCGCCCTCCCAGCAGCCCCTCTGCCTTTGCCCCGTGCCCGCTCACCCAGGAGGGTGGGCATCACCTTCACCCCAGGCACCTCATGCCCTCCCCCAGTCACCCCTGCTGCCCTCAGTGAGGAGGCCATTGACCTCCTCAGGTTCCTCACTGTTGGGCAGCCTACCATTTTCAATGCCATCCAGGTTGTAGAGAGGCAGTTGCAACAAACCAATGCATTCCTGGAGAGCATTCATTCTGGTCAGGCAGCCCTTCAGCGAGCTTTTCAGACTCTGGCCTCAGCACTGATGGCAGCCATTGTCCCTGTCTCTAGCCTCCCACCTCCAACTTCATCCACCCAGACCCACACCCCTGTACCTCAGCCTATCCCAAGCACACCATAAGACCAGCATGCACACACCTCAACACACAAAGGAAGCTCAGGCAAACAAAAGCACCACACATCCCACAGGCACTCACGCAAGCATCACACACATGCAGACATACCAACATCCACTGCCTCTACTGTGTCCCCCTCCTCCTCGACTCCCTCATCCCTCCCAGTCTCGTCACCACTCACACCTGCATGCACTACATCTTCAGCCACTATGTCCATCACCAGCACACCCACCACCACACCCCGCTCAAGTGCAGTCACCACCCCCACTACCATTCACACATCCCCTGTGTCCTCTCCCAGTGTGTCTGTGAGCCCACCTCCCAAGGTACACAAACGCAGCCACACACACACCCAACAGCCATCCACCCCACGACAGCCTCCAGCCCATGCACCTTCACCCGAAGTCACCAAACGTACACCTCCTACGACCACTACCTCTTCCTCCACTCCCAAACCCCCTCCATCTACCTGTCCCAGTGTTCCTAAGAAAGTTTTCCTGTCCACCCTTGACCTCTTTCCCTCACCTCCCCCACCCCGTCAGTCTCCTAGGGCTCGACTCTCCAGGTCCCAACCTAGCACCTCAGCCACAACATCGGCAGGACCAGTGGTGGCAGTAGTCACCGGATTATGGAGTGCACCAGGCAGCAGGGCAGGCAGTGTGGCAAGGAGCCACAGCACGGACAGTCCCCCACCTGTCAAGCATCAAAAGTTGGCCAGTGCGTGGCGGGAGAGGGGGAAGACACCAGCCACCAAAGCCGCTCCCAGGGGTACAGGTGGTAGTGTGGAGTCAGCTGCGACACCTTCCAAGGTGGGGAAGGGGCACAAGAAAAACGGCAAGTCTGGGAAGATCAGCACGGCGGAGAAGACCGCCATCAGCCCGCTGCCCAGGAGCCGACCTCCATCAGCCCCACTGCCCAAGACAGGACCGCCAGCAGCAGACCCGAAACCAAGGAGCCGGACAGCAGCAGCCCCACTGGCCCAGACAGGACCGCCACCAGCAGCCCCGCTGCCAAGGAGCCGGCCAGCAGCAGCCCCGCTGCCCCAGACAGGACCGCCAGCAGCAGCTCTGCTGCCAAGGAGCTGACCGCCATCAGCCCCACTGGCCCAGACAGGACCGCCAGCAGCAGCCCCGCTGCCAAGGAGCTGGCCAGCAGCAGCCCCGCTGCCCCAGACAGGACCTCCAGCAGCTGCACCGCTGCTAAGGACACCGCCGCCACAAGCACCGCTGCCAAGGACACCGCCGCCACAAGCACCGCTGCCAAAGACACCGCCGCCACAAGCACCGCTGCCAAAGACACCGCCGACACAAGCACCACTGCCAAAGACACCGCAGCCACAAGCACCGCTGCCAAGGACACCGCCGCCACAAGCACCGCTGCCAAAGACACCGCCGCCACAAGCACTGCTGCCAAAGACACCGCCACCACAAGCACCGCTGCCAAGGACACCGCCGCAACAAGCACCGCTGCACAGGACACCGCCGCAACAAGCACCGCAGGCCCATGAACGCCAAAAGCTCTGACGCTACTGAGGCCGCCACGAGCAGGATGAAGCACTCGGCACAAGGCCCCCTCCAGAACCAGTGGAGAAAGACATCCACTACGTCAGTCCTCTGCAGGATGAAGCACTCTGGGCACAAGGCCCCCTCCAGAACCAGTGGAGAGTTACATCCACTACCTCAGTCCTTGGCAGGATGAAGCACTCTGGGCACAAGGCCCCCTCCAGTACCCGTGGAGAAAGACATCCAATACCTCAGTTCTTGGCAGGATGAAGCACTCTGGGCACAAGGCCCCCTCCAGAACCAGTGGAGAAAGACATCCACTACCTCAGTCCTTGGCAGGGTGAAGCACTCTGGGCACAAGGCCCCCTCCAGAACCAGTGGAGAGTTACATCCACTACCTCAGTCCTTGGCAGGATGAAGCACTCTGGGCACAAGGCCCCCTCCAGAACCCGTGGAGAAAGACATCCACTACCTCAGTCCTTGGCAGGATGAAGCACTCTGGGCACAAGGCCGATTCCAGAACCAGTGGAGAGTTACATCCACTACCTCAGTCCTTGGCAGGATGAAGCACTCTGGGCACAAGGCCCCCTCCAGAACCAGTGGAGAGTTACATCCACTACCTCAGTCCTTGGCAGGATGAAGCCCTCTGGGCACATGGCCCCCTCCAGAACCCGTGGAGAAAGACATCCACTACCTCAGTCCTTGGCAGGATGAAGCACTCAGGGCACAAGGCCCCCTCCAGAACCAGTGGAGAAAGACATCCACTACCTCAGTCCTTGGCAGGGTGAAGCACTCTGGGCACAAGGCCCCCTCCAGAACAGTGGAGAGTTACATCCACTACCTCAGTCCTTGGCAGGATGAAGCACTCTGGGCACAAGGCCCATCCAGAACCTGTGGAGAAAGACATCCACTACCTCAGTCCTTGGCAGGATGAAGCACTCTGGGTACAAGGCGCCCTCCAGAACCAGTGGAGAGTTACATACACTACCTCAGTCCTTGGCAGGATGAAGCACTCTGGGCACAAGGCCCGTCCAGAACCCGTGGAGAAAGACATCCACTACCTCAGTCCTTGGCAGGATGAAGCACTCTGGGCACCAGGCCCCCTCCAGAACCAGTGGAGAGTTACATCCACTACCTCAGTCCTTGGCAGGATGAAGCACTCTGGGCACAAGGCCCCCTCCAGAACCCGTGGAGAAAGACATCCACTACCTCAGTCCTTGGCAGGATGAAGCACTCTGGGCACAAGGCCGCCTCCAGAACCAGTGGAGAGTTACATCCACTACCTCAGTCCTTGGCAGGATGAAGCACTCTGGGCACAAGGCCCCCTCCAGAACCAGTGGAGAAAGACATCCACTACCTCAGTCCTTGGCAGGGTGAAGCACTCTGGGCACAAGGCCCCCTCCAGAACCAGTGGAGAGTTACATCCACTACCTCAGTCCTTGGCAGGATGAAGCCCTCTGGGCACATGGCCCCCTCCAGAACCCGTGGAGAAAGACATCCACTACCTCAGTCCTTGGCAGGATGAAGCACTCCGGGCACAAGGCCGCCTCCAGAACCAGCGGAGAAAGACATCCACTACCTCAGTCCTTGGCAGGATGAAGCACTCTGGGCACAAGGCCCCCTCCAGTACCCGTGGTGAAAGACATCCACTACCTCCGTCCTTGGCAGGATGAAGCACTCCGGGCACAAGGCCGCCTCCAGAACCAGTGGAGAAAGACATCCACTACCTCAGTCCTTGGCAGGATGAAGCACTCCGGGCACAAGGCCCCCTCCAGAACCCGTGGAGAAAGACATCCACTACCTCAGTCCTTGGCAGGATGAAGCACTCTGGGCACAAGGCCACCTCCAGAACCAGTGGAGAAAGACATCCACTACCTCAGTCCTTGGCAGGATGAAGCACTCTGGGCACAAGGCCCCCTCCAGAACCAGTGGAGATTTACATCCACTACCTCAGTCCTTGGCAGGATGAAGCACTCTAGGCACAAGGCCCCCTCCAGAACCCGTGGAGAAAGACATCAACTACCTCAGTCCTTGGCAGGATGAAGCACTCTGGGCACAAGGCCCCCTCCAGAATCAGTGGAGGAGGTTATCCACTTGAGAGACTGTGGCTTTGCACTCCCCGTGATGAAGCAGTGGGCAACCCACCCACTGTAGAGACTTGAGAGACTGTGGCTTTGCACTCCCCAGGATTGAATAGTGGGCAAACCACGCACTGTAGAGACTTGAGAGACTGTGGCTTTGCACTCCCCAGGATTGAACAGTGGGCAAACCACCCACTGTAGAGACTTGAGAGACTGTGGCTTTGCACTCCCCAGGATTGAACAGTGGACATGGGGCCCCCTCGTGGATTTGGCGTCGTCCACTCAACCGGCTGAGGTGCCCCCCCTTTCCCTTCCTCCTGAGGTGCCTGTTTTATTTCTATCTGGTGCCCCTGCAGTGTTCTCTCTGTCTTGTTCGGGTATCTTGTGTGGGCCTCGCCCATGCATTTGGGGCCCAGTGGTCCACGGACTTTAATGGTGGAACACCTAGGACTTATATTAATGGTGTAAATATTTGTAAATAGTGTATGTATATTTTTTTAATACTGAATTTTTTTATATTACAATCGTTCACCTCATTTCCTTTTGTCTTTGCATTCTTCCGGGGGGGTTAGGGGTGTAACTGTAATGTATCATGCTGTATTAGTGTGTGTGTTGTCGTGGGTGAGGGTGGGGGTGGGGGTGTTGCGTGCTGCATGTGTGTGTCACTGTTTTTTCCCTCCCGCCTCCCTTGTGTCATAGGTGCACTACTCACCGTGGTCTTCGCCGCCGGCGTTCGTGCTCCTGGTAGAGGAGCAAGAAGATAAGGGCTGGAAAAATGTGGAGCTCTGGTTCCATGGCGTCCTGGTTCCTCGTGGGGTGTGCAGAGGTGAGCGTTTTCCCTTCGAAGTCCTGTTTCCGCCGTGTTTTTGTTCGCGGTAAATCCACCCCAAAAAAGGTGGCGGATTGGTAGGTTGTAATAGTGTGGGCGGTACATTGTCCTACGCCTGTCTGTTGGCGGTGACCACTGCGCTGTTTGTTTGTACCGCCGTGGCGGTCGGAGTGTTAAAGTGGCTATCTATGTTGGCGGTTTCCGCCATGGACGTAATTCAATTTTTTTTACTGCCGGCCTGTTGGCGGTCTTACCGCCACTTTAACACTGACCGCCAGGGTTGTAATGACCACCAAAGTCTTTAAGCTTTAAAGTAAAGCACGTCTCTAGATGCTCAGTAAAGTAATGGCCTTTCGGCAAGAAGAAATGGGCAAGTGCGCTGTTTTCCAACAGGGCAGTCCAGCTAAGTTAGATTTCCTAAAACTACTTCCCTAGTCCCTATTGGTCAAGGGATCGCATGTTCACACTTTGTCCAGTAAAACTAAAACTTCAAATCTATAATTTCTACTAGTACACAGTTCACGTCGCTGATTAGCTTCTTTTGTAATGCCCTCATCGTCTGGTTCGTCAGGATAACAATATTGTTGCAGCTTATACTCAAGCCAGTGCCTCCATTGTTCTCCTCATGAGAAAGACAGTCTTACACACATTACATCTATTTTGTTAAATGCCATGAAACTCAGCGTGATGTAATTTGTAACCTCACAGATTAACTGTACTTTTCCTTAGGAGCACATCATCTGAATGGTAAACATTCTGTCGGGGAACCAGGCCACCCTACCAGAGTATACATATGAAAGGGTGAAAGGGAATGCTCTGGGAATTGCCATCGTAAACCTTGCAAGAGCGTTTCTATTCAATGTATTCAATATGAATTTACTAAATGTGCCACAGACCATCGTTATTTACTATAGTCATTGTGATTTTAGTTTTGTCTTCTGGTAATGAGTAGCAAAGGCTCCCATTCGTCAAGATTAATTGTTGAGGCACATCAGATCATCGATTTCAGTTAATGTTTGTGCACCACTAACCTGTGACACAAGTAAGAGCTGCCTAATAATTCCTGGGATGGACCCATCTACCTGCATTTTAACCCCATTCTGGAATAAATGCATGAACTTTCATTACCTGTTGGGTTTAAAGTCCCTTGTGCAGGGCTCATGCATGGTCCTGCTTCTCATTCTGAACTCCTAGACATGTTTTCCTGTAGGAGGCTCTTATGTTTTAAGTCTCCTGATAGTAAATTTACAGATGAGAAATAGGGTGCCCCAAAGTACAACATGTATGTGTCTGGGTTGAATCATATAAACCTGAATGGATGGAGCACAAGGGGTTATTTGTCTTCCTCTTCCCTGGACCAACCAAGAAAGCAGATCAGCCTGTGGCCTGAGAGGTTCAGCACTTGAACAAAGGGCTGTGGCAGGGCCATAAACGAAGATGAACACCGATAAATGAAATGGTCTACAAACCCAGAGGAAGAGTTTATTTTGGTAGTTGGTTGCTATGGAGCTGCATCAGACCTGCAAGAAATGTGCTTTTGGACGGATGGTTTCCTCCATAAATTTGGGGACACTTTTAAAACTCAGTGGCCCTTTTTACTGGGAAGGCTGAGACCTATGGCAGGAAATTAAAATGTTCTACCTAGAACGTCAAGAATTTTAGATTCTATTAAGGACACGGAGGCGAGGCTTATGATTTCTCTTTACTGGCAAAACAGCAGCCAATCAAAACACAGTAAAACTTTAAACTACATGTCCCGTGATAACCATATACTGTCAGGTCACGGTCCTTCTCCTGACCATATATAAGGCTTCAGCAACAATGTCCATCCTCTTTCTTTGCCATAACAATAAGAACACAAAGAAAAATGTAAAGAACTTGCACACAACCGATCCAAAGATCCGGTTCCGGAACACTGGTAGCCTCACGAAGTTAGGTTCTTCTACCGATATCCATTGAAGGCCAGGATTCTTGAATTCCAACAAAGCGACCCATCCGAATCCTTTTCAGGAAGCAGCAGTGTTCACCCCTAATATCCAAACTTATCAAGGGACAGCTAAATCCATCAATAAAACACTTTCATTGTACACAACCAAAAAATACATTGTATGTATAGCATCAATATTTAGGGTGGATAATCCTTGCCTCCGTGTCCTTAATAGAATCTAACATTCTTGAGGCGCTAGCTAGAAGAAAAAAAATTCTATGTCAGGACCGGAGGCTTCGGATTATGCTAATTTAAAGTTTATTCACTACTTCTGACACCACATCTACAATTGATTTGTGATAAAACACTTTAAAAGTAGAATCACTCGACCAATCAGCCACAGCCATGATATCTTCCAATCGCTCCCCAGTTGAAAAGCCTTTAGAAGCCATGGCTCCTCTAACAGAATGACCTCCAAAAATAGAATCAAATCAAATCAAATCATTAACATTTATAAAGCGCGCTACTCACCCGTGCGGGTCTCAAGGCGCTAGGGGAAAAAGGGGGGTTATCGCTGCTCGAACAGCCAGGTCTTTAGGAGTCTCCGGAAAGCGGAGTGGTCCTGGGTGGTCCTGAGGCTGGTGGGGAGGGAGTTCCAGGTCTTGGCCGCCAGGAAGGAGAAAGATCTCCCACCCGCCGTGGAGCGGCGGATGCGAGGGACAGCAGCGAGTGCGAGGCCAGAGGAGCGGAGGAGGCGGGTGGGGACGTAGAAGCTGAGGCGTCTGTTGAGGTATTCCGGTCCCTTGTTGTGGAGGGCTTTGTGTGCGTGGGTGAGAAGTCGGAAGGTGATCCTTTTGCTGACTGGGAGCCAATGCAGGTGTCTCAGGTGTGCGGAGATGTGGCTGCTGCGGGGTACGTCGAGGATGAGGCGGGCCGAGGCGTTTTGAATGCGTTGCAGGCGATTTTGGAGTTTGGCTGTGGTCCCGGCGTAGAGGGTGTTGCCGTAGTCCAGGCTGCTCGTGACGAGGGCGTGGGTCACGGTTTTTCTGGTGTCGGCGGGGATCCAGCGGAAGATCTTGCGGAGCATGCGGAGGGTGAGGAAGCAGGCGGAGGACACGGCGTTGACTTGCTTGGTCATGGTGAGAAGAGGGTCCAAGATGAAGCCGAGGTTGCGGGCGTGGTCTGTGGGGGTCGGAAATAGAGGTATCTATACCTGCTTCAGTCAATAACCATTTGACCCAGTGAGCTAATGCTGCTGCAGTAACTGGTCTAACAGGTTTCTGTAAAGAAATAAGTAATTGACCAGAAACATCCTGTCTAAATTCTCACGTACAATCTTCATAAACTTTTGTGCATTGCACGACACATATATTTTTGTCATGGGGAAAAGCCGGGTATGTAATACAAAGTGATGAAGAATACCTTGGATGAGGAGGCTTAACCTTGCAAATACCTCTGAGAAGTTTACACACTAATGGATGTCCCCCCACTGGTTTAACCTGAATATTGGGGTGACCAGCTGAGATAGCCGAACAACAATTATTTATCATCCTGTAAGCCAAACAATAGGAGGCCAAGTCAGATAGAAAATTGATTATGACATGAATTTCTGATCCCACGGGATCTATACTCCTTTCACCACTTCCTCAGGCTTGCTCATACCTCCTATGAGTGGAGGGGACCCAAGATTGAGATAAGAAAAACAGGGCTGATTCTGAAACTCCAGGCACTTGCCATTGTCTCCTGAAGGTCTCCACGCCATCAAAGACAATTGGACCTGCAGAATGAGAGGGTGCGCTCTGCCTGACTGATCCAACAGAAGATCCTCTCTGCCCGGCAACAGCAAATATGAATTCACACAATAGTGTCATTGCCACTGGGAACCAAGGCTGTGCTCTCCAATACAGAGTCACCAAAAACAACTCCACCGATTTGCGGAGTATGTGGGCCATGACTCGCAGAATCATGGCGTATGGAGGAAAGGCATATAAAAAGCCCCCTATCCAAAGTTGAAGAAACACAACCGTCCCTGCTGCAAGAGGGTCTGGCCTCCAACTGTAGTAAGTCAGAACTTGATTGTTCAACCGGGAAGCAAACACATCTATTTGACAACGTCCCCACTGCAGCTGAAGTGCTTGGAAAATCTGCAGATTGAGTTCCCAATCGCTGAAGTCTTGAAGGAAACAAGAGTTCCAATCTGCTGCTGTATTGGAATGACCCAGGATATACTCCGCTATTACCGAAATGTGGTGATGCAGACAGTGATGCCAAAAATCCTTTGTGATCTCTGCCAAAAGAAGAGATCTGGTCCCCCCAAGGCGATTGATATACCTGACTGCAGACACATTGTCCATCCAGAGGAGAATACAACAATGTGTTCCGCGTGGGGACAGCGATCTGATCGCAAACTCCCCCGCCAAGAGTTCTAGGCAATTGATGTGGAAATTCAGCTCTCCCGGGGACAAACGACCACCCATCCCCACCGAGCCACAACTCGCTTCCCAGCCCCATCGGCTGGCATCTGAATCTATCACTACGTCCGGAACTGAAGAAAAAATCACCCTCCCATTCCATGCATCCATGTGGGAGAGCCACCAAGAAATCTCGGTCTTGGCTTCTTCTGAAATCAAAATCATCTCTCAGTATTGTAGCCCCTTCTGAAGATGCAAAATCTTCCGCCTCTAAAGCGCGCTGTAGTGTAGAGGCCCCTGAAAAATGGCCTGAAAATTGAAGATGCCAGAAGATCCACTAAACGTGCTAATGTCCTCAATGATATTGTCAGAGAGACAAGGGCTCTCCTCAACTCTTTCGTGATCAATATTTGCTTGGCTAGAGGAAGCAATAGCAGGGCCTTGATGAAGTCTATTTGAAAACCTAAGAACTCAAAATTTTGTGATGGCACTATGCTGGACTTCTCGGCGTTGATGATGAACCAGAGATCCTGTAATAATTGAATTGTCCAATTGAGATGACAAATGACCATGTCTCTCTCTTGTGCCATAATTAGGCTGTTGTCAAGGTAAAATAAGTCTTACACCTCTTTCCCTTAGATACTGAACCAACGGACACAGAATCTTGGTGAAACACCAAGGCTTTGAGGGCAGGCCAAAGGGTAGTGCGGTGAACTCGAAGCAACAGAGGCCCCATTGGAATTGGAGGAAGCATCTGTGGGGTCCAGAAATTGGCAATGAAGGTAGGCATCTTGTAAGTCCAACCAAACCAGCTGATCGCTGTTTCTTAATGAATCTCTGAGGAAATGTTTGCCCTCCATCTTGAAATGGCAGTATACAATCCAAGAGTTGAACTGTTTGAGGTTCAATACAAGTCAGGATCCACCCCCTTTCTTTTCCACCAAGAATATCGTACTCACGAGCTGTTGGGGATGAGGAGAGGACTCTACCACAGCTCCTTTCTGCAGGAGTGCAGTAATCTCTTCGTCCTATGAAAGAACGATCTTCGAGGGGAAAATGGAGAGGAGGGGGAAAGACCTTCTGAACTGGCAAAGCATAGAACTCTAGTTGAAAACCTTGGACAGTCTGTAACACCCATGGATCTTGTGTGATCCTCTGCCATGCCAAGAGAAAATGCTGAATTCTGCCCCCCCAAATTACTTCCGAAAAGGGACTAATCCTTACCTGTTGCATTGGTATCTTGACTGGAACCGCCTCCGCAGAGCCCACTGGAGGCCTGGTAACAACCGCTGTAGCGGTTGGGGTAGAAATTTGAGGAACCGTAGGTACCCCCTCTGCCTCTCTGGTGTGCAGTTTGTGAGGCCTGAAAACCTCGGCCTCTGGCCCGGGCAAAAAGAGCATTTTTCAAGACCTTTTTTTTATAGATGATTGGGCTGTGTCAAGTGCAGTGAAAGTCGCCACATAGTTGCCCAGGTCATTGACGAACTTGTCGCCAAATAGCATACCATTAGCTAGGGACCCTGCCTCATTAGTTACCAAATCAGCTAGCTTAGGGCCCAAGTGCATGAAGAATGAGCACCAACGCTCAGTGGACATGGCGCACTTTGCGTTGCCCAAAAGACAAATAGCGCGCTGAGCCCAATCCAATATGATTGCTAAGTCCAAACTTTTTGTTAATGGTTCAGATACATCTAAAGGTTTATCCTGACAGCTGTGCCAAGCGCGGTCCAGTACTTTCTTTGGATCTTTGGTGAATTTTTTAAGGAACGTCGCCATGCTGGGGTCTCGTTCTGGAGTATTTGCCACTTTGTCAGTCAAAGATGGCCTGGGATATTCTGAACAAAGGGTGTTGTGGACTTCCTTTTAGAAAATTTTACGTAATCTGTCCTGCACATAATGTGCCACCTCGGCACTAGGAACCCACTCCGTGGAGTGGGGATGGATATGTCTTCTGGGGTGAAAAGGAGATTATGGCCACTTGAAGTTGAAGTTTCTGAGGAAACGTGGTGGGCCTGATTACAACTTTGTAGGAGGTGTTAATCCGTCCCAAAAGTGACGGTAAAGTGACGGATATACCATTAGCCGTATTACGAGTTCCATAGGATATAATGGACTCGTAATACGGCTGGTGGTATATCCGTCACTTTACCGTCACTTTTGGGACAGATTAACACCTCCTCCAAAATTGTAATCAGGCCCGGTGTGATTTACGTTTTTCTTGAGTGGAGGAGAGTCTTTCTGAGAGTCTTCTGACTCTGAATTAGAGGATTAACGTTCCTGTGTCTCCACCTGAGGCTGAGACAGCAAAGGGAAAAGGAGTTGTGGATTCACGAGGGTTAAACCCTCCATGCTCATGATCATGCAGTACAGAAGCTGCCATTTCCCCCAAAATATCGGTCGATGACGTTACCCCTGAGCATTGCATTGGAAGGCCTGATATCTCCATGGAATCATAAGGTTGCGAACGAGTCTATTGGCTTCTCTCCTGCTTAGTCAATGATTGAGTGAAAGGTTTTAAGGCCTTTATCAAGGCCCAATTCATGGAGTCCTGCACTTGGTGACTAAGTGCTTCCACTAGTCTCTCCTACATCTGGTGTTCCATGGGCACCTCTTGCAATTCTTGAAACTGCTCCTCCTCATCAGCGTTATTCACCATTATTGCAGCTAGGAGGTATGGAAGAGTTCAATAGAGGGAGAAACCCTGTGGCAGATATGAAGAAAGTTGTCCAAAAAAGGCAGTAATACAACTGCCTGGACAGTTCAATTAAATTAAGACTGAGGAGGGAGCACCCGCACACTGAAAATGCTTAATTTCTGTGAATCCCCTAGGGCCCAGGCCTAAAACATTTATCTCAGCCCTATCAGGCGCACTCTGAGGCTGATTCAGCTGTGCTGGCTCGCACGCGTGTGACGAGCTGATCGGAAACTAAAGAATTTCCGTATCGGCTCACCGTGCATGCGCGGGCAACACAATAGAAAGAGGACAGCGTCCCCTGACAGTGTGAATACTTTGAATGTGGAGAAACTCCGCCGGTCTTGCTCCCACTCCCCCCTAGCCCACCACCAGAGAAAGTTAGATCCCTTTGCAGGGCGCGATGCGCTACCGCACAATTAACTCTTAAAGCGCGTGCATCCCGAAAGCAGTAAAATTGTATACTTTTATAATTAGAAAAACATAAAGCAATTATCTGGCTGTTGCAGCAGCAAAGATAGAGAATAGACATTGTTGCTGAAGCCTTATATATTGTCAGGAGAAGGACCAGGATTGGACAGCGTATAGTTATCATGGGACATGTAGTTTAAAGTTTCACTGTGTTTTGAATGGCTGCTGTTTTGCCAGTAAAGGAAAGAGAAAGCACAAACTGAAGCCTCCGGTCCTAACATTGAATCTCTGGCTATTTCTGAATGGAACATGGTAGCTGCCAGCTGTGTCTACACTTGATTGGAGTAGAAGAGAAGGATTGCCCTCTCAGCATGAGGGTACCTGAGTTATGACGTCCTTGCCTGCCAGTAGATAAACAAACACAGTTTGTCTACCGGCCTCCAGGAGCTTGCATAATATACACTGCGAAGCATGGCCTCACCTGGAAATGAGATACTACATGTGGCTATAAGTTTTCATGCAAGATTGTCTGTCTGTTACCAGTATGCAAAACATCCCCCAGCCATAAAACGTGAAACAAAGTAACTGCAGAACCTTGCTGGGGTGTCATTCATGCAATTGAAATTCCTACATGTCTTTCTTGACGTGAATGAAGTCTCATCCCTTTTATTAAACCAGCAGCACTGTTTTAACGTTATGTTTCTTCTAAGTGATACAGGTGCTAAGAAAAAGTAGGCGTAAAAAGGATGTACATGGCAATTGGGTGAGTGTGCAGTAGTATTTGTGGTTCCAGGGACCACAGCAGTGATATTGATGGTATCTCCTGTCAGGAAAGGGGGCTCTAGGATGTGTGGACATTCTGAAAGTCTAATAGCCCCCTCTCCCTGGTGGGAAAGAAAGGTTTCTCTATGGACATAAAGAGCTTCCTTTCTGACTTGGAAATGCTGCCTTCTCTACCTTTCCTTCCAATGGGGAAAAAAACACCTTATTATGTTGATAACGTTTGATTCAGTTTAACTCATTTCAGTTCAGCTGTTTCATCTTAAAAGAAAAGGATGATACTGGTAGCCAACAAAAGGAAGAAAGGCTGAAAATGTTTTGTGGGAGAACAGGAAAATCTCGAGTTTACTATCTGAGATTTAACCAAATTTGAGTCAATCAATATAACTGTTCCCACCACATCATATACCCTTATCTGATTTAAGAAGCACCCTCCATTTAAACCAGTTCCCATTAGGAGTGGGAAGAACTTAAGAGATATCTAATGAGAAGATAGCCAGGCTTACAACCTAGGGAGGGATTGTGCTCTCGGAATCTGTTCCCCAAGAACGCCACCAAAGCTGCAACTTACTGAGGAGCAGCAGAACTTGTTTACCTTTTAGAAACATCCCGTTCCAGAGGCAAATTAAACAGCATAATGCACAGGAGCAGCTCGCGGCGAGTGGCGTGGGCGGTGCGGCGCGGGAGGGGGTGATGGGGAGAAAAATTTAAATAAAAAAAACGTACCTGAATCCGCCGCTGCCACCACCACACAGCTCCTCTTTCCTTCGCCGCAGGCACAGGCTCCCAACCTACCCTGCGGCCAAACTGAACGCTGTTGTGATGCAGCTGGCAGCATGACAGCCGTGTTCGGATGGGTCGGAGCGCCCTTCCAGGGGATTCCCAGGCAGACTAGGAGAGTCTGCCTGCTCTCCCCAACCCGGCACTGCATTGCCGGTTGGAGAGAGCTGAGTGCGCATGTCTGTTTGACCGGCTTGAGATGGCCATCCAAACATACATGCGCTCTGAGGGGAAGTGCTGAGCATTCCCCCTCTGTGCTCGTTAGCCCCGTGGCCCCACCTCTTCTACAGTACAACGATAATAAACATTCTCACTGTATTACAGAAGTTTGGCAGTTGCTGCTGGTGGTGAGGGGGGGGTGACACTCCTCTGCCCTAGCGGAGGAGCCGCCCCTGGTAATGCAACACATTTTGTGATAGTACTGCTTCATTATTTTGTCATTTTTAGGGTCCAGCGTGCAAAAATGCTCTGTCCCTGGTGTAATCTCTCTATGGGCTTGTAACCATGCCCATGTCATGCCCATCAGGTTGGTTGGATCGGGGGCTTGCGGCTTAAAATTCGATTGAAGGGCATGCGCACATCATGCCTTTTCTGGTGTTTTGCTCTCCGCTAGTGAACCGGCCAACTACTGAAAACATACGAGGCTCCATGTTTTCCGTATGGTTTGTAGTCTACTTTTTCTCTTTATTTTGTAGGCTGCTCGATCTCGCTGGGCAGTAGACGAGCGCTTTGCATGACATTGACCCTGTTACATGGATAATTGCACTTTTGCAAGTAACATTGATAATTGCATTTTTGCCGATACGTTTCACTGCAAGCGAACTTCTGTTTCCTTTTGTGTATCTGCTTTGCACTCATGGTGCCCATCGACTTGCTTATGTGAAACTGTTTTACTTTTCATTTTCAGTTTAGGAATTTACAACGCTAATAGCTCCAACTCAAGCAAACGCGAGACCAGTTGCATTGCAAATGCTTGTTACACCTGTTAATGCTGTCCGGACATTGGTTGCACCTATTTGGTGCCTGGTCTACACCCAAATATAGTAATAACCAACAGAAAGGTGGGTGACAAGTCAACCTTTGGAAAGGGCCGTCCTCTGCGCTGCAACGCCTGTAGCTGAATTTTTTGTAACTTTTGAACTGTTTGAACTACAAACAGTTTTTTTTTTCGTTAAAATCTACAGATTATGCCCCGGATGATGGATTATGTAGCAAATGCGGAAAATCTAGAATTATGCGGAAAAACGCTGCAACCGCACAAACACATCATTCTAGTGGCCCTGTACATTACCACTTGGGATATCTCTGCTTTGTAATACGCTCTTTAGCCACCTGGGGGTGACCCTCTGACTCCTCCTCTGTTCCATCCCCCCGTTCCCCTGCACCACGTGCTCGCCTCCGCCCCCACCACTTGCGCCTGTAACCTCCTTCCGGCCTCTCTCTCTCTTTCCTCACTACCCACGATGCCACCCCGCGGCCCCCGCCCCGCCCCCTACTTGTAATGCTCACCTTTCCAGACAGAATAAGTAACAGGACCCCGCTCTCTCGCCCCTGGGAACCTCCGAGCCTGTGGCAGGAATGCTGCCCCTGACTCACCTTTCCAGGCAGAGGAAGCTGCCGGGGCCCCGGGCTGTGCGAACACAAACAGCCTGGAAATGCTTGGGATTCCAGAGCATTTAAGGGAAGCCCAGATACGAGAAGCGTGGGGGGAGGTGAGGGCTTTGGATTTGGGGTCTTTCTACCCATATAGTACTTGAAAAAGGAAAAACATACTCCTGGACCCCATAAAATGGGGTCGACAGATGGCTCCAGAAGGGGTAGATTTATGAGGTGGCTGAGTCATGAACAGCGAGCCTGAAAGCCAATTTATACATTTATTTTTTCAAATCAATGCTGCAGCAAAGAGGACGAATGTTCCAGTTAACTGGTCACCAAGAGGCTGCATTTTAAGAAATCTCTCAGGTCAACGGCTACTGCCGCAGAGATCTTTGTACACCCAGGATTTCCAGAGGCTAATAACAGTATGTTAGCTCTGTCGGTTAATGGACTTGAGGGAAAGATCTTTGTTTGGTCTAGTCATGGTTTTAAATGATCACTTAGTAGCCTAGAGTAGTGGTTCCCAAAAGTGTGGCTGCTGCAAGGCACAACGGGTAACACGCATATAACAAGTTTTATTTTCTGTAAATAGCTCAATTAGTTCGTATTTTTGTCACAGAGCTCCTTTTGTTACTCACAGTTCATAAGCAGAGCTACTTGAATTATGCAGCAGGAGAGGACCAAATCCATACAGGTTGATTAAGTTATGCAGCAAGAAACGACAAGTTATGCAAAGTAATGCGGCACATTTTGTGACAGTATTACTTCAAATTTTATAATGTTTAATCGGTAACACTGACTGGGCAAATCTTTTCTTCATTAGTACCATTTTAACATTGAAATACAGCAATAAGCAAAAAAAAAGTTATCAGTCAACATTTGCATAGGGCCTGCCACTGATGTGTCGCTGCAATTTTAGTAACTGTTAATCCGTCTGAGGTAGAAACAAGATTTATTTTGGATATATCTACAAATTATGGAGCAGATGGATTATGTGGCAAAAGTGGCAAATTCATAATTACGCAGAAAACAATACAGCCGCAGACTTCCAGGGGCCTTGCTCATAAATTATACCCCTAATATAACACAGTGAGCTAGGAACTGGCATCAAGGAGCCGCGTGAAAACTGAAAGGCTTAGCTCTCGAATCTTATTTTTCTTCTCAATCTTTTTTGCAGTTTTAAGGTTGCTAAAATGAGTTCCTTTGGGTAGCGAAAAGTGTTTAGTACAAACAATTCCAACATTGTGTTTCTCCACACCAAGCATTCTTAATTTATAATGCCTATCAGTATGGATGATATGTGACTCCTACACCTTGTAGCTCCTGTTGTCTTCTGTAATGATTCCTGTAATGCTCAGATCACTAGCGTAGACCAACACTAACCAGGACGACTGGGTCACAGCCACAGCCAGAACCCCACCAGCCAATAATACCGCAAGACTATCCATGACTATCTCATCACCAATCTGGACCACATGTACCAGGCAGGACTGTAACATCACCAGCCACAAATGTTACATCATCAACCACGACTGTCACATCTGCAGCCAGGACTGTCACATCATCGGCCAGTACTGTCACATCGCCAGCCAGGACTATTATATCGCCAGCCAGGACTGTTGTATCACCATCCAGGACTATTACATCACCAGCCAGGGCTGTTGCATCACCATCCAGGACTATTACATCTCCTGCCAGGACTATTACATCACTAGCCTGGACCGTCACTGTAACATCACCAGATAGGACTGGGGCATCACCAGCATAACTGTCAAATCCCCAGCCAGAACTGTTACTTCACCAGGCAGGGCTATTGCATCACCAGTCGGAACTGTTACATCACCAGCCAAGACTTTAACATTACGACCTATGAGTTCCATATCATGAGCCAGGACTACCACATGATTACCTATGCCTGTCTGGTGAACAGCTAGGTCCACAACTTCACCAGCCATGACTGCCACATCTCCTGCAGGTCTGTTACATCACCAGTCAGGAAAGCTGCATTACTACCCTGTATGACATCATAACCAGCCATCACTTCCACGTAAAGCCCATGGTGCTCCTTGTTGCCCTGAGTGATCATCCTGGTTCACATGGATGGGTGTAGTTTCCTTTCCCAGTAGGACAGCACCAAAGGAGGGTGAGAACCCCTGTAAACAGAGAGGTGCTAATCAAAACTGATACCCGAGTATGTGGTGTGCAGTGTTATCCAAACTTATCTGCATCTGTGTTCGTCTATTTACCACCGAGATTGTACACTACCTGATGATGTGGAAAAACTAAGGACCTACAACAAAAGGGAGTGAAAACAAATCAACAAGTCATTGTAAAATCAATTCAATGTTGCACCCATCACTGACATGTAACAAAGTTCTGTTGCAAGATGCCTTATGCTCTATCTAATGTATGCATTTGTTGGTGTGAAGACCACTCTCCTGCAAGGTGTTGTATGAACACAAAGTTAGCTGTTTGAAAGACTCTACTAGGCACTAATATGAATGATCACCATCCTTCTAAGGCCTATTCTTACTCCTTGAAGCCTCTGGGTATGTGCCATGTTCCAGGAATTTCTTCTACTGTCAATGCCCCACTTCATCAAGCAAGAAACAAAAAACCCTGACACTATTAAACACATACGCAGGGGGACAGGACACAACCACCACATAATCCCTGTAGAGTGGATGAAGCTAAACATGCAACTTGAGCCTAACCAATGCCAGGAACCATGCTATCTGAGGTGTTTACCTGTAACATAGATCACAGGAACATGAATCAGAAATCGTTGAGGGTGGTCACAACTCCCAGATGTGGGAACGGTGATGGCCAGATAACATTTTTTTCTGGGTTTGACTTCTGCACTGAGGTACATTCATGGCTTCTTGTGTCTACTTAAGAGGCTCTGTGCTCACCGCATTCACTTCTTCCATCATACCTCAGTACTTCCTGCCTGGCTGGCGCGGACACACACTGAAGTGGACACACTGGTCACCCATGGTATGGCTCTGAAGAGCAGGGATCTGCTCCTCCGGCCTGCTCTCTCTGCTTTCTCCAGAGTGAGTGGGGCTTGTCTGGCTTCACCTCATCAAAGAACCCCTCAGACTCAGAGACAAGGGGAACTGGACCCTCTATGGCTCTCACCCTTCTGTGCGTCATCTCCATGTACAAACTCTTCATGGTGGACATCGGGACATATACAGTGACACAAACCGTTTAGTGTAAAAGGCCATTTATTTAGGACAGGATTGTAACATAATACATAACCTTAAACTTTCAATGAAACCCAGCTTTAGGAAACCCACCCTTTAACATTTCCTTGCTCATCCTTTTACTCAACCCAACATTTTTTGCTTCCATTCCCCCACACATGCCCATTTTTCGTTTCATGCCCTACTTGCTTCGTGCATCCCCCACACTCTGATCTTTCACCTGCTTGTCTTTTCCCCTGGAAGAGTTGCCAGGCCCGCATCTGACTCACCACCCTCCCCATCTACTGCCATCCAGCAGAAACCCAATTGGCCTTTTGCTGCCCCACCAAGAAAAAACACTACTGCAACCTGACCTCCTTACACCTGTTCTCTAAGCCACATCTTCTCACCTCACAAGTCCCCAACCAATAGCCTAAGATCCGTAAGGTAATAAGCATTTCCCAATTCAGATAGGTGCACACCATCCACCCTGAAAAGCGCTTCACCCTGCTCTGTGATGTCCTCGTGCTTTAAAACCTTAATATCGTGAGCCCAACAGAAAACCCTCATAGCTCAATTAAGTTTCTTGTGAGCCCGCTCTATGGCTCCCTGTTTGATAGCCCCCCCTCCATGTTTGTCGAGGCACAAACTCAGTCTAAACCAAGCATGTGCAGTGTAACTTCTGCTTGAGCAGCTCAAAGTTTCTCTGCATGTGTTGCAGTAGTGTAAGCCCCGACAGTTTCACAAGATCATTTTCCCCCATATGAATCAATAGCAGATCAGGACAACCCCAATTCGGCAAACTAGAAGTTATGAAAGGAAGCAGATTACCCCGCCTCATAGCACTTTTACCCCACCAAAAAACTACATGCTGGTTACTAGGCAGTCCCAACGCCCGTCCGTAAATCTGCTTCTCCACACATTTCACTGCCCAATGGATAAATGAATGTCCGACCAGCCATGTGACCATCTTGTCCTTCCGTGGACCGGACACACATCCTGTAAAGAAAACAAGCTGTAATGTCGGTCTTTACAAATTTTCCCAGACCACGAACCCAACAAATTCCCTGCACTGACGCAAGTTGTTGCAAGACTGGTCGTACCACCCTAAGGCCTCACGTAACGCTCGCAGCATCTAGACTTCCATCTCCCTATACTCCTGATCTTCGCCTAGTCCCAACCTAAACGTGCGGCAGCAGTAGCTGCCCCAATTCAGAATAAATGCGTGCCAAAATCAAGAGCTTGGTGACCCGTCCGCTGTAACGCCATCCATAAGACTTGCAAAAGCTGGAAAGCCGTAAGCTTAGCAGCAGACTTATGCGTAAAAACCCCTTTCTTTCTTGAAGCCCCCTGTACACTCTAAAAACTCATCCATTCCAAAACCGGACACACCACTACGTTACCACCTTTCTCCAACCACACCCATTTCCCTTTCCCTAGCTGATCAGTCTTGGAGCGCCTGAGCTAAATGCCCAAACGCTCCTCATGCAGAAAAACTTCTTCAACCTTACCACCTACCGCTCTTCCTATCCCCAAAAGCTCAGACACTCAAAACGCGCCAAAAAACATCCACACCATGCATAAATGGAAAAGTGCCAACTCATAATCATTTACACAACACACTAGCAAAACATGCAATATTTCAAGCAACAATTTGAACGTAATGGGTTCCCTGGCCGCCCTAACCGAACCTACTCTGACCCTACCCCAACCTTTCAACATCTTTCCCAGCAAATCATTATTAGCTGGATCATAGCCAAAAAACTGCTTTTCATAAAAGGAGACCCCTGCCAATTTGCCAGCAATGGTGGCGGGCAACAGACCTTTTTGTATCAGAAAAAGCACAAAGCGCAACACGCGCAACTCAAACTCTCTAGTACTCTATAACCAGAAATTGCCCAAAAAATTCTCAAAGGTCTGAGACTGGTCGTACCACCCTAATGCCAGTTGGTAACTCCGCCAGGTGGATTCTGCTAAAGACATCTCCACCAGCCCAGTGATCATCATGCCCCCCCACTCCCAAATGTCTGCCGGGGCCGCAGTCTTGTTCTGTTCTCCTCCTGGTGCCAGGCTGCGAAAATGTTGCCACTGTGAACGAGAGAGGGAATTTGCAATCTCATTGTATACCCCAGGTATGTGCGCAGCTTTGAAAACAACATTTAATAACAAGCATCTAAGCATGAATTGCCGCAATAAACGTAGCACCCTGAGATTTTTTGCTGTTTGCCTGTTTACTAGCTCAACCACTGGCATGTTGTCAACATAAAAAAACACAGTCCTGTTTGCAAGCTTGTGCCCCCATACCGCCAGTGCCGCCAGGAGCGGAAAAAAATCCAAAAAAGCGATACTCCTACCCTGCTGTAACCATTGCTGTGGCCATGACTCTGCGCACCATCCCCCGTCCTAAAAAAGCCCAAAACCTGTGGCTCCCGCAGCATCCGAGAAAATCTGCACCTGCCATACCGTGTCCTCTTCGCAGAAAAACATGGAGACACCATTAAAATGTGTCAAAAAGGTTTCCCACACCCTGATATCCTCTCTCAAACCTACCGACACACGTATCCTATGGTGTGGAAGTACCACTCCAGACATAGCTAAACATAACCACCTACAAAAAGTCCTACCCCCCTGAACCACCCTACAAGCGAAATTGAGGTAACCCAACAGCTTCTGTGCTGTGCGTAGGTCAATTTTATGCAATAATTGCACACGTCCCAAGAATTCCAACATCTCAGCCACTTTAGCAGCTGGCAATCTAGCGACCAAGGCATCCGCATCCAGCTCAATGCCCAGGAAAGTCAGCACACAATGTGGTCCCTCCGTTTGTTTGGGAGCGAAAGGCACCCCAGCCTATTGAGACAATCTCTGAAAGGAAACCAGGGCCCTCCCAAAATCCTCAGATCCTGCTGGTCCTACAAAAAGGAAATCATTAAATAGTAAGTCGTCGCATGATGCCCACTCATTTTGACAAAAAAAGACTGTAAAAAGGTACTGAATGCTTCCAAAAGTGCCCAAGAAATGGCGCAACCCATCGGGAGAACTCTGTCAACATAGATTGCACCACCAAATTGCATACCTAACAGATCAACATCCTCTGGGTGTATCGGCAGCAGCCTGAAAGCTGATTGGATGTCACATTTTGCCAACTCCCCTCCTTTGCCGCACCCCCCTGAGCAGTTTGATGGCATCGTCCACAGATGCGTACACCACTTTAGTATCTTCCGGTGCAACAAAATCATTAACCGATGCACCCTCCGGCCATGATAAATGATGAATCAGGCGACACTCACCTGGCACCTTTTTTGGTACCACGCCCAAAGGGGAGATCATAAGGTCCTTACTTGGTCACTCATAGAAAGGGCCCGCAATTCTGCCCAAGGACACTTCCTTAGCCAATTTATCCCTCACTACGTGTGGCATCTCTCTGGCAGACCGCAAATTGTCAACCCACCTCCTCATTCTCAGGCCCTGGTAACTTAACCAGAAACCTTCCTAAAAACCCCACGCTAACTTACAAGCTGTGGCCTTATCAGGGTATCTTTGCAGCCAGGGTAGAAGAGCCTCCAGCCTAATTGGCGTATGTTAGAAATGGGGTATTTGGCTGACAGTCAGGTTACCCCCTGTTCAAGCAAGGACCCTCACTTTAGTCAGGGTAAAAGAGAATCACCCTCAGCTAACCCCTGCTTACCCCCTTGGTAGCTTGGCAGAGCAGTAGGCTTAACTAGTATTTGTACCAACACACACAGTAACTTAATAAAAACACTACAAAATGACACAACACCAGTTTAGAAAAATAGGAAATATTTATCTAAACAAAACAAGACCACAACGACAAAAATCCAACATACACAAGTCAAGTCATGAATTTTTAAAAATAAACTCAAAAATAGCGTTAGAAACAAAAATGCTTCGATGAGATGTTAACACGGCATCGTGATGGAGTCGTTCTCAGCAAGCCGACACCAGCGGCGCCAGACACGGAGTCGTCTAGACCCCCAAGTACAGTACCTTTGGTGAAGAGTGAAAACAAGCCGATGTGCGAAGTCGGGGATCGCGGCGTCTGTGCGAAACGTTGAATCCGTGCACTTCGAGCGGCGTCGGTCACGACGTGGTGCGGTGACATCCACGGAGTCGCGGACTTCAGCGGGGCTGCGAAGAGCGTCGCGTTCCAGCGAAGGTCACGGCGTCGGGTGCAGGCGGCGTCACCGGATTCAGCAGCGGCGCCGGTCCGAAGTCATCCGAAGTCGATTTCCTTGGATTTCCACCAGCTTTCCTTTCAAGAGCCCAGGGACTGGATAGGGAACCACTTGTCAGAGCAGGAGTCTCTCCAGAGACTCCAGGTGCTGGCAGAGAGAAGTCTTTGCTGTCCCTGAGACTTCAAACAACAGGAGGCAAGCTCTAACTCAAGCCCTTGGAGATTTCTTCACAAGATGGAAGGCACACAAAGTCCAGTCTTTGCCCTCTTACTCTGGCAGAAGCAGCACTGCAGGAAAGCTCCACAAAGCACAGTCACAGGCAGGGCAGCCCTTCTTCCTCAGCTGTTCAGCTCTTCTCCAGGCAGAGGTTCCTCTTGGTTCCAGAAGTGTTTCTAAAGTCTGTAGATTTGGGTGTCCTTCTTATACCCATTTTAGTCTTTGAAGTCACCTTTCTTCAAAGGGGACTCACACCTACTTGTGAAATCCTGCCTTGCCCAGGCAAGGCCTCAGACACACACCAGGGTGTTGGAGTCTGCATTGTCAGAGGCAGGCACAGTCCTTTCAGATGAGAGTGACCACTCCACCCCTCCCTCCTAGCAGAGATGGCTAATTAGGAAATGCAGGCTACACCCCAGCTCCCTTTGTGTCACTGTCTAGTGTGAGGTGAAAAACAACCCAACTGTCAAACTGACCCTGAAGGGAATCCACAAACAAGGCAGAGTCACAGAATGGTTTAAGCAAGAAAATGCTCACTTTCTAAAAGTGTCATTTTCAAACACACAATCTCAAAACCAACTTTACTAAAAGATATGTTTTTAAATTGTGAGTTCAGGGACCCCAAACTCCACATGTCCATCTACTCTCTAGGAGAATCTACACTTTAATCATATTTAAAGGTAGCCCCCATATTATCCTATGAGAGAGACAGGCCTTGCAACAGTGAAAAACGAAATTGGCAGTATTTCACTGTCAGGACATATAAACCACATTACTATATGTCCTACCTTATCCATACACTGCACCCTGCCCTTGGGGCTACCTAGGGCCTACCTTAGGGGTGCCTTACATGTAAGAAAAGGGAAGGTTTAGGCCTGGCAAGTGGGTACACTTGCCAAGTCGAATTTACAGTGTAAAAATACACACACAGACACTGCAGTGGTAGGTCTGAGACATGATTACAGGGTTACTTGTGTGGGTGGCACAACCAGTGCTGCAGGCCCACTAGTAACATTTGATTTACAGGCCCTGGGCACCTCTAGTGCACTTTACTAGGGACTTAACAGTAAAACAAATATGCCAATCATGGAGAACCAATTACATACACATTTTAAACAGGAGCAATTGCACTTTAGCACTGGTTAGCAGTGGTAAAGTGCCCAGAGTAATAAAAACAGCAAAATCAGAGTCTAGCACACATCAATAACCTGGGGAACAGAGGCAAAAAGTTAAGGGAGACCACGACAAGGATGAAAAGTCTAACAGCGTAGGAGCCTTTTGGCGCCGGAGTTCCCTGCATGCCTCTTCCCTTGGACGCTCTCCATTGCTCAGCTAGGCTAGAGAGGGAAAAACATTGAGTGACCGGGTGACGACTCCCGCATTTGGAGCAATCGTGTTCAAATTTGCAGGGCTGCCTGGAACAAAAACCTTTATTGAAGTTCCAGCAGGCTCCTGTCGTGGATACTGGGGTCCGTTGACCCACACCCGCCTCTCCTTGGGCGGAACAGGCCTGAAACGGCTTATAGACCACTGGCAGGCCACTTACGGTGAGTGTGGATGCCGGGGACTCTGACAAAGCCATCCACTGCATCCACAACTCTGGATCTATATCCCCCCATGGCTTATCAGGATTGACACTCTTGCCCGAAACTCCTCATCGTAGCTCAACCAAGCGAAGCCCCTGAAATGCATCTGGGCTTTCCGTATAATGTCCATGTATTTGAAGAGCGCTATGCCCCTATCTGGGAACCTTTCACAGTATATACTCGCAAAAATCAAAGATGCTGAGGTCCAATTATCCATAGTAATGGGGAACCGCGGCCTGCGAGCCAACTCCCACTCTTCCTCCTTAGAGCCCTCCTTGGCTTGTATATCCCTCTTTAAAAGCTTAAAGACATCGACATACTCATGCTTCCATATCCAAGCCTTAGTTTTGTCTGCTACATGAGAGCCCAGTGGCATAGCCAAACCCATATATGGAAGCCGCTTCTTGTGCCCCCCCTTCCTTGTCCTCAGACCTCGGGCCTCTACCGCTGCCTTGTCTCCAGACTCGCTCCCAGCTGACGCACCTGCGCCCTTAGCCTTTGTACTACCACCGGCCTGCGTGACCCTATCAACAAGTGTGTCATGAACCTAAAAATCTCCTACCCCAATAGACTTATGTGTACTGGCCCCACTGGAACCTGAACAGTCCCCCCACACCAACCACCATTCACTCTTACCTTTGCCTCGTGTCACCAAAGGCCGCGAATCCATCTGTGCCCCGCGACCACGTGCCAGCCCTTGCCACACCTCTTGTGGTTCACCACCGGCCTTGTGATCCTGCAAGATACATGCAGAAGAAGGGGTTGTGCCGCTCCTGCGTCCTCTCCCCCTCCCTTTGCCGCTGCTCACCTCCCCCTCACAAATCTCCCTGTCCTCCCACTCATCCATCTCTTCATCTTAATCCAGTTCCACTACATCCTCCTCATCCATCTCCCACCTGCTGTCAACACCACCACTCATCAGCACTTTGTTCGACAAATCCTCAGTGAGACCCGCATGGCGCACGCCATCTCTGCACTGACCCCGATCCTGCATCGTAGAGAAGGCCGCCGAAGACCCCTCTAGTGCTTCTGACCAAATGTGCTGAGGCCGTGTTGCGCCCCGTTGGCATCACCTTCTTTCTGCCAGTCTCAGCCACTGGCATTGACTCTCCGCGCCCTTCATGGCCGTGTGCGCCACTCATGCTCATCACGTCACCAGACCTTCCGGCCGCATAAGCCTCTTGGCCCCTCCCCACCTCTACCTGTGGTACCCAAACCCAACTGCCCTGCCCTGGTGCCTGGATCGGAAGTCCCAACCCATCCACTACTTCGGCTGTCCTCTTTAGCTGCCTGCCCCTTGCTCATGCCCCGTCCCTGTCCCTGCACAACTGGACCCACCTCTCTTCTGTCTCTGCTACTATACGCCGCTGCTCCTGAATTCTGGCCTCTAGGTGCATGCATCACCCAGATCCAGCCTGTTCTGCCTGGGCCCACCCACCTCTACACCCTCCTGCCCCAAACTGTGCACTCCCCCAGCCTGCTCTGCTTGCCCACTCCCTGCCTTAAAGGGGGCAATCCCTCCCACTCCTTCCTGCCCCCTGGCCTTGACTGTCCCTCTCCCTGCCTTGCTGGCACTCTTGCCCTTCTTCTTCAGTTGTGGCCCCCCACTCTTCCCCATATATCTGCCACTTCTGGGCAAGGAAGGGTCCAAGGGCGCCATATCTGCACTGGGCGCTGCTTCTTCCTGGGCCCCATTATCCCCTTCCTTAAAGGGCCCAGTGAGTATCTCCTGTCCCTCGTGGCCCAACACGCTTCCAGCTGTGTGGGCCCCAACCCCAGCATCCGCCACTGTCTCCCCCTGCCCTGACTCATCCAAAGAATGTGGCCCCAAGGGGGTTGATGCGCTGCGCGCCCGTCCCCGCTGTTTTCTTAGGCTTTTTTGCCCATTCAGGTGATACACAAGCGGCTACAGCAGCCGCTACCCGGCACAATGTGCTGCGCGTCGGGCGCGTCATGCCGACCCAGGCCTGGTCGAGGACACCAGGCCTGAGCAAGTCGGAGCAGCCGGCTTTCCCTAAAACACGAAGCGCGGCCCTAACTGCCTCCGCGTCGTGGCTTGTTCTCATGGCGCCAAAGGCAAAACAAGAAAAATAATTGCTGCAGTTGCCTGCCAAAATAAAGCTCCCCCATGGACCGACCAAATTCCTGACCATGCGATGAGCAACGCGGAAAGAGACTGGTCCCTCCCCTCAGAGCCCTTTCAAACCCCCTCCCCATTCCCACCCCCACTTACTTACTGCCAATCCTATCTCTTTGCGTCACTTCCCCTTCCCAAAAGTACCTGCGGTGAGATTAGACCGGGTCTCTCTCTCCGCGGGCCCCTCCATTCTGAAGCATGGAATTGTGACTGGGCCTTGTGAAACTGCACCGATCATGTCTGAACATTGTTCACATCCCTTTGCTGATGGAAGACAGTCTGGAGCAGGCAGGCACAGGGGCAGCACGCCAGTGTTGTGCAGTTACAGCACAGTGTGTCCGTATGCCTTTTGTTTCAAACTGAGAGTCATTTAAGTGCTGAGGTCAGAACCTGGCTGTGCTTTTGGCTGTAACGTGCAGTACCTGAATGTGCTGTAATGGGTGGTCGCCAGCGGGTGACTGGCGGCATGCCCCGGCCCCCTCCAGGACAGTGTGCTCCACAACCACACTGTCCGGCTCACCCACTAGCGCCTAGCAGAGCGCTCAAAGGCCGCACGTTTTTTGCTTTATAGCGCTTAAAAAAACAACACAAATAATAACAATAACAACAGCATTCATTATAATATTAATTATTTTAGTAGTAGTAATAATAACAATGACAACAACAAAGACAACACCAACAATAATAATAATAATAATAATAATAATAAGCATTCACTGGACTTTCAATTAAAATAATATTGGTTTGCCTGAGCCCCAGCCTCCACGAGCAGGAGGTAGCAACTCAGGCTCATAGCATCCAATGCATCATCGCCCATTTAAACTTTCGTCCACTTCAATGCAAGGGAAAGGTTTCTTTTAAATAAAATAAAAATTAGCAGAGCAAACAGCCAGGCACTGATTGGAAGTATCCCATAAGGAGTGAAATGCTTGCTAGACCCTGTAAATACCGACACTCCACATGACTTTTTTATTGGGTCTGGTATATATATCCTATTCAAAGTTTTAAATTGGAAAGAGGTTCAATAAGTCTGCAACAAATTCCAAATGTCTCATTAGCTACAATAATTTTTCTTCTGGTAAATTTTGCAGATCAATCTGCCAAAATGTATAGGCGAAAAACTGCAGGGGATGACTTACATCGATACCAGTAATAAGCCCATGTTCAGCAGAGGTTGAAATTCCAACTCAATGTAAGCAGGATTTTGTTTCTGAGCTTGGAATTTAGCTTCAACCTCGGAATTGGGGCCTATATGTTTTCAATGGTGTTAATTGCACTGTGAGTTCATATTTTATGCCCTCCAGCCTCATGGAATACTCAGTTCCTATCCATCCAGCTTGGGTTAGTGGTCAGCCCAGGGTCCCACTGCAGCACAATGCATGGTGTCACATAAGTGCCTTAGAACTGTCAAGCAGTCAGGCATGTTCTACAGGAACATTCATTGCTATCACAGACTGCAACCACTTCTTCATGGGCAGGCTGAATTCAGAGACTGGCTAATGCTAACAAAATCAGGACTTTGCTTCTTCATCAACTGGATAGGAGAAGCTACAATTTTAAGCCAGACCTTTATGTTCTCCATCACACATCCTAACTCGTGTAACATGCTAACCCAAGCAGGCAAGCGCTTTAGCTCCCCACATAAGCGCTCTATACATGTTACAATATAATATGACTTTCTATGCATCCACTGTCCTCTCGTATTCTTCTTCTGCCTACCCACTGTCCTGCTTAACATTCAGGTAAAATGCCTGATTACTGGTTTGCTTAGATCTCCATTTAAATGCTTACTCCACAACCCTTAACTCAGGTTCTACCTAATTTTAAAATCCTAAATTGCATGATTGCATCTATCACTGCTCTATAATCACCTCACCATCCTCGTTGCATTAATCAAAATAATGTATTTGCTAAAATGCTATTAGCCACCCTCCAATGAAATTTCTCCAACGACAAGGACCAGCTAGAAAACACAACACTTAGCAAAAGTTGCTAAAATAAACATTAAGATTTTGAGTCTTATAGTAGCGTGCTGCTAGCCACAACGCACTTCAGTGTCTCGTCAGGACAGTAAGCACTATAAAAATGCAAATACTATACATATTATTACTTTCTTGTCTGTTGCTTTCCTACAAACTTACATCATTATGTTTTCCTTATTAGACAGACAAAAATTACCTATCTTTGCCCCAAAAGAAACTGAAAAATGAATACTTACACCAACATAGCATCCACTTCCTCCCTGGGAGTCATAAAGAGGGACTCCATCCTCATACTTCTTGTTTCTTTCTGTCTCACAACACTAGATGTCCACATTCCCTATCGGTAAGAGATTTGTTTTCTTTTCCTTTTTTTCAAAGCCTATCAGACAGTGCAGCTACTGGTTGGCTAACAACATCTTTGGCATTCTGAAAGCTTCCATGGGAATGCATTCTGCCCATTGCTCACCATTGGCTTAGTAGTTTGTATCTCACAGTTGCTTGTTTTCTATTTGCTGGCTTTATTTTCTTTAGGGTGTTCAGTTTGAGTTTGTCCCTCCTGTGGCTCACACCTTTGTACAGTATTCTTCCATGAACTCACTTTCTCTAAACAGGACTTTTTCTTATCTTGTCACATTTACTGTGCATTCAAATGTGGAGGTCAAATGTCAGGCTCCATCTTGAGAGAGAGCTTGGTGTTTACTTTTCTTTCTCTGACTTCAAATTGCGACAAATTACGTCACAATCTTGCTGTGAAAGAAAAGGCTTTTTTCTAGGACACAACATAATTTAAATGTCTGTAAATGAACTGTGCTGATATTTCATAATATATCAGAATTAAGAAAGTACAAATGAAGCACATTTTTTATACATCTGAGGTGTGTCTTCGAAAGAAATATTTGAAAATGATCAAAACACACTAATACACTAGTTGATGATATTTTCATACATTATGATTTGTGCGCAAGATAACTGTATGTTTGTACAAATGCAATGGTCATAATGACAGTCTGCTACCACTCCATGCACACTCCACACTACGGTACTCTACACTACCCACCACCCAACAACACTCTACTCCACTCTCTGCTCCTCCACTCTACGCCACTCCATTCTATGACACTCCACTCTAGTCTATAACAAGCTACTCCACTGTAGGACACCACTTCACTTCACTCCACTTTACGCCACTTCACTCTCAAACAATCTATGACACGCCACTTTATGACATGCGACTCCACTCTACGCCCCTCCACTCTATGCTCCTCCACTCTATGCCCCTCCACTCCACAACACTTACCCCACTCCACCCTACTCTACTCCAATTTACCCCAATCTACCCCACTTCACTCCAATCCACCCCAATCCAGCCCAACCCACTCCAATCTACTAAGCTCCCTACCAGTCTACCCCACTCCACCCCAATCCACCCCGTTACAATCCATCCCAGCTCACTCCTATCAACCCTAGTCCACTCCATTCTACCAAAGTCCACTCAAATCCACTCCATGCCACTGCAATCTACCCTGCTTCATTTCAAAATACCTGACTCCATTCCAATCTACCCCACTCCACTCTAATTTTCACTCCACTCTACTCCAATCTACCCCACTCTACACCAGTCTACGTCACCCCACTCTCCCCCTTTCAACTGTAATCTACCCCACTCCAATGTATCAAAAGCTATCCCACTACAATCTGCCCCATCTACCCCACTGCATTCCACCTCAATCTACCCCACTCTACTCCACTCCAATCTACTCCAACCGACCCCAATCTACCCCACTCCACTTCAATCTGCCCCATTCCACTCCTTTCAAACATGCCCTATTCCCAACCACTCCAATGTACCCCACTCTACCCAACCCCGCTGTACCCCATCCCATTCTGTGCCATACCAATCTATCCTGCTCCAATCTATCCCACTCCAATCTACCCCATTCTACCCCACTCAGCTCCATTGCCCCACTCTTCTCCAGTCCAACCTACCCCACTCCACTTCAATCTACCCCACTCTAAACTACCCTAATCTACCCCACTCCACCCCAGACTACCCATTCCACCCCAACCTACTGCACTCCAATCTAGCCCAAACTACTACCACTCCTCTCAAATCTACCTCAATCTTCTCCACTTTAGTCCAGTGTGCCCCACTGCACTCCAACCTACCCCACTTCACTCCAATCTATTCCTATCTACCCCACTCCACTTTACCCCAATATACCCCTCCAATCTACCCACATCAGTCTACCCCACTCCAATCTACGCCACTCCACCCAATCCCACTAACATTTAGCCATGCTGAAGAGCAGCCACACTAGTATACAACATGGTTAAAAACATTAACAAAGCCATTAGCTCTCACATAGGTGAAAATATTTTGGCTTTGCCAATGGTTGTTTAAATTCTCTGCATACAGTGGGTCCCTCATACCCCTTGGTCTTGATGCCACTATTCAAGCTGCTTGACTTATAACTATTGCTAAGCACCACAACCAACAACCAGTTCCTTACTGAAAACAATGAATTGAGGCATACAGTACGTCAGACACCCTTCTGCGACTTGCACCCACCTCGAAAGAATGGGAGGCCATTGCACCTCATTTGTAACCTGCCTTATGGTGAAAACATGAGGAACCCCAGAAAACTCTAATGGCATGTATGGAGCCTAAGTTACATTGTCTCTGTGATGATGTGGTGCTTTGTTTTCTTCAACTGCTCCCCTGTTAGACATGGGGTCTCTAGTTGGCAGTGGTTTGCACCCTGTCCAAGTAGTGTCAATCCCTGGTAGCCAGGCACGAGCAGTCAGGTTTATCTCAGATGCAATATGTAAAGTATTTGTACACAGACACAGTGAAAACAGTGCAAAAGTACTCCACACCAGCTTAGAAAAATAGCCAATATTTGTTGGAATAAACAAGACCAAAACAACAAAACTCCAACATCCACAAGCAAAGATATGATTTTTCAAATATTAAATCTTAGTATAGTGCTTAAAAACACAATAGCTCCAACTGGAGCTATCATGACATCTTGGCGGAGCCATTCCCAAAGGTCTGACACCACTTGCGAGGGAGTGAGGGCCGGTCACTGAGTTGCAGGAACCCCAGGGACAGTACCTTGGAAAACGAGGAAACAAAAATGTTGCACAGAGTCGGGGAGGTGAGGCATCGCTGGAGCCGGTGCAGTGTCAGTTCCTTGCTGCTGCCGGGGAGGCGAGGTATTAGTTACTTACTGCTAGGCAGAGGAGGTGAGGCATCGGTTCCTTATGGTTGCAGGGGAGGTGATGCGGCATCGGTGGCGAGGAGTCAAATCCTTACAAAAGGGAGGGGTTGATGAATCCAGCAGGTCAAGATGTGAGGCGTTGACTTCGTAGTGTTACGATCACACCATGGGGCCACCGGCGTTGCGGCGGAGTTGGAGTCAGGTGCCACAGACGTCGTGACACTGCACTCAGGACTCACGCAATGGCAGAACTTTGGAGGTGCGGTAGCGGCGTTGTGAATGCAGCGTCAGTCACAGTGATTGCACTCAGTGTAGACCACAGCTCTGGTGCAGGCAGTGGCGCAGAGTCAAAATGCGGCACCAGTTCCAAAGTTGCTATGGAGTTGGTGTGCATGTTTCATCTTGGTTACACCAGAACACACTTCCAAGGGCCCAGGAACTGGATTTGGCACCACTTGGCAAGTCAGGACTCTCAGCAAGAGAGCCCAGATGTTGGCAGATGAAGTATTTGATGCCTGAGACTTCTTAACAGGAGGCAAGCTCAGTCCAAGCTCTTGGAGATCCCTTGGAAGTAGTATGTAGAAAGCAAAGTCTAGTCCTTTCATTCCCAGGACAAAAGCAGCAAGCAGCAGGCCAGCACAAAGCAACAGGCAGAGGGGCAGTCCTTCCTGCAGAATCCAGCTTTTCTTCCTGGCAGAATGTCCTCAGTCCGGAAGGATTCAAACTTTGTGGGGTCAGAGGTCCAGTACTTATACCCATTTCTGACTTTGAAGTAGGCAAACTTCAAAGAGAAGTCTTTGTAGTGCACAAGACCCTGGCTTTCCCTGTCCTGGCCCCAGACACACTCCAGGTGGTTGGAGACTGATTTGTGTAAGGACAGGCACAGCCCTATTTAGGCGCAAGTGCCAGCTCCTCCCACCACTCTAGCTCAGGAAGACACATCAGGATATGCAGGGCACACCTCAGCTTCCTTTGTGTGGCTGTCTAGAGTAAATTCACATACAGCCCAACTTTCATCCTGACCCAGACGTGTATTCCACAGACAGACAGAGGCACAGAATAGTTAAGCAAGAAAATGCCCACTTTCTAAAGGTGACATTTTCAAACATACAATTCAAAAATCAATTTCACCCAAAGGTGTATTTTTAAATTGTGAGTTCAGAGACCCCAAGCTCTATATATCTATCTGATCCCAATGGGAAATTACACTCAAATTATATTTCAAGGCAGTCCCCATGGTACTTTATGAGAGAGATAGCCCTGGCAATAGCGAAACCCGAAGTTAGCAGTATTTCACTATCAGGACATGTGTACTTCACCAATACATGTCCTACCTTTTAAATACACAGCACCCTGCCCATGGGGCTGCCTTAGGCCTACTTTAGGGGTGGCTTACATGTAGTAAAAGGAAAGGTTTGGGCCTGGCAAGTGGGTGCACCTGCCAGGTCAAAATTGCAGTTTAAAACTACCCACACAGACACTGCAGTGGCATGTCTGAGCTATGTTTACAGGGCTACCCATGTGGGTGGCACAATCAGTGCTGCAGGCCCACTAGTAGCATTTGATTTACAGGCCCTGGGCACATATGGTGTGCTATACTTGGGACTTTCTAGTAAACCAAATATGCCAATCATGGATAAACCAATCACCATAACAATTTAGACAGAGAGCACAAGCACTGGTCATCAATGGTAAAGTGCCAAGAGTCCTAAAGCCAACAAAACAGCTCAGAAAAATTAGGAAGAAGGTAAAATGTTTGGGGATAACCCTGCAAAAAAGGCCAGGCCCAACTTTCCCCATAATGTTGTCCTGGTTGCGTTCTTGGATGGGCTGTTCTTGAGTTCCTTGCAGGTGAGCTGCTGTCTTCTAAAATAACTACTAGGGAAGATTGTTCATGATAGTGATGACAGAAAAATTGTGAAACTCAGGGTTCACTTTTTCACATCTCTCCACCTTCCTGTCCTCTGCCACATATTTTCTTTGATGTAAGCAGGGCCACTGGAATTATGTGGCAGGGGAGGGACAAATTATGTGGTAGGGTTGAGTAAATCATGCAACAAGAAAAGGCAAATTATGTGTCATATCGCAGGACATTTTGTTCTAGTATTACTTCATTATTTTGTTATTTTCAAACTTGGTAACACTGTCTGGGCATTGGTTGCATCTCTTTAGTAAGAGTTTAATGCCCAAAGATAGCAATAAACAACATAAACGGGACCAGTCCAGCTTTGCAAAGGGCCTCCCACTGCGCTGCAATATGCATCACTACATTTTTAGTAACTTTTAAACCATTTGAGCTGAAAACATTTTTTTGTTAAAATCTGAAGTTTATGCGGCAAATGATGGATTATGCTACAAATATAATTGTGCAAAAATATCCACGGCTGCACTACCACATAATTCCAGTAGCCCTGGATGTAGGGAAAAGTGGAAAAAAGTGCCCAACCCCTGATACTCTACTGCCTGCACAAAACTGCCTTATGGAGCCTGTAATTAAGTTTTCCTTCCTTCGAGTGATTTTAGCAGATGTGCCTGGCTTCATGCTCGTGCAACCTCCTCAGCAGTTAATACTTCTTTCCATTGATTTTATATTTGTGATGTCTCACAAGTAATGTTTTGTTTGCAGTAGCACCAGGAACAGCTGGGCTTTAGTTTGTACTTTATTTTTACCCACTCTCCTTTCTCCTATTGTGCTCTAGTTAGCCTGCCAGCAGCTGTTTCGGCCGTGCCAAGTGCTTCATCCGAGCTGATGGTTGGAGGTGGGGCCCACTGGCACTTATTTTTGGGGAGCGCATTTACTTTTCACCATCAGACTTTGCCCCAGAACAAGACAGAGAAAAGCACAAAATGGAAAAAGAAGGATGAAAAGAAAGTTACGAAAAAACTGAGAACATAGGGGTGATAAAGACCATGCAAGAGTGAAATAGAGGGAGGGAAGTGTATGGTGGTGGATGAAAGAGGGAAAAGGTGGAATCAAGACCAAGCAGGCATAACATTTGGCAATGCCGACCTTCTGCAGCACCGGCAACAGGCTTCCGAGGCAAACTTTGGACCGCAAAATTACTCATTTACAAATTAAGCAATGTTTCTCACCAGTATCGTTGTCTTTCTGTGATGAAGGTTCTGATGATTCTTGTCTCTTTCAGGCTACTGTTGCATGAAAAGGGTCCCTGCATTCTTAAGTGGTCGCAGAGCTCTTTCTTTGGCCTTGTCGGTTTTCCAATCCTTCAAAGCTTTATTCTCTCCCTTTGGTAGGTTCATGGTGACGTCTGGCTGCATGTGGTATATGTTTTGAGCCTCAATGGATCAGTACCTTGTCTTTCCTTCTGGATCTGTTTTTGGGTTTGGATTTTCTAAGGGCTTTTCTTGGTGGACAAGGAAATATGACATCATGAGCAGTCCTGTTTTCCATGTCTCTGGATGCTACTGTCCATTGGCTTTGAAAACAAATCACATTTAATGAGCCAACAATAATATTTTTCTGGGTTGTCCCATTTTTATGGCATCCTTGTGGTTTGAATTCTCTACTTTGGTACATCCTCATGATATAGGAAGAGAGATGAGGAAGATTTAATGAGGAGGCAATCTAGGAGAGCAGATATCTAGGACTTTGACGAGGAAGAATAGGACTTAGAGTAATTAAATAATCTGTGCATATAAAGTGTTATGGCATTTTTGTTGTGCGTCATACCAGTGATGAGCCCACTGTTTGCCACACTGTATCATGAAAGGCAAGAGCATTCTGCAATTTGTGTCCTCTAGTTAGCTCACAAGTTCATCATGCTCACATTTTAGTGAACAGCAACAGTCCCTCATAGCTGACTGCACAGACACTTCTGGACTCAGCAGTGCATGGCTTCCTAGAAAACTACGGAGCACAGTGCACCAGTTCACCACAAAACATATGGGAAACAAGTGGTGTGGACAACTGTATAAATGCAAGTCAACTACTGGGGAATATTATAAATGAATCCTTTCCCAGCCCATTATTACAGTGAATCATCTACCAGGGCAAAAGCCCACAGAAACCAGAGTCTGTGGAGAGCTGACACAGGAGAAACCAGGGAAGTCAGGCATGGCAGCCAGTGTAACAGGGAGATCCCGAGGGTGGCCAAGGATAGCAGTCAGGGTGATGAGGGAGAAACCCAGGGAGGCCAAGCACAGCTGCTAGTGAGACGGGGAAGAAAGCCAGGGTGGCCAGGCACAGCAGCCGGGGAAACCCAGGGAGGCCAGGGACAGGAGCCAGGGAGATGGGGGATAAACCGAGGGAGGCCAGCCACAGCTGCAAGAGTGACCTGAACCAAATCCAGAGAAGGCTGAGATAGCTACCAATTTGACTCTGGGAAACCCAGAAAGATCAACCACTGCAGGCAGTCATTGAAAAGGGGGCCCTGCAAGGTGAAGTATTGCAGCTAGTGTGATGGGGAGAACCGGTTAAAGGTACGTACTGCAGCCAGTGTGTTGGGGAAAACACAGGGAGATCAGGCACTGCAACCAGTGTTAACAAACATTGGCATAGCCAATAGGTCTCACCTTTAGGGCCTTATAAGTGTTTAGCCTTACAGCACATTATCCTGGGTGTTGTGTCACCAGGGAATGAAGAGCTATGCAGTTTCTACACACTGTGTCAGGCAGTCTGGCTTAGGAATACCTGCTTGCCTCAGAAAATATTTCTGGACACATTCCAAGGCTTTTTTAACACACAGACAGAAAGAAAAGTGCCTCAATGCAAGTCAACAGCTCTATAACATTCTGTGTGACTGAATCACTAGAGTTTTGAACAGCCTATGAGAAAAGTAGTGAAATACTTTCCAATGGCAGGGATGGCACATCCCTCCTCCCCAGGCCTCTATTCACCAGGCACCTTTCTCCAGGGTTTTCCATTCAAAACACTGCTTGCACCCTCTGTTTACCAGAAAGCCCTGCCCTCTGATCCAACCCCCGAGTATAGGAGCACTGGACACAGCAACAACAACAAAATGCTCCCATTTGTCAGGTAGAGGGGAAATAATGAATAAACAGCATCACTCGATCTATGCGCACCTAAAAACAAAAAAGTTAATCTGACCTTGTGTAATGTAACCGGTGCTTTTGTAAAGTGCACCAATACCTTCAGGTCAGTTGAGTTTGTGCTCTACAAAAATGCCCCAAAATTAATTTGACATTGTGTAATGTATGTAGCGCTCATGCAAAGTGCTCCAACACTCTCTGGTCACTCAAGTTTGCATTATAAAGTAACAGTCTCTGGGGTGCTGCAGTGAATGTGCTTTAAAATTAGAGCTCTTATGAGGAGGAGGACGACAGAAAGAGGCAGTGAGGGGTGGGCATGCAGTGACATGGGAGAGGGAGGAATGCTGTCCCCACTTGTCAGGTAGAGGGGAAGTAATGGTTAAACAGGAGTGACATTGCCATAACTTAATCTCCGGCACCTAAAAACAAAATTAACCTGACCTTGTGTAATGTAACTGCCACTTTTGTAAAGCCCTCCACTACTTTTAGGTAAGTCGAATTCAAGCTCTATAAAAATGCCCCTAAAAATTAATCTGACCTTGTGTAATGTGATTGGTGATTATGCAAAGTGCTGCAATATCTTCAGGTCACTCGAGTTCACATTATATAAACAAGTGTCAGAGAAAATGCAACAGGAGTTGCCCAAGCTTTGCCCTTAACTGTGCAGCAAGGTTAGGATGCTGAAGTTCAGGTGACCGAGGCTCGCTAAAGCAACAAACAGTGAAGCGGGAGGAGTTTGGGGGAAATCCTCCTGCTTCGCTCTTTGTTGAAGTGAGACAAAATTAAAGAAGCACCCTCAAAAACAGTATTTAAAGCATCTGACATTTCATCTCCATTTTTTAATTCACAACAAATGTGAGGAGATAACAATAATTACAGCTGTGTTTACAGAAAAGGAAGTCTGAGCTCAGAGGGACTGAAAACTTTGAGCGCTTGTGTTGAGTGCTGTTAAACAAAAGAAAAAGTAGTCCCTTTTACAGTTGCTAAGATGGGATGAGTGGAAGCATACAAGTAATGGGCCAGTGCTCCATGGAAGTGAATAACCGATGAAAAGGAGGGACAAATAGGAAAGATTAACCACTTGGAAGCAAGGATTTTTAAAGGACACTGAAAGAAACAAATGAAAAGCAATCAACTGGCTGTAACCCCACAAAGTATATACAACATGGCTCAAAGAGTCAGAGTAAGAACTGTCTAGGCTCAATCTAAAAAAAGAGGCCTAATAGACCTGGCATAGTAGTAAGTGATGATGAGAAACCAAGTTAGGCCAGACATTGCAGCCTGTCAAGTAGGGGAGAATCCCAGGAGGCCAGTCATAGCAGGAAGTGTGATGAGTAGTTGGTGCAGAGGTGCCACCAAATATTGGAGCATGAGTGTCTGTTAGGTGCAACATTACCCAACCCGAATGTTCCTGTTTGCAACCCCGTTGCTTGCCTTGCAATACCCATGATTGCACCAGTCTGAACAGCATTCTGTTATTTTTTTAAAAATTTATTTACATTTTTTGCTAGCCTGGACCTGTGTCAATAACTGTGCATTAGCATGCAGCACCCTTCAATTTTAAACCAAAATTATTTATAAATAAACAGTAAGAAGACTTATTATTGGTCAGGATCTATGGTCGTGTTATGTCACTTCCTGTTATGTCATTAGTATCCAAAGGTGAGTGATGTCAATTCACTGCCTCTTTTGTTTCAGGGAAATTATGTCTAGGCTTTGACATATTGTTGCCTCGACTGAGGCAAAAGGGGCCAGGATGTACAGGATAGTGCAACACAAGAGCATGTGTGTCAACACCCAGTTTAGGCAGAAGACTCACAGTTATTTAAGCTAAAATATGTTATTTAATTTTCTCTTGCTTGGAACTTCTTATACTCCAATGCAAACAATTAAGAATGTTTAATTCCATCTATTGCTTTTCACTCTCTCTCTTTTATATGGTTTTAAATGCTGGAATTGTGCAAGAAAGGCCATGCCCTGCTGCTGGTGACAAAAGGGGGAGCCTGAGCGTCAAGGCTGTACACTGAGTATAATACAGGTGAGGCCCAGATAGGGTAGGCTCTGCAGCCCATGTAAAACAAGAAAGGCACAGAGAGCAAAGGCTTAGCATTTGCAGCACCAGAGAGTTCAAGACAGACTGAACTTTGCGGGGAGTCAAACAGAAGCAACCAGGGCAGAAATTCATGTTCTTCAATAACTGTAACACAAGAAATGCATGGAGAGCCAAGGTTTGACACTGAGTGCAACACTAGAGGCAACCAGATAGGCTATATTGTATAGCAAATGTATCAGCAGCAGGTCTGGCCAAAAAGGCCAGGCTCTGCAAACAATGCAACATAGGAGAGACTTACAGAGGACAGCTTTGCAGTGAGTGTAGTGCAAGACATGCTCATGAAGGCCAGGCCTTGTGGACTGTGCAACACGGGGAGGGTTCCCAGATCTTCTAGGCTCTGCAGCAAGCGTAACACAAGATAGGCCAGCCTGTACCTGAAGGCTTACACAGGAAAGACCTGAGAGAGAACTATGTGCCTCATTACAACCCTGGCGGTCAAAGACCGCCAGGGCTGTTTCGCCGATTGTACCAGCAGCAGGCTGGCAGTACAATCTGCCGTATTCCGACCGCGGCGGTTTCCCGCCATGGTTGTCCTGGCGGTTTCCCGCCATGGTTGTCCTGGCGGTTTTAATCCGCCAGGGCAGCGCTGCTTGCTGTGCTGCCCATGGGATTACAAGTACCCTTCCTGCCAGCCTGTCCATGGCGGTAGAGACCGCCATGGAAAGGCTGGCGAGAAGGGGAGTCGCGGGGCCCCTGGGGGCCCCTGCACTGCCCATGCACTTGGCATGGGCAGTGCAGGGGCCCCCAGGCACAGCCCCACCCTGCTTTTCACTGTCTGCACAGCAGACAGTGAAAAGCGTGACTGGTGCAGCTGCACCCATCGCACGGCCGCAACACCGCCGGCTCCATTAGGAGCCGGCTCCAATGTTACGGCCGACATCCCCCCCTGGGCGGAAACTATGCGGGGAAGTCATAATGCGGCGGGCGGTGGTAAAACCTTGGTGGGTGGCCTCCGCCGCCCGCAAAGGTTGTAATGAGGGCCTATGTGTGCTGCAAGAGAGAAAGAGAGGCCATGCTACACTGCAAGGGTAAACCAAAAGAGGCCCAGGTAGCTCTGCAGTAAGTGTAACACAAGGAAGGTGGGTATACAGAAAGCCCAGACTTGCAGCCAATTTAACACATGAGCAATGCTTAATTTGTACAAATGTTTTCCAGTGCTCAGTGGCTGCACTTAATTCTTAACACCAGCACTTATTTAAGACAGTTTATCCATGGAGTTGAGGTCTGTCTATTTTTACCCCAACAAATAGTTTAACAAGACAATAGACCTAAAAAACAATAATACTACTACTGTGTCTAGGCCATTCGTACAGCTGTGGGTGACCTGGATAAGCTCTAATGGTCACATTTTTAAGAATGTGATGACTAGTTAGTAGCATATGCATTGGCATTTGGCAGCGTTAGCAGTGCAGTGGGAGGTGCAAGCTGCAATGGTCTCCTGAGAAATACCTTTGGCCCTGCTGCTTATTGTTAAAGGGCTTCATTGTCACTCTCAATTGCTGCCTCCTAGTTGTGCACGGCATGCTGGCTTCACCTCCTCTGCACAAGAGGGACCCAGAGAGGCTGATCTCTGCAACAAGTGTAAAACAGTGAAAGCACAGAAGGACTACACTTTACATTTAGTTTAAAACTAAAGAGGCTAGTATTATAGGCTAAGTCCTACACTAATTGTAGCACAAGGAGGGGAAGGACAGAAAGGCCGGGCTCTACAGCTAGTGTAAGGCAAGAGATGGCTAGAGAGGTCAGGCTTTGTTGCTTATAACACAGACTTCTCAAAGCACACCCAGAAACTCTTCTCTCTGACCCCCTACTTCTGTTCGAAAAAAGGAACTATAATATGTGATCTTATCTTCTACACAACAAGACAAGCACAATTGAGGAAAGGCCTGTACTCATTTCTCTTGATCACCACATCCAGGAAAACCCCTCATGGTCTAACACTCTTGGTAGCTCCCTCTCCCGCTTGTAGAGCAGCTGTAACCATCTCCCTATATAATAATGGGATAATCCTCATACAGTCATCAGGCCACAACCTAGCATTATTTGATGAAATGTTCTCTACAATCAAAAAATTAGTGATACATAATAAATCCACCCCCTCTCAAGGTCATTCTAGCTCTTCAGATAAATCATAGGAACCCCAAGTTATTTCCTCACACTGTGTAACTACATCAAGCTCACCACCCCACTCCCTCCCTTGTCCTTCCTGGGTGTTAACCATACACAACACCATTCCCCCACCAACTCTTTTAGGTTCTGAGTCCCCCCTCATGAAGCATCACACTGAATTGCACCTATACTACACTGCTAGAGCAGTGGACTTTAGAGACACACAGCTACAAAAGTAACACCACCACCCGTCTCTTCCTATGATCTCTGAATACACTAGCCTAGATACCGCTAACCTGCCTATGACACTCTCCATGGTGCAATAAATAACTACCTCGAAGTCCGATCTCCCAAACCTGCTGAGTAACATGACCCATACAATCCCAGCTCTCCTACCCAGCCAGCTCATGAGCTCTCCACATTCCCCCCTCAAGCTCAATCCCATCTCCAATCAGTTCTTCCCTCTGCTGGTTCTCCCTGACCAGTGTTATTCCAACACCATAGTACTGAACATTCCCCTACCTAGCATCTGGATCCAAACCTCCACCACTCGCCTCTGCACCTCACTAGTATCCAGACTTGGCAAGATTACACCTGACCTTCAACAACTTAAAGCAGACTTACAAAGACTAATAAGCACCACCTTAGAGCTAGCGAACAATCAGTGGGCCAATAAACCTCCTGGGAATAATAGCTACAACCACTCCCACCCTACTAACTACCACACTAGTTTATCGTCACACCCCCAGCCAATTAGACCTCTATTTTCTTGAGTTCTCCTCATTTGAAATGAAGAACTTTACCCTTCCACAATGACTCCACTCGGCCCATTAGGTTTAAAGACACAATATTAGACCCCAGTCACTCCCTCCTCCTCTCATATAATTCAACACACTCTGATAACACAGACAATTTGGAACTAATCCAAACAAATCCTGTGAACCCTCACCTCACAGAAAACCTAGGCCTAACTTCAGAGCCATAAATAATTCCAACCTTAAGCATTTTACCATCACACAAACTACTTCAGAGGTCACCATACCTCACATTAAATGCATGCTACACAATTGCAGATCAGCAGTAAGCGAGCAGCGGGCATTGCTGATCTCATCCTTACACATAAACTTGACCTCTTAATCCTGACTGAAACATGGCTTAATGATTCCTCTGCACCTATCCTTGACTTACTTGTCCCGCCTAATGTTAGAAATGGGGTCTCTAGTTGGCAGTCGGTTTGCAACCTGTCCATTTAGGGACCCTCACCCTAGCCAGGATAATACCCGCTCAGATAACCCCTGCTCACCCCCTTGGTAGCTTGGCATGAGCAGTCAGGTTTATCTCAGAAGCAATGTGCAAAGCATTTGCACATAACACACAGTAATAAGTGAAAACACTACAAAAGGACACCACACCAGTTTTAGAAACATAGCCAATATTTATCTGGGCAAAACAAGACCAAAATAATAAACATCCAACATACAGTGTAAAAGATATGCATTTTGCAAGATTTACTCAAAAATACAGTTCCTTAAAGTTGATAGCTCCACCTGGGGCTATCACGGCATCGTGATCAACAAAACCAGCAGTTCGCTGCGGGCCAGCTACGGTGTTAGGAAGACCCCCAAAACAGTACCTTTGGAATTGCAGGGTGTTGTGATCCCCGTGGTGAGCTCCGGAGAGCAGCGTCGCTGGCGTTGCGGTGTCGGTTCCAGGGCTGCGGTGTGGGATGGGATAGTGCTTCGTGTACCTCACGAGCAGTGTCCACAGGCCACGGTGGAGGCAGCAGCGCCGGTGTCTGCAGGAGTGTCGTCATCGAGGATGCCTAGGCTGCGGTGAGAGCAGGCAATGCCGGAGTGCGGGCCCAGAGGTCGCGGTGCGAGCAGCTGTTCGGTGAAGTCGTCCAATGACGGTGTCGGTGAGACCAGGGTCACGGTGCGAAGTGGGGCAATGCGACTCATTTGCGGCGTTGGCAGTTCATGGTGCAAGCCAGCAGCGTTGTTGGCGGCGTTGCGGTGGTTTCTTCTCTTGAGCAGCACAAAACACACAGTTCCCACACTGCAGGTTGAGGAAACTGAAGTCTTTGGTGTTCCTGAGACTTCCAACAGGAGGCAAGCTCTAATCCAAGCCCTTGGAGAACTTTCTCAAGTAGGACACACAGCAAAGTTCACCCTTTGCACTCTTTTAAGGCAGAAGCAGCAACTGCAGGCCAGTCTAGCAAAGTTACACAGCAAAGGGACAGTACTCCTCCTCCAGCTCTTCAGCTCTTCTCCTTAGCAGAGGTTCCTCTTGATTCCAGAAAGATTCTAAAAGTCTGGGGTTTTGGGTCTTCTTCTTATACCCTGTTCTGCCTTTGAAGTTGGCAAACTTCACAGCAAAGTCTCTAGTGTTTGCAAGATCCTTCCTTGTCCAGGCCAGGCCCCAGATGCACACCAGTGGGATGCATTGTGTGAGGGCAGGCACAGTCCTTTCAGGTGTGAATGACCACTCCCCCGCTCTTGTTGGGATGGCTCATCAGGATATGCAGGCTACACTCCCACCCCCTCTTGTGTCACTGTCTAGAGAGGCGCAAAACAGTCCAACTCTCAAACTGACCTGGTCATGGAAACTTTAACTGAAATTCTGAAATTATCCAACATCCATTACCACATGTACGCCAATGACACCCAATTGTACCCAAAAATCTTTTAACCAGAAGATAACCAGATCAACATAACTGCTAAAAAACACCCAAAATTGGTTGACATGCAACCACCTCAAACTAAATGCTCCCAAACTGAGTTCCTCTTAATCGCCCCACCTAATCAGTCACTCTATATCGTAGAATGGATGAAGCAACTAACAGCCCTTAACTGCTTACCACACATTATAGATTCCACAAGATCACTAGGACTACCTTGAACATGCAGAAGCACATCCATGTGCCACTAAAGGAGCTAACTTCCAAATGAACATCATAAGAAAAATAAAACTCTTCCTCTCCCTCTATGACTTCAAATCAGTTGTTCAAGCCCTAGTCATTTTCAAATTGGAATATGAAAGTGCAATCCTCAGCAGCCTACCTAGATCTAAGTTGGATCCACTAAGGGCCGCTCTTAACTCAGTTGCAAGGCTCATCACAGGATCTAAAAGATACAATCACATCACTCACAACTTGCAGTCCCTAAACTGACTCTCATATGAAGCAGAGATTCAGATACATTTTGCCTGCATGACCTTCACTTCAACACCCCGAAGTATCTAGCACAAAAACGGGTGCTGTTGGATGGCTGCAGATCCTCTAGAAGCACCAGCCCCTTATTGTTGAAACCACAGAAATTTCACAAAAAGAAAAAATATAATCAAGCCTTCTTGGGTACAGCCCCAAGAATTTGTAACTCCTTGATCCCAGAAGTCATACTGAACCCCTCAACAGCACCATTTACAAAGGAAGTTAAAGTGCTACTTATGAATAAATTTCTGCTCCAGAGCTCACAAACTCTTCTTGCTGGACCCAAATCGGGCTCAATGCCCACACCCATGTAAATTACTCGCATATTATTTTCTTGTTTATTGTACTTGTGGCCTGGACCTTGTAGTGGCCTCTTCCCTCAACTTGGAGCTACCTCATCCTGTACCACTCTTGATTATGTTGTGGTGGGTTTGTCCTATTACTTCCTTCCTTACCGCATGCAAAGCACTCTGATACCCTCTTGGGTCATGTTCACGTTATATAAAACTTTATAAATAAATAAATTAAAAGTGACCCGGCTGCTTCTGGCAACTGTGCCATTCTCTTGTGTGCATGTGTGATGAAGAATTTGCGTGCATGCATCACTTTGGGTATGCATGCCTAGGAAATGATGCAGGTGCCATTTTTTTTTCTTTACCAATCCAAGATGGTATCAATAGATAGATAGATAGATAGCTAGATAGACAGATAGATAGATAGCTTTTGTAGATGGCCCAGCTTTATCTGTGGCCCGATGTTTGCCTCACTCTGCTTCTGGAGATGCCACTGCTGCCAGGCCCTTCCCAAAAACAAAACTCCAATTAGACCACAATGGGTTAGGGGAGAAGCAGGTGAGGGAAATGTGTTGTGGGCAAGGAACAGCAACTGTGGAGAGGGTGCCATCAGGGCGGGCTTTAGGACGGTGCGAGCGGTGCAACCACACCGGCTGCTGTCCTGGATTGGGGGGCGCTGACCTCAAGGGGGCGCTGTGTTTATCAATAACTTAGAAACTTGCAATTTTAAAAGCACCTGCTGAGAAGTTCATTGTGCATCCATCCTCCAGGAAGAAATTAAAATGTTGAAACCTCTTGTGATTAATGTTCCTGCTAGAAAGAGAAATGGGAGTTTTGTCTAGCAGCAGCTTTGACTCGCCATAAAGTAGCGTAGAGGTTAATATGCCTGCTGCAAAGTAAATAACTATTTTTCATGTGTATAGCTGAGTGGATTAGTAAAGCTAGCCTTTACAAGCACTTTAAAACTAATTAATGTATGTGAAAGGGGGGCTATGGAGAGATGAGGGGCATATTTGTCGGGTGGTAGTGAGGGAATCCGAGGATGTGGTTATGGAGTGGGGGTGCCAAAAAAGACTGTCGCACAAGGCGCCACCAGCGCTAAAGCCGACCCTGGGTGCGAGTGAGCAAAGGTGAACCTGTTATTGGGTCTTAGGGGACTTTAAAATAATAATAAATAAAAGCTAGGGATGGGAGAGGGATGATGGAATAACATGGAGGCAGACAAGGGGAAGTAGCACAAATTGTTTTGTAGTTTTTAGAGTTTGAACTCTACCCAAGGGTGTTGGAGTGCTTAACATTAGCACCAGTTACATTACACAAGGACACATTCATATTTCTGTTAGGCACGAGGAGACCAAGGAGGTCATTATGACCCTGGCGGTCCTGCACCGCCAATCCGGCGGTGGCGGCCAGACCGCAGACAGCGTGGCGGTGCAGGACTGCCAAATTTTGACATTGGTAGTAAACTGCCTGTATTGCGGCCAGTTCACCAACTTGTACCACCAGGGTGATAGGACCACCTGGGCAAAGGTTGACCACCCCCCACGGTATTATATTCATCCCTACCGCCAGGGATTCCATGGCGGTAACGATGCTGGCGACAGGAATGCTCATTCGTGTCACCACTGCAGGACTCCCCAATCCCCCCCTCCACATAGGAGCCTCCCCCCACCCCTGGTCTCATCTGAAGACCCCCCAAGCCGTGACACTCCCCACCCAATCCCTATTCCAACACCTCTCCACCCCTGATCCTCATTCCAACAACCCCGCCCCGCATACACACATTCAAACACACAAACATACACTTGCATACACACGCACACAAACACACGACACCCCCCACTCCCCTCCATTCACACAAACACACACCCCCCTTCATGCACACAACACTCAACACTCCCTTCCCCTCCCCTGTCGGATCGATCACCTTACCTGGTGGTCGCAGTGGTCGCCCGGGAGGGAATGGGGTCCATGGCGCTTGCTCTGCTGCCAGCGCCCCGCCACCACAACACTGCACGCCTACTAGTAAGTCGTAATAGGCGTAGAGGTGTTGTGTTGACGTGGCAGTGCCATCGGAGCAACCTCCACTGCACTGCCAACCGCCAGTATGGCAGCTGGGCAGCTCTCTGCCTAAATTATGCCGTTGTAGACCGCTGAAGTCAAAATGAGGGCCTAAGTGATTTGCAAAAACAGGATGTTGAGCCAATGCAGAGACTCTAACTTGGTTCCCTAGCTCCAAAGTTGGCAGCTCCGGCCGTTATGCCACAACCTCTACTTGTAATGATAATAAGAGAGCTAGAAATAAATGGTAATTGCGTGAGTAAGAGCAGTGGAAGGATACAATTCAGCCAATCAAAAATATGTAAAAGAGTATATATTTCAGGTGAGGGACTAACACAAGAAAAGAAGGCAAGCCATCGAATAAGAAGCAAGTAAATGTAAGTGACAGTCAGGTCAACCAATGTTAAGTAATGGGCAGGCTCTAAGCCCACTGTAGCTTTTGGTATGATCCACAAGAGGCTTTTGCCAGCTACAAGCTGTCTGGCAAGCGAGACCTAACAAGAGAAGTCCAGAAAGGCCAGGCTCTGCTCCTAGTGTAACACAAGTGAAATCCAGAAAGGCCAGGCACTGCTGCTAGTGTAATAGAAGAGAAGACCAGAGAGGGCTTGTTGTGAAGCAAGTCTAATACCAAACAGCCCTAAGGGAGGAAAGCCTCTGCAGGGAGTGCAACACAAGGTTGGGGTGGCAGTGGCTTGGGCAGATAAGTCAGACCCTGCAGAAACATATATGCCAGGCGCTGCGCTGTGTGTGTAAAATATGAGCGGTCTTTAAAGGACCAGAATGGTTATGCCGTGAAGGGAGTGCAACAGAAGAAAGTTCTAAATAGGCCAGGCCCTGGATAAGTGGAACACATGGGGATCGGGGAGGCCAAATTCTGCTACCAGTGCCACCAGGGGCGATAATGGAGGCCAGACTCTGCCCCCACAGTGAACAAGTAGAACCTTAGAGTGCCAGAGAAGAGGGCCAGGGTGGCCAAGCTCTGCAAACAGTGACAGGAAAGAGGCCTGTACCCAAGTAATACAGGCAAGGGCCAGAACGGCTAAGCTCTCTAGCTAGTGTGACAGGAAAGTGGCCAGGCTCTCCATTCAGAAGGTACATAAATAACCAGTAGGCCAGAGAACCGAAGAGGGCCTGCAGCCACTCTGACAACAAGCTCAGACGCCAGGTTGTACCCGCATGTTAGTCATTTATTTAGAATTTTGGAAATTAGTGTACGTCTTTCCTTCCACGTTTCACAGCGGCTGGTTTTCCCCATGTTGTGTGCTTGTTGCACCACTGGACGTTTTATTTCTCCATGATGTGTGCTCGTTGCTACATTGGACTTTTATTTCTCTATGATGTGTGCTCGTTGCACCATTGGACGTTTTATTTCTCCATGTTGTGTGCTCATTGCTCCATTGGACGTTTTATTTCTCCATATTTTTTGCTCGTTGCACCATTGGACGTTTTATTTCTCCATGTTGTGTGCTCGTTGCACCATGGGACTTTTTATTGTCCTAGCCACCCAGCGAGCCGATTCCTTTACTAAGACTGTTAACTTCATCATACTGACTGGACCGAAATAGGGGAAGGCGCGTCTATGGTTGCAGAACAGCTTTCAGAGATGCCTGGCTCTAGCTGGCTAACATGGTCACGTTTAAAGTGGCACTTCCCTCTGAGTCTGGCATTGCAGGGATCCAGCGATCACTAGGTACTTATGAGTGAAACTTGTCTCCTCCGAATAGGAGTCGTTTGAGGACTCCTGAAGGACAAGACAGCTGAGGGAGGGGCCCTGTGATCTATGACACACAGAGGAAATGACCATCACATTCCAGAGAGGTGGGTTAATTACCCCAGAGGGAGGCAACAATAAGGCTAGAGACACCCTCCCCCGGGATATGGCGGCCATAAACTCCAACTTCACAGGCGTACATTGCTCTGCCGTCCTTCAACGTGCCCAACCACACCCTCCCCCCACCACATGGTCCTGCCAGACGCCGGGGCTACTGAAGGTGGCAGTGGGAAAGGCCTCGGCCCCCAGAGATCACCAGTGGCATTAAAGAACTAAAGGTAATGTTTAAACACAGCATGGCTTTTCCCAGCTCTGAACTCTACTGACAGCCTCACTTTTGGTGACGGGAGAGTGAGATGCTTCAAAGAGGGAGACTTGCACTCAGTGAGCGAGGCTTTGCTCCAGTGTGTCTCACCCCTAACTGAGCGAGAATGTGGTCCTAGGTGTGATATTCTGTAATGAATGAACTTTTAGCAAAGAGTGGGACTGTCCTGGGTGTGAGTAATAGTACCAAACATGTGAGACTGTAGTTCCATACAAAAAGTGCGACTGTGCTCTAAGATTTGACTCACTCCCCGACGGGACAGAGCTCCAAGACGTGAGTCCAAAGACTCCAATGAGTGAGACTGTTTTCCAAGGAGGGAAACTCAATCATTCGTGAGAGAGTACTCCAGTGAGTGGAACTCGGATCCAGTGAGCCAATCTGCGTTGCAAGTTTTGTGACTCTTACCAAACAAGTGGACCTATATTCCTAGGCGTGAGACTCACCCCAAGTGAGTGAGATGATGTGAGACACACTATATATGAGAGAGGCCATGTGTGTGTTTGTGTATCCCTGACCAGGGTGGGTAGAACTAGGGCAGAAAATCCACACACCAAAATAAAAGCAGCCCCCATTAGTGAATCAGATTTCTAAAAATAGTGCCCCACATTTGCAAACCAGGGTATTTTCGAACTGTAAAGACACTCTGTAAAGATGTTTTATAAGGTATGGGACACTGCGTGTATTTGTGCTTGCTGCAGGGAATGTTTGTGGTAATATTAGAGAAACCAACAATAGCAAGCATTGGCAAGGCCAACAGTTTGCACCTTTGATACTTGTTGGCTTTGCCAGTGTTTTTTAGCCATGCTGTGGGGCCATACATCCGTAAACAAATAAGCATTGGCAAAGCCAATAGAGCACTTGGCTTTTTCAATGGTTTTTTAGCCATGTTGTACAGCAGCGTGGCTGCCGTACAGCAAGCCTGAAAGTAAAGAAAATAAAGCTCTTTAAGGCGGTCAACACTGGCAGCATTATGACTGCATTATTTCGCTTTTATTTTCCCTAACTTAAGCCATGCTGCACAGCAGCCAGGCTGCTGTACAACACGGCTAAAAGGCATCGACAACGCCAATAGCTCTTGCATAAACGAGGCGCATTGGCTTTGCCAATGCTTGATTATTTTTGTTTGGGGGTTCATGCTTGAGTGAGAATGTTTTATTTAGGTCTGGCAAGGATAAATGACTTTGCACAAAAGCCTTTCTCAATGTAAGCCTCATTTAAACCCTTTCTTTTAACATTGTTCCAGAAACTCAACAAACAAAATGATGTCTGCCTCCTCCAGGATTACTCAGGAAGAATATTTCGAGTACGATCTCTGAATATTAGGGCTGCTGGTCGCTGTGAGCTCTGACTCTGTCCCGGCAACAGTAAGGGGGTAGTGCCACACCTACACTGGCCTAGGAACCTAAGAGGCGACGGAAAATGTTTCTACTAACTACAAATGGTGGTAGAGGCAAGAAATCAAGCTGACAGGAGCAATGGTAGCTTTTCCACCCACAAGTGTAAAAACTCAAACTGAGCGGTACTGTGTTTCAGAAGGGGAACAACTTGTACATTGTAATAAAACATTGTAATTTACAGTGGAATATTTTTGTGGAGAACCAAATGATTATTTTATAAGAAAATGATGTGCTTCCCATCAAAAAAGTAGTTCAACGAGAAGCAAATGTTTGCGCAGCAGTACAAGTAGTGCCAACCTGAAATAGTTATGATTTCGGAGCCTCGTTGTGCTCATGTGGGACTAAGGCATATTTGGGTACTCCTTCAAGTTGTTTAAATCAAAGTCCATGCACCTGTGGTGCCATTTTGCGTCAGTACATATTTGTGGTTGTAGCTTTTAGGGAGAAAGTTATACTCAGGGTCACTGGAATTACGTGATTGTGTAGCCGCGGCGATTATTGCATAATTACAGATTTGCCGTATTTGCCACATAATCCATCATCTGCTGCATATTCGGCAGATTTTAACCCAAAAATTGTTTCTAGCTCAAATGGTTCAAAAGTTACAAAAAGTGCAGCAGCACTTGCTGCGCAATGAAAGGCCCTTTGCAAAACTGTACTGGTCAACTTTTCTGTTGCTTATTGCTAAATTTGGATATTAAAATGGTACTAAGGAGGTGCCCAATGCCCAGACAGTGTCATGAAGTTTAAAAATGTTGAAATAATGAAGTAATATTATTACAAAATGTGCCGCTTTATTTCACATAATTTTCCTTTTTCCATCATCTTTCTCCCTACTTGATATTCTCTGACACATTTAAAGTGGTTATGAGGGATAGGATACTGTGACCCAGATTTAAGAGGGCCTAGCACCATTTTAACGACACATTAGCGTCATTCTTTTTACACTAATGTGGCGTTAGGTGGCCAAAAACGCCACACCATATTTACAAAGTGGCGCACTGCATGCATTGCGCCACTTTGTAACCATTTGTGCTACATTATGCCTGTGCCAGGCATAATGATTGCAAAGGAAGCACTCCCCTGTTACGAGGGCCAAAAAAATGACGTAAAGAAATCTGAGAAATTTCTTTCCGTCATTTTTTTGGCACTTTTAACGCTTGCTCTGAGCAGACGTTAAAGGAAGGCTCCCATTGATGCTAATCCCGCAAAGTTCCAAACTAGCATCAAAAAGTCTGACACTAATTCCCTAACTACCACCACAGTATCTTAAATACAGCGCACACATGTTGACTTTGGGGGGGGGGGGAGGCACTAAGGAGTGCAAGAAAAGTGGCACTTCAGTAGGTGCGGCACCACTTTTCATGATTATGCCCCTTTGTTACTTTATGTGGAAAATCTATGCCAGAACATTAACATACAGAAACAAAGTATCATGAAAAAAACAGCACAAAAAGCATTGTCCTTTGTCATATGGGAGAGCAAAGAAGATAGCTGTCCATTGGAGAAATTGCATAACCAGGGTGAAAATTCCAGCATCCTCACTTGATCAAATAGCTTTGTTTGACTTTGCCTCATTTTCTTTGATTGACCAAGTTGAAGTAATTCAGTTCAGAATGTGTGTACATCTGTTTTAAGGACTAGACAAAGCGAGGAACTGCCTAGGATGCACGCACTGCGAGTGGCTCCATTGTAAAGTGACCTCTCTGTTTTTCTCACATCTATGTTTTTTAAACTCAGTCTCTTCCACCCTCTGCCCATCTCTACCTCCGAACCTGAATCTCACTACATGTACCATTCTTTACCTTGCTAGCTGTATTTCTCTACCTCACCTATGAACCTCCCTACCTCAGTTCTTTCATCTTTCACCTATTCTGACCTCACCCTACTTTGCTTTGCTGACTATTTGTCTGTATACATCCTACACCTTACTTTTCAGCTCATCGCTGTCAGTCTATACTGCCTCTAATTCTGTCATCTCTTTCTACCACACCTTTGTCTATTCATTTTGCTCTCCGTTGCATTAATCAGTTAATACTCAGTTCTCTCTGTACCTTACTGCCCCCGTCTACCTCCAGATCACCCCTCTATACTACCTTCTACCTCTCGTTTGATGCTTCACCAGTCTATGTCTCATGTCACTTGCGTTCCTTCACCTCCCCTCTTTTTATTCACTCCTCTCCTTTCTTCTCGCTATATTATCTTTGCATTGCTAAATACCTACTCCCTCTCAAGTCCCCTCGCCTCATCCGTTTACTTCACTTCTATCTCAAAACACATTGCTCTAACCCACATCCCTCAACCTCTCTATCTCATGACCTCACCCCTCTCACTAACACTGTGTGCCTTCTTCTTAATCTCAGCCTCTCTTCCTTCTCCCTCTATCCCAAATCTCTAGCTACCTCAGCCCTCTCACTGCAACTCATTGCTCTGTTTCCAGCTCATCTCCCAAAATGCGTCCTCCATCTACTTCATCTCTCCCTTACCCTCGTTTCACTTTACTTCATCTACCTCTCTATCCTTCTGTACATCACCTTCCTCTAGCAGGACTAGACTAGGAAACCAAAGACAGCCTGGCAGGAAAGTTCAAACTATTCTGCTCTATTCATCCTCTTGTTCTATCTCTCTTTCCATCTGTCCATTCTCTGTAGCTCTCCTCGCTCAATTCTGCCTCTCTGGCCTCTCTCTCTGCCTTCCTCCCCCTTTCTCTTTGTCTCTCTTTGACACCTTCCCGCGCCTCCTGCAAGTAATCTAGGGGAGCTAGGGAAAGTAATGGAGGCATCAGGGGAGCCCCTGAGCTTTCACACCCCTTCCTCCCCAGCTCTCTCTGCCTGATTTCTGTGCCTCACATCTCAACCACTGCCTCATCTCTATCTTTCTCACCTCGCTTTTTCACACCGCCTGACTTCTAAATGTTACTTACCATTTGTTCTCAACCTCACCTTTCCACCTTGCCTCTCATTCTACCTCTGCTACCTCTACGTCACCTCTCTCACTATGCTACCCTTTCCTTGCCACCATGCCTTCTCAGTTTTTAACTCTTTTCTCTATGACTATCTCCCCTCTTTGTCCCTCTTTTTCACCCCCCTGTACCTCCTTCGCTATTTGAGCTCATCCACTCTGCTCCACTACATTTATACTTCTCTCTTTTCACCCTCTTTTTCCCCACTCCCTCTATAGCCCAACCTCTCTCCTTAACTCTGCATTAAACTTTCTACCCTTTCTCCACCTCAACTATCCCTCTCTACTTCACCTCTTTTCTCTCCTCACTTCCTCCCTCTTTTCGCCCTGCTCACCGGTCTGTCTACTTTCTTCTCTACCTCACTGGTCACTTTACCATAGTCTCTTTTTATAGTTCTCATCATTTTGTCCTTCTCTGGGGCTCAGCACTCTCTTTCACTAAGGTGCGTCTCTCTATACTTTTCTCACTATCTAACCTCTTTACCTCTCTTTGTCTCTCCTTACCTGTCTATCTCTACCTCTCTGTGTCACTCTCTTGAACTCATCTCTTTCAATCTTACCTCTCATTCTACCTCACCCTCTCTGTGAACCCTACCCCTCTTTTTAAATGTTCTTCTCCCCATGTCTAGCTCTCTCTGCCTACCTCCAAAACCCTGATTCTCTCTAATTTTTAGGTCTCACCTGCAACAGCATATGAGCTGCATGTTTTCTTGCGTGCAAAAGATAATATATACAAAAAGGAGCTTGCAGCCTGCCAATTGCTTAACATTTGTTGGCTTTGCTGTCACTCTTATTTGCTGGCTTCTAGTTGGCCACTGCATGCTGCCTTCACTACCTCTTCTTTCGGCTGGAGCATAGACCAAGAACTGATTGCTTCAGCTTGATTGCTGTCCTTCCGCTGATCATACTCTGATAGAGGCACACTTTTTTTATTTTTTCCTCTTCCCTCTGGTCCTTGTTGAACCTCTTGCCATCTGTGACTATGTTTTACTATACTATACACACTTCATAGAAGCCCTTTTCTCCTATTAAATGTTTATTTATTGTGACCACAGATGTTATCTGATTTTATTGTGACAACAGATGTTATGTTTCATGAAGACATAGGCATGGACGCAATTGCTTTGTTTATTTATAGGATTGTTTGCAAAATGTTGTATTGTTTTTCTTTTTCACACCCGGGGAGATTTGCTCAGAATCACAGGGGTGTTGTGCTGAGACCTAACAAGTTTCGGCAAAGCCAATAGGTTGTGTCTTTGAGACTATTGGCTTTGCCATTGCCTTTTGTTCATGCAATACAGCATGAGCTTCGTCAACTTTCACAATGATTTGTAGCCATGCTGTATAGCAGGGTGGCTACTGTGCAGCATGGCTAAAAATAATAATAAAAAATAAGGCTATGATGCATCTGGCGCTAACGATAAAAAAAAAGCTTTAGCCTTGACACTGTCATAGCGCTTTTTAAAATGAGTTCTAGCCACACTGCAAAGCATTCGCACTGCTGTGCAGCATGGCTACAAGACATTGCCAAAGACAATATCTCTTACAGGCGAGACCTATTGGATTTGCCTAAGGTCACTGTCTAACCAGAAAACATTACATGTAGGAAGAGGAAAGAGAGACAAGGAACCAGAAGAGAATTTAGGAGACAAATGATCAGATATTACCTGATAGAATTGCCTAAGGTCTATGTTTTCATTTCCACTGTTGCAGTGAGAAAGTCTGTTGTGCTTGATACTACTGTATGATATCTGACAAATTATTTTACAATTTAAAGCACTATGTGGGTATGTCTTAATTTAAAATCATCTACTTGTCCTGTAAACATCCTCCAAATCACACTTAATCATTAGCATTGAATACCACATAAAATATTGTTGCTGCAAGACAAAAAAGCAATAGAGCTCATCTCTGGAACCTATTGGCTTTGCTAATGGTTTAGTGATGCTCTACAGCATCCCTGATGCTGCGCATCTTGGCTAAAGAGAAGTAAATAACAGTCTTTGATGTGGCCAGCTGCCTCATTTTGGAGGTGTTTGCACTATGCATGCGCTATGCTGTAAAATGAAGCAACCACTTATTTCCATTTCCATTTTATTTGATCCGAGTTGGATCAGTAAATAAAAAAGGCAAAAGCATCTTTTTTTTTTAAAGCAAGTGAGGGAAGCAACATGTGGGAAGCAACACGTAAAGGGAGTCAGGGGGTCGGAAAGAACACAGTAATGGGGGGCAGCCCGAATATGGAGGGTGCAATTGGGGGAAGCAGCATGGATGGCGTGGTTGGTGGAAGAAAACAACAAAGAGAGAGCAAATTGGAGTTCGGTAGGGAAAAAAACAAATGGATGAGAGAAGAGAAACATGGAGCTGGGGGAAAAGCATGGGTGATAAAGTAACATAGGGTGGAGAAGCACAGGAGGGCACAGGAGGGCAAGCACATCACAGCGAAGGTGGTGGAGAAGCAGACAGGCCAGAGGGAGTTCAACATGGAGTTTGGTGGAAGAGGGAAGAGAAGTACTTGGAGGAGATAGCTGGAAAACACATGCCTTCTTGTGGTGTTCTTAACCAAAAAGAAACAGGCATTGGCAAAGCCAATATGTCTCCTTATGGTGAGCCATTGGCTTTGTCAGTCGGGTGGGGGTTGTAAATGGGAGGTCATTTGGGGGTAGTGAATGGGAGGGTAGGTGGGTGTGGAGAGCATGACTAAAAAATGCTTTGACACAGCCAGCATTGCTCACATCACAGCTTTTTTAAAGCAAAACAAAGAAGGTGCAAGGGAGAAAGGAGGAAGAACTAGATGGGGCCAGGCAGAAGAATGAAGAATAAGTAGCATAGAGAGCTGTGACTAGATTGGCCCAGGGCCGGGGAGGCTTTGAAGTACCTAATAGAGAAGAAATAGGCAACCTAATGGTTGAGCTAGTGGTGGGGCCTGATGAAAGGAAAACAATCGAAAAAGGCACAGCTGAAAAGACAAATCATACTAAAATGAAAAGGATGAATCTGAAATCAGGAAAAACCTGATTTAAAAATTGCCACAAAGAAAAACAAGAAGATATTGGGAAAACATGAAATGCTCATTAACCTAAAAATAAATATACCTTCAAAGTGGAAAGTGCGTTATTAAATAGTAGTGTCAAAAGATGAACCCCTGATTAAACCAAAATACAGGTATGTAATAAGCTTAAACACATGACCACACAGCCATGAACATGGCAAACAAATTATATATAAAAAATGATAAATAATACCTCAGTTTCAGCATGAGCAGTGGCTAGCCAGCAGAGGGATACTGACCAAAGCTAATTAATCTGTACTTGGTCTGTGTGACACAGAAAGAAAAGGAAGTGATGCCTGGCAAGAGAAGGCATCAAAGAAGAGCGACAATGATGCCAACTAATGGTAAGCTATGGACGAGTTCCAAGCCTCCTCCTGGACACAAGAGTCTTGTAAGCAAGAGCGCATGCGCTATTGCATACTCTAGCAGGCTCGACCTAATAAGTAGTGCCTGGAAAGTGAGCAGTAGAAGGCTATGAGCAATGTCACTATGTTCCAAGGTATGAGCAAACACAAGAAAAGGAAGTAAATTCCATAGTAGCTAACAAATAAGAAGCAAGTAAATGAGAGTGACAATAAAGCCAGCCAATGGTAATCAATGGGCAGGCTGAAAGTTGACAGTAAGGTGACAATAGATCCTTTGCCTAACTGACAGCTTGCGAAGTCTAGTGCTGAGACCCAGAAACTAAATTAAACTCAAAAAGAAATGGCTTTATCAATCTTTGTTAAAGCTATCTCATGGTAATATCTGACTAACAGACACTGGGCAGTTTGAACTTTCGACTATTTTATATTGCTCGCTCTCTATGAAAGTTTGGCACATAATTCAATATTATTTGATAGCAAGAGAGCTGGGATTACCTCAAAATGGGTAACAAAATCAAAGGGCCCGAAACAACCTCTTACCGCAGGGCTAAATAAATTGCCTTTTGGGGTTGACACGTATTTTATCGTGGAAGACAATTTCTCCAAATAGACACAAGAGGGCCCTATTGTTCTTTAAGTCATTGAGTCGTTGTGGACTAGTAGCGCGAGTTTTGGCAACTCCTCCTTTTGACATCCTGAAGCCATGCAAAAAAAAGCGGTGACAAAGCCAATAGGTTTACTTTCGCAATCCGGTGAGAAGGTTATTTTTTATTTTATTTTTTTATTGTAGGAAAATGCCCGCAAAAATAGAAAGGGGAAAATATCCCAGCAACTAAACGTTGCTGCTTTATGCTTGCAATACAAATGTAACATTTCCAAAATATTCATCGATGTGGCTGTTTAACTAATGAGTATTTTAAACAACAGGCCTTTCGGTTGTGCCATGTATTATTATCAGTTTTGAGGGGAACAAGACAAACCAATAAGTACTCAAACTGCGAGCAGCTATCACAATGCCACTTCAACACTCTATAATATAAACTTGCAGGAAAATTAAATACCCAGTAGTTAAAGTTAATACAAAAAAATGAATTAAGCACACTTTAAACCAACTTTAATTAAAGAGAAAGGATCTGTTTTCAGGCTATATGAGCAAAGTACACAGACTGTGTGCAGTTACTCAAAGTGAAGGGAGTAAATGTGTAAAAGGGACTGACCCACTTTATGATCTATGGTTTGCTTGGCAGAAGCAAATTGGAAATTACACTTTAACAGCCCAATAGAAGATGCCCATTTACCAAAAACCCTTCTATGTGTAAAATTATTTAAGATGTTTTGCAAAAACAATAGACGGAGACACATTAAAACTGTCTCAGAGGCCATATCTAAAATGTAGAGAAGGCATGTTTGGAGATTTCTGTCTCTGCTTAAAATATACATTTCCCACTTTATTGAATTTAAAAACATTCCCAGATTTATGCCTGGAAAGTTTTCCAAGGTGGAAGTTTGTAGGCATAATCCTGGCAAGGTCATATGATCTTTTTTTCTGGTAACCATACTCCTCGACATAAAATTAATGTATTGCATTATTTAACATAAGCGATTTTTACGAATTTATTATAAAGTTTGATGAACTTTTAAAAATGTTCCCTATACTTTACCATAGGGAGATCTCTAAGCTAGTTGTGGAGCCTCCCTATGGTCAACTAAAGTAAGAAGTAAAAAAGTTTATTAATTCAAATAAATGAGTACGAATATTTTATGTTAATTTTTTTATATATTCATCCTAAATATAGAACAAAATCCAAAAAGCCACAACAGTATTAGCTTTTAATTGTGAATTAAATCTTTAATCTATTTGAATATAATACATTGAATACATATTATTTTTTTCTGAAATTTAAATTAAAAATACTTTTTTACCTAAAGTAAACAAATATTTTTTATTGTGCATTAGTAATTAATAAAAGTGATGTATAGAACAATTCAAAGCAATTAGATTATATTTTAATAAAAATCAATGTTACATTAATTTTTAAATTAAAAAAACGTATTAAAATATGTAATAATTAAATATTTATGTTTTGTGAAAGTTTTTTAACAGTCAATTATATTTATTTATATTCATAATTATTTTAAATAATTAAATTAAATTAAACATTATTTCATACAGGGTTTTATTTTAAGTCCATCCAGCCATTACTATGAGAGGGTGTTGGAGGACCAGTGGTTGGCAATATGTAGCACTAGGCATAGAGCTGGAGTAATTTAGTACTGTTTTGGCTGTAGTAACTTTAGAAGTGCAGTTTGTGAATAGCAATGGTCTTACTCTTATGTGGGTAGATGTATCTATATGCCTAAACTCCTTCCTGAACCTCACTAAAGCCCTCCTTAATCTTACCTAAATCCCTCCCATTAAGTACTAAGTATGTCTCCTTTTTCCAGCCTCTCCCTAGGTCTGCTCCACATTTATTACCAAGTAGTAAACTTACTTGTATGAGGATCTCCCCAGAGAAAATACAGGAGAGGTAGAGGTGGAGATTTACACTCGTATGTTTGTAAGTAGCAGTTTGTAGTACTTTAGCAGTGCTGTTGTAGTACTAATAAACGACTACAAAATGCAGTTTGTGAATAGGCCCCCAATCTTTCTAGAGGCTTCAATAAGATTTGCAGCCGCCGCCACAGACCATAAACACGAATCAGGCGCAACTGGGTCTAAGGTTGAAGAATAATAGGCTATATGATTTTTCTGATCCTCATGACTCTGGACAAACTCTGCAAGTGCAAATACAGTATGTACATGACAGTATAAAATAGAACATTTGACATCATCAGGGAAGCCTACAGTACCTGTAGAAGCTAATGATTGTTTATTTTTCACAATTGCATTTTGATCTTCAGTAGACCACTGCAACAGCTCAAGGGGGTCTATTTTTCACAATTGCATTTTGATCTTCAGTAGACCACTGCAACAGCTCAAGGGGGTCTTTTTGACATAATATTGCAAGGTCTTCACCATTTCAGCATAGCCCAGGACATGCTGTTTGCAATATCTATACAGGCCCTAAAAGGTACCTAAAAGGTACGTACCTGGGAGACAGTTACAGGGCAAAGCATCTTGTGCATGGCTTAAACTCATTCAAAGAACAGGTGGTGCTTACCAGTAGAAATTTCATGACCGTGGAATTGCCCTAAGGGAAGGCAGAACTGTAATTTCTATTGAAGTGTATTAGCCAGTTCTATAAGGTACTAGATGGAGTCCACCTTGCAGTGATCTAGAGTAAAAGTTGCTAAAAGCAAATCATCAACATTTTGGACTAAAGTAGATACCTGGAGGAAAATAAACATGTATAGATCCTTCTTCAGTGCTGGTGAAAAGATTGAATAGGACTACATACCTCCTTGAGGAAATTGGGTCCATGAAAGGTGGGATTCTTGGAATGTGAACAAGAAGAGCTACTGATGCTCCTCATGTGTGGGGATGGAAAATAAAGCAACCACACTAAAGCTTTTGTGGGGATGGAAGAAAGGCTGGTGACAAGATTAGGGACCCCAGGAAAGTTTGAGATGACAGCATTATTAATGGTGCTAAGGTCTTGTACCTACCTGTGTCTGTTGGCGTCTCCTGCCTTGTGTATTGGTAGAATCAGGGTCTACTGATAACTGGCTCTAACATTCCTTGCTTAATCCAATCTTCTATTACAAGACGGATTACTTCTTCTGCCTCAGGTCTTAATGGGTACTGTGCTATTTATAGGTAGCTTTTTTCTGAAGACCAACCTTCTCCTTCACTCATTCCATCAGTGATATGAACTATACAACATTGGGCCTTGTGGACCACGATGTGGATGGTATCTGTGAAAGCAAGTCACTCAAATTGGGAGAGAAGGCAGTTTTATTCACATCACTTTGGCAATTTGTGCTCTCACACAATACTGTAAATACTTCATTTTATTGTTTTCAGGGAGTATTTAAAAAAACATTTTCCAGAGTACAAAATACAGCACATTTTATTGTGCAAAGAATATCACCAGCTGGGAGATTAGCTGGGGAAGTTGAGCTAAGTTAAAAAGGTCCCAGAGAGAAGGACACTGAGTCAGAAATATTGTGAAGAACTTGTTAGTCGGAAATACTAACTGCATCTCTGGACATCCCCAAGAAAGGTTAAGTGGGGGATTCTGAGGTTTTTAGAGCTGAGCGACTAGTGACCATCTCAATTACACAGGTTGAATGAAAACCATTGAGACAATTTGATGTACTGGATTTAAGGTATTCATGGCACTGTTGGAACATTTAAGCTGTCCTAAAATTCAGGATAAGTGTTTTGAGTAATCTGATGAAATCCAAACTGATCCAGGGGAACCGGTGCATTAGACACAGTGTTAGGATTATTAAATTTCCAATGCCTCGTCAATTCACAAGGAAACTCGATGCTTCTGCTCCCTTCCATTGCTTCTCCTAGCTCTGCCTCCTCATTTTCCCTCCCCTATTTATTCCTCCATCCCACACCCTTAATTGTTCCTTGCATATGTTGCAATTTTAGCGACTCAGTTTTGATTCTGCATTATTTTTCTTGCAAAGCTGCGCAATGGTTAGCAACCATCCCCACTCAACCAGCTTCTTTATCTGCCATCTGATGCAGGTGGTCATCAATCTACTTCTAACATTTGGTAACAATCCCTATACAAAGGGAGAATCTAAAGCTTCTTAAATACCTTTGTTGGACGGGCTAAACATGAGTGCTTTTTTACTACATTTTAAAGCCTATCCTAAATACCAGCCAGTGCCTCAGCCTTATTTTGTTTACAGGTCGAGATCTTAGTCCAATCAGTTTTTAAGGGATGAACGTCCATGATTACATTTAACAACACGCTCTTTGCTGCACTCAACTCTCCCTTATTAACAAGGGACACTCACAGCCATGTCAGCTTCTCCACCAATCTTTCTCTCACTGCGCTTGGTACCACCAATCACAATAGCTGATTCACGTCCACCTAGTTTGGTCTGCGTACTTCAAACACTCTGCAGTTCCTCTTGGAACTGAGTAGGGCTTTTTCTGAAATAGGGAACTGTTTCTTAATGCGCATTAATCAGAGGTGTTAAAGGGACGTGGACCACAATTCTACACCTGGCCATTGGGTGGTCCCTCAATAGAAAAAGAGTAGAAGAAGAAGGACCCTCATCATGAGCATCACTTGAGCGTGGAGAATGGAAACACTTTCTAGACAATCTCTCTGCAGTGTACCTCAAACACCACTCTGCAGTGTACCTCAAACACCACTCTGCAGTGTACCTCAAACATCACTCTGCAGTGTACCTCAAATGTCCTTGGGTTATACTGTGGTTTGTTCTTGATAGGCTCTGCACTCCGGGATTAACTGCACCGAAGTCCTGAACTGTATCAACATAGTGGAATCACCCTCCTCTCTATTTGCCTGTGCCGCTCTACTAGTTTCTATACTCTAATGAGCAGGTGGCCTGATCTTTGCCCAAAGAAAATGCATAACACCCATAAGACTAGGATACAAACACATGAACACACTGTTGATGTTATTAATTTTTTTAAATCATGCTGCTGGTTCTCAAAATTGAAAGACCACTACACTTTGCTTTGAGCTGTGGGAAATATGTAAATGTTCTGTCTTGAATAAAATAGCTTGTAGGCCTACTATAATAAGTTGAATACGTGTTACTTGTTTTTTTAATGGAATGAACATTTATCAGTAGGCAGTCTAAAGCATATGGTTTGGAGGTGATGTGAGTTTGTGCTGGAGGACAGTGAGTATTGTCCTTTGAAGTTGTGAGTGATGAGCTATAGTTGGTGGTGTTAACTGCTGCAGGACAGAGAAAGTGCTGTTTTTGTTTTTCATTATCTTTTTCTCCAAAGTCTTTGATAAAATCTTTTGGTCTGATTGTGTGGTTGGTGGTGAATCTGGTTGAGAGGTTGGGCTGTTGAGTTGTGTGTAAAGGGTAGGTATGTTTTACAATAAACAAGGGGTGGGTGGGGTTATGAAGAGTGGGATGGAGTTGGGTCTTTTGCTTATGTTGAAGGTGGAAGGTGTATGGGTTAGGGCAGAACATGAGGGTCATGCTTTATGGCTCTGAATTCAGCAATGGATTATAGAGGTGTGATTGAGTGTTGAGGGGTGTTTGTGAACTGGGCGATTGTTGTATTTGTTGCATTTAGAGTGTAAGGTAGAGATGGGTTTAAATGTGTGTTATTGTTGCGGGTATTCAGACTAGAGTCTGCCTGTAGGCATGTTGGGATGGTGGGGCGTGTGTGAAAGAGTTTGTTCAGATAAAGTTTGTATGTGTTTGGTTTTGTTTTTGCCGTACAGTATTAGCTGATAGTTAGTGACTTGAGGTGTAGGCTTTGAGTTTGAAGGACTAGTGAGTTGTGTATGTTGAGGGAGAAGAAGTTTGGATTGTGTGTGAGAGTAGAGTCGCTGTGTGGTGTGAGAGTGGGTAAATATGGGTTTTGAGTGATGGCTGTAGGCTGACTGGGGGTGATCTTGTCCTATTGGTAGAGAGGAGTGCTGAAAGAGTGTCACTATTGGGCTTATGTGTGAAGGAGAGGTGGGTTGTGAGGTAAAGCAATATGATAGATGGTTGAAGAACAAGTTGAGGATTTGGCAAGGTCAAGGTTAGGAGTAGGTAGAGTAGTGAAAGGGTTTTGATTGGAAAGTGTGGGAGTGTGTGGCGTTGAGGGTGTGTGTTTTGTGTCTTATTTGTATGTAAGAAAAATGTGTATTTGGTTGTGTAGTAGTCCAGATTTGTGATTTGTGTAGGAGTGTGTGGGTATAGAAGTGTATGTAAGAGTGTGGTATATGAATCAATGGTGTTTAGTGTGTGACTGAAGCTTAGATAGATGTTGGTAGAAAGCCATGTGTTTTTGTTGTGAGCTTGTGTGCATGACTGTGTTTGTGGCTGTTTCTTGGAGTGTGGGTCTAGATTGTGAAATGGACAGCATCTCTGGCCATCAGCCCTTCCCGGCCCACACAGGCACAAACAGGCAATCTCCCTTGTTCTCTCCACCCTTAGTATCAACGCCTGGGCTGAGATGCCCTAGCTGAGTGCTTGTAAAGGATGGTCAGGAGGTCACATGACCCTTTCTCAGCAGCAGGCCCACCCCAGTGGTTGCCCAGCAACCCCCAAATGGGGATGTGGTCAGCTTTCTAATCCACAAGCCTTGCCTGGCAGAGCAGGTAGGATGCCGAGAATGGAGGGGAAAGGAGAAAATCCAGGGCAACCAGCAGTAATGTTTAGTTAATGGCAGGCAGATTTGCACAAATTCATAATCCTTTACAATGAATGCATGTACAGTTTGTCACCAACATGCTACTATATAGCTCTTAAAATGCGCATTTATTATGGTAATGGCCACTGGTAGGGCGGGCTGGGGTCTCCAGACAAAAGGAATAGACAAGATTAGAGTTTTTAGTCTTTAGCTATTTGGAAGCATGAGGCCATTCAGCATAGGGCCTGAGTGAGAGAGTCTGGACTGCAGTCCACTCTATTCCCATTCCTCTTCACAGGAATTTAAGGCAGAGAGGGCCAGGAGAACAGGCTATCATAAGCCCATGCCTAACATCAGCAAATCAGGCTTAGAATAGGCAGTGAGTGCAAATCTTTTAGTGGACCAGGCCCAGCAGCAAACCCTGTTTGGAAGAGAAGAGGAATCAGGAAGGACAGGTTAGGGAGAACAGCAAAATAGTAGACAATGCTGCAGAATACCTAACAGTCTCTAATGATATAAGTCACCTAAAACTCCAGCAAAGGAAAGTTTGAAACTAACTGGACCATAAACCCTTGTAGACTGTGGTGATCTACATAGGAAGGAACCAGTGATTCTTATGTATGTCTCCCTTTTAATAGAAAATATAGAATCTACATCACAGATATGAAGACTACATACACTGATTTGGGTGCTGAAGGACACTCCAATTTGTTTTGTTTTGTGTACAGTTGTCTATTGCTTGGCTTCAAGTGGTTGTTGAGTTTTGAACAGTGGCGTAGTGAAATTTGAGGGGGCACCCTGCAAAATACATGGAGGGAGGCCCCCACGCGGTTTCTGCCTTATCGCTGGTGGCGCCTGGTGTGACAGTCTTTTTTGGCACCCCTTCCGCCCCGATGACCTCCTTTTCCACAAATTCCCTCACTACTACTCTCCAACAGTGCCCCTCACCTCTCCATAGCCCCTCTCTGTAATACACTTCTTTTTCTTTTTTGAAGCGCCACTCGTATTTCACTCAGTCTTTGCAGCAGGCACATTATCCCCCTGCACTACTTTATGATAAGTAAAAACTGCCACTAGACAAAATTCACATCTCTCACCAGCAGTAACATTAATCACCAGAGTTATCTTGACATTTTTATTGCTGCCTGAAAACTGCTAGATGCACAAGCAAGATCAATCCTTCTAAAACCATAAGTTATTTTTAAACAAACCACCCACACCAAAGTCAGTGCACTGGTCACACCGCCCTCAAGCTGGCCTTGCCCCGGTGTTCGGATCTAGTGAAGAGCTCTCAGGGCATGGGCTTGTGCACAATGCTGGGGGGCCCCCTGGAGCTCGGCCACCCCACCCCGAAATGTAGGGGCTGCAGGGCCTATTGTTACACCACTGGTTTTGAGCTACTTTTCCTAATCATGTGGCTTTGATGCCATCCTAAGTGTTTGTGGATGTAGTAGGTTTAATTGATCTTATTTTCACTAGATATGTCGAATGATTGGATATCATTTGGCAGTATAACCTGAAAGAATGTATCACAGAGGGAGTAATCACTTAAACAACTGCTTTACTTTGAGCTGCATTGTGCATATGATGAGATCACGAATCGTGTTTAATGTGTGCTGTTTTTGTAGGATGATGTGCCAGTGTGGCTTGGTGCACAATCAGGCTGCCAAGCGCCACACACACACTTTTGCACCTTAATATTGAAAAGCTGTTTGTGTCGTATCTGGCATATGTTTTGTACTGGAAGGGTAGTCGTAATGAGAAATATTATGTTTAGGGTAACTTTAAAACCTTTCCCACTTTGATTGTGTGCAGACCAATGCAAAGTGGGAAAAGGCTAGAGAAACAAAGGTATTTCTCCTTTTCAACACCAACTTTAAAGAGGCATTATTTTTTGGCTTAAAGTCCTGTCTACTCTTGTTAGTAAATAGGACTATGTGTCAAAAAGTGTGGGTGGTTGCATGGAAATGCCCATGTACCACCCACTGAATGCCCCCTTGTTGCAAAGTAATTGGAAGCAGCACAAAGTTCTTCTTTGCGTTTCTTTCAGGCAACTTTTCAGGGCAAAACTTGTTTAGTACCGAAAAGCAAATACAAAACAAAACATTTTGTGCAGGTTTGCGTTGCTTTTGTGATGCAAACACAGTGCAAATTGATTGTAAATCTGCTCTAAAGAGTTTTACACAAACTGCATTTTAAGTACCATCCTCTGAACTTCCATTTTCTAAGCATACACAGACATTTCGTGTATTTGACTCTGAGAAATATGGCAACCATTCCTGCAGGTCTTCAAAGAAGACGGGGAGTCATGCTTAGAACCTTCATCCAGTTGCACCCCTGTTGCATCCACAGACCATTTTCCAACAGTGTGTGGGATTAACACTTCTGAAACAAGGGAGTACAATCTTCCCTCCCTCACCAAACAGGTACAGCACACCATCTGCAGTGCAAGTGTCACTCACAGAGTAGGCACAGCCAGGCGTTAGCAGCACACGTTTCCCTCTCTCACAGATTAACTCGCAGTTGACATGCTTTTTATTGTCACTTAAAATGTACACCACAACATCCCTTACACAAAAAAGGTACAGCTGGGCATTTAACAGTGCAGGTTTCGATTCCTCATGGAACAGGTTCAGCATGGGCAGATGTACAAGTTTCCCTTGATCACAGAACAGGCACATGGTGGTAACAGCAGTGCAGGCTCCTCTCCCTGACACTGCAGCAGCAGTACAAGCTTCCTGCTGCCACAGACCAGAACAGGCAAAACTTAGGAAGTATTGGTGAATCCTCCACTCTCAAATAACAGGAACACCACAGTGTGCAGCAAATACTCTTGCCTCCTTGCTCCATGTATTTCAGTATGTTTGTGTGGATTTGTAAGTAAAACGGTTAAGTATGGATAGTTGAGACAAAACATTTGTTATTTCAGCGCCAATATGCCCAAAGGGTAAACATTTGCTTGCAAATCCATATGTTATGTTGTGTTGTGTGTGGAGAGGTGAATGAGTCTATTGGTACATAAGTAAATGGATGGAGAAGTACATGGTGGTGTCCGTTGATGGACAGTTGGATTAGTAGGAGCCTGATTTTATGTTTTGATGAATGCTGAATTTGTGTGGCCAGGTGGATGGACAGTGTGGATGGAGATTGCATGTGAAAAGAAAATGCCTGTAGATTGATGGGTATTTGTGCAAGGATGCTTGATAGTTTGAGTGTTTGGGTGGATTAAGGGTCCCTTTGTATATGAGATATATGTAGAGCCACTGGAATTATGTGATTCTGTGGGCACTAAATTTTTCACATAATTTTGGATTTTCCACATTTGCCACAAAATCCATGATCTGCTACATAATCTGCAGGTTTTAACTAAAAAATTGATTCTAGCTCAAACAGATCAAAAGCTACTAAAAGTATTGCAACATCTGTTTGTGCGCAGTGAAAGTCACTTGGCAAAGGTTGATTGGTCGTCTTTTAGTTGCTTATCTCTGTATTTGGTTATTAAACTGGTACTAAAGAGGTGAATTGTTTCCCAGACATAATACCATGTGTACAAATGACCAAATAATGAAGAAATACTATCACAAAAAGGGGCTGAATTATGCTGTATAATTTGTCTTATTTTGCCGCATAATTTAGTCAACCCTCCTGCATAATTTGGTGCTCTCCTGCCACATACTTCCAGTGGCCCTGGTTACATGTGCATGTCTGTGGTGTGTGTTTACCTGTTTGTACATATGGATGGGTCTTGTGTGTGCGTGTGCCCAGACGGATGTATATGTGAATGGATGTGTGTAAATTACCTTTATGCTGCTGCATTTGGAGCTGGTTCCATTGTGCTCATTATGAGCTTTAAAAACAAGCTAGTGACCTGAAAGGGAGTGTACATCTACCTTCTGGGCAACAAGGCTCAGAAATCTCTATGATGGGAAGCTTACTCTAACTGAATCTCGTCAAGAATCCTGACACTGCACGTGTACTGGAAGTTGTCTGATGTGCACATAGGAGTCATACCCCAATAAGTTAAGATTCTATAATGACAAAAATTATGTCTTTGATATGATACTATGACTTGGCCACCGCTGGCTGTAAGAGAAGCCTATGACAGAAAAATAGCGTCTTTGAATGATGTACATCATCTTGGTGGCATGTAGGTTTCAGTTCTTTGCAATCGTGAACCCAGCAATTGTGTTTACCACGTGCCACGATTTATAAGAATATTTACACTTCAGAGTGGTACAACATGAAACGCTATAAAAGCTAAGCTTTAGGATGCCGATGACCCTATCAGTAAAGTTAACCTGCTTGCACGTCTAGTCTCTGAGTAGGGATGGAACCAGCCCAAACACTGGCGCTGTGACCCACAGCAAAACAGCAGACACAGAGGTAGCTGGTGCTGTGCTGGGGCTTGGATGACCCTGCTTGAATTTGGTGAAAGTGACCGAAGCTGGATTTTGTTAGAACCTCACAGCGCCCGATAGACTGAAATGCATATCATACGCCTGATACTTCTAATATACACCTGTGGATTCCAATAGAGGAAACATGATGCTGCAGTGAGGAAAACATAATTTAAGAGCCTATTTCAGCTGCTGAAACACTGTGTCCCAAGTGTACAAGCACACACACAGGGCCAGAGAGGGGCGTGGAGGTACAACGGTGTGTGTGGATCAGATCACTGTGGTCATCATTCCAGGCGGTGAGTAATCTGAGTGTAATGAAAAAAGTGTTAGTCCCTAAAATGGACATTCCCAAAGAAGCATAACTAGGAATCCTTTCCAGGAGGCATGGACTACATAATTAAGGGTGTGGAAACCTAAACTCCTGTGCTTTATAAAGCATGTCACCTGGCCAGCATTTGGTTGCCTCTGTCTAAGTTGTATGTTATTGCATCCAGACGTATAACACAACAATAGATATACACATGAAAAAGCCAGAACTATTGACTTTTCCAATAGTTTTTAAAAAATGAGTGACGGCAAGGGTTTTATTTGAAATAATTAGACTTGAAAATGGTCCTGTTCTGGAAGGTTGACACTGAATTAAACATTGCTAAGGTTCGTAGAAGGGGAGGTGGTCTTCAGAGTGTCTCAATCACTGCTGTTTCCATTCATACCAGTTCCTTCTGTCATCTCCTAGTCTGTTACACTTACTGCCTTTTTCTTCCCACATCTTTCTGAAATCATCTGCATATCTCACACTTCATCATTTTCCTCTTAACAACTCTTGCTTGCTGCACACACGTATGTTAATCTCCTCTTTGGATTCCCCCCCCCCCCCACACACACACAACCCATCAATTCACATTTAAATGCTCCATTTAATTTATTTGGTGCTGTCACTATTTTGAGTTGTGCACCTCCATCACACTCTTTGCCATAAAATCACAATTGCAAGTCGCACAATAGTGAGCATCATTTTGTGGGCTCTTCAGAGAGGCCAAGGATTGTATGTGTATTAGGTATGAACATCATTAGAACTCACTGACAGACACTGTGAGAAATTCATACTACCTTCATACTCTCGCTCTTATGCCAGCTCTCTTACCCCATCATGAACCCTTGCCCAGAAGCAGAGCAAACTCAGACGCCTACAGGTGACTCAGGTCCTGTTAACGGAAAGTATGTTACATGAAAATACCACAGAAACACTACGGGGGCAGATTTATGAAAAGTGGCGCTGCACTTAGTGCAGCGCCACTTTTCTTGAGTCCCTTAGCACCCCCTAACACCACCATGGTAGTGCCATATTTAAAATGCGGTACACCATGGTGGTAGTTAGGGTGACTAGCGGCATAATTTTTTATGCTAGTCCAGCGCTTTGCAGGATTTGCATAAAAAATGATGACACTAATCCTGCAAAGCACCCAGAAGCCCATAGTAATCAATGGGTTCCTCTGTTTAACGCCAACACTTAGCAAAATGCTGATAAAAATGGCGCAAAGGAATCCTATAGATTCCTTTGCACTATTTTTACGGCCCCCCTCTAGCGCAGGAACACCCCCCTCACATACATTATGCCTGGCGCAGACATAATGTGACGCAAGGGGTTACAAAGTGGCACAATGTAAGCTTTGTGCCACTTTGTAAATGTGGCGCAACATTAGCGTAAAAAAAAAACGACACTAATGTGGGAATGGAATGCGCAAGGCCAGCCAAATCTGGCCCTACATGTGGGAAAAAAACCAAATGGTTCTAGGGAATACAAGATGAAGTTAAAATAAGATGTAAACCAAGAATGCATCATGGTTATGGTTTGTCTATAGAGCACATGAATGTAGGACTCAATAGTAACCAATTTCAAGGCCAATTTTGAATTACTCCTGCATTTGAGACCTGGCAGGACCTGACCCACTTAAAGCCCTGCCATTGGCACACTGATGTGAAGTGGATGCTGGTAAGTGCTCAATGTGATTCGTGTTCTCTGCCATGCCTGTCCGTCATACACATCAGCTTAGGTTACTAGGATCAATCCTGGCTTCCCAGTTTGAACAAATTGTGTGAACGTTGGCAAATATTTTTGTTTCACAAAGCCTTCTTTTTCTTCATTATAACATATGAGAGTACTTTCAAATGGGTGAGCTCAGGTAGCGTGCTTACACAAACGTTGTGTTTGATTCAAGCAGCTATACCTTTTCTATATTTATAATAAGAATCTAGGCAACATACTGGTTACGCATGACAACTGACTTGCCTCTGATTTCACAATTAATGTTGTCGTAGGGGCACGTAAGGCATGCATTTTTCAAAGTTCATGTTTTAAAATGATCACTTCAATAAATGCCTGTCAAAGCACTTCTGCATGTTAGGGAAATACATGTTTTTAGAATTAGAAGCGACTTTATCATATTTTTGATTCATGTTTGATGAGTGATTCACTTGACAACTACTTTCTTGCCTGATCCGACTGTTATCAGGCCAAGTGTTCCATCCCATACCACCTCCCCCGCAAAGCTACGTAACGTGTGTACTGGTGAGTGAATGGTCTGCATGCAAGATATTTGCATGTGTGTGCGAGTGCATGTCTAGTATGGATGAGTGAGCCCTGTGTATGTGAGTGCATGTTGTGTGTGAGCTAATTAGGTAACTGACTCTTCTACACATAGGCAGGAACACCGTATGAGAGTGCATGTTGTGTGTGTGGGTGACTACAAGCTCTGGATGCAAGCTTGGTGTGTATGTGTATATCATTTGTGGCTGAGAGCTTTGTATACATATATGAGTAGAGAATTTTCTGTATAGGAAGGGGAGTATAGGATGCCTATAATCAGGGTGCATTGGGTCCCTCAGATCCGTTGCCTCAGAGGCACTGCACCTGCTGCACTCATAATAACGACACCTGCATGTTTTGCATGACTGTATGCGAGTGGATGCAATCTGTAGAGGTGTGGGCTCTGTATGTGTATGTATATAACTGCCTGTTCTGTGTGGGTAAGGGAATGTTGTGTATAAAAACCCTATGTGTATATGAGTGCATGTTCTGCGTGGGCATGTGAGCTCATGTTTGTGTGAAAGTACATGTTCTAAATGTGGATGTATGAGCTGTGTGTGTGAGTGCCTGTTCTGTGTGGGCGTGTGAGCTCGGTATGTGTATACGAATGCCTACTCTGTGTGGTTGAGTGGGTGATCTGTGTAAGAGCTCTGTCTGCATGTGTGTGCATGTTCTCTGTGTGTGTGTGTGTGTGTGTGCATGTTCAGTGTGGTTGCTTGAGTTGTGTGTGTGTTAGTGCTCGTGCATATTCTGTGTGGATGTGGGAGTTTTGTATGTATTTGTGTACATGTTCTGTGTGGGTGAATGGGTGATTTGCATGTGAGCTGAGTGTATGTGTGTGTGCAAGCGCATGTTATGTGTGGGTGGGTGAACTCGGTATGCGTATACAAATGTAGAGGTGGGCGAGCCAGTGAAGGTTTGAGCCATATGCCTGCCTCGAGCCATACACCTGGCTCTTTCTCAAGTTGAGGTCTTATCCGGCCTTAGAGCCAAAAGCGAGCTGCAAAGTCTTGTTCGCAGCAGCGGCTCCTCCACAATGGCAGAGAAGCATTGCCCTGCTGAGCCAGCAGCAGAAAAAGAAAACAATATTTCACTATCATTTTATTTTTCTGCTGCTGGCTGAGCCAGCCTGTGCAGGGAGGGGCTAGGCCATGGGAAGTGGAGGGAGGAGACAGGAGGAGGGATTGGAGTGTGCCCTTAACTATGCATGTCTGTTTCCCAAACAGACATACACAGTTAGGTTTCTTCAACCCAGCTGTATTTGACAGCCAGGTTGGAGAAACAGTGCAGACTGCCTGTGCCTGAGCGAGCGGCAAACCAGCCCGCTCAGGCCAATCCCCAATGCAGCTCTCATGCTGGGTAATAGCATGAGAGCAACGAGGGGATTGCACGGGGAACCCTTGATATTGGTACCAGGAAGCAGAGCGTGAGGCTGCCAGCAGCACCAGGTGTTTTTTTTTAGTAACCCCCTCGCGCTCTCCACCCTGTGGCTTCCTCCTGCGCTCTCCGTGACCCCATCCATTCACCCTGCCACTTTTAATTTATGGTGGCCACTGTTGCTTGCTCGTTCTGCCTGTTGATGGGCTCTTGGGCCATTGTTTACTGGTGTTCTTCAAGAGCCCTTTGAAGCAATAAAGGTTAGGCGGGCCAGCGCTGTTGGAGTTTGGCATATTGGTTACGCCTCATGGAGGGTAACGTCCCATACAGCTTAAGAGGAAGGAGTGCTGGCCCTTGACATGCGCAGGGGGAAGTGATCATGCTAGCAGCAGGCTCCTCAGTCTGCAGCCATCAATGGGACGCAGTGTATGTTAAAGCTACACAGCCCGCTCTTGTGTTCAAACCAACTTCAGTCCTCTTACAAAACAACTTTGACCTTGTTACAGGTTAAGCATTCTCTTAATAGTAAGTTTTGTATTGTATTGTATTTTAATCGTATTTCTATAGCACTTACTACCCCTGACGAGGCGTTGAAGCGCTTTTCGGTGAGTAGCACGCTACTCTGGAACCCAACAAGAATTAGTGATGGATTAGTATCGGGAAATAATGAGTACAGTTTTAGTATTATTATGAGTTCATTTGAGCCGCGGATAGGAGAGTTTGTTGGTTAGATTGACTGGAGTAATGGAGGGGTGAAGGAGGAAAGAAATCCAGAAGTGTTAATTGGGAGTATATCCTTAATTTACTCAACCCAAAGGCTTGGGATGAGTAAAGGGGGATGGAGGAGGGAAGAGTATGTGGAAGGGTTAGGGAGAGCATAGTAGCAGGGTGAGATAAATGCGGGAGAATTTAGTAGGGTTGTGTGGGAGGTCACGGTAGTAGAGTGAGGTTTGGTGACTTAGATGTGGAAGCGGAAGGAAGAGCTTAGGCAGAGTTATTTAGGAGATGAAAGTAGTAGAAAGGATTTGGGATGAGTCAGAGTGAGAATGGAGGATAGTTTGATAGAGACATGACATATGATGATGGGTAGATAAGTGTGATAAGATGAGAGCAGGAATTCATAGATATCTAGTATAACAACCCACCCAGGAGCCATGCAATGACCCACGAACATGCCAAACACAGAAACAACATATACACATACATACATACATATATATATATATATATATACATACACACATACATACACACATACAAACACACATGAATACACAGACATATGCACATACAATACATAATTAGAACCATGGGTAAAATATACTTAGTCAAACAGGTTTAAAGAGTGTGTGTGTATTTTATTGTTATGACATAGTAGCGATACATATTTTCTAAAGAAACTATACATAACTAGAAATATACACATAATCTGAAAAAAATATTTATCAACATAGGCATATGCAGTCCAAAGTTGTTTGAATATGGTGGTTATGAAGGAAAGAGCCAACTCTTGAGTAGTTTTCTGAAGACAAGAAAGTTATCTGTGGCTCTTATAGTTCGGGGTAATGAATTCCATACTTTGGCTGCTTGAACGGAGAAGGATGTACCACTTATAGTCTTTTTCTTGTATGGTGGTGTTCTAAGGCGGGGTGCCAATCTTGAGCGGAGGTTTCTTTGTTGGATGTATTTGGTTAGTTTGTTTCTGATAAAAAGCGGTCCTGTTCCATGTGTAGCTTTGTGGGTGATACAAAGCAGCTTGAAAGTGCATCTTCTGGCAACGGGTAACCAGTGTAGTGCTCTCAAGGCAGGGGAGATGTGGGCTTGCGGCTTTACATGTAATAGTAGCCTGGCAGCAGAATTCTGGATACGTTGTAGTTTTTTCATAATAGATCAAGATGATCCATGGTAGAAGCCATTGGCATAATCCAGTTTGGATAGTACAAGCGAGATAGTAGCTTGCACCTTGTGTGGAAATCCGAGGTGGGGGAAGATGCATCTTAAAGTCTTCAAGGTGATGAAACTTGTTCGTGCTAATTTGTCCACTTGGGCATTCATGGTTAACTTGGAATCCATGGTGATTCCTAGGTTTTTAACTTCCTTGGATAATTGAGGAGGTGGTCCGAGATCGTCAGGCCAGACGCACAGAGGGTCATCATTTTTCCAGTCACCACATATGAGTATTTCTGTTTTGGAGGTATTTAGTTTGAGATGGCTCCAGGTCATCCACTGATCAACGGCTCTGAGGCAACTGAAAATTTGTGAGTTTTCAATGTTTTTGGGGCATTCTAATTTCAGTAGTATTTGTGTGTCATCTGCATAGTTCTAGCATGTGAGATGGAAATCATTGATCAGTTCTGGTAAAGATATCATGTAGATATTGAAAAGCAAATGGGAGATGATTGATCCTTGAGGGACCCCTGCTTTTGTGAGGTAGGGTTCGGACGAGAAGGGGGGTGAGTGGATGATATTAGATCTTTTTTGAAGATAGGAAGTAATCCAGTCGAGAGCAATCCCTTGTATGCTGGCTTCGTAGAGTCTTTGAATTAGGGTGTCATGGTCAACTGTATCAAAGGCAGCCGGGGGGTCCAAGAGAAGTAGTGCAGCAACTCCATTTCGGTCGACTGTGTTTTTAAGATCATCCCAGATTGCTATGAGTGCCGATTCAGTGCTTCTTCCTGGGCGGAATCCAGTTTGGAAGTCTGAAAGTATATAATTTTCTTCAATTAATTGTGACATCTGGGCGAATGCTGCTCTTTCTATCAATTTGCCCAGGAAAGGTCCATTTGTGATTGGTCTGTAGTTGTTGGGGTCTTGCGGGTCTAGGTTTTTTTTTTTTTAATAAAGGTTGTATGTATGCCTTTTTCAGGTCTACAGGAAAAGTTCCTGAAGTTAAAGAGTTGATGATGATTCTTCTTACAGGTTTGGCAGCAGAAGTAGATAGAAGAATGCTCTTGAAGATTTGTGATGGGCAAGGGTCAGAAGGGCAACCAAAAGGTCTGCTTGCTTTGACCAAATCCATAAATTCATCCTGGGATATTTGTTTGAAGGACTGTAGAGGTTGGGTTGGTTTATTCTTAGAGGGCATTTCAGGAAAGGGGTTGGTGCTGATGTTTTTCTTCTGTTTTGTAGTGAGTTGCCAATTTGTTTGTGAAATCTTGAGTAGTGGGATGACTTCCTTCCATGCATGTAGGTTTTCGAAATTCATTGAGAATTTTTATAAAATTCCTTGGTTGTAGATTGAGCATTTTGAATTCTGTCTGAGTAGTACCTTTTTTTAGCTTTTTTGATTGATGATTTGTATATCCTGTTAAGTTTGTGTAGCTGCAGTTTGTCTTGACTGTTGTTTGTTTTGAGCCGGGTCTGCTGCAACTTTCTGATTTGTTGCTTTATCTTTTTAAGTTCTGTGTTTCTCCAAGGTGTTGGTTTTCTTTTGTTGTGTTTCGTTTTTCTGAGTGGTATTGGGATATCAAAAGCTTCCTGTAGCCACTCATAAAGTTTTGGCACAGAATTAATTGTATCTAGATCTGTGTTGGCTGTTAGTTGTGTTTCTAAGTCATCCAAATTGCGTTTGCTCCATGGTCTATAGGTGTATGTATGTAAGTAGTTGTGGGGTGTGTTGATTTGTGGAGTTGTATGTCGGAAAGTTATCAAATGGTGGTCTGACCAAGTGATTGGTGTGATGCTATGAATAGTAACTAGTTCAGGCTTAGCAAAAATGACATCTAGGATGTGACCAGTGATGTGTGTGGGATTGTGTACAATCTGATGTTGAAGTACTGGGTTTTTCAGAACCCAGCGGTGCCAGGGAACACACCCTAAGACTTCGAGTCCTTCCTGTTTCAGACTACAGAAACACAGAGTCTTCTTGGTGAAGTCAAAGATCTTGTTTATTGGCTGCAGCCAGTAACAGGTATCCTAGAAGTACAACACGGTGTATATTCTCAGGAGACTGCTCCTCTTGCAAAGCTAACCCTCTCTTTTATACAAAATATTATGCTTTAGGCAAACATTCCTTATTTTACAGTTGACCATTCACATATTTTCACTACAAAGAAATAGCAGGTTTATGATGACAAGCCCATATTCCAGTTTGTCCAGCCCTCAATCAATTACCCGGCAAGGCTTAGTACTTTCATCAGATATCGACGGACCCCCAATATAAACGGGCACCTCCTCCTTGTAAAGCAAGTCATAAAGAAAGAAACAGGGACAGGTGTGTGTAAGATTAGGCATGGTTTGTGTGTGATGAAAGGTTTATGATGTGTTGTGCCTTGATACTAATCTCATTCGGCCACTGGGAAAGAAACTGGCCGAACAGGTTTGGCTTCAGGCAGTGGAGTCAGCTTGCCCAGGTCACAGAGGAGTCAGCAAAGATGTACGTGTCCTTCAGACTCGTTTTCAGCATTAGACATTGGCCTATGTGAGGGCAATCATAAAATGGCTGTCGTTTAAATGGAACACGAGGGTTCAGGACGGAAACTCTGATATTCGGGTGATTTTGTTACCCGAATATGAATACAGTGCTTGTGCATACTATTCTAATCATTCCCGGTCTGCTGATACCAAAATCGTTGTGATACGACGACGTTTATAACACGGGTCCAGAATTTTCAGTACCACAGAGTAGGTTCAATGTGACTAGGCCAGTGGTGATAGCTTTTGGATGGGGCATATTGGGTTTGTCAAACCACATGTTTAGATCCCCAAGAATGCATAGGTTGGAGTATAGTGTAATAAGGTTTGAGACTGTGCCTAGAAAAGCATCTGGGAATGTGGAGTTGTTAGGTGGAGGTCTGTAAAGGAGGAGAAAGTTACAGGAGGAAGTTGGAGTAGGGTGGCATCTGGTAAGGAGGGCTTCACAACCTTGTATGGAGATGTTGTCTGTTTTACTGAGGTTCAATGCCTGCTTGATAATAATAGCTAGTCCACCTCATCTCTTGCCTATACGCTTTTGTGTGATGGTTTGATAGCCTGGAGGAACGGCTTCGTGCAACACTGGGGCCATGTCATCTCCCAACCAGGATTCAGTTATGAATAGTAAGTCAGGTTGTGTGTCTGTGATCAGGTCGTAGATGTGGTGCTTGTTTTTTTAGAGTGATCGAGCATTTATGAGCTGGCAGTTTAAAAAAGGTGTGTTAGTGGTAGTGTTGTTTTGTTTAGGAGAAGGGTAAGTAGTATATTGTGCGCTTGAAGCAGGAGTGTTGCTAGTTGTGATAACTGTTTGGGGGTCACAATAGTCTTGCTTTTCAATATAGTGTTCCTCTTCCAGCAGGTTAAGGAGGCAATTTGTTGGGTCTGTGTGTGTGGTGGACTTGGTGGCTGAGAGAGCCATGAGGAGTGTACTGTTTTTTGTAGGGTAGTTTTATTATGTAATAGACAAGGGGATGCAAGGTTGCTGTGAGTGGCATGTTTTTTATTTTGTATGCGTTTGTTAAGTGTGGATGGAGTATGGGTTGGGGTGGTGGAGGAGCATGTGGATCATTATGTAAGGCTCTTGTGTTCTTATCCTGTGAGAAAAACAAAGGGCAAGAGAAGGATGCCTTTAGATTCCCTCGCAGTTTTGCTCTGAAATGGTCTCATTGCATGGCAGCAACTTATTTTCAAGCGGACATGCATATTGTATTCTCCAGCAGACAGGAAGCGATCTCGCTGGTGTTGTTGGGTGAAAAGCGATTTGCCTGCTGTGCTGTGATGGGTTAATACAGTGATGTCAGATGTTTTCACCTGGTTATTCCAAAATGGCTTTCATGATTTCTGCATTTATGAGCGGTAACACTGGCTGTGCTCTAAGCAGTGGTCGAAATGTATGGAACTGTAATGCTGCATGAAGTGGGTGTGGGGTCAGTGAACGTGGGGGAGGGGTCAAAGGTGTGGCTCTAAAACAAAATGTTCTATACGTTTTTTGGTCTTTCACCTTCAGGTATCTACATATAAAATAACGAGTAGCTTAAATTAAAAATAAAAAGTTGTTACTGAGTGAAATGCACTGTATTACATTATGAAACCTCTGCTATTTAATACACTGCAGAGGTCTGTGTGAAACCAGAAAGCCTCAGAATTAAATCCTGGTGCTGCGGAGAGTAGTAATTTGTATATTTTTAGTGCTACAAGGTCACAGCCTGCGACAGAAACCGCTTTGAATATGTAAGTCATTATTTTAAGTTTCCATTACACACAGTGTAATATAGACTGCTAGAAAATGCACAAAACGTTTTACGATAAAATGGTGCTTCCACAATATAGATTTCTGAAATACCCACACACAGTACATAATGGAATTTTTTTATATTAGTTACTTTAACATCTCCGGGGATAGTAAGCCCTATAGAAATACAGTTTTAATTAAATGCACCCATTTCACATCTCTGTGGTTAACCGTTTGCAATACCACTCAAAAAGAATAAATATTTGTCATCACAAAGCTTCAAGTGATTCAATCAATTAAAGCCAGTGCTGGCTCCCAAGCACCCTTTACATTTCCAAATTACCCTTTACATTTGCAGATGAATTGGTAGTGCACATTTGCATTTTTGTCGGGCAGGCAGGTACCTTGCAGGAAGGCTTGTTTAGCTGTCTTGCCTGGCTTTGGTTTAACAGTCGGAGAGACACACTGAATGGTACTTCAGCTGAAGCATTAAAACTATCACAACTAACCTTCCTGGGACGGTTGTCATTTTACAAACGATAGGGGAACGGTATTTCATAAATCAAGAAAGTGTGGGCACGTGGTGCCCCTCCGATCCCGCCCACTTCGTCCTCTGGCTCTAACAAGTGATATTTAATCTCATCACTTACCTGTGTCTGGCTTGGAAAAGACAGGTCTTTCTGGAGTATGGACCTGTTATTTATGGGTTCTTTGGGCAAGAAACAGCGATGTGTAATGTAGACATAGCCCACAAATGATTGCTTTGTTGTGTTGTTATGTGCTCTGGATGAGTAGTTTGCATCTCACAGAAAGTGTCCTGTCTGGTTAAGTGAGAAGGCTGTGGGTGCTTCGGGTACACCTTACACGGATGTGACCAAGAAGAGGGAAGTGAGCAAAACGGCTAAGAGAGCAACAGAGGAGCCGATAGAAAGGGGTGAAAGCAGGTATGGCTCAGCCGTAAGCTCTCAAAAGCCTTAGGCGGTGTGTACACAATACATATGAAGGGCTCACTAATGAGACAAAAAAGTAGGAAGTGGAAGATTTAGACATGGAAAAATATAATACGTTGAAGTGAGTGGGGAGGGGAAGATCGGCAACAAGGAAATAAGAAAGGGGGGCTTGGCAGGGTAGAGAATGAAAAGTAAAGTGCTGTGCAGCTTAACTTAAATTGTTTATGCGATTTACTAGCATATTGATTTTTTCCTGGGCTCGGCTCGTGCTTTGGGTCTTAATGCAAAGTCAGACCTCTGGCTCGGTTCTGCCTCGGCCCGTTCCATGAAGTCTGTGGCTTGACCACCTGTGTGCAAATGCCTGTTCTGTGTGGGTGTGAGGATGCTCTGCATGTGAGCTCTTTGGTATGGGAATGCATGTTATGTATGGGTGGAAGAGCTGTGTGTGTATGTCAGGGTATGTTCTGTGTGGGTGAGTGGATACTCTATATGGGAGCTGTGTGAGTGTGTTAGTGCATGTTTTGTGTTTGGATGTGGGATCTCTGTGTGCATGTCAGTGTATGTTCTGTGTGGGTGAGTGGACACTATATATGAGCTGTATGTGTATATTGGTGCATGTTCTGTGTGAGTGAGTGGATATTCTCTATGTGAGCTGTGTGTGTATGTTACTGTATGCTATGTGTGGATGTGGGAGCTGTGTGTATATGCTAGTGCATGTTCTGTGCAGATGAGTGGATACTCTATATATGAGGTGCGTGTGTATGTGAGTGCATGGTCTGCATGGGTGAGAGGATGCTCTATATGTAAGCTGTGTGCGTATGTTAGTGCATGTTATGTGTGAATGTGGGTGCTCTGTGTGCAAGTGAGTGCATATTCTGTGTGGGTGAGTGGATACTCTATACAAGAGCTGCGTGTGTATGTTAGTGCATGTTCTGTGTGCATGAGTGGATACTCTATATGTGAGCTGTGTGCATATGTTACCGCATGCTATGCGTGGATGTGAGAGCTGTGTGTATGTTAGTGTATTTATGTGTTGAGCTGGGCCTTCTGTGTGCATGTGAATGCATGTTCTGTGTGGGTGAGTGGATACTCTATATATGAGCTGCGTGTGTATGTTAGTGCATGTTCTGTGTGGGTGAGTGGATGCTCTATATTTGAGCTGCATGTGTATGATAGTGCATGTTCTGTGTGGGAGAGTGGATGCTCTATATGTGAGCTGTGTGTGTATGTTTAATGCATGTTCTGTGTGGGTGAGCGAACACTCTATATATGAGCAGTGCATGTTCAGTGTTGGTGAGTGGATACTCTATCTGTGAGCTGTGTGTGTATGTTAGTTCATGTTCTCTGTGGGTGTAAGAGTTCTGGGTGTATGTGATGCATATGTTGTGCGGGTGTGTGAGCTCTGCCTGCGGGGTGGGTGAGAGGAATGCAGCAGAGAGCTGCTTTGCACCTCTACTAGGAGCTGAAGGATTCTATTTTCAGACATCTTGCAGCTAGGTGTGAAGAGTTCCATGGGCGGACTGCCCCTGTGGTCTGGGGCTTCCTTTCTGCTAGTCACACCTTCTGTGTTGTCCTGACACCTCAGGCAGATATCTGAAAGTAGCTCATAGACTGCAGTGAAGGTGCGAACCACAGCACCGGTCCTGCTGTGCAGCTCTCAACCTGCCCAACTTGTGAGGAGGCTGCTTTGTCACTTCGGGCCACGTTTAAACTTTCTATTGAAATGTAATGGGCTAGATCACTATTTTGCAGGGTGATGGCATGAAACTGACTTGACTGGGGCAGAACATGGACATGCACTGTGGCTTAGAAGCTGTAGCAGCCTAAATCCTGGATTGCTCTTGTATGTCAACCTGCACTCCCAATTCCGACGGAGCACCAGCACGAGGCCTACTCTGCAGGGGAGGAGCTTGGACATGTATGCATTGGCAGCAACACAGGCCCTGCATTGCTGCCTGACCCTGTGAATGCTCATGCAGTTTACAGGTAGCAGCACAGGGCCTGCGATGCTGTCTAAGCCTGGACATGTACGTCCTGATTAGAAACAGCGGCACCAGCCCTGCAACAGTGCTGTGGCCTAGACTTGCTTTTCCAGAACAGGAAGAAACACACCGGCCTGCAATGCTGGTGGATCCTGAACATGCACATCCAGACCAGAAAGGACCACACAGGAATGCAATGCTGGGGGATTCTCGATGTGCACTTCCAGACCAGGAAGAACTGCACCGGCCTGCAATGTTGGAAGATCCTGGACATGCACTTCCATAACAAGAAGAACTGCACCGGCCTACAATACTGGCGGATCCTGAACATGAAGTTCCAGATCAGGAAGAACCACACTGGCCTGAAATGCTGGTGAATCCTGAACATGCAATTCCAAACAAGGAAGAACTGCACCAGACTGCAATGCTGGCGGATCCTGGACATGCAATTCCAAACAAGGAAGAACTGCACCAGACTGCAATGCTGGTGGATCCTGGACATGCGCTTCTAGACTAGGAAAAACTGCACTGGTCCGCAATGCTGGCAGATCCTGGACATGCAGTTCCAGACCAGGAAGATCTGCACTGGCCTGCAATGCTGGTGGATCCTGGACATGCAGTTCCAGACCAGGAATAACTGCACTGGCTTGCAATGCTGGAGGATCCTGGACATGTACTCCCCAACCAGGAAGAAACGCACGGCCCGGAAACGCTGCTGGAGCCTAGATGAGGAAGAGCCAGACATGGCCTGCAAGAAGGAAAGGTACTGCCACCTATGCTAGCTTCGTTTTTGAGGAGCATGGAAATGAACTCTGCGTTCAAGCCTCTCAAAGGGTCACATGCAGAGCTTTAAGTGGTCTTGGGCCTTGTAGGGATGAACCCTGGCAAAGCAAACAAAAATACATAAAAAGGACACAGCTTAAGAATTAAGCAGGCATTGGCAAAGCCAATCGGTCTCTCCTTTGTGACCTATTTGCTTTGTCAATGGCTTTTAGCCAAGCTACACAACATCCATAATGCTGTGAAAAGTGGTTATAGTTAAAAAAACAAAAGTTTTGCACATGGCCGGCGGTGTCATTTTGTAGGCATGCACACCATGCATGTGTGCCTAAAAATGATGCAGGCACTTTTATTTTAGTTACCAATCCAAGTTAGCCCACTAAGTAAAAATACAATAAAAAATTAAAAAGTGTTTTTTGTTTTTTTAAGGTAGGCAGGTGGGTGGAGATGAAGCTACCCAGGGGAGGATGGGATAATGGTGGAATAACACAGGGGTGGGGCGATCAGCGAAGCAACATCGGGGAGGGTGAGGCGAGCGAGAGCAACAAGGGGGACAGTATGGAGTGAATGGTGAAGCATGATTGGGGAAGGTGGAAGGGTGGCAAAGCAACACAGGAGGGGTGTGAAAGCAACAGGGGATGGTCTGTGGGGTACGTGAAAGCAACAGGGGTGGGAGTGGGAGAGAAAGCAACACAGGGATAGGGGATAACAGCACGGAGGACACCTATGGGCTGAAGCAACAGGGAGAAGCACATGGTTAAGAACAAGAGAGAGGAGGGCAAAGAGAAGCATTCGGGCAGAAGAGAGCAAAACAAAGTGCAGGGGGAGAGACGCACACGAGGGAGATAGCTTGAAAATGTACGCCCTCTAATGTAGTGATTCACACATAAGAAACAAGCATTTGCAATGCAATGGGTCTCGTGTTTGTTCGAGTTAGAGCTATGTAAACTCCTACCCGGACTTTTTTGCCACATAAACTGAGAATTAAAAATAAAACAGTTTCACATAAGCGAGCCGACGGCTGCCATGAGAGCGAAGCAGACACACAAAGGAAAACAGAAGTTCGCTAGCAGTATAACCTATCGGCAAAAGTGCAATTATCCATGTAACTGGCAAAAGTGCAATCATCCATGTATTAGGGTCGATGTCATGCAAAGCGCTCGACTACTGCCCAGCGAGATCGTGCTGCCTACGAAAATAAAGAGAAAATGTAGTCCAGAAACCATATGGAAAACATGGAGTCTCGTATGTTTTCAGTAGTTGGCCAGTGCGCTCAAGCCGGGCTAAACACCGGAGAAGGCTTGACGTATGCATGCCTTTTACTAATGAAATCAAGCAAATTTTAAAGGCAAGCCCACAAGCCAACCAAACTGGTGGGCATGACATGGGCGTGGTTAAAGGCCCACAGAGAGATTACACCAGGGACTGAGGGCTTTCTGCACGCGACCCTAAAAAGTAGTGCTTGGAGATTTGGTATTAAGGCTAGATCTGACAACTTTGGAACTGAGTCCTGACTATTGTGATGTGCCCTTTTTGCCCTCATTCATTTTGAGAGCTGCCTGCTTCCCACTCAGTGTCTCTGCTGCTCATCATGTCTCCTGTTATCATGGCCCAAGAAACTGTGAAATGCTGCCATGTTTGTCCAAAGATGGCTCAATAAGGCAGAATTGAGAGTGGTCAGTCGCTGGCAGTTGAGACCACCAGTTGCATTGTTTGAAGTATACACAGTGGTGGAGGGAGGAGTATGAATAGACTAGGACAGACAACCTTAGTGAGGCTGGAGGTTTCATTGCTTTTAGGTGGCATCTCATTTGTGCCTGAAACTTGAGATGTTGGTAGAAGGAATGGGCAATGTGGCATGAGGAGATCAGAGCTTTTTCAAGCCAACAGTAACACACTGAGCACAGGGCCATATTTCCATGCATTGTTGTATAAGGTCTGTGCTCAAGCTTAGTTCGAAAGCAATAAGAACATTTGATGGACAGAATGCAGAACAAATCAAGCATTCACCCCCAGTCACACATCTCATTTTAATCCATTGTTTCTTTGCTGCCCATAGCACCCCAGTTTGGACCCATCCATATGCAAATCAGCCTTGACCTTGCTCCCCATGGGAACAGTCCAGCCTGAAGTGCCAGGCCAGGTCCTCCCTGGGATGGAAATAACCATCCTGGGACCGGTTTCGGGGTATCACCCCTCATCAGCCAAGCTAGCTTGACTCCCCTGAGCAACAATGGTCAAGACCGATTTGCATATGCTTGGGTGTAAGCTGGAATGGCATGGTGTTCACAAAAAGATGGATTTAACCCAGCTCTGTTACTGGAGTGAATGTTTGACTTGTTCAGCATTACGTCCATCATTTGTTCTTTTTGCATTTGTTGCCCTATGCTTAGTTCAAGATAGCTCACTTGGTACTGGAAATGAAAAAGATTTATTTGGGATCCCATAAATTGTAGGACAAGGAATGGGGCAAAAGGGAGGTGGAGTCAAGAGGGGAAAAGATATGACGAGATTACTCTGCAAGTCATCTTATACCTTAATTTGTTTTAAACTCTATTTTGAAGAAATTGACACCAACGACAATGTGACAGTCATCCTCTCCTTTTTGTCTTAATTGGTTGCAAAGAGGATGAATTTTAAAATATGTTAAAGTGTTAAGGCACCTGCTACAGAGATCTTTGTGTACATAGCAGTTTCCAGGGTATAATACGAGTAAGATAATTATGGTGGGTAATGCACCTGCTGGATAAATCTGTGTGCAGTCTAACTGCAGATATGGCTCCACATGAACTAGCTTTTAGGGTTAATGTGCCTGCTGCAAAGCTCAATGTGTAACATACAGACCACTGACTTGTACTTTATGTAGCTACCCCAGTGGGTTGCTGCTTTTGTCACAGATTCTTATGTTATAAACAGGTCATAAATTACAATCCCTGTACTACAGCACAGGAAGTTCTGAGGCGTTATCAAGGAGCTGCATGCAAACTGCAATAAGCTTATTGTTTATTTGTCAATCTTTTATCATCCTAAGATTACCAACAAGCATTTGCAATGCAATAGGTCTCGCATATGTGAAAGAGCTATTGGCGTTTAAAAAAGTTAACTTTTGTTTTTTTGTATTCAGTGGAGTGATGATATTTGCATAGGGTTTTGCCATTTGTATGACCTTGCAGCAGTAGAGAACAAAAAATGGGAAATAGGTTGTGAGGGTGGGGAGACAAGAGTAATATGCTGGCTGTGAAAAAAACAATAAGTTACAACATCCTGGAAAAAAGCAAACACTCATAGGGAATGCAAGATTAAGTAAACATGTGAAATGTAAGTAGGAACAATATGGTTATGTTAACACCTTTACACTTCTAATATGCTGGCTGAAAACAACCTGCAACATTTACTGGTCTAATGTGCACAAAGCAGGCAAAGGTGCCGTACCACTGGCTGTGCATAGGTGTCCACTGAGACCTCTTTTGGCCACATAAGGTACTGCACCCTGATATCTTCCACATCCTTTGACTTTCGGGTACTGTGCTGAAAAAAGAAGCGCAGCGCCCGTTTTGAGAAAAGTTTTATGTGCATTCAGGTTATGAGAAAGAGGAGACAAGGGTAACATGCTGTATTAAAAAAAATAAGTACGAGGTTGTGCTATATGAAACTTCACGTAGTCATGTAAAGCGCTCTTCTGATCGAATTTGTGCTATATGAAACTTCACATCCTCATGTAAAGTTCTCAGACACCACAAAGGAACAGCGGCATGTCCAAAACAAGGAAGAGGAAGAAACAACATGCAGCCATGCAGCACGAAGCGGCAAGGCAAAGAACGTGAAGCATTTACTTACGAAATCAATAGAATTTTGAAAGGCAGGCCAAGTAACAAATGAAAGTGATGGGCGTGGTTAAAGCCCAGAGATGTAGATTACAACATGTCGAAAGACAGAGTTTGCACGCTGCCTAGACTTAACCTAAAAATGGCTCCTTTGGGTAGTGAGAAAAACTTACTAGTACACACAACTCCAGCCACTGAGTGCCTAGCTATCCTGATAAATAGTAGATGACCTTTAGGAGTAATACAAATGTAACCAGTTTGGCTGCAAAGCTAGTTTTCTCTTTTCTTGTCTCTTTTTTGTGTACACCGACCATATGACGCTTATAGATAGGGGCATCTGGTGATATCAAGGTACCATGAGAAAGAAAGCATGACAGAGGCAGGTTACAGTTAAGCAAACAAGCAAACAAGTCTTACATTTTCCCCAGTTAGAGTTGCAGGTTACTAGTGATGTGCGTTGTATTTTTTTTTTCTGATTTGGTTTTTTGAGGGACCTGGATGTAAGTGGCTTGATATCTATTTCTCAGTTGGGCTTTCTGATTGATACATCTTAGTGCAATTTAGCATCTTTCATTTGATCTTGGCTTTCCGGTGTACTGATGGATTTGAAACAGTGTGCCTTTTAACTCTTTGGGTTTCTTCAAGTGACTGTTTTTGTGTGCAACATTGTAGCTTTTTACTGACTTGGTGATTCAGTCTTGCCACTCCAGTAACAAATACATAGGGCCATATTTACTATAAAGTAACGCAGCGCGGTGCTGGGCCAAAATTTGCAGCGCTGCACTGCACCACTTTAGAAATGCAGGGATGCTCTGTATTTACAGAAATACAGTGCATCCCTGTGTTTCCCCCTGTGCCAGCGCTAAATTTAGCTGCCAATGCAGGCATCCTTGCACCGAAGTGCAAGGGTGTCTGCGTCGAGGGACTTGTTTGTTTATGTGCAAGAAGGTGTCCCTTCCTGCACATAAACAATCTACAATGGCCCATTGTTTTGTAAGTGGTTTTCTATGTTTTTTTACCCTAACAAAGAATGGTCTCCTATGATTCTCTAATGATTTGACTTGTGGATGAAGCAGATCTGTATAGCTTGTCTGGGTTGTGAGTAATTTACTAATAATGTGTGGGAAATGGGGACGGAGGGGAGTAACAGCACCTACTTTGCATCATCAGACTTCGACCCACATCAAGAGAGAGAAAGGCACAACAGGGAGAAAGAAGGAGGCAGTAAAAGATGGGTAAACAGTAATACATGGAGAAAGCAGGGATAAAAAGGAACCTACAGAGGTGAGAAAAAGAAGCAGGTCTCAAACTGCACATGGCTGATGAGACACAGTGAGGTGGAAACCAGTCTGGGGTTACTCCCGTTCATGTCTAGAGGGGACCTGCATGGCACTTCGGGCTAGAGTGCTCTTAATGAAGCAGTATTAGTTCTGTTTTGCATATCACTGGTTGTTGCCTGGGGTTGTACAGTGGACAAAAAACAATGGACTGGAATGTTTCCTTGAGCTATTGCTTGTAGCTGTAATGTTTGAAAGCACTTCACCTGTCACCCTGAATTTCAGTGTGATGTGATGGATGTGCCAGTATGTAAGTCCTGTGACCTCAATAATGACTTCTAATGAAGCTGAAAGCGGCTTGATTTTGCTCTCGCTCCTGTCTAGTGACAACATGGCCTGGCAGTTTGGGCTGGACAGTTTCTTATTAGAGCTGGGCCAAGTCTGTTTTGCCTGTAGGTAGCCCCTATCTGGCATGGAAAGGTATTTAAAAAGCTGGACTAGACTGTGGCCTGGAAAACTGACTATGGCTGATGACTTGCATGTGTTCCACCCATGACATATTTGTTTCAATATGACACCCTGAGTGTGACAGGTCTGCCCAGACATGAAACTGGTGCTTGTTGTGCAACAGGGCTCAATGTGCAGCTCTTTAATAAAGTTTAATAAGGTTTGGAACCATTCTGGGATTACTCGTGTGTGCATCTAACAGAGACCTTGCTGGGCAGTTCAGGATTGACTGGACCCATTGGAAAAAGACAATCTGATTTGCATATGGGTAGTTGTTGTCTAGTGGCAAAGTGGGCAAAAAACGGTGGTCTGGAATGTGGCCTTGAGTGATTGTCTGTGGCTGAAACGTTTGCTGGCATTCAGTCCAGTCCTTGTTTGACACCCTAAATGTGAAAGGTATGGAGCTGAGGTCTAGGATTGCTTGTGTGTTTGTCTACAGAGGACCTGTCTGTCAGTTCAGGCTGGACCACTTCTAAAGCATCAGGAGTGAGTCTAACTTGTTTGTAGCTTCTCCTTGTCTGAGTGACGCAGTGGGAAAAATATAGAATAGAATGTGGTCTGAGCAACTGCCTTTTGTTGTAACCTCTCAAATCACTCTACCCATCATGTGGTTCTGTGTGTTCTTCCTGCTATTTGCACTCCTGAAGCAAAACATCACTAGTTGTGATATTTATGTGAGTGGAATTATTCCTCTAGTTGTGATATTTATGTGAGTGGAATTATTCCTCCCTTGATTTAGCCCAGACCACAGTTAGGGCTATACTATAACTATGCGAATATCAACCCCATGATGGGCCAAAAAACAAAGTTTATTGATACGGGGATGTCCAGGGGCAAAGATAAGGTCACCACCAGACTCCATACAAACTGCGACACAGGTTTCTATCCCTAAGCATTTATTTAATAAATTAGTGCATTTTGGGTTTTGAAAACCAGGTTCAAGACAATGGGGTTACATTTCTTGATAACAATGATTTATAGGGAAAAAAAACTGGACTGGAAAACGTCGTGCCAGTTGGCGCTAGGTCATTTGGCAACCGTGGGCAGAGACAGCTCCGGTTTAAATGTTAAATGCACACCTAAGTACAGCCAAACTCTTTCCCCACTTCACTTTCTCGGAGGGAAGGGGTGGCCGAGCGCGCACACACGCGCGCACACGCACTCCATTGACCGACCGCTCAGACCTGGTTAAAAAAAACAGAGTCGCGTGCTACCCGTTCATCAAAATATTCTCTCTCATGTTTTCCCTCTCTCTCATGCTCTCTTAAAACTATGCTCTGTACCCCAAGCACTTCAACACAGAAGAGAAACAGGTAGCTAGGATATGGGCCTTCACAAAGGACCGGGGATATGCATTGCATTACAATTTGTTTCTCTCGGTGTTCCGTGGAGTCCCTTACTCGGCCTCTCATTGGAAGTTAAGGGAGCGCATGTGTTAGTTTGGCCGGGAGGTTCTGGAACATTCCAAGGGGAGCCTTTTGCAGTGAGCGCAGTTCTGGCCAATGAGAACCTAGGAACGACAGCTGAGCCTCTATGACAACTCCACAGAGTGTGTGACGTCACACTCGACCGTTTTGTGTGTGTGCTGACACCTCCGTTCTGTATCCGGCCACAGCAGTAATCCCCACCCCGAGGAACAACGCCACACTGCCTGCTCCTGGGCAAGGAGGCTTCCTTTTGCGTGGCCATTCACGTGGCAAAAGGTAGGGGAGAGAGTTAAGGAGTAAGCAGGTGTTCTCTGTCCTTCTTCGGTACCTCCTCCTTTATGGTTCTCTGGACTTTCCTGGAGAGATGGCCGATGAGCCCTTGAGTACTGCATGCTCCAGTGAGATGAGGGAGACCTGGCACCAAGTAACAGACAGGACTTGGGAGGTTTGGAGGGAACCTGTGACCTGCCAGACAAGGGTGTTGGGAGGATCATGGGGGTGGTGACGTTAAAGAGAAGGCTAGCCAACCCTCAAGGAGAAGTAAAGAATTGGGGTGGAGATGGTCTCCAAGCGTTGAGGCAGAGCAAAGGCAAGGTGAATGTTTACAACAGACTGCTGACAGCCCTCCTGAAAATATTGTTTACCTCTGTACAACATCAAAGGCGTGATTTCATTTATATATATGTGTGTGTGTGTATATTTTTATTTTATTTTTTCACTCAAAAAATCAAAGGTTACTGAGCATTATGTTAGGTTCTGAATTTACTCGCACAAAACCATAGAAATTCAGCAGTTAGAGTTATTTCCAGTAACTATAACTCGCGGCCTAAGGTAACTGTTTCATTGATATTTTTATTGACGTTATAAAAGTTGTCATGAGTGCTGTAATAGCTGGGGTAAGTAGCAGTGCATGGCAGGGCTTGAGTTTTAGTTACCTTAGGCCGCGAGTTATAGTTACTTGAAATAACTCTGCTGAGTTTCTATGGTTTTGTGCGAGTAAGTTCAGAAACTAACTATAACGTCTCTGTAACCTTTGGTTTTGAAGTGAATTTCTAAGATTTCTTAAAATTACATTTCCTAACGTTAACGTCCCTGTAACCTTTGTTTTTTTCAGCTAATTTCAGTTTTTCTTTAATGCAAAGTAATTTACAATACTGTACGTTAATCCAACCACAGCCGCGCATGGCCAAAGGCTGTGTGCTGTGGGTGTTGACCGCCCAAACTCACACTGGGCTTGGCCTTTGGCCATGTCCAGCAGGAGTTGACTGCAGAGTCTCTCTCTCTCTCTCTGGGTGTGAGAACAGGTGTGAAAAGGTGTCTCTGAGTGTTAGAGTAGCTGTGGGAGTGTCTTTCTGGGTGCGAAAGGGTCTATGTGAGTGTGAGAGTGTCTGATTGCACTCCAATAGATGAAAAATGCAATACACCTCCACAAAGGATTTCAGATCGTGTTTCAATATGAAATCACAAAGTAAAACACACTTGCTTTGCCTTCGCCAAGCCCAGGAGTTAGAATAATTTGTTCTTTACAGAAGTGGAGCTCCAACTGGGGCACCTGCTACGTTTATATTTGTAAGTGCTTCCTGCTGAAGTTTAATTTCTGTGAAATGAGCATCATGGCCAGCATGGAAGCTCACCTGTTCCTTTATCCAACAAGAGTCCACAGTTTGCACAAAATCAGCTCTGCCAAGTACCACGCATCAGGGGTCAGACTAATGCATTTTAGTGTGGTGTACGCATCAAGGCACCAAAATGCATTAGCCACACATTTATAACACTGCCTTGCCCACCCTGAGCGAGATGCACTGACCAAGTTGCAGCATTAACAGCAAGTGCACTCTTGCCAGGTATGACTGAGTGTACACACTGCTTCCTGAGTGAGCCTGTCAGTGTTTTCGTTGAAACACACTGGCCTCTAAAATGATCAAATTCTGACACTTCGGCATGTGTCACTGGCACCAGACAAAATGTTTTGCAAGTCTTGCCAGCCTCCTCTCGCTTGAACAGCTCTTGCGGTTAGGGAGACATCCATTGCAGCCCAGGTGGGGCCGGGGCTGCAGTGTGTTAAGAGTTTTGTTCTCCATTCACCGAAGGGTTGCCACCTTTAAAAAGAAAAATACTGCTATTAATATTTGTTTAAGTTTTATGAGCACACATTCTCTGACCCGATACATAAAGTGAAGTTCAGATAAAGTCATATGTATAGTATTAATGTGACCTCGGTTTTTGTTTATTTTATTGACAAGTCAGGGATCTTTTTTGGGTAGATCCAGAGCAGGTTTAAAGTGCCATCACTGCACTTCTTCACTGTGTCCCACCTGTCACTACTGACTGTTTAACTGCCACCCATACAGATGTGAGTGGTGAGAGCCTCTTCAGGATGGGCTGGGGGGACCGCAAGGCTGAAGTGAGTACTGATATTTGCAGGCAACAGACAAAGGCCGCTGTAGAGAAGTGCTGGTGACTGTCCTTAAATTAGATGCCACTTGGTCGGTCACATCTGTATGGGCAGCAGTTTAACAGTCTGTAGTGATGGATGACACACAGTGAAGAGTGGATTAATAACACAGGCGTCTCCAGCTCAAGAGGAAGTGAGATATGCCTGCTCTATGTGCTCTGCCTCCATAATTTTTGCCCCCTGAAGTCTCAGCCCATCTCATCTGCCGTAGAGCTCTCTGCCCTCATCTTAGATACTACCCTCACTCTCCAGACCTATCCTGTTCTTGCCCAATGTGCTTTTTCACATTTATGGGCAGTGCCCCTATATCTTTGGTCACCATCTATTTTCTCCCTGTCCTGGTGCTGTCTGTCCATGTCAATCTGTTCTTCCTCTGGTCGCTTGTGAAATGTCACTCCATACATAATGCATGAAATGTGAAATAACAAACTGAAAAGATGAAATGTCACACATGGGCAATCTGAAAACTTGGCATCTATGCAAAATGTCTACCCAACGAAAGCCCTTTCTATTGGTTAGTTACCAAGCGCTACCTCGTTGGGTAAGTGTGCAGTGTAGGGGAGTGGGGCTGCGCGGGCCCCACCCTGACCGTTTTAAGCCCTGGGGACCCCATTCGCTGGAGCCCACTACAGTTCCATGGGGGGGCCACGCATCCACCACGCTCGGGTTGATCTCATCCACGGGGACCCTTTTGCCCAATATTTTGGCATCTGTGTTGATGAGGGACATCATTAGGTAGGACTCACATCTATCTGGCAGCTTATCTGGTTTGAGAAATGTGACAATCAGTGCCTCACACAGGGATGGGGGAAGTGTCTGTTTTTCATAGGCTTCCATATAGAGTGCATACAAGTGTGGGTCTAGGATTTCAGCGAATTCCTTATAAAATTCGCCCAGCAAGCCATCGATCCCGGGGGACTTGCTGTAATAGGCTGAGTGAGATACTCACATTGTCCTCCCCCCAAAAGCCAGGCCCAAGCCACGTCCTCCTGGTAGGCAGCAATGTCTGCCTCCGAAGGGGAGGTATGAGCCTCATAGAGCTGAGTATAGGAGTCTCTAAAAGAATTTGTGTTGGACAGGCTGTCATAATGGATGGCACCTGAAGCTGATGTTACAAAGGTAACGTGCTCCTGTGCTCGGGCATCTTTCAACTTACCACTAGGCTACGGCCTGGCCTCCCTCCTTCACCATATGAACTTGCCACATGGCGTTGTGAGAGATGATGTGTTTCCTGTTCAGCTGTCTCATTATACTCAGTGAGCAGATCTTGGGTAGCCGCTAGTTTATGAGGGCTAGGAGTGTGTGCAGTCCAGAGCCTGGAGTTTCTGTTCAATTGTCCCTAAATGTGTATGCAGATCTTTCCAAACCCCGCCTAGGAGCCTATACAATAGCCCTTAATAGTAACTTTAAAAGCCTTCCAGAGCGTCAAAACCTCCCTTTGTTATTAGTAAAATATTCAATGATTCCTGTACATAGGCCATCCCTGAACACAGGATCTAGTAGTGCAGGGGCCTTGAATCACCACATGAATTGTGTGGGAACGTGTTAGTATTTTCATCACCAGTTTAAATGGTGCATGGTCGAACAGTGTGCATGCTAGATGCTGCACCAACACTGCTCAAATGCTGATTTCACGGCTCACCAGCCACATGCCATGTACAGAGGATGTAAAAGTGCCCTTCCTGCCAGTCAGTTTTCAGAGTCTCCAAAGATCTACCAACCCTCTATCCAATTTCCCCTCCAGGAGAGCCCGTGCTGCATGCTTGCCCTGCCAGTCCCCAGTTGCATACCGATCCAGCACAGGATCCAGGTATGTACTGAGCCTCCCCCAATATAATGGCTGTTGACTGCAAGGTGTGGAGGTGGCACCATAGAAGGTCGGTCATCTGTGTTCAGCCCATAAGAGCTCACTAGAGTGAGTGTAGTGCCACATAAATTTCCTAGTACAGTCACATATCTTCTTTGATCATCCGAGTGACAGAGCATGAAGAGGACCCCTTTTTTAATCAGTATCAAGACCCCTCTAAATTAGAAGGATTAAGAGAAAGCCACCCAGACACTTGCTCATCGGGCACCCATAACCCCTCAGTGGACTTGGTCAGGTGCGTCTCTTGGAGGAGAGCTACCCGAACCGGGTGTCTAAATACATTCACACCTGTCGCATCTTTTTAGGGTTTTTCTGACCACAAATATGCCATGTGATTAATGTTAGTCATCCTTTACTGGAAGTCATCCAGGCTTACTTACAACTATTAGTTTTGTGCAATGCCCCAGGTACTGTTGACCGTGACCTCATAGACCGTATAAATTGTGACAAGTGTGAGGTGTTAAAAAGAAAACACAATTTCCCCCACCCACTTCAGGATCCCATTTATGAGAAAGACATTTCCATAGTTCAACAACAACACAAAATCAATAGAAACAAACAATGTGCAACTTTGCAGTTCAAATGTGACTGCACACATGCACTGGGTCGAATGAGGTGCTCCCTTTAGGGGGGCCAGCTAGAGGCACCAGGCAACCTCCAGCTAAACGGAGGCAGCTGGGAAGAATCATGCAGAGCCAACAGTGGAGCCCCGGAGTCACGTGCAGCACCACACCATCGGGCCCCGTGCAGCAGAGTCGTCACCAACAATGTAAGCCAAGGTGCCATCCGTGTGCAGTAGAGAGGTTGGAGTGTGAAACAAGGCATTTCTCTGCGGATGTATCTATAAGACATGCTGGGTGGCGATTCGGCCATAACGGAGGGGACTTCACCCCTAGGGAGGAGGGGGAGAGAAAAGATAGCATCATAGACCATGTCCAAGCACCCTGTTACTGGAACAGTCAGTCTTCTTGTTCATCTATATCACAACCTGGATTTTCGCAGCGTTTTGGGCGATCGCCTTCAAATTAGTCATGGCCGCCTGTGGGGTGGTAAGTAGCTTCTGTGACCCTTCATAATCAAAGTAGAGCCTTGCCAAATAGAGCATGGCATTGGTGATTCCACCTATTGTAGATTTTTCTTAACAGATACTCCTTTTGAGCTGCCTACACTACCGCAGTGAAGTCGGGAAAAAACGAAACTACATTGCCTTGGTAATGGATGTGCTTCTATTCTCCAGCCAGGTGAAGCACTGTGTCCCGATCTCTATAGCTCAGCAGTTTGGCTATTATAGGGCATGGCGGTGTGCCGGTAGGAGGCTGTAGAGAGCCACTTGGGCTATCCTATATTTTGTTGCCCTGCTCCGTGACGTGGTATGGTGTGAGGGCCATATAATAAAGCAGGGTGGGACCCTCAAGGTCTTCTACCCCTGAGTAGCAAATGAAGTGTGCTCAGTGTCTTTCATCGTGCATGCAGCACAAAACGAGATATCGCTGCACCAGGGTGGCTGGCTAGCACCCCTCTACGTTTGGCGACGAGGGGGTGCCCACGTGCTGCCCACCATGCCCGTTCTTCCTGGGGTGTACCTGCAGCCGCTCCTCACCGTCGGCACATGGCTTTCTTCACCCCCGGCGGGCCTCCCAATTGCCTCAGAGGTCCGTGTATTCGTGCTGCTCCCGGGCACGAAGGAGAGGAGCTCTGCCTTGCTGCCGGCCTGCTGCCGTGTCTCGGCGACTCTCCTGGAAACAGGGCCATTCACTACACATGCTGGAGTGCGAGGACCCCTGAGGCTGCCCTTTCCACTGCACGTGGAGACAGGCGGCCTCGGCTGCCAAGGAGGTTGAGATGTACAACTGCGGAGGCCCTAACAGGAATGTCCCCGTGGGGCCAGTGACCAGGGCCACGGTTTGGTGCCCCCAGTGGGAGTTAGCCCCTCCCCTAAGGCCTGCTAACAGGAAGATAGGGAGAAGAGTTTCATCCCGTCTAAAGCCTGCTGCTCTCACTCAGTCCTTTGTTGTGACTGCATCACCTGCCACACCCAACGCTCCCAGCATTAGGGCACGGATGTTAGTTTTGCCACCAAGCCCTCAGTAAACTGGACACACATCTGTGGCACCTGGAAGCAGCATTCTACACACAGGAGGTCTGTCTAACCACAGTGGGGAGGAAAGTCAAGTCCCAGGCAGGATAATGAGCTATTCAACGGACTCCGCCCTCCAACGCCCAGCCCACCATCATGGGTCACTTTCTTCTGTCACCGCGCTACCCCAGTTCAGCCAGTTGGCGGATCCTGCCATGGCTGCGCCTCGATGGCGCTACTGGCTCGGACAGCTGAGACACTACTTTCGAGCCGGACGGAGCGGTGCAAAGGTCATTAATGCTACATTTCGGGGGCGATGAGCTCTATGATTTGTTCGAGACGCTGCCAAACACAGGCAATGATGACAACTTCGACTCTGCAGTAGAAGCCCTCAACAGGTATTTCGACCCACAGCTCAACCCCAACTACGAAAAGTTCAAACTGCGACAGGCCCAGCAAACCGACACAGAGTCGGTGGACATGTTTTACAGGCAACTATGCAAGCTAGCAAGCACCTGCACAGGCATCAATCAACACAACAAAATCAGAGTGCAAATAATACAGGGATGCCGCTCCAGAGTGCTGTGAAAACTGATTCTACGACAACCAGGCATTTTGCTTGACGACATACTCATGCTAGCGAGATTGCATGAACTGTCCAACAGCTGCGCTGACGACATGGCTGCTGCACTTGCAAGGGCATCCATTGTGCCAGGGTCAACAAAACCGGGCCCTATAAAGGAAGAACAGGTCGACGCCATTTATCGCCGTCAGAACTCACCCCGTATGGCTCAGCCACCCAGAATGGAGGAAAAGGGGTGTGGAAACTGCAGCAGTGAACACCGCACACCCGCTGCGTGCCCCGCGAAAGGGAAGAACTGCTCCAAATGTGGCAAGCCTAACCACTTCGCCAAGGTCTGCCGAGGAGGTTGGCCCCAAACTAGAACCACTTATGCAAGAAGAGCAGCGGTAAAACAGATGCCGCTAGACGAGGAAGCAGGGGCAGCCGCAGTATGCCCGCATCCAGGTGTCATCCCACATGACGATGACGAAGAGGAGGAAATATTTGTTGTTTCCTTTGCTGACAGGCTGGATCAGAGGCGGTGGCCTCCTCCCATATGCACCATAACAATCAAAGACACGCTAGTATCGGTGCTCATTGACACGGGGCATCGGTCAACGTCATGGAGGTCGATCAGTACAACAAGCTCTCTCCCATACCAGAGCTCAAGCCATGCTGCACCAAGATATATGTGTATGATGGCGTAGAACTGCTTCCCCTCAGAGGGGCAATAGGAGTTACAGTTGGCAGCGACTGACACTCTACATGCGCAAAATTCCACGTGGCGAAAGGGAAGAAAGGAACGCACCTAGGGTGTCACACAGCTGATGACCTGGAGCTGGTGTTCTTTGCCCGACAGGTGCACGATTCCCATGCTGAAGCGGGACTGGAGGAGTTCCCGGAGCTCTTCTGCGGAGTGGGGAAGCTAAAGGGCAAGCAGTTTCACCTTCACGTCGACCCTACCATGCACCCTACTGCGTTGAGACATCGGAGGGTGCCGTTCCAACTGAGGCCCCAGGTGGAGCAAGAACTACGGACTCTTGAGGAGCAGGGGGTAATAGAGAAAGTGACTGGACCGACACCTTGGGTCTCGCCTCTCGTCATCGACCCAAAGCCCAAACAACCCAGAGCCATTTGTCTCTGTGTGGATATGCGCCTCCGCAACAGTGCCATCAAACGGGAGCGCCACATCACAGCCACTATGGACGATATTATCGCAGACCTGAACAGGGCTCAATGGTTCTCCAAGTTAGACTTGAACTCGGGGTACCACCAACTGGAGCTAACCCCCAAGAGCCACAATGTCACCACATTTTCGACACACGCGGGGCTGCGTCGGTACAGACAATTAAGCTTTGGGGTCTCCTCGGCTGCAGAGATTTTCCAGAACGTAAAACGAGAGACACTATCGGATTTGGCTGGCATAATCAATCTAAGACATGACATTTTTATCTTTTCCAACACTCTGGAAGAACATCACAAACACCTTTGAGACACCCTACAGCGGCTGGCCTAATGGTACACCGAAAGAAGTGCGCGTTCTACTGCAACTCTATTGATTTCTTCAGCTGTTTTTTCGAGGGAAGGACTGAAAGTTGACCCCAAGAAAGTGGAGGCCATCAAGGGGGTGTCGGTACCTTGCTATGCCACCGAGGTCAGGAGTTTCCTCGGGATGGCAACGTATTGCGGGAGGTTCATCCCCAATCTACCTACGCTCACTGATCCCCTCAGGCGGCTCACAAAAGTCAGTACTCCATGGGAGTGGGTCGCGGAGGAGGACAAGGCATTCTAGGCCATGAAAACAGCCCTGTTGGACATGGCAGTTATGACTTACTTCCACCCACGGAAAAGAACTGAGATGGTGGTGGACGCCAGCCCCATTGGGCTAGGAGAGGTGCTACTGCAAGAGCAAAGTCGCCAGCAGTGGATGCCTGTGGCTTATGCCAGCCGGGCCCTCTCAGCAACAGAGGCCCGATATGCACAAATTGAGAGGGAACAGAGGCCCGATATGTACAAATTGAGAGGGAGGCGCTAGTCATTAGGTGGGCCTGTCAGCATTTCCACTTATATCTATGTGGAAACGAGTTCAGGATGGTCACAAGCCGTTGGTGTCCCTCTTCGCGGCCACTGCCAGGCTTGACCCTCCAAAGATTGAAAGGTGGACTGTACTTCTCTAGCCATATCGGTTTCAGGTCGTCTACCGTCCAGGGGTCAATAATCTGGTGGATTATCTGTCATGCCATCCTCTGCTGCCACGCTCAGAGGAAGAAGCAGAAGAGGATTGATTGGAGAGCTTTGTAAGCATGATCGTGAGCATGGAGTGCCCCACGGCTCTCACGGTGGCTGAGATCGCTGATGCCTCGGGCCGAGACGCCCTCATAGGCCGTGCGAAAGAGGTACTACACCATCGCACCTGGAAATGTTTTCTCGACAAAACACCTGTGTTTGACTCCAAGGGACATCGAGCAATGCAGCAGATATGGAAGGTGAGGTTGGAGCTCTCAGTGAGCCCCGAGGGCCTCCTTCAAAAAGGACAACGTTTGGTGATACCCCGGAGTCTGCAGAGCCGAGTGGTGGAGTTGGCGCACCAAGGTCATCAAGGAACTGCAAAAAGTAAGGCGCGCCTACGAGGCAAGGTATAGTTCCCGGGGATGGACACTGTGGTGGACGACCTGATACGCAGATGCCATCCATGCACCATCAATGCTCAGGATCCTGTCCCCACTCCGATCGTGACTGAGTCACCCAGCACTCGACCTTGGTCTCGGATCAGTTTGGGCTTCAGCAGTTTTCCAGATTCCCGGCTGACGGCCATCATGGTTGACTCGTGCACTCGGTTTCCAGTGGTGGAACTGGTGGTGTCCACGGCCCTGCGCATTGGGGTGAGTTAGGTAAAGGATGCTGAACTCTGCCTTCATACTTTCTTGAGGGCCTACCGGCAGACTCCACATAGCACCACTGGATGTGCCCCAGCTGCTTTAATGTTCAGCTCTCCACCCAGAGACTATACCGGTGGACAGTTGATGGCAGCCCATTGCCCTAGATGGGTCTAAGATGCAGGAAAGGAGCACGACCCAACGCTAAAGCCAGCAAGAGGAGTAGAACAAAACATCCTGATCTGCAGGTGGGAGAGTCAGTCATCTTGAAGGATCACCACCCAGGCCGAAAGTTCTGCGCCCTCTTCGAGCCGGATTTCTGGAGAGTAGAAAAAATGGAAGGGACCATGGTGGCCAGGGACGGCGGAGACGCGGAACGTGTCGTGGTTCCGGAAGGTGGTGCCCTGTGAGGGTGGTGCAGATGCGGGAAGCGCAGACGATGAATGCACAAGAGTTCGAGATGGATGGTGCCTCGCAACCAGGCTCTCCGCATGAAGGTTCACAAAGCAACGGGGTTGGGTACAACCGGGACCTGGAGGGGGCCAGTTCCCCTGACCTGAGGCCCTTGAGTGGGTCTGAACTCCGAGGCGGGTGTACCTGGTACCACCTATGGCCCAACCCTAACCCCAATCAAAGGCTGAAGGACTTCGTGTGCTAGAAGGAACTGATGTGTCAATTGGGTAGCTCTCTCTCTCTTTCTCTATCTCTCTCTTTTCTTTCTTTTCTCTCTCTTATTTTCCTCTGGTGAATTTTGCCTTTTTCGGATGTTTATAATGATGTGCTAAAACCTGGGGGGGATGTAGAAAGCCACTCGGGCTCCCCTATATTTTGTTGTCCTGGTCTGTGCTGTGGTACGGTGTCCGGCGTGAGGGCTATATAATAAAGCAGGGAGGGACCCTTGTGGTCTTTTACGCCTGAGTAGCAAACAAAGTGTGCCCAGTTTCTTTCATTGCGCGTGCCGCGCAAAACAAGTTATGGTTGCACCGGGGTCAGCACCCCTCTACAGAGGCCTGGGCCCCAGTGATCTGTGTGCTGCATCCACTGCCAGCATTTTGGAGAGATTCTCCTTCCCGAAGAGATCCCCCAGCATACTTTCCACATCCATTCTGCCAGTTTTGATGGATTTCGGCACTCCTGTTGTTCTAAGGTTGTTCCGGTGGAACCTCGCTTCCAGGTCCTAGTTTTTTGCCTGAATGGCTGCCAACACCTTTTCTATATTAAGACACTTTGTGGACACAGACTGCAGGTCATCCTCAGCAGCCGATATATGCTGCTCTGCTGCTGTCTCTCTTGACACCTGTTTGTCTGACATAGCCGGCATGAGGTCCATGCTGATATTAAGGACGTCGATCTTGCCATCAATGGATTGCAGACTTTTTTTGCATGGCTAATAGCGTGCTCTCAAGGGCCGTCGCACCCTGCTGCTGTGGATCAGCCTCTCGCATCATCTCGGGGTCGGGGTGTGACCTGGCTACATGCTTACATATGTAAGGCAGGTTTGGCCTTCATCTGCTTTCCCCATTGTGCCGCCCACGTGGAACTAAAAAACAAAAGGGGGGGCAGTAGCGAGTTCAGTGGCTTATAGGTTCTGTAATATGTTGTGACTTTTCCAGGTGAATGGGTGGTCCCGCTGGCCTGCCTGGTCAGCACAGCCAAGGCCGCACCTTCAACGATTGGTCTCAGTGGTGCCAGGAACGCGCTCAAGTACCTCACATCAACATGGGCCTGGGTACTCCGCGTTGGTCTTGGGTTGAAACAGTTGTGCCCTTCACAAGGCAGATAGTCACGGCAGATGCGTCCAGCCATCAGTTTACCCACCCAACACGGGCAATTGTGAGCTGGCAGTTAGAGGCCTATCCCCAGCCAAGTTGCAGCGTCGGCCCCCAGTCCCTCTCAGGTGTCCCAGTGCTGCAGCCCGTACTTGAGGCCCTGGTTCCAGTCGCTCGCAGTTCAGCAGGTCCACAGTGCAGGCCTCGCAGTAGGCCTCTCAGTTCAATGCAGGGCTATATCCCCCTGTCACTTCTCGCTCAAAGCCAGGTGCATTTAAAGCATATAGAAATAAGGAGCGGAGCGTCAGTGTCTCAGCGTGTATCTCATACCAGTGCTCTCTGGAAATACATGTAGGGGGGTCGTCCTCCGATCCTCCCTCTCAGCGATACATCAATGGAGTCTCCAGGGCCCAAGTGAGTCTCCAACTAGAGTGGCCTCTCAGCGCTGCTGCAACCCTAATCTCGGGGCCCTGCTCCAATCAATCCTTTAGCCCCATTGATGGGCACAGGCTGGAGGGTAGATGCTTATCCAAGGCCAAGTTGCAGCTTCAGCCCACACAGTCCCTCTTAGGTGTCCCGCTGTCAGCCCACAATCGAGGCCTCAGTTCCAGTCCCTTGGCAGGCTCACGACGCAGCACTGGCCTGACATTAGACATCAGTTAATACAGGCCTGTATCCTACCACCACTTCTTGCTGAAAGTCATTTAGAGCGTATAAAAAACAGGCGTGGCGCATCAGTGCCTCAGCGCTTATCTGATACTGGTGCTTTCTGGAAGTACATGTAGGTGTACACTCCGATTTCCCCTCTCCGCCCACACCAATGGAATCTTCATGGCCCAAGTGTGTCTCCAACTAGACTGGCCTCTCGGCCGTGCCGTGACCCAAACCGTGGGGACACCCCTCACCCCCCCCCGCTTCAGTAAATCCTTTAGCCCCCGCAGTGAGCACAGACAGACCAGGTCCCTGTCCCGGTCATGAGGATAGCGCCCTGTCCATGCATACACCAGGCAGCCTCAGCCTTGGGGTCTGTTCAGTCGGGGCTCACCTAACCGCTGCGGTTCCAGGTTATCTACGCGCTGCTGCAGTCTCTTTCACAGGCTGGATCACTGTCATCATCAGCTCGCACCACGCACAGACAGGCACCAAAGGTGCCTATATATTGACCCCATGCAGTAGTCTGCTCTGCGCAGGATAGCATGTACGCAGCAGTTGCAGACCACCCCTCCTCAACGAGCCACCATTTTACATGTTGGTAGACTGAGCCGCGGTTGCTGCCTACAGTTGTCGTTCAGCGCCAGATAAAGGCAGGGTCGATGTGTGTATGGCTGCCGCAACCCTTACCCCCCACACCAGCTACCCCATCTTCCTTTTACATTGGCGGATGCATGCCAGTGGCCAGAATAGAGTAGGGTTGTGTAAAGTGCAGCCACCTTGCTGCAGGCTCACTAGTGCCCCCCAGGCCACTCCATTTCTAACAAGCATTGGCAAAGCCATTAGCTCTCACCTATACAAGATCTATTGGCTTTGGCAATGTGTTTTTGCCATGTTGTACATCAGTGTGGCTGCTTCTTAGCCTAGCTAAAGGTTAGTGGCTTGGAATGTTGTAGAGTGGTGTCAGGGAGTAGGGGGAGTAGAGTGTTATAGAGTTGAGGAGAGTAGAGTTCAGGGGTTTGGTGGCAGAGAGTGTCGTGGCATGGAGTAGTGTGGGGTGGAATAGGATGGAGCAGGTTGGAGTGTATTGAGGTTGTGGAGTGGATTGGAGTACAGTGGGGTGGATTGGACTGGAATCGGATGAATTGGATTGAAGTGGGGTGAATTAGATTGATGTGGAGGGTGGTGGATTGAATTGACGTAGGGTGGATTAAGGTGGCGTGGAATGTATTGGAGTGGGGTGGATTAAGGTGAACTGGATTTGACTGGGTTGTTTCAAGGTGGATTGAATTGGAGTGGGATGGACTAGAGTGAAGCAGGTGGATTGGAGTGGGGTAGATTGGGTTAGATTGATTGGGGATGGTTGGATTGGAGTGGGTGGGTTGGATTGGAATGTTGTGGTTTGGAGTGGGGTGTGATGTGATGGATCGGAGTGGGGTGGTTGGACTGGAGTGGATGGGTTGTTCAAGATTGCAGTGGTGCAGATTGGACTAGGCAGATTATTTTGGTTAGCAGTGGGGCACATTACAGTGGGGTAGATTGTTTTGGATTGAAGTGGAGTAGATTGTTTCTCACTGGAGTGAGCCAGATTGCTTTGGATTGAAGTGGGGCAGACTGAAGTGGGGTTGATTATTATGGATTGGAGGGGGGCATATTGTTTTGGATTAGAATGGGGGAATTGTTTTGGATTGGAGTATGGCAGATTGTTTTGGATTGGAGTGGGGCAGATTGTTTTGGATTGGGGTGGGGCTGACTGTTTGTATTGGAGTGGGGCAGATTGCTTTGGATTGGAGTGACCAGATTGCTTTGGATTGGAGTGACCAGATTGTTTTGAATTGGACTGGGGCAGATTGTTTTGTATTGGAGTGGGGCAGATTATTTTGGATTGAAGTGGGGCAAATTGCTTTGGATTGGAGTAGGGCAGATTGGTTTGGATTGAAGTGGGACAGATTGGAGTGGGACAGATTGTTCTGGATTGGAAGGGGCAGGCTGCTTTGGATTGGAGTAGGGCAGATTGTTTTGGATCAGAGTGGGACAGATTGGAGTGGGGCAGATCGTTTTGGATTAGGGTGGGGCAGATTGGAGTGGGAAATATTGTTTTGGATTGGAGTGGGGCAGATCAGAGTGGGGCAGATTAGAGTATGGCAGATTGCAGTGGGGCAGATTGGGTTGGGCAGAGTAGGGTGGATCAGGGTGAGGTGGACTGGATTGGAATGGGGTGGATTGAATTAGATTGAAGTGGGGCGGATTGGACTGGAATGGGGCAGATTGAGGTGAGGCAGATTGTTTTGGAATGGAGTGGGACAGGTTGTTTTAGATTGGATTGGGGAAGGTTTTATTTGTATTGGAGCAGATTGGAGTGGGACAGATTGTTTTGCATTGGAGCAGACTGGAGTGGGGCAGATTGTTTTGGATTGGAGTGGGGTAGATTGTTTTGGATTGGAGTGGGCAGATTATTTTGGATTGGAGTGGGGCAGATAGTTTTGGATTGCTGTATTGAGCTGGGCAGATTGTTTTAGATAGAAGTGATGCAGAGTGGAGTGGTTTGGGTTAGGAGATTTGGATCGTGATGGACTGGGATGTAGTGAGTTGCATTGGATTGGAGTGCAGCAGATTGGACTTGAAGGGGGCTGTTTGGAGTGGGGCAGATTGTGGATTGGAGTGAGGCAGATTGTTATAGATTGGAATGGACCAGATTGTTTTGGATTGGAGTGGAGAAGGCTGCTTTGTATTTGAGTAGGGCAGATTGTTTTGGATTGGAGTGGGACAGATTGGAGTAGGGCAGATTGTTTTGGATCGGAGTGGGAGAGCTTGTTTTGGATTGAAGTGGGGCAGATCAGAGTGGGACAGATCAGAGTATGGCAGATTGCAGTGGGACAGATTGGGTTGGGGCGGAGTGGGGTGGATCAGTTTGAAGTGGATTGGATTGGAATGTGGTGGATTGGATTCAATTGGAGTGGGGCGGATTGCTTTGGACTGGACTGGCCAGATTGTTTTGTGTTGGAGTGGGTCCGATTGTTCTGGATTGGAGTGGGGCAGATTGTTTTGGATTGGAGTGGGGCAGCCTGGAGTGGGGCAGATTGTTTTGGATTGAAGTGGGGCAGATTGCTTTGGATTGACGTAGGGCAGATTGTTTTGGATTGGAGTGGGACAGATTGGAGTGGGGCAGATTACTCTGGATTGGAATGGGGCAGGCTGCTATGGACTGGAGTAAGGCAAATTGTTTTGGATTGGAGTGGGACGGATTTGAGTGGGGCAGATTGTTTTGGATCGGGGTGGGGCAGATTGTTTTGGATTGGAGTGGGGCAGATCAGAGTGGGGCAGATCGGAGTATGGCAGATTGCAGTGGGGCAGAGTAGGGTGGATCAGGTTGAGGTGGACTGGATTGGAATGGACTGGGTTGGATTGAAGTGGACGGATTGGGGAGGGGCAGATTGTTTTGGAATGGAGAGGGGCAGATTGTTTTAGATTGGAGTGGGGCAGATTATTTTAGATTGGTTTGGGACAGGTTGTTTTGGAGTGGAGCAGATTGGAGTGGGACAGATTATTTTGCATTGGAGCATACTGGAGTGGGGCAGATTGGTTTGGACTGGAGTGGGGTTGATTGTTTTGGATTTGAGTGGGCAGATTGTTTTGGGTTGGGGTGAGGGGATTGTTTTGGATTGCTGTATTGGAGCTAGGCAGATTGTTTTAGATAGAAGTGGTGCAGATTGGAGTGGGTTGGGTTAGGAGATTTGGAGTGTGGTGGCCTGGGGTGTAGTGAGGTGCATTGGATTGGAGTGCAGAAGAATGGACAGGAAAGGGACTGTTGGAAGTGGGGCAGATTGTTTTGGAGTGGGGCAGATTGTTGGGGATTGGAGTGAGGCAGATTGTTTTAGGTTGGAGTGGGACAGAGTTCTTTGCATTGGAGTGGAGCAGGCTGCTTTGTATTGGAGTAGGGCTGATTGTTTTGGATCGGAGTGGGACAGAGTGGAGTGGGGCAGATTGTTTTGGATCGGAGTGGGGGAGCTTGTTTTGAATTGAAGTGGGGCAGATCAGGGTGGGGCAGATCAGAGTATGGCAGATTGCAGTGGGACAGATTGGGTTGGGGCGGTGTGGGGTGGATCAGTTTGAAGTGGATTGGATTGGAATGTGGTGGATTGGATTCAATTGGAGTGGGGCAGAATGGATTGGAGTGAAGTGCATTGGAGTGGGGCAGATTGTTTTGGATTGGATTGTGACAGATTGTTTTGTATTGGAGTGGGGCAGATTGTTTTAAATTGGAAGGGGCAGGGTGTTTTGGATTTGGAGCAGATGGGAGTGGGGGAAGATTGTTTTGGATTGGAGCAGACTGAAGTGGGGCAGATTGTTTTGGATTGGAGTGGGGTAGCTTGTTTTAGATTGAAGTGGGACAGATCAGAGTGAAGCAGATCCGAGTATGGCAAAATGAAGTAGGGCAGATTGGGTTGAGGTGGCCTGGATTGGAATGGGGTGGATTGGATTCAATTGGAGTGGGGCGGATTGGATTGGAGTGGGGCACATTGGAGTGCGGCAGATTGTTTTGTATTGGAGTGGGGCAAATTGTTTTAAATTGGAGTGGGGCAGGTTGTTTTGGATTTGGAGTGGGGCAGATTGTTTTGGATTGGAGCATACTGGAGTGGGGCAGATTGTTTTGGATTGGAGTGGGCAGATTGTTTTGAATTGGGTTGGGGCAGATTGTTTTGGATTGAAGTGTGGCAAATTGTTTTGTATTGCTGTACTGGAGCGAGGCAGATTGTTTTGGGTTTGAGAGGGGTGGGTTAGGAGATTTGGAGTGTGGTGGATCGTGATGCTGTGAGGTGCATTGGATTAGAGTGTGGCAGATTGGACTATAAGTGGACTGTTTGGAAAGGGGTAGATTGTTTTAGAGTGGCGCAGATTGTTTTGGATTGGAGTGGGGCAGGTTGTTTTGGATTAGAGTGGGGCAGATTGTTTTGGATAGTGTAGGAGGCTGGCCTGGTTTGTAGTGGGTACCTTGGGTACTTACACCTTATACCAGGTCCATTTATCCCTTATTAGTGAAGTGGTAGTGTTCTAGCATTTTAGGGTGATAGAGTGAGCTATAGCAGAGCAGCTTAGGCTGAACTAGGAGACATTCAAAGCTCATGCAATACCACTTATAGTTAAACAGTACTTATACACAAGTAAAGACAATACTCAGTGTTAGCAAAAATAAAGGTATTTATTTGGGTGACACAGTACCAAAAATATCTTAGAGACAATGCTCCTTCTGGAGGTAAGTATTATACACAATATATACACTAGACCCCAAAATTAGACAAGTAAATAGTCATAGAACAATGCAAACAAAGGAAATACTATAGAATGCAATGGGAGAAAATAGGTCTAGGGGCAACACATACCATATACTAAGAAAGTGGAATGCGAATCACAAATTCCCCCCTAGACAAGTGTAGTGTGTGCAGAACCGCTGGGAGAGTAAGGATACAGTAAAGGTACGTAAGAAGAAGAAGACTTTATTCGGTATGAAAATATTCGTCCATTAAAACAGTTAATCACCAATACATTAGTTAATATAACAATAAAACAATATACAAAAAAAATACCCATCAAGAATATAAGCATATAAAACCTCATTCATAAAAACAATAAAATAAAATAATTCCTTCTAAAAACTCTATATTTTTACGCCAAGTAATAGCTCCCTTCAAGAATGATTCCAGGCCCTTCCACACCAATACATCTGAGGCCATTAGCAACCACATAAAAGCAGGACGATATTGCACGAAACCCTTGGGCCTTAGAAGAGGTAATAGAAATCGAGTACTAAACGGTGCATAAAAAACACAAAATAATGTAAAATGGGGCAAGGTCTGTTGGGACACCCCATCACAGGGGCGGGGTCTAATAGATTTTTCCCCATACTGACCTAACGGGAAACACAGATTACTTCTAATGATCCCCAAGCGGAATCGAGTAATAAGAGACCTTTCCCTCACATCATTTATCTCTAAGAGATAGCGCTCAGGACCCACCCCCATCTTTAGCATAATAAAATCCCTAATCAATTGTTTCCCTAAAGCCTCCCCCTCCCTCTTGGTCTCCTGGATTCTCAGAAAATTATCCTTAACCCATTTTTTATCACGACTAGGCAGGCCCTCAGGATAATGTAAATTACCCCACCCCAGAGCCCAGAAAAACAGGAGTAAAGTACTGCAAGTTTCCTTAGGACACACTACACCTTGTGATTGGGATTTTGCAGTAACCAACCAAGTCTGCAAACAACAACTGATGGATTCCTGGATCTGAAGACCTGCAAGAGAAGGGGACCAAGTCCAGAAGTCGAAAGACGTTCCAGGAAGGGCAGGAGCCCCTGCCAACCCAGAAGAGGGTACAAAAGAAGAGTCCCCGATTAGATGAAGACTGCAGGAATGCACCCTAGGAAGATGCCAGCGGGTTCCTGCATGATGCAAAGGATGTCCCACAACGTGAAGATGGATGCAGATGTGATTTTGTGTTGGAAGTCGCCGACAAGCCTTGATTACGACAAAAGTGCGTTTTGCACCAAAATGGCACTGGCTGGACCCAGTAGAGACCTGGGGGCCTCAACTCTGTGTGAGGAGGAAGAGGGGGCTCTCAGCACTTTAGAGAGCCCTCAGGATGCCAGGCTGCACCCACGGGAGTCCCAGGGCACAGAGACAAAGGAGGAGCAAAACGCAGTTGGTGCAGCACAGCAATGGAAGGTCCCACGCCGCCGGAGAACAACTCAGCGAGTTGAGCGTCACAGGATGGAGTGCTGGGGACCTGGGCCAGCCAGTGCATGAAGGAAGTTTGCAAATAGTGGACAGAGGCCCCAGGAGGTGAAGAAGACATAGTATACAGGGGTACCGTCGCTCTCAGGGTGTCGAGACGGAGCCACTCACCTGAAAAGCAGGATGTCTGCAGGGGCGATGGTATGCCCCCGACCTCCTGGAACTCGGCACTTCCTGCTAGACACAGAAACCTCAGCAGGTATCCCAAAAGGAAAGGGGGAGTGGAAGAGAAAGAGACAAAACACTGCCACGTCTTGCCGGTCCAGCCAGGCACCCTGTATCTTCTGGGGGGGCAGGTCGTTGTTGATAGAGTGATAGTAGAGTTAGTGCAATCAACTTCCTTGAAACTGAATCTCTCTTTCTGATATGGGCACGGGAGTGGTAGAAGAATACCGGGATGCTCCAACACTTTTCTTGGATAATAAGAACTGTTGGCACAATTACTAACAATTACCAAAAAACCCACACTGAGTACCATAACAATAAGTACTGCAACACTAGGGCTGGCTTCATAGAGATTCACTTTCGCACACTACAATTAGAAGTGTGGTTACACTTATACACAAGAAAGGCAAACAAGGGCATTAATTATATCACATATAACTTTCCTGTATGCATAGGGTTAAACTAAAAGAAACAAAAACAATCCAAGAAATACGAATGTCCACTCTGGGTTTAAACAGTTAGGGTGGCACAGTTTGGTTTGGGTTCACTGTGTGTGTGAAAAACCCTTCAAAAGCAAATTCCTCAAACCTGAAACACAGGCATGAATGACACAATTTAAATCCAAAAGTTATGCTATTAGAGAAAAAAAGTCACGTAAATGCTCTTTTAAAATTGCACTGTCACCTTTTGTGGAACTTGAGCTCAAGCAGATTTCATGAAGCACTTTTAGGCAACTAGCTACAATAATAATGTAGAATGTTCAGAAATGCATTTGTCTCTTCAAGATAAGCCAAAATACGAGGTCTGAAATACACCAACAGTTCTAGGAAAGCGCAGTGCTCAAAGAACACACTCCCTTGAGAATACTAGTCACTTACCTGCAGTCTTTTCCGGAGTGCTGGAGGAATGCCTGGTGTCAGCTGGTACAGGAAGGAAGAAAAGAATTGCCTCAAAAGTCCTGAATATGAGGATGACAGCAGGGGCTGCACTGCCCAATCAGATGCTGAGATCAGGAAGCAAAACAAAGCCAAAATGGGAGGCATGCTGCACTCTGCTATTTACAGCCAATCAGGAAAGCAGTTGTTTCCACATGTATATGAGTCACCACACCCAATTAGAAGCACATGTTCTCACCAAACCCAAATAGAAGCACATGTCTACACCTGCTCACATTAGCAAACAAGCATTGGTAAAACAAGCATTGATAAAAACCAATTGTGTAACACAGCACGTTATGTTTACTTAGAAACATGAAGGTTTAACCAAGAACAGAGATATGATTTAACTCTAATCCCTAGGGATGCTGACAGATAATGCAGGAGGCACCTTGGGGATTCCTGACACAGGGAAGGCATGGTCTTACCTCCTCCAAATTGCGTCAACAGGACCACAGGACAGTCTCTGTTGATGGGGTCCAACCTCTGTGTCCTTAGGAGCACGCTCGTCGCTGTGAGAGGAGTCCAAGGGTACTGGTCGTTGTCTTAGAAGGTACCTGCTGGAGCAGGGGGGTGACTCCGTCACCCTACGGGAGATTTCTTCGGTCCTTCTGGTGCAGGATGAAGAAAAGGAGTCCCCAGAGCGTGCACACCGTGGAAACTGTTGCAGTTGCTGGCTGGAGCTGAAGTTGCTGAATAAAAGTATCCCTTGTGGATACTTTATTGCTGTTACAGCAGTTCCTGGAGCAGGCTGCGGTTGATCCGAGGTCAGAGGAGGATGAAGTAAGTGCAGAGAATTCCTAAAGGGAATTGCAAGCAGAATCTGAAGAGAACCCACAGGAGAGACTCCTCCAGGTATGGACCTATCAGAAGGGGTCTCTGACATCACCTCCTGGCACTGGCCATTCAGAGCCCTCTGGAGTGCCCCCACACCTTGCAAAGCAAGATGGCTGAAGTCTGGGACTCACTGGAGGAGCACTGGGCACCACCCCTAGGGTGGAAATTGACAGGGGAGTGGTCACCCCCCTTTCCTTTGTCCAGTTTCATGCCAGAGCAGAGTACCAGGGGTCCCTGAACCGGTGTAGGCTGGCTTATGCAAGGAGGGCACCATCTGTGCCCTTCAAAGCATTTCCAGAGGGTGGGGGAGGCTACCCCTCTCCAGCCTGTAACATCTGTTTCCAAAGGGAGAGGGTGTAACACCCTGCTCTCAGAGGAACTGCTTTGTTCTGCCTTCCTGGGACTGGGCTGCCCAGACCCCAGGAGGGCAGAACCCTGTCTGTGAGGTGGCAGCAGCTGTAGCTGCAGTGCAAGCCTCAGAGATCTGGTTTGGCAGTACTGGGGGTCCATAGTGGAGCCCCATGATGCATGGAATTGACTCCCCAATACCAGATTTGGAATGGGGGGACAATTCCATGATCTTAGACATGTTACATGGCCATATTCGGAGTTACCATTGTGAAGCTACATATAGGAATATGCTGATATGTAGTGCACATGTGTAATGGCGTCCCCGCAATCACAAAGCCCGGGGAAATGGCCCTGAACTACGTGGGGGCACCTTTGCTAGTGTTTTGCAAGTGAAGGTTAGACATATAGGTGACTTATAAGTTACTTAAGAGCAGTGGAAATGGCTGTGAAATAATGTGTGCCTTATTTCATGCAGGCTGCAATGGTAGGCCTGTGCAAGGGTTTGTCTGAGCTCCATATGGGTGGCAAAAGAAATGCTGCATCCTATATGGATCTCCTGGAACCCCAATGCCCTGGGTACCTAGGTACCATATACTAGGGACTTATAAGGTGGGTCCAGTGTGCCAATTGAAATTGGAAAATGAAGTCACTAGCCTACAGTGACAAATCAGAGAGAGCATAAGCACTGAGCTTCTGGCTAGCAGAGCCTCAGTGACACAGTCAAGCACTACTGACAACATATACATTAGGCCACAAACTATAAGCACTGGGGTCCTGGCTAACAGGATCCCAGTGAGACAGGCAAAACACACTGACATATAGGTTTTTATCTATGAGCACTGGGGTCCTGGCTAGCAGGATCCCAGTGACACAGTAAAAACACACTGACACACCCTCACAAAGAGGCCAAAAGTGGGGGTAACCATGCTAGAAAGAGGCTACTTTCTCACAGATAGCTATTCTTTATTTGGGCAGGGGGGCAGACTGTTTTGGATTGGAGTGGGGCAGAGTTAAGTTTGTGACCCATTGCGAATCGTTAAAATCACAGAGTTGGTGGCCTGTTGGGGTCAGCACACCACCATGTCTGTGATTGCTTCTAAATGAGGCAATTTATTTTTAAATGCAGCATGTTTTCCTCAAATGAAAACAAGATGCGTTTCACAAAAAAATGAAAAGTTTTCTTTTCATTGTATAAGATTAAGCAGTGGTCCATGGGACTACGGTCTGATCTTAAAAAAATGTTTTTACAAACATTCAGAAAGGGAAAGGGGGTCGCTTGGGGACCGCTTCCCATTTGCAAATAAGTAACCCACCTACTTTAAGTAGGTGGTAAAATGCGAATGTTTTGTGACACATACCATTGAAAATCGGTATTTGGAATGAAGCTCCAAACACACCCCTTCCTAATAACAAATCACAAACCCAATATGCTATTCGGTAATAGGATACCAAATTGCAAATAGGGCTTTGTACGTACCTAAAAGCATTTTTCTGGTCAGAAAAAACATTTGTACACCTGGCCCTATGGGGATTGTTCAGGATTCCGTCTCTCTTTTTCCTGATACTGTGGGGGTCATTATGACCCCAGCGGTCAGAGCTAATGTGGCGGTAGTACCGCCAACAGGCTGGCTATACTTACTGCCACATTATGACATTGGCAGGTTGGCTGAAGCCAACCCGCCAGTGTACCACTCCGACCGCCATGGCGGTAGCAGCAGCCGGGCTGGAGATAAGAATCTCCAGCCCGGCGGCTGCCATAGTGTGGCCATCAGTATTTTGTCCCTGCCTACCGCCAAGGTTTTCGTGGCGTTCGTAATGCCATGAAAACCATGGCGGTAGGCCCTATCAGTGACAGGGAAGGAGAGAGGCCCCTCACCCCCCAAACCTCCCCAGACAGCCCCACACACCTCTACATCCACACCCCCCAAAACACACACACGCGCAGACACACACTCATCCACGCATGCATATATTCATTCACGCACACATCCGCACACACATCACAACATACACGCATACACATTTCTATACATACACGCACTCACACACATGCATACACGCACTCACACACATTCATACACACACATTCATACATGCATGCAAACAACACTACACACACACGCATTCACGCACACACTCACACATGCATGCACACACCCTCACACATACACACAACACCCCCCACCCCTCTCCCCTGTCAGAAACCTGACTTACCTGGATCCAGGGGGTCTTTCAGCAGGGGAGGGGACGGGGCGCTGCTACCTCCAGCAGGTTCTGCCGCAGAACACCGCCAGGCTGTATCATTTGTTATAATATGGCTGGCGGCTGTCTACTGGCATGGCACTGCTGGTGGTAGCAGTGCCACCTTACCGCCATCCGCCAGTATGACCACAGCCGGATTTACCCCCTTCTTGTGGCGGAAATCTGGCTGTGGTCATATTATGCCAGACGGATGGTAGCTGCGGTGATGGTCTTGTGGCGCCCGTCGCCGTGGCGGTAAGCGGTTTTTACCGCCAATGTTGAAATGAGGGCCTATGTATTTTTTCCTCATTTCACACCATATCTGATTCCATGTCATTAATCCAATTTCCATGTGCGTTTTCTCCTTATTTCATGTGTATTTTTCAGGTTCCAGTTGCATTGTTCCATATGCCATGTGCATTTTTGCAGATTCAATGAATTCCATGTGCCTTATTTGTGATATCATTTTATTGTTTGAGAATCTGTATGCATGTTTCTCAATTCCATTTGCGTTGTTCCTCATTCTATTTCACTGTTCCTGATTCCAGATTCTAAGTGCGTAGTTCACAATTCCATGGGCATTATTTGTGATCCCATGTTTAATGCTCAAGACTAAGGAATGATGTGTTGCCTGATTTGGCTTTTATAAATTTCAAGCTTGGCAGATCATATGTATGTCAAACACCCAAAAGCTGATTTGAGGATGCTCCTAATAAGTCAAAACACTGTGAATTGCTCGGGGTAGCATCCCAACCCATTGTTCTTTTACCCACCATGCCACCTCCTTTTGGACCTCCATATGCAAATCAGTCTTGACCCTGCTCCAGTATTAACAGTCCAGTCCAAAATGCCAGGCAAGGTCCTTCCTGTAGCGGAACACAAACACCCTAAGCAGGGCCGGACTGAGAACTCAAAGCAGCCCTGACAAATTTTGTCAGGCCAGACCCCATAGCATGCATAGTGAGTGAGTCAGACCACTTCAATGGGGATTGGGGGCTTCCCCCACCAAGAAACTTTGGGAGAAATGACAAAAAAGGTGCATTCTAAAACAGATTTTTAGGTCGCAGCCTACCAGACAGCGCAGCTGTCTGGTTTGCTATAGACATCTTGGGGACATTACGAAAGTTGATCCAGGAATGCATTCTTCCTATTGCTTGCCATGGGCTTTGTGGTTTGTAACTCGCATTTTCTTTTTTTATTACAAAGTATTTTTATTGAATTTTTAAAAAGAACAGGACAGAAAAAAGAAAACATGCCATAATACAGAAATGTCAGACACATGTTGGAAAGCACAGGTAATGATTTTTATTTCCTGTACAAAAATGCAATAGCACGCTAAACAAAAGGAAACTAAGGAAAAACATAGCATAGAGTAAACCAAATCATGTATGTACAATCAAAGCATAAGAGTAAGAAGCCAATCCGACAAATACAGCAATAGGCATGGTAGTCCTGTAGGTGAAAGCTGTAGCAAATTTGTTTCTGGAAGGTAGTCACTTGACTACGGATAAGTAATAATGTTGGGGGAATAATGGTTATAAGACCATGTGACCATGGACTGGAGAACACATGGTGGTTTAGTAGCGGCAAAATAGTTATCTAGGCCCTCATTATGTCCCTGGGGGTCTTCTGACTTCCACATACCAACTCGACAGCTCCGCTCCGCCGACCTCGCCCCCGCTACAGTCCCCCGCATACAACGCACCACCTCCGGCAGCAGATCCTTCTCCCACCTCACCACCAAAACCTGGAACTCCCTCCCCACCAACCTAAGCAAGACCCAGGACCTCCTAACCTTCAGAAAGCACCTCAAAACATGGCTTTTCGAGCAGTAACCACCCCCCTTCACCCCCCATACTGCCACATTATGAGATTGGTGGGTTGGCTTCAGCCAACCCACCACTTCTTCACTCATACTGCCAAGGCGGTATGAGCCACTGGACAGGAGATGTCTATCTCCAGCCCGGTGGCAGACATAGTACCGCCCATGGCATTATGAGCCGGTGTACCACCATAGTTTTTGTGGAGTTAGCAACGCCATGAAAACCATGGAGGTAGGCCCTATCTTTTGAATTTCTTCCCTGTCACCGGTAGGTGGCTCCCCACCCACCACAACACTCACCTGATGCCCCCCTCCATCCAAACGCACCCCGTCACCCCCCTCTAATCCACTCACTCACCCCCCATACACGCACACAAACACCCACACGCACCACGCATACACCCATTCACTTATACTGGCATACACGCATTCATACACTCATTCATACACGCAATCACACTGACATGCAGACACGCACTCACTTCACCATTCTTACACGCATTCACTCACACGCATACAACCACGTAAACAACACAACACACACAGACACATTCACACACGCACTCACACATTCATGCACACACTTAGACACACACACAACATCCCCAACTCTCCCATCCCCCTCCCTTGTTGGATGCCTGATTTACCCTGGGCAAGGAGGTTGTCTGGCAGCGGACGGGAAGGGGCACTGCTACCACCAGCAGCACCCCGCCAGCAGAACACCGCCAGGCCGTATTACTGGTCATAATATGGCTGGTGGCGTTCCACTGGCATGGTGGTGCTGGTGTTAGCAGCACCCGGTTACCAACTTCTGCCATTATGAACACTGACGGATTTCCACCCTTATTGTGGCGGAAGTCAGGCAGTCGCTTTTTATGGCGGACAGATGGTAGCCACCGTGGCAGTATGTTGGCGGCCGTCACCGCGGCAGTAGGCAGCATTAACTGCCAATGTTATAACGAGGGCCTTAGTGTCTTCCATACAGATCTAAATTGTGGTCTCCAGAGCAAGTTCTTGGGAGATATGCTGTCAGCACCGCTTACGTGAGAAATCCGGTTCAACCAGAATTTGAAAGACGTAGCAGCAGTGTTCTTCCAATTGTTGAGGATGTACTTATAGACTGCATATAATAGAATGTCAAACAAAAGACTATCATTATGTGTCTTGAGTTGTGGGTCAAGGAAGCCTTGAATGAGTGAAAGAAAATCCTGCTTGAGTTGGAATCCAAACAGGGTTCATAGAAAGTAAAATGTGCATTCCCAAAAGTGGGAGACAGAGCTACAGTAGAAAGGTAGATGTGGGAGGTCACCGGTAGTTTATTGCAATTCCAGCACAGTGAGTTGGCTCTAAGAGATATTTCATGGAGGCAGGATGGGATCCAGAATGCCCAATGTAGGAGCCAGTATTTTGTTTGGGATAAAGGAGGAATTATTTTGTGGGAGACCTCCGATTAAAAAATTTAGTTCCAGTCGTCTAGTCCCAAGTGTATCCCATTTCCTCAAAAGTTTTGAGGTTAAGCGTGTTTTTTTGGTTTTAGGAGGTGGTAAAAAGTGGAGGACTGGTGTCCAGATTTAGTGAAGGAGGAGATAATCGAGAGAAGAGAGGGATTCCTGTTGTGGCATTTAGCTTTAGATGGGCTGGCATTGAGCTAAAGGAAGTCAACAAAGTCTATATCTAAAATGTTATATTGTTGTTGTAAATCCCTGAAGTACAGGGGACATGTTGGATACCTATTTGTATCAGAAAATGGATGCCCTTACATGCCCATGATTGCCAAAAAATTGGCTTGCCCTAGATTTGATTTTAGGATACTACCAGAGTGAGCTCAGATTAGACTAGGCAACTGGAGTATCTAAAACTTTATCAATCCTCAGTAGAGCCCTTTTTGTATTATCAAAATTGTATTTAGCTGAAAGGGAGGATTTGTTTTTAATAGATAGAAGCGCTATAGGATGTAGATCACCCAGGAATGTTTTTTAACGGTTAGCCAAGTGGGACTGTAGTCCCAGGGTTGGGGGAGCCATAACAATCCTTGTCTGGCTAAGAAAGAAGTCCGGTAGTTTTTAAAATCAGCCAAATTCATCCCTCCTAGAGTCTTAGAGAGACACAGTTTTTTGATGGAGATTCTTGGGAATTTCTTTTTCCATAGAAATGTTCTTAACATCTTGTCATTTTTTCTTGGGGAAGTCATCAGATAGTACAAGAGGAAGCATACTTATAAGGTAGCTCACTATCGGAGTTACCATCTTTTGATGGCCTCTATGCATTCCAGCAGTCTAACATGTTTTCAAGTTTTCTTTAATGCCAATTTTTCATTGTGTTGGAGGTTTTCTAGCAAATCTGAGGTGAATGTAAGTCCTACATATTTTATACAGTAAGGTTGCCAGGACAGACCTGTGGAACTTAGGCAGTCACTAGTACAGATTGTTTAAACCCATGACTTCCGATTTGTCCCTGTTAAGTTTATAGCCTACAACCAGGGCATATTCATCTGAGATGTGTAATAGTGAGGTGATTGATTGACTGGCATTCTTGGTCATGAACAAGATATCATCTGTGTAGGCTGCCACCTTCACTGTATTTCTGTTGAAGTTAACACCAGTGATAGAGGAGTTAATCTGAATAATATGACGTAAAGACTAAAGGGTCAGAATGAATAGCGAAGGAGATAGGGGGCAGCCTTCTGTAGTACCTCTTTCTAAAGTTAACGGAGGGGACTTCAAACCTCCAGTCGCACCTCTAGCCAAATGCCCACTCTAAAGAGCCATGATCATCTTAGTAAAAGTTTCGCCCAGATTGAATTTAAGAAGGGTTAAGGAAGGACCAGCAGACTCTGTCAAAAGCCTTTCCGCACCTAGAGTTATTGCCACAGTATCCAAGTTACCTTTATCTATGATATAGCAGAGGAGGCAAGTGTTGTCATTAGATAGTCAGTTCCTCATGAAATCCACATGCGTATGATTAATCAAGCATGGTAAGAGAGGTTCCAGTATTTCACATACAATTCTGGCACATATTTTTGCATCTAAATTGATTAACAAGATTGATCTGTAGCTCTCAGCATGGGTCGGGTCTTTATCCTCTTTTGGAATCCCCACAAGTATGGCCTCACTGGCCGTGCTTTCTATAGCTCCAGAGTTTGAGAAATGATAGAAAAGATCAAGGAGTGTGGGGCTGAGGATCGCGGCAAACGTTTTATAAAAATTAGCCAAAAAAACATTTGGTGCTTGCGGCTTGTGGGGTTTCAGACTCCTGATAGCCTCTGTAACTTCCTCAAGTTTCAGTGGTGAGCTAAGGGCCATCTTCTCCAGCTCAGTTATGATGGGCAATTGTAATTTGTTTAGGTAGTCCCTGCACTTTTCAGCAGAAGCATGTGAGTCATCCTCATATAGAGATCTTTGAAGATGACCATGATTTTTTGGGGGCTCGTATATGTTACGTTCAGTTTATACTTAAGCTCAGGAATGCTTTTGTTTGACTGCTTATGTTTTAAATATGACGCAAAAATTTTACCAGCCTTGTTTGCCTCGCAGAGTTTTAGACTTTTGAATTTGTTAATCCAAAACCCGTCTCTCTCACTTAAAATTCTATTGTACTTGTATTTTTCATTGTTAAGGCTGAGAAGTGTTTGAGTGTTCGGATTGGAAATGTGGGAAGCCTCTAGGGCCTTGATTTCTTTATCAAGTTCCAGGAGACTATTGTTGTGGGCCTTATTGAATTTAGATTAAAGCTCAATTGATGAGCCTCTGACCTTATCCTTGAGTGTGTCTCAAAAGGTAGTTTGTGAAGTATCTGAGGGTGATTTGTTTTTAATGTAGTTTAGTATGGTATTTTTCAATGATGGCTGTGGAAAACGCATCTCTGATTGACTCATCATTGAATCCCCAGATTTTACATGATGGTCTTGCGTTGGTGCCTAAAAGTGATAGAGTAACGGTTAAGCGATAGGAAACTAGCCTCTGGAGTAAGTCTGTTTGGTTGATCAGGTGTGTGTGTCTTAGATATTAAGAGCTAATCTATTCTGGAAAATGACTTGTGTGGGTTGGAGAAAAAGGTATAGTCCCTGGTATCAGGATGTTGTAGTCTCCAAGAATCATAAATATTGACTCTAGAGCACAGTTTATGTAGTTATTTGTGGGATTTAGAGGGTTGCACTGAGGACCTGGGCTATCTATTAAGGGTGTGGTTGTTAGTACATCTGACCTTAATAAGTAAACTTACAAGGAGACGCAAATAGGTCGATTAACCTTTTGACTCGTTTAAGATGTTCTTGCCAGAGGTCCAATACATGAACAATAATCAATCATCAATACACAATAATCATTAGTCAAAATCAATAATTAATGGAGTCAGTAAATATCACGCACCATTGACCTTTCAGCCATGAATAACCACACCTTTAGTATAAGTTTAGCAAGTTTATTTCCCTTATATTAACAATGCTAAAGTCATGTAGATTAATCTCAATATCAAATGGAATACATATAAGAACAATATTGCTTGACCAAAGCAGTGGAAGAAACACAATCTAATCAAAGCTTGAATCACAACACATTCTAAGGCAACAGTGCAAATCAAAAGCAGAGTCAGCTGCTACAAAGATATGTGATACATAGAATTCAGCAAGATAATTTGTCAAAACATTAGTCCCTGTATTCGTCAGTTAAGTCTGAATACTCTCAACTAACATCTGATTAGCATCAGCATGTTGGGCTTCATGCAAAACAATTTAGAACACAAATTTAGAAAAACATCTAGCTTTGGAAACTATCAAAACAGCACAGTTGATACCTAGAAAGGAAAGGCATAAAAATGCAATTCAGTCACATTGTCATATCTATCTATCCACAGTATGGGTCAGCAAGCAGAATCAGTCTTCGTTCTCAGTTCATCAATCGATCAGCAAAGCATCAGGCTCTCAGTCAGTGAGTATGAGCCCAATGACAGAATTTCTAATCTCTTCTTCTCCCAAAATCACTCTAGATCTCTAGTCTCATCGTCTGTCTGATTCTCCTCTGTCATCTTGTTATATCAAAGTCACCTAAACTATCCCCCAATTCCCCATTGGTCAGTTAACCCCTTAGCTGCTGGGCCTTTCCCCCCCCAGTGCTGAGCCCTTTTTTGGCTATTTGGGGTAGTTCGCGCTTAGGGCTTCATAACTTTTTGTCCACATAAGCTAACCACGCCAAATTTGCGTCCTTTTTTTCCAACATCCTAGGGATTCTAATGGTACCCAGAGTTGGTGGTTTCCACTGGAGGAGACCAAGAAAATAGCCAAAATACAGTGAAAATTTAGTTTTTTCCAAAAAAATGGGAAAAAAGGGCTGCCGAAGAAGGCTTGTGGTTTTTTCTCTGAAAATGCCATCAACAAAGGGTTTCTGGTGCTGAAATCACTATCTT